>NC_090933.1:599853829-600491647 GCF_040938575.1 Ambystoma mexicanum
TGGGCTTCCTATGGGAGAGACAGTTTCCCCTCTGGCCTGCGATTCTGGACCAACAGTGTCCCCTGCTGCAATCAACTTCTCCGGCCAGTTCCGTCGGGCGCTCTCCCGCTCGTTTTGGACAGCTCTCTCCATGCGTACTCGGTTGTTGTCAATCACTCCAGGACTGCGTCCTTCCACTTTGGGCAGCAGTCCTCTGGGAGACCGCTTGAATAGGGCCTCGGCTGGCGTAACCCCGGTGTATAAATGCAGAGTCGTGCGGTTCTCACGCGGAAATTCAAAGAGGTTTTGGCAGATCTCCTCTCCTCCATTCATCGAGATTCGGTAGACTTTATTGAGTGTCTGCATAAAACACTCCACCTCCCCATTTGCCCTGGGCCAGAGAGGGGTGACCTTCCGGTGCTTGATCCCCCTCCCCTCACAGTATTGGGCAAATTGCTGCCCCTGGAATGGCGAGCCGTTGTCAGAACAAATCTCGATGGGAAACCCGTGGGTGGCGAACATCTTCTGCAGGGCCAGAATGGTGTGATCGCTGGCTATGGATTCCACCAGCTCCACCTCGGGATAACGCGACCACTGGTCAACAACTGCAAGAAAGTACATTCCTCTGCCCGTGGACCCGAAGTCGGCATGCACCGCCCCCCAAGGTTGTTCACTTCTTTCCATTGCCTGGATGGGCGGCCCTCTTTCCACTGGACTAGCCACCTGGCACGGTATGCATGCTCGCACAAATTCGTCCACCCTGCTCTCCAGGTCCGGGAGCCACACCTTCAACCTTAGGCGTGCCTTCGTTTTTGCCGTCCCGTGGTGACCTTTATGGGCGAGCTGCAGCACTTTCTCCACCAATGCTCGCGGGATGACGATTTGGCACCCCCTCAGCCAGAGGCTGTCGTCTGCGACTGACAGCTCGTTGTGTGCCTTCCATAGTGCCTGGAGATCCATTCGTGCCCCACTCTCCCTTCTGGCATTGTTCGTGAGCACTTCACGCCACTCCCCACTGTCCATGGCTTCCTTGATGAGCAGGAACACCTCATCCACATTCAACGCCTCTGTAATCTCCTGGTGCGCCAGGGCCACCGGCAAGGCTGCCTCCACCACGTGCTGTACCATTTCCACGCAGTCGACCACCTCGGCAGAGTCTCGAGGGCGCCCTGCCCCCGGGTGACGTGCCACACCGGCCACAGACCCTCGTCTTACCCAGGCATTCCCCCACATGCGGCAGGTTATACCCACAATAAGGACATGACTGTGGAGTACCAGACGCAGAGGGACTATCCACCCTCCTAGGTGTCCATCGCGCCCTCCCTGGGGCAGAGGGTCCGATTGCAAACGCGTCTTCGCCCTTCCCAGGGTGCATAGCAGCGTCCATTTTCGCCCCTCTGGACTCCGCCAGTTCATATGCTCTTCCTGTGTCGAGGATCTGTTGCAGCGTCAGGCCCGGATGCCTTAGCACCTGCCTTCTCAGCTTCCCCGAGCTACACCCTTGAAGCAGCTGGTTCCGCACCATCTCCTCCTCATTCACCCACCTGCAGGTACTTGCAAGGTGCCTCAGCCATGCAAAGAACTGGTCCAGTGACTCCTCCCCTTGCTGCCTTTCCGCACACATAACAAATCTGTCGAAATCGACATTCGCCATGGGGAGAAAATGGTCTTGGAGGGCCTGTTTTACTGCATCGTACGTAACCACCTGAAGGTTTAGAGAATCATAAATCCTGTAGACCTCTGTGCCTGCTGAGTACACCATGCTGGCAACTTTCGCATCATCATCCGTCTCCCCTGATTCCCTGAAAAACATTTCCAACTTCTTAACCCATAGAAGCCACTTCGGCCCCAGCTTGGATGGTGGGCCAGTGGTGTCAAATTCGGGCATAGGCGCAAGGGTGCTGTGCATTCTGCATGGTACAGGCACAGGGGCTCCCTCTTCTTCTCCCTCCTCACCCATCATGGCAATAGGATGAGGTACTCACTGCCAGGTAATCCCTGGATGCTAGCACAGGCAATCCAGCCTCAGGATGGGTGCACAGGTTCCCCAGCACCAGATGATGTCAAAAATGTTCCTGAAGCACTGGATGGTGAAGGCTCCAGCCGTCTCCACTGACCTCCTGGGTTTTTCTTTTTTTTTTTATTGAATCCATGGCCCCTCAGACTGAGAGGGCCATGGAATGTCCCAAAAAATGGTACTTTACAGCAAAGGATCGCAGCCGGTGCACGAGCACCCTCCTGGGCTGCAACCGCTGCGATCCGCGTTGTAATCAAGATGGCCGACTGCCATGTGCGTAGGTCCGTGACGGCACGGAGAAGAGACACTCTCTCCGACACGATCGGAGCAATGACTCGTGCCTCCGATGCTGCCGCTCCTCGTTGCCAGTGTTGTATGGGCGGGGGACTTCCGGGGCCCGCGCCGGCATTCACAGGTGCGCAGGCATGCGTACCACAAGAACACACACGGGACGCGTGTTGCCTGCTCAGTTCCCGGCTGCAACTGCCGGCCGGGACCGTCTTTATTGAACACGCGCATGCGCGAGCCTCGTTATGGGCTGCGCATGCGCAATATGGCGTATTCACAACGCAACACCCCCCAACATTTTCAGCAAAGTTACTCCACTGCCGACCACCATCTCCTTGGGCTTCCACGTCCCACTCCCATAACCACTACAGTTTGGAGGCGATCTGGCACAAGGAGTGATCTTCCCTGCATTACACTGAGTAGCAGTAGCATTACCAAGCACAGTTTTCACAACTGCCTTGCCACATGGCCCTGATTTCATTGATTGTGCAAGGATGAAAAGCAGTGTCCTGCCTGAATATGTGCATTTTGCTCAGATGCTCCTGTAGATCTACATTCTATAGCCTTATAGAACGAAGGAGGGGATCATTATCACAGGATAATGAATCACCCCCCAGGTTATGGCAGGTTGGGAAGGGTCATTATCACAAACGATAATGACCCCTGCAAGGGCCTATAAGGCTATTAGCGCATAAAACGAGTAGAGAAAACATGTTTTGGATCTGTGGCACTGAAGTTAAAAACGTTAGATTAATAATGATAAAGTAAATCCACACACCAAGTTAATTAAATGTGGAAATTTCAAGCTTGTCTTCATACATTAAGCATTTCAATTACAAACTTGGTCAAACTGAAGTGGGTTTACATGAGCATGCATTAGGTGTCATGGAAAGTAAATGGTTTCTAGATAAGAAAGTGAAAGCAATTTTCCATGTTTTTGTTTTCGTGTTGGTGTGCTAAATAACATGTTGCACTGAAAACATCGGTTCTCGTAGAGAGTTGAATGACATCTTTCCTGGAAATTGCATTATTGCTTCCCTGTCTGCTTTTGAAGTCAAAATGTTCCGAATGCATTCAATACCAGTAGTTATTGACTGCCCTCTGAACAGTCTGATTCGCTGAGAGGAGGCAAATAACAATTTGCATTTGCTAATTGTGTTTCTGGCTGCATGGGATGAACCCACCTAATTGGCAGTTGTAAATGTTTTCTTGTCTGCCACACAATAATAATACATGTAAAAAAAATGCTAAACAACACCATTCGAAAGCCCAACAAGGCTAGTAAGGTGGGCAAACTTCTACGTGCTTTTCTTAACTGACTTCACTACTTGGTTAATTCTCTTTTTTCCTAAAAGTATGCTGAAACCGAGCTCTCAAATTATGCTGTGTAATTCCTGAAAGGTCCAATGCTTGCCATTTTCCATTCCGTACACGATATGGGAGTCATATGGAATTCCCCCCATACGCACAAACCCACAAATTGAAAACATAGTGAAATCGTGCATCTTTCATCTCAATTCACTCAGGAAAATCTTCCCTTTCATCCCACATGACCACCACAATGCCATTGTAATTTTGCTCATCAATTCATGCTTAAATTATGTGAACACTCGCCACACCAACCTTCCTGCTCACCAAGTAAAGAGATTATGACCGGTGCAAAACGCAGCTGCCGCCTCATCACTGGCATATAAAAACATCCACCCATTGTCCCTTTTTTTTAGAGAATCCACCAGCTCCCTGAGAGGCAGTGCATCTCCTTCAAGCTACTCTGCCTCACTTTCCAACGCCTTAATAGTGCTGCTCTTCCTTATTTGGAAAACCGCATCGATTCTCACCACCCTCCCACATACATCTGTTCTGTAAACCAGATGAAACTGAAATTCCCACTTACCACCATCAGCATTGCAGAAAAGAAAACATATTGTCAGTGACAGTCCCTTCACTGTTGAACACTCTTCCTTTGCCCATCCACTATGCCAATTTCCTCTAAGAATTCAGAATCAGCCTCATTTTGATTGTTGCGGTCCGGAAATAAGGGTGCCGGTGAGCGTACCACCACCATTGTTTCTAAACCGCCACACTCCGATTCTGCCTGCTGGATCTGCTAGGCCCGACAGGTCTGACCCTGCCAGGCACAGCAGCCACGGTAGACACAGCCGTCACGGAAGCACCGGCACCGTTAGAAACGGTGCTGGTGCTACAGTGAATCCATTCCCATGGAGTCCTATGGGACTTCACAGGAATGGCGACAAATCTTTAGCAGCACCTAGCTTCCCAGTCTGCCAGGACTTGTAATGTCCCGGTGGCACCGGGAAGCTAGGTGCCGGTAAAATGTTACGAGTCCGGCGGCAACCTGCCAGTAAGTAGCACTGCCAGGGTTACCGCCAGACTCATAATGAGGCCCAATTTATTCAGGCCTAGACAGTCCACACCTTTTTTTTGTTTCAGTATTGCCTCAAGACTTTCTCATTCCTTCCTACTCCACTACATTTCCCCACTTCCGCGTCATCTTGGTCAGTGTCTAGAAAGAATTCACTTTGTGGTGTGCACCATATACGTTCTTTCACACTATATGGGGAACAACTGGGGATATTTATACCCCACTAAGGAATGCCGCAATACTGGATATTCCCTCCCTGCCTTCACAACTGAGGTTGAAACATTTGGTAAAATGGGAGTGTTGGTTTTGGGGAGTCTGAATTTGATTACAGTTAACAGAATTCCCAGTAGTAAAACTGAGAACTACAGAGACTGGAATTCCCACTACTGATGAAGGTAGTTCTGATCATGCTCACCTGTGATGACTTTTTGATGAGAGCACAATGCTCAAACATGTTTGAAAGAGAAGAGCTGAAGGAAAAGCATTCTGGGCTGTAAAGGTGAATATAGCTGGGAACTCGAGTGCACCTGTTAGCCCCCTAAGAAAGCATGCTAACCTGGAGTTCTGGATTGCTGAGGTGCAGCAACAGAGCTATTTATACCCCAGTAAAGAATGTTATGTTACTTGGTATTTGTATAGCACCACCCTGCAATTGTTATGGCTTCAAAGCGCTATTGGGTGCATTGCAGTTGACAGATTGTAGTCTGAAAATACATGAAAATAAACAGAGGCGTTCGATTGCATGTGACTGTAGAATTTATAATCACATAGAAAAGACCAATTATTCCCAGAGATGACTAGTGTTGTCAAAGGTATATTACACGGCACACAGCAACTACGGAAATCCTTCCCTTTCAATGGATGTGGTGCACAATAAAGCATTTTTTCATTTTAAATAAATTACGGATTCTTTTTTGAGTAGGCCTCCAACCCGTCTCGCACTCAACCTCCACAAACACCCCGTGTCACAATGGACTAGGAATTAGGCCGGTGTGTATCAATAAGACATTTATTAATTTATTATTTAATGAAAACAATATGAAAAAACTCAAAACAGCACAGCCACCAATGTTGTGGCAACACAAATGCAATGATCTCTACAGAACCATCAGGTTAAGATATCCTAAAAGTAATAGCACCAATGGTTTAGTACTCCCCCTGTAACACTCAACCCAAACATTAGCTAAACTTGAATCCCGTGAATGGAAGGTAGTGGCAAGGAGTAGGACTAGAGAGAGAAAATCGGATTTGGGGTAAAGCCCACCACCCCCAGATGGGAAGCTAGCAAAAAGAGTGAAAACCTGTTTTTGGTGCAAAATGGAAAAATGGGATATTTATTATTACTCACAACTGCTAGGGGACAGAATAGAAGGAAATTAGGCTTTCTTACACTTAGGAGCTAGGAAACGTTTAGAGAATACTAATCAGCACACCAGGGCAGAAATAGAAATGAAGGGGGAAATCGGTTTTGGGACTGAGCAAATGCAAAGGGAAAATACAGTGGCAAATGGAAATTCATTTATACTGGGGCTTACAATGACAGGCAGCTCAGGGAAGAGGTTTATCTTACAATAGAAAATCCGGGTTTCCTTGACAAGGACAGAGGCACATAATAGGTAGACTTCTAGGCAAAAGGGATTGATCACAATGGGAACAACGGTTTGGGTTTGATAGGACAGTTGCAAATAGGAATTTGTTTGGTAATGCACACAATACACAGACAGATTCGGTTTTCAGTTACAAGGAGACAAATTATTTTGGGGCAACACTATAATGACTATAACAATTAAATACAAACACCAGATGGTTGATTTCGAATTTCAACAATCTTGTACCGTGAATTTCAATGGGGGAATTAATTGATTTACTTAAAAATATGCTAAGTATTTACACAGACACTGGGTGATTTTTCAAAGGAGATATGCTAACATACACAAGCAAATAAGTAATTCTTCTATGGGGAGATAACTGGATTACACTGGCAATTTGGGGTTTTCAATGGGGTATTGGATTAAATGTACTACTACAAAAATGAAGGGTTTATGCAATTTAGGGCTGGGGTTATACGCTATTTACAAAGCAAGCCTTGGTTTGGGTTTTGAGAAAGCCAGCTGGATATCAGGGCAATCTCGACAGCTAGGGCATGGGGTCTGGTCACTGCTCTCTCAAAGATGGCAAGGTTCAGCAGCCTTCTCTTTGTCCTCCTTCTCCTGTTTCCCGGTTTTTGTCGGTCTCTTCCTCTGACCCTGTACAGTCCCCCTCATGTAGCAAAAATGACATCACTAACTTTACAATCTAGGGGGAGTACCCTGTGATTATCCCTGCCACTCGGATAGGACAGTTACCATTCCTCTCTCTGCCCCCTGGCATGATTGGTTCAGGGGAAGAGAGCATCATCTGTCTGTTTGTATTTATTACAATTCTTTGTTCTCATTACCACTTTTTTGGCAAAAATTAGTTATGTCTCATAACTTCATACTTATACTAGCCACTGCCATATGAGACAGATATGCGGTTTTAGCTGTTCATGGGGAATTAGATAAATCAATCGCCAAATCTGTACGATGCAGCATGGCCATTTGGCAGATTTTTGTCCTTTTCAAAAAATGTATATCCGTTATGAATGTGCAAATGATCAAGCATGTTCCTAATTTCATTTTCCATCTTTCCACCAACTGTCATATTTGTCACCTGTTCAGATCCGCCAGAAACTAGTCATAACCGGCCATTTCAGTCCCCAAAGTCCTAGGGAAATGCAATTAATATCTTTAAAACCACCTGCGAATTACATGAAAAAAATGCATAAAACAAAATTAATCCTCATTCTGATTGCTGCAAAAAATTCCTAAATTGAAATCAGTCTTTTAATGTAAATTGGGAGTGTCTTGTTCCACAAGTGGGAGGGCCGCTTCATCCCCCACAGCCATCTGTCTTCCTCTGTGCTCAGCCGGTGACCAGAGATTTTTATGACTCCATTTGAAATGACAGTTTGCTCTTTGTAGTGGGTGCAGGAAGGGCTCACATCTCCTGGTCAAGCTATAGCCACACTTTGACTTCTTTGAAATCTCTGGGCTCCTGCCTTCATGCCTGGCAGAGCAGGGAATTATGACGCCCTCAGCAGCATCACATTTTATTGCAGGATGGTTATAGGATATGTGTGATATCCAGCGGGAAGTGAGGCTTTGTCGTAATGAGTTCCTGCCTTCATGCCAGAACTGTTTTTTCCTGCAGGCAGTGGGCCTGATTCATGGAAGTGTTTTATAATGATGCAATCCGATAGTAAAACTTTCCATGAATCAGACCCAGTGTCTTTTCAAAGGTGACTGGAGTTTTGTGGGTTGGAACATAATATGCATTCGCTTTGGTCAACCCCCCACATCATATTTTCCTGACATTTGCTGTGTGAGCCATGCTATCTTTTTCCACTGTGGCTTTTTAAAGCTGTTGTTCTTTTCACACGTGTGCAGGCCGTTTTTGCTTTTAATGTTTAAAATCCTGTCTTGCAGGTCACAGAATTCTTTGATTTCTACTACTTGGGTGAATTTACATTTGCTGTTGGTCCATTGACAATGATGGGTAGGCCCCAATTCACATGGTTCTTTAATTTGACATGAACACAAAGAAAAAGCCAAGCTGTTTTTTGTGGGCAGTGTTTAAAGGGCTGCTGTTCACATGAAAGGGAAAGCAAAATACGTTTTTGGTTGTAGTGTTGAAATTCTTGCCCCTCATGTGACATAAAAGTAAAGCAAGGCCGTTTTTGGTTGCAGTGTAGACATTCTTGCCACTCATGTGAAATAAGAGCAAAACAGGGCCATTTTTGGTGGCAGTGTTTAAATGCTCAGGTGAGTGGGGCTTCTGTCTAGGGCCTTTAAATGCACCCCACAGTGTAGAGACTTTATATTAGTTGTAGTATGTATAGTGTTTGGTTATAGCATGGATTGCTGTGCCAGTGAATATGTGACAGTTGGACCAAGTTATTTGTGGGACTCCACCGTATTCTATGGGGTGCAGTGCTAAGGGTGGAGTGTGAGGTGAGAATGAGTAACACTATAAATCCCAAAGGCAACTTTCTACAGTTGAGGGCACTGCATCACTTCACGTATGATCACATCCACAACAAATAACATGCATTTACATACACATTACATGCACTTTTGGAAAACATGTCAACAATACATTGCAATGCATGTCCTTTTTCTCAGGCCGCTGCCTAGTTCCACCGTATTATGAAAACCATCAGATAAACTCAAGAGACGTACTACAATTTCACAACTGATAGATATTGTAAGATAGACCAAAGGATGGGAAAACATTGTTGGGTGCAGGAAACAGGTGAGAACAATCATGAGTAATAGAAAATTGTGTCAGAGGGTCCCAATTATGTACTGCAGGCATATATGAATCCTATAGGGTTTTGTATTATGATTTATTAGTGCATTCATTGTCACATTACTGGCTATCACCCCCAGACCCACTGATGGTGTAGAGATGGGTCTAATTTGCTGCACCAGTAAAAACAATACTCAATAATGGAGTACTCAAAGTGCACAGTAAAACATAGCTTTATTCAAAGCATAGAATCTTGGCTGGGGACAGCACACATGTAACTCTCGACATTATCATGAGTGTGAGCGGATTTTGTACCAAAAGTACATAAGCAATGACATCATAATACAATATCAGTTACAAAAATGCATAAGTGGCTAGGGTTGGTTAATATCTATGTATAAATATATTTGTGAAAGTATGTTTGTATGTTCAGGGTTGGCTGCAGCCCTATTACAGTTGGTGGGCTGAATATTTGGCCCATGGTTGGCATACCAGTCTGGGGTGTACTGCCGATAGTGAAATTTGCCCAACCCCACTCATCCACCCCGCACAGGGTGGGTCCAGTTCTGTGCTATCAGAATAGGCGATTTCGAGAGATTGACGATTTTGCGATTGTTGGCTCCAGCGTTGCAAAAGTTGGTGGGCTGAAATGTTGGTCCGAAGTCGGCATACCAGTCTGGGGTGTACTGGCGATACTGAAATCTGACCAACCCCACCCATTCGCCCTGCACAGGGGTGGAGCGGGTTCCGGCCCAGTTCTATCAGTATAGCCGATTCCGCAAGACTACTTATTTTGCGATTTTTCAAAAATAGGAAGTTGGAACACAATATAACATACACAAGGCTATAGCACAAACCCACGTGCATGTCAGCTACAGAGCCAGGCAATGCCGGGGGTATGGCTAGTCTTAAGATATATATGGAATACATAAGTGTTAGTTTCCTTATTGGTTTATACATCTCTGATGGATCCTCCTGAGCCCAAACAATCATAGAAAATATTTTCACCACATCATTACTTTGGGTACTAATTGACTGGTGCAAATTCTCATTGGCATTGTGGCAAGAGGAATTTCCATTGGTTGCTGCTTCACTCACCAAACTTGGACACTTCGATGAGACGAACAATATATGAGAAGCAGATAGGGTAAACGTAGAGAGAAGTCCATGGCCTGCACTAATTCCAATTAAAAGTACTCCCCATCATTCCCAGGCCATTTGGCCTATCCGTTCCTTTGTTTTTGGCTGTGTATATCATCTCATGTTTGTTTACGTGCTAGGGAGTTCAACAGGTGTCTTATCTATACTTGGCTCATAATGAAGAACCAGTGTTTTCATTGTATTGACCACATGTTAGGGGACTATGTTGGAGAATTAATTTCTTCCTATTTACTGTACTTAAGCTAATTCTAACATTCATGTTGTACTCTTTGTCGCCACTAAAGGCACACTTTGTATACCCTGTATAATGTCTCTTGGCATATTGATCTCATGCAACTGGAAATCAATGGCTGTTTGTGATCTTATTATAATTTAATTAACCCAGGAGTCTACTGCTTCCCATCCTGGGAACTGTTGTCTCTTCCCTATGTTCTGCACATCCACCACTCCCATCCATGCATCTGACCTTGGCTCTTGCTACAAACTACTGTCTGGGCAGCTTCAAAGCTCCTAAAATAAATATGTTTTTATGAGTTCAGTATCTTTTTCTGAGGCCTGCTAACTCTTGGGCCTGCTGAGGCCTCCCTGCTAAAAAAATGGCTGTACTTCAGCATTTCTTGCCTCCATATTAGCGACCTATATTCATCTCTATTCATATTACATTCACCTTGTGCATCTGCCATACGTTGGTTTCCCCACCCGTGTATTCTGCATCTAACTTTCCTATAATTCCATCTGTCCTATCAGTGTAGTGAGTCCCTCTCTTGATATCCTGGAATCCTCCTCCCTTCTATTCTATATACACAGCACTCTACTTGTGCTTTCTACTATCTAACTATAATTCCTACTAGTGTCACACAATCTAATTCTTTATGGCTTAGGCGTATACATTGACTATTTAAAGTATTGTTCCCTGGAACCTACTTTAGTTTGTCTCGTCTCTCACTCTTAGACTCATGGAGAGGTAGGGCAGCATCAACAGGTATCTTTTGCAACTGTACAATAATAGTGAGGAGCATGAATTGATGCTTGCCTATTCATCTGCCCCATTACACTGTGAAACATTTGTTAATGGGTTGTCAGATCTTTTGTGGATTCAACCATAGATATCGCTAACGTGCATCCCCTAATTTAACACCCCCTGGTATACAATCCCATCCCACAATTCTTGGACATGAAGTATGCTGTTTTGAGAATCAAAATGTCATTTTAATCAGATAAAATCACTTGAAAGGGGGTCCCCTAACTTTATGCTGGGGAAGTAACCACAATAATATTTATATATATTCAATTAAACAAAATTTAGTTAATGATCAGTTAAGGTAAAAAACGTATTGCAACAAAACTATGGAAATTCAGCTAAAGCCACCTTAACTTCGCCCTCCCCCATTTCGCAGACTATGCCCACAATGATGACATCATAGATGACTTCACTGATGACATCACTGGTGATATCAGCTCTCCATTCACCAGTGGTTAGAGTAGAGCTCCTGCACACGGACACAGTTTTCTTTCGTTTTATGGATGGTCCTCCAATCACTGACCCTGTCCTTGGATAGCCTCTGCTTTCTCTATGTTGGACTCTATGCTTCTCTCCATGACACCACTGTGCCCTGCCTCTGCCCCCGCTGTGGTACTCACTTTGTCCTCTATTGCGATTTAACCCTCCTACTCCCTTTAATCTCACCATTACTGGTGGGATATGACTCCTCATGGCAGTGGGTCTCCTCTATGTCTCACACCTTCACACTTATAATTCAGATATCCTCTTTTACCAAAGTACTACAAATGAAAGCTTCACAAGTATTGATATGAAGTATGTGTAGCTGTTGACTATGCTTCACAATGTACTCATTGTTTTGAACTATTTTAAATGCTAAAATCTCAAATGTAGAAACATAAGGGTGGACTAAATAGGTGCAAATACCTAGAGTGATGTTATGTTTGATGCCATCAGTTAAAACATCATTGTTGCCATATATGATGTTATTAGTGATGTCACCAGTGATGCAATCAGTAATGTCATCAGTGAAGTTATACAGGATGGTGTTAGTTATGTAACTAGTAAGGCCATCAATGATTTCATCATTGTGGCTATAGGCTGCGCAGCAAGGAGCCCAAAGTTAAGGTGGCTCTAGCTGAATTTCCAGGGTTTTATTTCCTTGAAATTCAAGGGTTTTGTCATCACATTGTTTTTTTCATCCGTGTCTACTCTATATTTTAAAACACTTGCAATCCATCGCTCAAAGACTTTCATCAATCACAGACTGCTTTTGACCTGTTTTGACAGTGTTAATGTTATGTATAAAAGATGTCTGGCTTTGATAATTCACAATTGTTTTAGGAAATGCACAGTGAGGTTACATTATTTGCCAAGGATCACACACTTTGGTTAAGCAGCGTGCTTCAAGCCCCTTGTTTTATGGGCGGTCTGTTGGTGACTGTTGTGATACAACGCATAACCGCATTTAAGTAGCATGTAAAAGGGGAAAAAAAGAACCAGCTGCAAGAATAACATATGCCCAGGTACTTTTGCCCCATAGCGAAAATCAAAAGCTGGTACCCATGAATATACGCAGTCGATGAACATATATCTTAAAGTGAAATATGCACATGTAGTTCAAATGACCTTCCCCTTAAAAGAAAGTGCAGAAGTCAAAATAGCATTGGACTTTAAACAAAAAGTAATGAACACCTGAAAAATAATGTGAGAAAGAAATTGTTCCAATAAGCATAGAGGCAAAGTATAAAAGGTGCTCACGTTTTAAACCCAGCAATCTGTAGTGAAATATTCACTGGAAAAAAAAATCCATGTTATCTAGTTTGTGTTGATGATGAGTGGAGGTAGGGTGAGTGAGTGGGGATAGAAAGGGTGCGGGTAGGGTGGGTGGAGGTAGAGAAGGTGTGAGTAGTGTAGGTGGAGTTAGAGATGGTGGGGCATGGTGGATGGAGGTAGAGAGGATGAGAGTAGGGTGAATGGGTGGGAGTAGAGAGGGTGGGGGTAGTGTGAGTGGGTGCAGATACAGAGGGTGTAATAGGGTGGATGAGAGTACAGAGACTGGGAGTATGGTGGGTGGGGGATCTGAGAGTAGGATAGGGTGAGAGGGTGGGTGGGTGAGGGTAGAAGGAGGTAGGATGGGTTGGATATAAAGGGTGGCGGTATGGTGAACAGGGGTAGAGATGATGGAGGTAGGATGCATGGGCAAGGGTAGAGGGGGCATGAACAGAGGGTGGGATAGGGTGTTGTGGGGTGCATTTACAGGTCCTTACAGAAATCCTTCTACCAAAAACCGCATTTTAAGATTGTCACCAAAAATGGCTGTGTTGTGTTCTCCCTGGCACATGTGTGGCAAGCATGTGAACACTGCATCCCGGAAAACGGCCCTACAATTGTTGTTCCTCTCATCTGAACCCTAAAGTTGTGCACTGCTTTCAAGATGGCTCTACATTTGCTGTTCTGTCATTTGGATACCAAAGTTGTGCACTACATTCAAGACGGCTCTGCATTTGCTGTTCTTTCATCAGAAATACTACAAAGTTATGCGCTGCTTGAAAAAAAACAGCCCTACATTTGTTTTATTCCATCTGAATGACAAAAAGTTAGACAATCCATCAGAAAGCAGCATTATCTGACTGTTCATTCACCTGAGGGGCAAGGTTTTCATCAAAATGCAACTTGACACGGCTTGTTTCCCCTTTCATGTGAATGGCAGCACTCTGAAACACTGCAAATGAAGGAAAAACGGCTTTGCTTTTTCTTCCGTGTTAAATCAAAAGAACCCTTTGCAGAGGGTATCCCTTCTGTGTCTATGGATCAACTACAAATGCAAACCCATTCAAGAAGGATAAATCAAAAGAATTCCCTGACTTACCAAACCGCATTCCAAACATTGGATCAAATACGGCTTTCACACGTGTAAAAGAGGGAAAAGGAAAATCACTTTTAAAAAGTTACTGTGAAAGGGTAGCTTTGCTTGCATAGAATTGTTAATGAATATGTTGTCGGTGTGGGGCTGGCAAAGCCATGTATTATGTTATTCCCCCCACAAGATTTCAATGAACTTGGCAGAGGCCCAGAAATACCAGTAAAACCATTTTGGCTGGAGATCTTGCCTCCCCCTGAAAGTCACACTTATAAGTGAACTATTCAGCAATGACAGATGAGGTGGCTGAGGGCGTGATAATTACATGTTTTCACCAGACTAGAAGGCAGCACTGGCAGAAGTGACAAAGAAAGCAAGTGGGGCTAGCCTTTGACCGAGAAGTGCAAGAGTTCCCAGAACAAACAAACTTCAAACAGTACCATAAAAGCCTCTTGTTGCAAGCTGGGCCATGGAGAGACAGTTTTCTGTGGGGGATGAGGCACCGCCCTACCATATGTGGCAGTTCCTCCAGATTGACATTAAAGGTGTTATGCATTTTAGGGATTTTCTCCAGCACTCAAAACAAGAAATAATGTGGTTTTATGATATTTTTCCATGTAATTTCCTGGCTGATTTTAAGAGACTAAGTACATTTTCCTAGTACTTTGTGTACTGACGTGGCCAGTCAATACTCGTTTCTGGCTGATTTTAAAATGGGCCAAATTTTACAGTTGGCAGAAAATTGGAGGTGCACATTATGAATATGCTTAATTATTTGCAGTGATAATTATTCTTCATTTTGTGAAAATGACCAAAAGGTGTCCAGGGGCCATGCTACCTCGCACAGAGTCAGAGATCGACTTGTGTAACTCCCAATGCCCCGCTAAAACCACCTATCTATTTCTTATGGTGGTGACTATTATAAATTTGAAGTTACGATGCATCACTCAGTTTTGCTAAAAAAGTTGGCCAAGAGAACAAAGAACTGTCATAAATGTCAAATGAACAGATGGTGATCCCTCCCCCTGAACCAATAATGCCAGGGGGCTGTTAGAGGAATAATAGACTGTCCTATCCTGGGGTAGAGTTCATTTTAGTGTACTCCCCTTGATTGTAAAATAAATGATGTAATTTGGGCTATATAAGAGGTGACTGTACTAGACACAGGATCACACACCCACACAATAATCCAGGGAGACAGGATAAAGAGGACAAAGGCAGCTGATCCCATCCAGAGAGTGAAGAGACCAGACCCTTGCCTAGTTGATCCCATCCAGAGAGTGCAGAGACCAGACCCTTGCCTAGCTGATCCCATCTAGAGGGTGCTGCGACCAGACCCTTGTCTAGCTTATCCCATCCAGGAGAGCGCAGTGACCAGATCCCTTGCCCTAGCTGTCCAGAGAGACCTGAGATCCTGCTGGCTGTCCAGAATCCCAAAACAAGGATTATTTTGTAAGTAGCAAACAACCCCATTCCCAAATTGCATACCCCTCTCTTTTGTAAGCTCAATCCCATAGAAAATCCTATTCAAAATCACATTGAAAGTCCAAATTGCCAGTATAATTAATTCAGGGGCTTTCCACCCTGTGGAGGCAGAACAAATCCACGTCCCCGATGCTGCCGCCAGAGGTACTGAAACCGGCAGTAGACTCGGAAAACATTCCTATTTTTAACTTAGCCAAAATTGAACTTTCAGAGGCTGAAACCTCTGTCTTAACGAAAGGTCTATCGTTCGTACCTACGAGCCGGACAGATTGGTATGACTCCGAAATGGAGGTCCGCACGTTCCTATGCAAAGTGAGATTATGCACTTTCTTTCAAGAACACACCGTAGAGGCAGAAGTGATGGAAGAGGACACTGGTCTACATAATCCCTCCTTGTTTACTCCCTCTGACAGCCAAATACCCATTGAACTTCTCACCTTTTAAAGATGCATCTTACAAGACTTTGCTAAACTACAAACAAGAACCACCAAAAACTAAGCACAATTTGACCCTATTGGAAAGGCAAGCCCTGACATTGCTCCAAAGTAACAAAAATATAGTTATCAAACCCTCGAACAAAGGAGGTGAACTAGTCATTATGACTGTTACACAGTACAAGAACATGGTGTTGACGCTACTCAATGATCAAGAAAGCTATAGTGTCCTCCGAAAAGATCCCACTTGAGAAATAGGTCAAGAAATAATGGAAACTGTGAATTATGCATTACAGCGAGACTGGATCTCCAGAAAAGATGCAGAGTTTTTGACCAGACCACCCGGGAGAACCCCATGTTTCTACGCACTGCCTAAGATACATACGGACCCCGTTAATCCACCGGGTTGCCCGATCGTGTTGAGATGTGGGTCCATCCTTGAACCTCTTTGTAAATTTGTTGATTTTTTTTTCTGCAACGAATCAGCACACATACATCCACTTATCTACGGGATACCACGCATACTATTACTATATTTGAGGGTTTGGAATTCAACCCGGTAGAACAACTATTGGTCAGTATGGACATCAAGTCTCTTTACACTAGTATCCCTCAGGAAGACGCGATTGAATGTGCTAGGGAATGGTAAACTGCAGATCCCACGACACATAGGACCCCCACAACTTCATTTTGGAATTAATGACAATAGCGTTACGCAAGAATTTTTTCACATTTAACAGTTCAACATACCTGCAGACCAAAGGTACCGCCATGGGTGCGGTCTTTGCTCCCAGTCTGGCAATTCTATATATGGCCAAATTTGAAAAGGAGTATGCACTTTCAAACCCCAACACATGGCAGGCCCAGATTAGTCATTGGTATCGTTTTATTGACAATGTTATTTTTATCTGGATTGGCACCCTGACCCAATTACAAGCATTCTGGGCCTGGTTGAATACCTGCAATCCCGATATCCAGTTCACTATGGACAACAGCAACTCTGAAATCAAATTCCTTGATCTGTCCATAAGACACACAAATGGCAAATTAGAATGTGATCTCTACCGCAAACCGACGGATAGAAACACATTATTACATTACGCCAGCAATCACCCTGCCCGTAACCAGAGACAACCTGCCGTATGGACAATACCTTTGAATATGCAGGAACTGCACATCTATTGAGGACTACAAGTGACATTCTGAAACCTTATCTACCCGACTAATAACAAGAGGATACCCGACGAGACAATTGGAACAGGCCAAAAAAAGAGCTTGGAGCACCAACAGAGATAGCCTCCTCCAACTACAACGGGAAGACACAGATACCCCAGAAGATCGCTTGACATGTGTCATTACCTTTGGCACTCATACTTCACAAATAAAGAAAATCATTAACAAGTACTGGCACATAGCACGTCTTAACTTACCAGTTGAACCAACCCCAAGGTTTTCATACAAAAGAGCCAAGAATATCAGAGAAAACCCGGTACATTCACTTTTCCAACCTGACCCAACTAGCAATGTCACATGTACATTCCGACCTTTGTAGAGGCGGTCCCAGATATGGCCTGCACTCCAGCCACCCAGTTCGAGATACCAGGAATATATGCGCCAATATGTGATGTATGATGAGCAAATAAACCAGCAGAGAGCCGCGCTAGGGCTCTGCCCAGTGTCCATCAGAAGAGCAATACCTGTTGAGGTGCTTATAACCAGACAACCATGGGCAGCAAGGTACCCATTGAGGCAACCATACCAATAGCTGACACAAAATGAAGAGTACCTACAAACTGTCCCTGAAGAGATCCAAAGGGCCTTAATGGAAGGCGAATGGTGATGTCACGAGGGCCCGGACAGATGTACAGATGAACGAACAACAACCAAAAGATAACACTCTAAGCCGAAAACATTGTGGATAAAGTTATCACAGACATAGAAGAAGAGACGACGTGAAAATATAAAGAAACATAACCATAGAGCAAGATAAAAACATGCAACCAGTTAACACCTGTAAATAGGCTTGCAACGCAAGAAGCTAAGAAAACAGTACGGCTTGCAATGCTTAGTAGAAGAATAGAGTGGCAAGCATCAACTATATACACATATATGTCTACCTCAAGAAGCACATTATACAAGTCCGACTCCATTTTACGAAAGCAGAATTAGCCCAGGATGGTAGGGCCAAACAGGCCAGGATTCATATACCAGCAGAAAGCCAGACGAAAGAGCGGAATCAAAATTTAGCAAGAAGCAGCTCATGCCTAGGAATTCAAGGTCAACTCCAGGAAGGGAGGAGAGCGGCATCGTCGAAAAAAATTGACACTTAAGAGCATAGAAGCCTGCCCCGTGAAGGTCAAGATATGGAGGCCCAGGCATTTGGCGAGGCCGAACAAAGAATCAAATACGCAAATAGATGGAAAATTAAGCAGCTTCGCAGTGTACTGACATGTGACCAGCCAAGCACGAAGAGGTACCAACATCTGATGTCACCCAAAACCGGAGGATGCCATAACCTTCTCTAATAAGAAGCTACAGCTTTGAGGCCATCCTCAGCCAACTAATTGACACATAGCCCTAAGGTACTGATTGATGGAAGGGAGGAATGGTGAATCTTGGGGCACGCCGCATCTGGGTGTCCATTCTGCATGCTGCTAATTAAGGTGGAGATTTATGTCTAGGGGTGTAACCTACTCAATCACAATGGACCAAATAATCTAGGGTCCTATAGCTAGTAAAACCAATGAGACGTTGTACTTGTAGTGACATCTATCATGAGTGATGTAGAGGGATGGGCGTAGACACCCACCCGATAAGAGTTATCCAATCCCCACACTCTGTTACCATATACATACATAGTTCCTATACTTAAGTTACCTTTCCCGACCAATAGAATTGCATGTCAAACTTATGAGTTTTACACGTCAATGATGATGAGAATTTGCTATAAAAATTACTGTTTGCATGAAGAATTTGGAACTTGAAGTGAGACAGGCGATCGCAGCTCTGATGATTTCCATTTGTTTCCCCATTTTTTGTACTTGTCATTAAACGGACTTCCCTTTGCCAAACCATTGACTTGTCCTTATTGATTGGTGTTGGAGTAAGTGGATCCTGCACCCCATCCTCCTCAAGGTGCAGCTATCTCGACTTAAGGTGCCGGAGGGCGAGCTCTGAATCTCATGGGCCCGTTTAGAGGTTGCTCCATCCTCCAGCACACTTGGTAGCGGAGAGGATGGTTTTGACCATCAACTATTGAATTTGATTATTGATAAGACACCTATTGACCGTTGACATGAAGTAACTCTAAGTCTTCGGCAATATCACGAGTCCTTCGCCATTTTGGCTTGAGTAGACTGTAAAGCTTACCGTGGACAATGATAGTGTAACACTGTCCAAAAAACTGCAGTGGGTTGAGGGCACCCGTTTTAAAAACATAAACCCTTCAATTCCTACGGGCAGTGAATCAGATGAAAGACCAAAAGAAGGCAGTAAAGAAGGCGGTGATCCCGAAGACACAGAGAGGAACGATGCGAGCGGTGAGTGAAATGAAAATTGATGCCTTGGCAAATGTTCTTAAGCAATAGAGCAAGTAAGGGGAAAGGTAACGGAGGGAGGTGGAGAAATCAAAATAGTCAGAAGTAGAGAAGACTGTATATATATAGGGTGATAATGACTTGAGAATAACTGAATAGATAAAGAGAGAGGATACCGGAGAGGACACCCGAAATAAAGAGAGAGGATACTGGGGAGGACACCCGAGATAAAGAGAGAGGATACCAGGGAGGACACCCGAGGTAAAGGATACGCCTTGTTCCTACGCTTTAATATAGCAGTCAGAAGAAACCTGAACTCATAGTCCCACATAATAGGGAAAGATTAGGCTACTACGACAATTAAAATGTCGTAAAAGGAGTTTGTTTAAACTCCATGTCGGTGTATTAATTAGAAGGCAGAGATATTTGTGTCCAGCTGGTGTCTGTCTAGTCCGTCAAAGGTCTGTTGTACCTGTTGTGTTGTATGTCACATGTAAGAAATGTTGTCTTGTACTGGTTGAAATCAAATAGGGTTTTTGTGCGATTCTATAGTTGAGAGGGAATCGCACATGAATTGATGTTTTGAAGTAAATTGGTGATATAAAATTTGGCGTGAAAAGATTGGATTGGAGCTTGCGATATTTGATGCTCGCTCATATTGTGGGTGTGGTGAAGTTGCATGAAAGTATTGCTAGAACAGAATTAAGCATGGAAGATATTACTCTGCTAGCACACTTATGTAAACAATTGCCAAACATGCATCTAAGCTTAAGAAATACAGTACAGAGTGGGTTAAGGGTACCGCCCACAAGATGTTCATGCCGTGGCCACAGAACGGCTCCTTATCTAAAGCCGTCTTGCAACATATGACGACTTATTTGCATGCCACATATACAGGCAAGAAACTAGAGAAACGCCTCGCCATTCTAGAACTTTGGAAAATGTTCGAACAGTCGAAGGATGAAGAGCCGCCTGCAGACTGGATATTAAATATTGCACGAAGGGGGGTGAGACGCCCACCGCGCCACCGGCCCCGCCTGAAACAGAAACCGAGGGAAGTCAGAGGGACTCATTAAGAGAGCTCAAGGCAGCTACAGGGCACAGCAACCCCGCATATGAGTCACCTACGTACAGTAGTGACGAAAATAAAGGCAAGGATCAGGATAAGAATCTCACCTCCGCAGTCCCGAGGGACAAGGAGAGACACGATGATGAAAGGAAGGATCATGCACAGACAAGTGCACCTCTCAATAAAGAGAGAGAGGGAACGAAATGGAAAGGAAGTGAAGACAGAACTGATGAGATAGCATTCGCGAACGACGAATGGATGGGAGGACAGATATTGTTGAAACTCGATGGTAAAGGAAGTGATGATGCGAGACCGAGAGAGAGGTCTCATGAGGCACAGAGAAGGGAGAAAGAGAAGGAAAAGGAAGTAAGGGACGAAAGAATAAAGAGGAAAGATAGGCTGAGGCAAGAACAGCTATACCGCGAAGAGTAAGGAAAGCCGCTCAGTCGCAAGCAGCCTATGACAAGTACAGGAAGAACCTGAAAAGGTTGGGAGAAGAGCAAAG
Organism: Ambystoma mexicanum; assembly: GCF_040938575.1. Lineage (NCBI taxonomy): Eukaryota > Metazoa > Chordata > Amphibia > Caudata > Ambystomatidae > Ambystoma > Ambystoma mexicanum. The sequence continues at coordinate 599,874,879 of NC_090933.1, forward strand.
AGTACATGAAAGAAGAATAAAGAGACAAGAAGATGAGGAAGTTAGAAGGGCAAATGAATGTAGAAATGAAAGGAGAAGGGAAGAAGATAAGGGCAGAGAAGAGGCGAGGAAGTGCAAAGAATTCGATGATGATATTGAACGTAAGCGTAGACAGAGGGCACGCAATCTTGAATATCTGGAGCGGGAAGTTAAAAAACCCAATCCTGCTGTAGAATGGGAAGACATTGAAGAATTTTTCCCTGCGTACGATTCAGTACCAGGCAATAGCGGGACAAATATTGAGGATGACTTTGACACCAGAAGCATCGGGGAACGATCGATAACATATCTGATGAAATGGGGTTGGAACGAGTATCCTAAGGGGAAAGGGAAGACGAGCACTTAGAAAGCACTCAGCTGTATGACACTGAGGATGTCACCCAAAGTAGTGGGAGCAGGAGACTGTCCCTGGACAGACTGGAAATCAGTAAAAATGATGATGACACAAGGAGTTGCGTGGATTGGGAACAATCACTGTCCTCCTCCGGAGAGGAGACAGAGCGCGAGACAAATGAAGAAGGGAGACAGCGCGAAAAGCGGCTCCCAAGGGACAAAGGGATACGATGGTCAGACGCTAGCGAGTCCGCACCAAGGGCATCTGAATCTACATCACAGTCTGACCGACACGAAGGAACACCCTATGGTCAGAGGGGGGTGCCGGCGCCCGCCTATACAAACAGTTTGAGGACATTGCCAGGTAGACGGCGATGCAGGAATATTACCCCAGTGGTAGACAGGAGAGCTATGGGGAAAGAGAAGGAAGTCTGCGCGTTCCAATTTCCGCTTCTAGAAAAGGGGAGAGCAAGACCGCAATATATTCCATGGCCACACATGGACCGAGAGAACTTGAAAAACAAGCTTCCAATGCTGACAACGGGCGCTGGGAAGTGGATACACGAGTTAGAAAAAAATGACAGGAGGTGTCACATTGGCTATAGGGGACATTAAAGGTCTTCTGATTGCCATACTCGGTGAGAGAGCAGACGATGTATGGGCACGGGCTGGGTACCCTGGTGTTACCATAATTAACACTGCTCACGACGGAGCACCATTCAACAATTGTAGAGCAGCAGTATGGTAAGCGCTATGAGTGCTTTACCCAAACACTTCCGATATGGAAGGTATAATGACTCGCAAAATGAAGGAGTCAGAAGATCTGTTAATTTATATCCAGAATTTCCAAGATGCGTGGGAACTCGAAACGCATGAATCTTGGACAAAATCCATACCTGTGTTTTACCACATTTTATGCCAAGGATTGCCAGGACCAGTGCAGAAACAACTCAAGAAATTGGTAGGAGTTGAGGCCAAACCTTGGGCTGAAATACAGCGAACTATTGCACATTACTGTAGATTGTTGCAAGAAAAGAATCGAAAAAAGGAGGCAACGCGGAAAGGTGAGGAAGCGAAGCTGGTGCAAAAGAAATGATCAAAGTATACTCTGGAAGAAGCCATGCTGACTAGCCCAGGTGAACAGAACGTACAACAGGTGACTAACCCACAGCAAAACAACCAGGGTAACGTAGGATTGTACTCAAGGGGAAGAGGATTTAGAGGAAGAGGATGGCAGAGTAATCAGGGAGGTTTCCAAGGGAATCAAGGAGGTTTTCAAAACGTGCAAATGGGCAACATGGACATGGCGAATGGACAAATAGTCCGACCACCACCGGTGTGCTGGCTGTGTGGAATGACGGGGCATCTGGCGCGCTTGTGCAGAAGCCAAGGCGCATGGCAAAATCGCCAAGGAGTGGGAGCAGGCACGGTGAATCTGCCTGCAACCTCCCAACAGGGTGGTGCACAGAATCACACAGAGCAGCAGCAAGCACCAAGCATGCAGCAGGGTGCACAGCAGGGGGTCCAACCCCCGAGCACGGGGAACTTGTCGCAAGGGTAATTCTAACAGGCATCACCGCAAATGTCTCAGGGCACAAACTCCAGGGGGGAGGCAACCCTGGGAATGGAGAGAATCCACAAGTGTATAATGGGCCGAACTTATATATGAACTAGGACAGCTCACTGGGAACCCTGATGTGCTCTATACTATCAGTGACACCAGACCCTAATAGGGAACCTAGGGTGAATGTCGCCTTCTGGGGTAAGGAATATTCCTTCTTAGTTGACACGGGGGTAACACGCTCGTGCATATGAGAAGGTGAGTTTTCCTTGTCCGGCGAGGCTATAGATACTCAGAGGTTTACAGGAGCTCACAGTCGAGTTCCCTTTACAGACGCACTCCCAGTCTCCATAGGGGAATGTGAAATTAATGTACCTTTGTTGTATTTGCGTCAGACCCCAGTAAACATTTTGGGTCGAGATTTAGTGACAAAATTGAATATGACCATCTCGTTTACAGAGGAGGGCATAGTGAGCTCTACTCCGGGAATGCATTATTCAAACATGTGCGATATAATCAGAGCCTATTCAGGACACAGAGCCATGAGAGCTATACGTCTGGAACCTGAGGTTTTCGCATATGGTATACGTGTACTTATGGCAGGATTACCAGGCCTTGCAGACAAGGTCAGGAGAACCCCTGACAAATTTCTATTCATGCCGAGAATACCAATGCATGAAGAGGAGGGACAAATATTTCCCTTGATGATACATGCAGCAGCAGTGCGAGGTAGGATAGCACTAGTTGAAGGCTACGATGACGAAGGCAGAGAATGGTGTGCGATTATTGCCATTGAAGAAGGTTATCGAGTGACTGACATCACCGATGACGATCTGTTTGAAGAACAACCAGACTCAGAGGAGACAAGGGTGGAAGGGAGTCTCGTATTTTGGGTAAGAATGATTAAAAGAGAAGTGCCTCAGAGAATGCTGTTGGCACTGGTACGTCCTACATACCTTGATGATGACATGGCCAAAGTGCTTGTCTGAGTATGGACTATAGGACCATATGACGTAGGCCTCCTGAAGGGGGTGGGAGAAGTGAAAATTAAATTGAAACCAGGAGCAATTTTGCCAAGAGCACGGCATTATCCCATGTCCAGAGAGGCGGATGAAGGAATTGCAAAGACTATTTCCGCCATGATGGAACAGGGCATCGTAGTGACATCAGAGTCAGCATGTAATACAGTGATTTATTCTGTCAAGAAATCAAAGGGAGGGTCTTGGCGTTTAATCCAAGATTTAAGAGCACTAAACAATATTGTTGAAGCCGAGTTCCCTCTAGTCCCTAATCCATCTACAATTTTATGTAATATACCAGTCGAGGCAAAGTATTTCACGGTGATTGACTTGAAAAATGCCTTTTTCTCAATCCCGTTGCACCGAGACCCAAAGGATCTGACATCATTCACATTCAGACAAATGCGTCTGAAAAGCACAAAGCTGCCACAGGGGGTAATGTGAATCCCCGTCCATCTTTAACAGAGTCCACCAGATGGACCTGAGCAATATTACAGTAGAAAGTGTCATCTTGCAGTATGTGGATGACATTCTAATCTGCAGCACAACAGAAGAACAATGCAGGCACGATTCGGTTCAGCTACTGATTATATTGGCAGAGAAAGGCTATAAGATTGACGTGGAAAAACTAAAATATTGTCAACAGGAAGTGCTGTACATAGGCCACTTAATTTTGCATGAGGGGAAATAGGTAACCCCAGAAAGGGCTGAAGCTATCATGAACACGGCAAAGCCACTCACGGTAAAGCAAATGCAGAGCTTTTTAGGCCTGTGCAATTATGTTAGAGCATGGGTCTTCGATTACAGCTCATATACCAAGCACTTGCTCCAGGCCCTAAAGAAGGCCCAGGTGACACAGGAAAAGATTGAATGGACTGAGACAATGGAAAAGGGGTTTACAGAACTCAAGAGAGCGATTTGTATGGCTCCAGTTCTCGGGATTCCTAATTATACAGAGGAATTCTACCTGTTTTCACACACGAATAGCAGCGTTATGATGGCAGTACTCGCTCAAAGAGCCTCGTCGGGGTACAAGCCCCAGGCGTATTACAGTGGGAATCTGGACCCAGTAATGAGAGGCCAATTCCCATGCAAACAAAGCTTAGCTGCTGCAGTGTTCACCATAGAGAAAGCGACAACCATTGTAATGGGATGTTCCATGACGTTATACTTCGAGCACTGATTATTTGCCATAGAGAAACCGAAGGGTATGCTGACAGCCCAAAGTGCTTCTGTCTATGAGGTGATTATATCTAATCCATTGATCAAAACAGTTTGATGTAAAACAGTAAACCCAGCTACGTTCATAGCCAAGCCAGTCATTGAAGGAGAACCGATACATGACTGTGCAAACTATGAGGAATTCTATGATGAAATCCCCAGGGTAGAAGAAAATGCCCTAGCAGGAGGAGAGATCGTTTTCATTGACCGTTCTTCGAGAATCGACCAAGAAGACGGACACAGATAGACAGGCATAGCTGTAATGGAGCACATAGCAAACAGAGAATTTCGAGTACTCATCAGTGCACGAATACCTCTCATTATTCTCAGTACTTAGCACAGGCTGCAGAGTTATTGGCATTGATACTCGCCATTGAGAATCATGCAGACCAGGAAGTAACGGTGTACAGTGATTCCACCTATTTGACATCCACAGTGTACGCAGGCCTAGCGCACTGAAAAAGGAAGGGCTAATTTCGAGCGGATGGCACACCAGTACAGCCGCAGCCTTATTGGACAGGCTGATTAAGGCACTACAGCTCCCAGTGGGCATAGCGGTCGTAAAATGCTCATGGGACAGATTTTGCATGGAAATCACGCAGCAGACACGGAAGCCAAGCGTATGCATCCAAGAGTGAAGCGATCATGGAAGTGGAGGTGGCGTGCACCCATGGAAGAATGATGGTAGCTCGAACCACACAAGAAACCTATAGTAATATGGAGCAGACGCAACTAATGGAACTTCAAGGGGAGGCACCGCAAGATGAAAAGAACCTTTGGAAACGTCAATGGTGTCCTTTAAACCCTTCTGACGGATTGTGGCACCAAGACAGCACTGGTAAACCAGTAATGCCTGTAGCCCTACTAAAAATAGCATTGGAGAAATGACATTACCCCATAAATATGTCAACTTATGAAAACTTAGCAGCAACGCTCGCGGAAGACTGGTTTATACCGAATTTAGCTGAGCATGTTGCATTCTTTATGGTGAACTGCATAATCTGCCAGCAATTCACCACTGGGCACACATTAAAGGTAGTGAGAGGAGTCATCCCCCGGCCAAATGGGCCTTTTCAGCACTTACATATCGACTACATCGACATGATCCAAGTGTAATGGGTGCAGGTACTTAATTGTAGTGGTGTGTCCATTCTCTAGATGGATAGAAGCAGCACCATGTACACAACCAGACTCTACCTGTGTGGCCAAATTCCTGGTGAGGGAAATGTTCCCTAGATGGGGGGTGTGTGAGGTGATGAGATAGCAATGGGGCTCATTTTGTTAATGCAGTTTTTTAACAGATCAGCTTGTTGCTTGGTATAAAGCACAAGTTCTCATCGGCGTATCATCCGGAAGGTAATGGTATTTGTGAGAGGCTCAACGGCTTGTTAAAGGAAAGGATAGCCAAGTTGAAGCTTACTTTAAAGAGGGGATGGTTGCACTGCCTTCCACTGGCATTGTATGTTCTTTGGAACCAACCAGGCTCCGACCATCATCTTACACCACACAAGATAGTCACAGGAAGCAGAATGAATACCCCACTTACCCCACGAAATAGAGCTAGATGTGATGCCCAGCCAACTAAAGAGGTCCTGGGAACTGAGTTACAATAGTACCTGAACTGCATGACATCCAGCTTTACTGTAATTTGAGACCAACTGCAGTGACGACGAAAAGGGTGCAGCACAGCACAAAGCATTGCAGAAGACTCTGCAACAGACCCAGCTGAAGGTCTTTGTGTTCCACACGTCTGTCCTGGAGATGCAGTGGTAGTAAAAAACCACACGAGGAAAAGGTGGGATGAGCCAAGATTGAATGGTCCCTTCATCGTAGAGGACTGCACTCCTTCAGCTGTAAAATTGAAGGGAAGGAGAGCATGGATTTTTCTCAATGACATTAAGCCCTACATCGGAGATAGCCCTCAATCTGCACCCCACCGCGAAGAAATTACAGACAACGGGGAAGAACCTCAGCACGTGCAGACAAGATCCATGACGAGGAAGAAGGACACATGAGCAGCAAAGGCAAGACAAAGAACTCTCTTGCAAGTTGTGACTTAAACTGGGCAGTTCCTCTAAGCAAAAAAGGGGATAAGGACATAACAGACACTCTATGCATCCCAGTTGTAGGGTGAAGAAGACAATTGCGCATCTAAGCCACAACACGTATTTTGACACAAACTTGTAGGTTAAATCACAGTAAAGCATTGTTGAGAAAAGAAAAACTCTAATAGACTGAGATCGAGGACTTTTACCTTAAGAGCTAAACACAGTATCCTGAATCATCAAATATCAAGGCTTTGTTGTGCAGCATTTATGGTGTCACATAGCAGAAATATCACAAGGGATGTGCTGTCCTGTTTCCATTTAGTGCTAGAGACATATGCATCACTTATAGGAAGAGTCACCAGTGTCACCGACTTCATACAAGATCCTGCCAACAAGAAAGTAATTTGGCAACTGCTCACTGTCATCGCGGAAGCCTTCATTGTGTTGCCAGAATACAGTGACAAGGACACAAATGCTTCCATCACAGGCAATTATAGATGAACTCACTTATACACTTTTCTTTCGCATAATAGAAGAGTGCCCAGCTCTTATCGGGAGAGAATGTACTGACAATCACACAAGTTCCAACACAAGGAACAAGTACCAGGCCCATGATGCAGCCATACACTGGGCCGGTGACAGGCTGGTGGCTAATAAAGACACTTACAGAAGGCAGGAAAAGGATGCAAGAAGAGAAGGAGAGAATTGCAAAACCTCCACCTACCACATCGATGCAGAAAAAGAAACCTGCTCCATTGATCAGAATGCCCGAGGATCCCCAGAGCAAGGAAATGCCACACAGACGCGTTTAGAGATGTAGTCATTGCTAACTACAGGAAGACACTAAGAATCAAGAGGAGCCTACATGAAGATAACAGTGAACTGAATGACTACCTAGACAGCACAGCACATCTAGGAAACAACATTTGGTACCAGCACATGAAAGAAGTTGGTAGACGAAATTCAGAAGGAGAATGCTTCGTTTGTGCACTTCTACCGTACAGCATGGGGAAATCCAAGATCTTCGTGGCTGTAGAAATTGACGTCCTGACAGCACACTGTCTTTCACATGTAGCAATTTGCAACACCAGAGGACAGTTCATGGGACGGGATGCCTCATTGATATGGGCAACCAAGACAAATTACCATGATGAAGATGATTATATACAGGACATTAAGACGAGAAACAGAGCCCATACAAGGAATCATGTGATCAGGTACGAGAAGCCTGGAGATAAAGGAACAGCAATCAGATGGGAAGTGAACCCAAAGCTAAATGTCCAAGGAAAAACTCCAGAAGAGGCGAGAAATTGGAAGAATAGAGGCCAAATGCAGATTTGGGGAACAGTGCTTTCACCAAATGAATGGGAAGAAGGAGTGGTGATCTGCGGAGCATGGATCGTTTATGGAGCATATAAGGAAACAATAGAGAACTCACAGAGGTTGTGCAAACCTTTATGGCCGAAACTCACAAGATTACTGACATGGGTCGAAGACAGAGGAGGACCCTTGCAGATAGTGCCACTGGAAAGCCCGAAATTGTGCTTCAGGAACAATGGCACGAGGACGATGGGAGAGAATCAGAACTGCGGACGAATCTTTGAAGCTCCAGGAATAACTCACGGAACCGCAGAAATTATGGATCATTACTGGGCATGTGGATCCAAAGAATACATAAGACTGCCGAAAAACTGAGGAGGCGTATGCACAATAGTGAACGTCCACGGTCCTGCACTAGTGATCCCGAAGAGTGACCTGAATATTGACAGTTTCCCGAAAGCAGATGCTCACCTGAGGAAAAGGAGATCTGAGGAACTGATATCCCAAAGAAAGAGAGAGAATTACTTTTCTGCCAAATCAGAAGAAGCATTTCACGCAATCCCGTAAGAACACAGGCTGTTCAGCCTCACCTCATCAGTATTCACAACAATCATCATGCCATGATTCCAGGTTGGAGCAAACACAAAATGGTTGCAGATAACCAGTTGGGAATTATTGCAGACCATCAACGCTACCATAAAAGGATTCAACGCGATTAAAGAAGAACGAAGAGCAATTCGATTAATGACCCTCCAGAACAGATATGTACTTGACATGATCACAGCGATGGAGGGAGGTGTTTGTGCAAAAATCGGAGAATCATGTTTCACATTTACACCGTCCCATGATGAAGAAGACGGAACCTTGACAGGGGCCATAGAGGGGCTAACAGAGCTACAGAACCAAATGATCGATGAAACCGACGAAGTTGATGATGACAGCTGGTTTGGAACACTTTTCTCATGGGTCCCACAATGGATGACAGACATATTCAAGTTTCTGGGAGCTATGCTATTGATGATACTACTAGGATTTTGCGTTATCAAGATAATCATCAAACAGTGCCAGAAAACTGCGAAGAAAGCCATTGGGATGAAGATCATGATCGATGTCAAACCAGGGTGGAAGCCCAGAGACCTGACTGATGAAGAAATAAGAGACTTTGTGAAGACCAGCACATTTGCACTAGAAGGAACAAAGTTTGTGTATCCCAGAAAACGAAGAAAGTATTAAGGAAAATTGATCTATTGCAGCCCGAATGTCAGCTCATGACCTGGAACAAAGATGAACATGTAAAAACAGCAGGAAGCCTGAAATGAGTGATAAAAATATGGACTCCAAGGAAACCCAGGTTCACACCATCATGTACAAACACAGAAGACGAAGAATTGGATGCAGAAGAACCAAGTAAGAATAATCCAAAGGAGGAAGCAGAAGTAGTCGATAAACCGACCAGAGGGGGGTGCGTAGAGGAGGTCCCAGATATGGCCTGCACTCCAGCCACCCATTTTGAGATACCAGGAACATACTCGCCAAAATATGTGACGTATGATGAGCAAATAAAGCAGCAGAGAGCCGCGCTAGGGCTCTGCCCAGTGCCCATCAGAAGAGCAATACCTGTTGAGGTGCCTATAACCAGACAACCATGGGCAGAAAGGTACCCATTGAGACAACCCTACCAACAGCTGACACGAAATGAAGAGTACCCACAAACTGTCCCTGAAGAGATCCAAATGGCCTTAATGGAAGGCGAATGGTGACGTCACGATGGCCCGGACAGACGTACAGATGAACGAACAACAACCAAAAGATAACACTCTAAGACGAAAACACTGTGGATAAAGTTATCACAGACATAGAAGAAGAGACGATGTGAAAATATAAAGAAGCATAACCATAGAGCAAGATGAAAACATGCAACCAGTTAACGCCTGTAAATAGGCTTGTAAAGCAAAAAGCCAAGAAAACAGTATGGCTTGAAATGCTTAGTAGAAGAATAGAGCGGCAAGTGCCAACTATATACACATATATGTCTACCTCAAAAAGCACATTATACAAGTGCGACTCCATTTTACAAAAGCAGAATTAGCCCAGGATGGTAGGGTCAAATAGGCCAGGATTCATATACCAGCACAAAGACAGACGAAGAGCGGAATCGAAACTTAGCAAGAAGCAGCTCATGCCTAGGAATTCGAGGTCAACTCCAGGAAGGGAGGAGAGCGTCATCATCGAATAATTGGAACTTAAGAGCATAGAAGCCTGCCCAGTGAAGGTTGAGATATGGAGGCCCAGGCAGGTGGCGAGGCCGAACAAAGAATCAAATATGCAAATAGATGGAAAACGAAGCAGCTTCGCAGTGTACTGACATGTGAAGAGCCAAGCGCAAAGAGGTACCAACGTCTGATGTCACCCAAAACCGGAGCATGCCATAACTTTCCCTGATAAGAAGCTACAGCTTCGAGGCCATCCTCAGCCAACTAATTGACACATAGGCCTAAGGTACTGTTTGATGGAAGGGAGTCAGGGTGAATCTTGGGGCACGCCACATCTGGGTGTCCATTCTGCATGCTGCTAATTAACGTGGAGATTTAACTCTAGGGGTGTAACCTACCCAATCACAATGGACCAAATAATCTAGGGTCCTATAGCTAGTAAAACCAATGAGAGGTTGTACTTGTAGTGACATCTATCACGAGTGATGTAGAGGGAAGGGCGTAGATGCCCACCCGATAAGGGTTATCCAATCCCCTCACTCTGTTACCATGTACATATATAGTACCTATGCTTAAGTTACCTTTCCCAACCAATAGAATTGCATGTCAAACATATGAGTTTTACATGTCAATGATGATGAGAATTTGCTATAAAAATTACTGTTTGCATGAAGAATTTGGAAGTTGAAGCGAGACAGGCGATCGCAGCTCTGATGATTTCCATTTGTTTCCCTGTTTTTTGTACTTCTCATTAAACAGACTTTCCTTTGCCAAACCATTGACTTGTGCTTATTGATTGGTGTTGGAGTAAGTGGATCCTGCACCCCATCCTCCTCAAGTTGCAGCTATCTCAACTTAAGGTGCCGGAGGATGAGCTCTGAAAATCATGGGCCTGTTCAGAGGTCGCTCCGTACTCCAGCACACCTTTACAAGGCCACTACCCGTGTGGTAATTGTTTCATCTGCCAGTTCACCAAAAAGATGAAAACCTTCCAGATTGGCAGGCGAAAATGGACTCTCAGGGACTTCACTAACTGTAAGAGTCAGAATGTGGTATACTGTATTGAATGTCCGTGTGGCCTTTGGTACACGCAATAACTAATGGACCACCTGAGCAGTTTTGGGTTTTCACCCTTCATCTGCATAAGCCACTTCAGGGGCTTATGATCTGTTTGGACCTTGAAGGTAGACCCCGTAAGGTAGGGCCTAAAACGCCTAATGCTCCAAACTATACTGAAACATTCCTTCTCAACAGTAGCCCACCTAAGTTCTCTACCCTTAAGTTGTCTACTGATGAAGATGATAGGATGTTACCTCCCTTTGTCATCTAACTGGGACAAGACAGCTCCAATTCCAGTGTCGCAGGCATCCGTCTGGACGACAAAGGGTCGGCTGTAGTTAGGCGCACACAACACAGGTGCCCTACACAAACTTTCTTTCAAGCCATCAAAGGCCCTCTGACAGTCTTCAGTCCAATTAACCTTCCTAGGTTGTTTGGGTGAAGTCAGAGCTGTCAGGGGTGCAGCTATGGTTCCATAGTCCGCCATGAAATTGCGATAATACCCAGTGAGGCTCAAAAAGGCTCTCACCTGGGTTTGAGTAGTGGGAGTCTCCCAGTCCTGTACATCCTGTACCTTACTGGGGAGAGGTTGGATTTGACCTCCTCCTACCTCATGACCAAGATATGTGACTTTCCCCAGAGCTATCTGGCACTTGGTGGCCTTGATAGTGAGGTTGCCCTTTTTAATGCCTGCAACACCTTATCCAGATGTGTCAAATACTCTTCCCAAGTGGAACTGTAGACGGCAATGTCATCTAAATAAGCCACACAAAAGGCTTCCAGCCCACTGAGTGCATGGTTGACCAATCTCTGGAAGGTGGCAGGGGCATTCTTCAACCCAAAAGGCATGACTCTAAACTGGTAGAGTCCCTCTGGTGTTGAGAACGCCGTCTTTTCCTTGGCATGGTCCGTCAGAGCTATTTGCCAATAGCCTGAGGTGAGGTCAAAGGTGCTCACAAATTTGGCAGCACCTATGGTGTCCACGAGCTCATCAGCCCTGGGCAATGGGTGCGCATCAGTCTTGGTGACGGAATTGACTCCTCTGTAGTTCACACAGAACCTCCAATCCTTGGTACCTGCCTGGGAACCTGCCTTGGGGACAACGACCATGGGACTAGACCAGGGACTGGTTGAGGGTTCAATAACACCCAGATCCAACATCTTGGCAACCTCAGACTGGTTGTGGTTTTTAACAGTATCTGACATATGGTAGCTCCTGCTTTTGACAGGCACACTGTCACCAGTATCAATCTTGTGCTTACACCATGGTGTAAGGCCTGGTGCCAGTGAAAACAGAGAGGCATACTGCTGGAGCAAAGTGCGACAGGCCCTCTGCTGCTCTGTTGTAAAATCTGCAGAGAGATGCACTCCCTCCACTGAGCCATCCTGAGGGTTGCTATACAGCAAATCAGGAAGGGGCTCACTCTCATCCTCTTCTTGCTCTGAAGCTAGCAAGAGACATGAGACTTCTGCTCGCCGGTGGAAAGGCTTGAGCCTGTTAACATGGAATACCTGAGAGGCTACCCCAGAGGCTCCCATGTCCACCAGATAATTGACCTCACCCATCTTGGAGATTATCCTGAAGGGTCCAGTCCATTTATCTGCCAACGCCCGAGGCTTGGTGGGCTCCATTACGAGGATCTCCTGTTCCGGAGTCCAATCCACTTGCTATGCTTTAAGGTCATGCCAGTACTTATTCAATTCCTGGCTGGCCTTGAGATTCGCTGTTGCCTGACCTATCATCTGTGTCATCCTCCGTCTGAGGCCTAACACATAGTCCCCCACTTGCTTGGCAGGACCTGGAGGGGTGGCTTCCAAGTCTTCTCTGATCAAGGCAAGGGGCCCCCTCACAGGATGTCAAAAGAGTAACTCAAAGGGGCTGAAACCAACACCCTCTTCAGGTACCTCTCTGTAAGCAAACAGCAGGCATGGCAGGAGGAGATCCCATTTTCTCCTTAGGGGCTCTTCCAAAGCACCTATCATGCCCATGAGAGTTTTATTAAATCTCTCAACCAGACCATTGGTCTGAGATGGTAAGAGGTGGAGAACTTGTAGGTTACTCCGCACTCTTTCCACATGGTCATCATGTAACTAGACATGAAGTTGGATCCTCTGTCAGAGACAACCTCCTTAGGGAATGCAACACGGGTAAAAATGCCCAGGAAGGCCCTGGCAACCACCTTGGCAGTTACAGTCCGAAGGGGTATAGCCTCAGGGTACCTGGTGGCATGATCCACCAAGACCAGGAGGAACCGATGTCCGCCTGAAGTGGGAGGGTCCAGGGGACCAACAATGTCGATGCCCACCCTCTCAAATGGTGTGCCAGCCACTGGCAATGGCTGCAGTGGGGCAATGACACTGCCTCCAGTCTTGCCAGACAACTGACAAATTATGCAGGTCCTGCAGTGGGACTCCACTTCTACTCCCATCCGAGGCCAGTAGAAATGGGCAGAGAGCCTCTGCTTAGTCTTCCTGGTACCAAGATGACCAGCCAAGGGCACCTCATGCGCCAACTACAGTAGGAAGGGCCTGTAAACCTGGGGTACCACCAACCTCTTGAGGGCACCAGGTTCAGGCTTAGTGGGCTCATTAACAAGGAGCTCACCCTCCCAATAAATCCGGAAGGTCCTAGGCACTTCTCCTTGTGCCTGGGACAGGGCCGGTTTCCTCAGACCCTCGAGAGAGTGGCACTCTCTCTGTCCCTTACAGAAGTCTGCCCAGGAGTGTCCCCCTTCAGCTAACAAGCCTTGAAGATCGGGATGATCCTCCGGTTTGAGAACCTCTCCCACAGGAGAGTCTTCTGGCTCTTCTCCCACAGGAGTTGAGACGGGATTTACCATTTGGATCCCGCCCGTCCGGAGCATGGATCCCAATGGGTGCTGTAGGAACAGCAGGACGAGAAGGGGCCCCTGGCACAGAGGTTGCCTTCTTGTTCTTCCTTCGTCTTGCCTTAGGCCTCGCCTTTGGCTCGGGTACCTGACTCACAGCCAGACCCTGTGTCACCTGCGACCTAGTGACTGCAGCAGCAGTCAGGGGAAGACCATCCAAGATCAACCCCAACTCTACTAGATCATTACCTAACAGAATGTTAGCAGGGACATTGTGCTGAACCAGGACAGGAAGCTTTGCTGTCTTGTCTCCAATTATGAGTGTGACTAAGGCTACAGGTGATATTTTGGGAGGCCCACCAGCTAACCTGGTGGTTCTCAGAGGAGCACATACATAGTCCTCTGGCTTGAGCAGGGTCCTGTCCACCACTGTCATGCTTTCCCCAGTGTCCCTCAAGCCAATAGAAGGCTGGCCATTCAAGAGGACACTTCTCAAATACCTACGGGTGTTCTGTGGGATAGTCGCCAGTACCTCTGCGTACTGGTCCCAGACCCCAAGGGACACTAAGGAAATCTCTACAGGAGCACCAAATGTGATCCCTGTAGAGGAGGGGAGGACAGTGGCCTCCACCTCAGACATGGGGTAAGGGTAGGTCAGGCTGACAGCCTGTATTCCAAGTGCCTTACCTTTACACTTGAAGTCACCCCTCTTGTGATCCAGAGCCCCACAATCCCAACAAGTGCCGGGCGTGCGGGGTACGGTACTGGAACCACTGGGAGCCTGCTTTGCAGCAGGTGGACCACAACTCTTATTCCCACCCACAGATGACTTATCCCCACTAGAATTTTGGGTCTTAGGAGAGGAGGGTTTAGGTTTACCTCACTGTGACTGCCTTTGGGACTCCTCAGCTTTCTGAGAGGCCTCCTTCTCTTTGTCCTTATCCTTCCCACTGGAGTCCTTAGGGGACACTCAGTGGGAGACCCACTTGTCAGCCAACCTAGCCAGCTTAAAGGGATCCAAAATGTTCTGGTCAGCAACATACTGACGCAGCTCCGGGGAACAGGCTTCAGAAAAATGCTCAAAAAACAACAGGTGGGAAAATTCAACAAACGTTTTCACTTTGTAACCATCAATCCACCCCATCATGTCAATGTGCGCAGCACTCACCCAGTCAACCCAAGACACATTCTCTCTTTTATTAAATTCCCTGAACCTTTTAAGGTATTGGGTAGGTGTCTTACCAAACTTGGCAATCAAAGCAGATTTCATACACTTATACTGACCCTGTCTTCCACACTCAGCTTCAGAATACAGTCATACCCAGTCTCAGGGACTCTGCTTAACAAACACTTAGCCCAATCTCTTTTGTCAACATCATGAATTGCACAAGCCATTTCAAACGCTTCAATCCATTGGAGGATATCAGAACCCTCCAAAAACACACCAACCAAATCTTTCATAAACTCGGTGGCTGGGGACCTGCCTGTTACACACGCATCACGCTGGTCACTATGGTCCCGTAACCGATTGTGCGGGATAACCCGGTTCGGGACTTCCAAGATGGCGGACCACAGAACAGTCTCTTCACGTTCGCCGAGAACGCAGCGAATCACTCACGTGACTCCATATACGGCACAAAGTTTGACTGCACTTCGCGTCGCTACTGTCTTGGCAGACGCTCCGTGAGTTCGCTCCTAGGATTTCTCATTGATTTCTACCTCCGCTTTCCTACATCCTGTATACTAATTCTACCTTGGCTCTATTTCAGAATTTCTCCCCAGCCACTTCGGTCTGTTCTAGTTCGGGACCCTTTCCTCCTTCCCGTTCTGAAGCTTAGTTCTATTCCATTCTCTGGGGTTCTTTCCGGGTAAATATTTACCAATGTAATGAACGGTGTTCGCCCGTCTGTCTACTATTCCCGCTCCATTGTGCACACTTTCACCTCTCGATTACTTCCTAGGTCTCCTGCCCTTCAGCTCTCTTCGAACCCCCCGCTCTCAGGGATCGCTTCAGGTATTCGAGGATTAGCCATCTAAGAGGTCAGGGATTTCTCTATCTTCTTATTTACTTACCGCTCTCCTCTCCCCCTATCATCTTACCTTGTTGCTTATTGCCATCAGGAGAAGCCTTCCCGCATCATCATTGAATACTCCCTCTGCACTCCATGATCAATACTCCGAAGTCTGAATCGTCAGGGTTTTCTTCCCCAGAGGGTTTCCCTGCCGGCCGCACACTTTCTCTCGGGGTTCTAATACCGGGAAGCAGGTGCTGCGGTAGGCGGGGTAACTCTCACATGCTGCATTCGTTATTCCTTGATCTCCAGACTGCCAAGGTGAGACTTTCTTTACTTTTCTGAAAGTCGATTTCGACTTGAAGCTCTTAAGGTAACAGATAGCGACGCCTGAAAAAGAATTGAATTTCTAAGAAAGGATCTGGCAGACTGGTGTCAATGGACCAGCAGATGCAACAGCTAATAGCCGCCATGCAGGCAATGTCATTAGAAATGCAATCCCTCAAACAAGATAATGCACAGTTGAGACAACAGGTTCCCTGAGCATTTTCGGATTCACCTCCATCAACCTTGAATACGGGTAAATTTGATGGGGATCCACATAAACTCAAAGAATTCCTGGATAGCTGCACAGTACAATTCACTTTTAAATCCCGCTTTTTCCCAACAGAAAAGGATATGGTTGGGTATTTGATTTCCCATCTTTCTGGGCCTGCGTTGGCCTGGGCAGCTCCCTTGGTCACATCGAATAACGTAATCCTAGACTCCTACGCTGCCTTTACGAATAGCCTGAAATCAATGTTTAGCCGACAAGAAATTTCTGTCTCCACGCAAGATAAGCTATTAGATCTCAAACAAGGTAGTAGGGACTTGCTAACCTACATCACGCAATTCAAACAGTTATCTTCTGAAACTGGGTGGCCAGATGACGGATTACTCACACTATTTAGGCGAGGTCTATCAGATGACCTTAAAGACGAGGTAGCTAAGGTTCCTCGTCCTGCCAATTTAGCTGATATGATTACTCTCACCATGCAGATTGATTACCGATTACACAAAAGATCTTATGAAAGAAGAAAGGTAAAAGGAGTTCGTTCTCTTACCGAAGTCCATGGCACTGTCAGTAAATCTGTCCCTGCAGACGAGCCCATGCAAATTGGATCCGTTAGAGGACCTTTATCTAATACTGAGAAAGAAAGAAGAAAAAGTTTAGGGTTATGTATGTACTGCAGAGCTTCATCTCATATATCACGGGATTGCCTCCTAGTTCCTCCTCGCCGTACTCCAGTTGAGAGATCGAGAAATTCCAAAACCCTACCGCGGAGGGAACAACGGTAGAGGTTCTTAATACTGATTCCCCAAAGAGGCTTGTTTTGAACGGTGATACTACAGAAACTTCTCAAAACATGGTAGTGGTGGCTTTAACCATAACATTTCCCAAACAGACCCTAAAAGGTATACCAGCCTTAATAGATTGCGGGGCCGCAGGTCATTTCATAGACAAACAATGGGCCACAGAACGTGGAATTACTTGCAGACCCAAGGCTCTTATTACCCCGATCCATGGGGTTGATGGAAATCCATTAAGCTCAGGACCTATCCGGGAACAAATCGAACCTGTGATTTGCCAGATTGCTTCCCACAAAGAATGCCTGACGTTTGACATTATCAAAGCGGCTCACTACCCAATCATACTAGGTCTTCCCTGGCTAAGAGAGCATAACCCTTATATAAACTGGACAGCCGGCACCCTTTTTCTTGGCTCGGAATACTGTGTACGTCATTGTTTATCTGAGGAATCTGTAGGGATTCATATCCTGACTACAAGTTCTGAACCGCTTCCGGTGTCCTCCATCAGTCATTTAGAGGTTATTCCAGATTTCCATAGGATGTATCAATCTGTCTTTTCCAATCCTGAGTTCCCTACTCTACCACCTCATAGAAGAGATGACTGTCATATTGACCTACTTCCTGACCAACCTATCTCCTTTGGGAGAATGCATGTTCTTTCCCAGAGGGAAAAAAGTATCCTCCAAGAATATCTTCAGGCAAATCTACGAAATGGGCTAATTAAGGAATCTATTTCCCCGGCTGGGGCCTCTCTCTTCTTCATCCCAAAAAAAGACTCAAATGAACTTAGACCATGCATTGATTATCGAGGGATAAATAAGATCACTGTGGCAAACAAGTACCCAATGCCGTTTATTCCTGACATCCTCGAAGCTGTCCGTGGGGCTTCGTTCTACACGAAATTGGATCTCCGTGGGGGGTATCATATTATCCGTACAGCCCCCGGAGATGAATGGAAAACAGCTTTCCGGACACCATTTGGTCATTATGAATACCACGTAATGCCATTCGGGTTGGTAAATGCACCTGCTGTGTTTCAACGTTTTATGGATCATCTTTTTGCAGACGTTTTGTTCCATTTTGTAATCATCTACTTGGATGATATCCTTGTTTACTCATCCAATCAAGAAGAACACGTTAAACACGTAAATCTAGTACTAGAACGCCTACCGTACAACCATCTATACTGTAAAGCTTCTAAGTGTGAATTCCATTGTAATCAAGTTACTTACTTAGGATTCGTCATGTCAGCACAAGGCATATCTATGGATCCAAGAAAAATCTCTGCCATCGTCCAATGGCCCATTCCCTCCAATGTCAAAGAGATACAGAGATTTTTGGGATTCGCCAATTTTTATAGAAAATTCATCCCTTGTTTTTCTGAAATTGTCCAACCAATCACCCGTCTTTTGAAGAAAGAGACCCAATACCTTTGGGACGAGTCAACTAATCGGGCCTTCCAGACTCTAAAGTCTTTATTTACCTCGTCTTCTGTTTTGGTCACTCCGGACCAAAGTAAACAATTCTTTATAGAAACTAATGCATCCAATCATGCGTTAGGGGTGGTCCTGCTGCAACGCACCGACCAAGGGGATGAGAGACCTGTGGCATATCTTTCTAAAACTTTTAACCCTTCTGAACAAAACTACTCAGTGCTTGAAAAGGAATTGCTGGCTATCAAGAAGGCCTTTG
This sequence comes from Ambystoma mexicanum, assembly GCF_040938575.1. Taxonomy (NCBI): domain Eukaryota; kingdom Metazoa; phylum Chordata; class Amphibia; order Caudata; family Ambystomatidae; genus Ambystoma; species Ambystoma mexicanum. The sequence goes on from NC_090933.1 coordinate 599,893,574, forward strand.
AGGAATGGAGACACTTGTTACTGGGTTCACCCTTTTCCGTAGAAGTGCGCACAGACCACCAGAACCTCAAAGTCTTGCATAATGCTCAAACGCCAACAGTCGGCAAGCACGCTGGGCCTATTTCTTTCTCCCATATCGGATTAAATTTACATTTCTTCCAGGAAAACAAAACTTAAGAGCGGATGCCCTCTCCCGAAAAGACTCGCCCATCTCTCAATTTCTTCCCGAACCATTATTCCCTAAAGCGAAATTTATCACTGTTGTCTCAGATTTTTTACAGGAATTGAGATCTGAATCTTCTCACAATCAATCCCTTTGTGAGAGCATTGCCTCCACTCACCATCTCACCGAGGCAAAGCCATATTATTTTCACGACACACAAGTTTTAGTGCCTACGGCTATTCTGCAACAGGAAGTATTACAGATGTGCCATGACTCCCGAGCAGCCGGACATCGTGGTTTTCAAGGAACCCTGGAATTAGTGCAACGTCATTTCTGGTGGCCAGGAGTTTGCACTGATGTCCAAGATTATGTAGCAGCATGTACCGTTTGCTCTCAATCCAAGACCCCAAGTGTACCTCCTATGGGATTGCTATCCCGGATGCCTATTCCTGACAAACCGTGGCAAGTAATCTCTACTGACTTTATTGTGGACCTTCCTAATTCTCATAATAAGACCGCTATAATGGTAACTATAGATTACCTAACGAAATTGGCTCACTTTATACCCTTAGCCAAGTTACCAGGAGCAGATGGAATGGCTAGGATCTTTCTCTCAGAAATATTTTCTCGACACGGCCTGCCTGATGCAGTGGTCTCTGACCGAGGTCCTCAATACACTTCTGCTTTTTGGGAGAAGGTCTGTCAGTCTCTGGGAATCAAACGGGCTCTTAGATCTGGTTACCATCCCCAGACAAACGGACAGACAGAACGTCTTAATCAGACTTTGGAGGGGTACTTGAGGTGTTTTGTGTCTGCTGCTCAGGACAATTGGGTAGAATTGCTGCCTTTTGCAGAATTTGCATATAACAACGCTAGACACTCTGCCATTCGCACTAATCCCTTCCACTGTTCCTATGGCTTCCATCCTTCCTTTGTACCAACAATCGCTTTACCCTCCTCATGTTGTCCTGGTGTGGATAGTCTAAGCGGGATGACAGTCTAATATCTGGTATCCAGGACGGACATAGACTTGCCAAGATATCGCTAAAAGCCGCGCAAGATCGGACCAAGAGGATTGCTGATCGTCATCGTCAAGACTCTCCTTTGTTGAAGCCGGGTGACTCGGTTTGGTTGTCATCCCGCTTTCTTCCCTGGCATTTGGTTCCTTCTAAGCTTTCTCCGAAATTCTTTGGGCCTTTCAAAATTGACTACTTGGTAGGGGGAGTGGCAGTGAAATTAGTCCTACCTGGGTCGTGGTCTCGGATACATCTGGTTTTTCATTTATCTCAGATCAAGCTAGCGATTCCAGACCGGTTCAATCGGATAGACAAGACCCCTCCACCTCCGGTGTCTACTGATACCGGCCCTGAATTTGAAGTCGCTAGTATTTGTGACTCCCGTTATCGCAGGGGCAAATTACAGTTCTTGGTGGACTGGAAGGGTTACTCTCTGGCCGAAAGAACCTGGGAGCCAGCCTCGGGTGTCCACGCACCCCGCCTGGTTCAACGTTTTTTTCGGTTACACCCGGGGAAGCCGGGATCGCCCCCCAGAAAAAGGAGGCATACTGTTACACGCGCATCACGCTGGTCACTATGGTCCCGTAACCGATTGTGCAGGGTAACACGGTTCGGGACTTCCAAGACGGCGGACCACAGAACAGTGCGCATTGTACACAACGTTACAGTCTCTTCACGTTCGCCGAGAACACGGCGAATCACTCACGTGATTCCATATACGGCACAAAGTTTGACTGCACTTCGCGTCGCTACTGTCTTGGCAGACGCTCCGTGAGTTCGCTCCTAGGATTTCTCATTGATTTCTACCTCTGATTTCTTACATCCTGTATACTAATTCTACCTTGGCTCTATTTCAGAATTTCTCCCCAGCCACTTCGGTCTGTTCTAGTTCGGGACCATTTCCTCCTTCCCGTTCTGAAGCTCAGTTCTATTCCATTCTCTGGGGTTCTTTCCGGGTAAATATTTACCGATGTCATGAACAGTGTTCGCCTCTCTGTCTACTATTCCCGCTCCATTGTGCACACTTTCACCTCTCGATTACTTCCTAGGTCTCCTGCCCTTCAGCTCTCTTCGAACCCCCCGCTCTCAGGGATCGCTTCAGGTATTCAAGGTTTAGCCATCTAAGAGGTCAGGGATTTCTCTATCTTCTTATTTACTTACCGCTCTCCTCTCCCGCTATCATCTTACCTTGTTGTTTATTGCCATCAGAAGAAGCCTTCCCGCATCATCATTGAATACGCCCTCTGCACTCCGTGATCAATACTCCGAAGTCTGAATCATCAGGGATTTCTTCCCCAGAGGGTTTCCCAGCGGGCCACACACTTTCTCTCTGGGTTCTAATACCGGGAAGCAGGTGCTGCATTAGGCGGGGTAATTCTCACATGCTGCATTGGTTATTCCTTGATCTCCAGACTGCCAAGGTGAGACTTTCTTTACTTTTCTGAAAGTCAATTTCAACTTGAAGCTCTTAAGGTAACACTGCCACTCTCAACTGGTTTTGCTGAAGTCTCCACTCTAGCTTTCTGTAGCTGGATTCTTTGGTGCTCAGTGTCCCTATCTTTGAGTATCACTTGCTGTGCCAACTCCTCTTTCTTCAACTCAGCTTCTGTTGCCAACTTTTTGTATTGAAAGGCTAGCTGTTCCCGTTTTAGCTCCAATTTTAAAAGTTCAATCTTCAGGGCTTCCCCCTGAAGAGCAGTGATGGGGTTTGGAAGAGAGGCAGCAGGAATGGTGGCATTCCCAGAAACAGATTCAGCAGAAACCCCAGGGGCAGAGCCCTCATTGGTTGCATTCCCCCCCTCACAAGAGTTTCACCATCCATCTGGTAGTCCACCAGGGCAGCTATCAGCTCAGCCCTAGACTTATCCACAAAGTCTAACTCCCTGGCTTCACAAGCACTCTGGAGAGCCTCTAAGCTCATCCTAGTCAATTTACCATTTGCACTAGACTCCATTGCTTGTAATGCAGTTATTTTGTACACAATCAAACCTTAATTTAATAAAGTGCAGATATTTTGTAAGTGGCACGGTTATATACTGATTCTTAAAACCATAAGCATCCCACCGCTGCCACCAGTGTAAAGACTGGAGGGGGGTCTGTACTTCTGCTCTCTATATGGTAGCGGAGAGGCACCGAGGACCCCAGTCAAGATTCTCTATAAGGTAGCAATGGACAAGCAATCAAGGCCTAGCTTCTCAGGAGGTGATGCAGGCTGGTTCTTAAGTACAGTGTAGTCCCCAAACCCCCACAAAGAAATGTCCATACACTGTATTACTGAAAACACAGTCTTTATATAATTAATATTCAAAGGTATGTACACTATCACAAAACGCACTTTGTACTCAGAAATTAACAATGGTAAATATGTACAATTCTAAAGTGGTACCACCAATATTATCAGATCTCGTTAAAGTGCATCAACTATACTGTTAGAATGTCACACAGATCAATAACAAGGAAACCAGCAATAGCGATAGGAAGGAAAGCAAGATGGTCGACACAATAGGCAGAATGCTGGCCCAGCTACCTAGACACAGTTCAGTGTGGAGATCCACCCACCTGGGCAACCTTTAAAATAAAGATATATAGCGCAAGCCCACTCCATATATTGATCAATAGTCTTGTTCTCTCATATAATGTTTTGACCCCCCCAATGTATCTGGTGAGCAGAGTTCTTCGAAGAGGCATCGATGGATCCTTCTTGAGTGACCCCCTTTCAAGCAGGAGTCACGGATCGTCGAGAGGCGTTGAAGAAGGTGAACTTGGCATCGACGGCATCGATGAGAAGTTCAAGAGTGCTGAGACCACGGCGTCGATCCAGGCGGTGCTCGTCGGCGACGTCCTGCGAGGATGAGGTGTGTGGGTCACCTCGGCGTTTGATAGTTCTGGACCGCAAAGCGTTTCAGAAGAACTGTGGCCCAGCAAGGGCGTTGAGTCGTCGAAGTTCTTGTGGCTTCAGTTGGCGGGAAACCCACCGGCGGATTCTCCTCGGCGCGTCGGCGGCCTTGACTCTCTCCGGCAGGATAAATCGGTCATCGGTGCGGACAAGGGAGTCCTTCGATTCAAATGTTCTTAGGCAAAGGAGTGGATGGCTCTGGTCGTCGGCGGCACGGCGTCAAGCGGTCGCCTCTTCTGGGGCAACACAACTTCGACGGGCCTCTAGCGGTTACACAAACCTGCGAACCCTGGCCAACGGCAATGGACTTCGACAGTGGTGAAGTCCTGGTGCTTCACTTCGTTCTCCTCGGCGGTTCTGTCTCCGGTCGGCAGCCTTTTGAGGGTCTGACTCCCAGGGAGCTTCGGCGAAGGTTAGCGGTGCTCAATGGTCCTTCGGAGCACGGGGAGAGGGCGCCTTACCAGTCCTCTCTCGGATCAGTCTTCGACGAATTCTGCAGCTTTCAGATCAGGTCGAAGCAAATGCAGCAGCAAGTCTTCTTCTTCCAGCTGGGCGTCGAGGATCAGCAGTTCCAGTTACTCTTCAAGTGTAGACACAGCTTCTGAACAATTTCCAGTGGTGAGAGTTCCCCAGATATACTATCCTGTCTCTCATCCACACTGCTGGGTCACACTCAGCAGCCAATCATACAGAAGGGCATTCATGCAGTCTGTCAGCCAATCAGGCACACAGTGCATTCAGGCCATCCTCCTCCCTCTCAGACACTCACAACAAGGAACCTGGATTGGGACAAGTACCCAGCCATTCAACACTACACACTGCATTCAGGCCAGTTTCAGGCAGGGCTGTCTCAGTCTTTGTCTCTCATACCAGAAACCAAACAGCCACATCAAGAAGTGCATATTGGTCACACACTCCATTCACCCAGGTCCCACCCACAGGGTGTACCCACAACATACAGTCACTGGGAAGGCTCCAGCCAGTCTGGAATGGACTTCACAACAACACCATATATGGAACTTCCACCCAACAGCCAGTCAGGGGGAATGGACAGAGTCAGGGCTTCCCAGGACTTTGGGAAAACAAGGTAACAGGCAATAGAAAGCAAGAGGCCACAGGGGCTTCCAATGGCAGGGCCTGGGTATCCCAAAATGGAGGATACTCAGAACACCTGTCAAATTCAGCATGGAGCTGCCACCAGCCCATACCCTGCTCTGTGGGCCGCCCACAGGTGCCCAAAAACATACACTAGGGGAACAGGGTTGTACCCCCATCCATGGGTGCCATAAGTGTATCCCATGGGTCTGTACACCAAACCAAAAACAGGAAGAGCTGCACTGCCAGGAGTCCCACATGGACTCCTGGGCAGAAAACAATACAGAACACAAATGAAAAAGGACTACAGGACAAGGACAGGGAGGCCCTGTCCCTCCAATGCATTTCCAGCATCACAATCAGCCCAAGAGGGTGTCACAACTAGAGCTCCAGGTCCAGAACTTGACCCAAGACCTGAGTCGCATGTTGCAGGCTTAGCAGAACCCTCAGATGAACATGGCTGCTTAGAAGAGCTTGAATCCAGGGTCTGGTACCCCAGAACAATGACGGGGAGAGAACCCCAACAGCTAGCAGGTTCCAGAGGAGGAGGCTCGGGAGGAAGGGGGATGCAAAGCCCTCGAGGAAGCTTCCTTCCTCACCTGTGAAAAGCCCCTAGAAACATCCGAACCTGAACTCAAATCTCTTACCCCCCGAAAAGCTGCAACCTAGGGAACAGAGGGTAAGTAGGAGAAACAAAGAGACAAAGAAGACCCTTTTTGTGGAGGAGGTCTGCATCCTCCAGTTTGAAGAGGAAGAATCCTTGGAGGATTTTTGGAAGAAAGTCTTTTCTTTCAAGGATGGGGTGATTCCTCCCAGAGAAAAATGGGCCCCAAAAGACCATAACTCAGACTGGGCATGTACGGGGACTGACCTAGAACCACCTATCATTGAACCCCAGAAGTGTTATCCTGAAAAATAACGGAAAGACCCTCCCCATAAACCGGTTCAAGTGACTTCCTCTGGGAAAAGGAGGACAGCACAGAATCAAAGGAAAAAGAGGATTCCAAATTCCCACCAATCTCAGGATGCTACATTTTATTTACAGATTCCCGTACTCCGACACAGAAAACTGCCCAAGATTCCACTGCCCAGCTGGCCCAAAATGCCCATTTCCTTTGCCCCTTGGAGGAGAAGAAGGTAGGTTTTAAGCCCCCGTCCGGATGCAAGGGCAGTGTGCAATTTTGGCTCTGGTGGACACCGGATCCCAAGCCACTCTTCTGTCCAAAAGGGGATTTGAGCAACTTAATTCTGGAAAGGGGGAGAGCCACCAAATTCCCCTCATACCTCTTCCTGGACAACTCCAGAACTTTGACGGGAATGTCATTCCCATGGAGGAGACTACAGATCTGGAGATCAAAATTGGGCAACACAAGGTGAAACACCCATTTATAGACCTAACCCCAAAGGGGACCCCCTGCCTCTTAGGGAATGACTTCCTTCGGAGGTTGTCTCCACTAATAGACTATGTGAACAAGGTCCTCTGGCCGCAGGCTAACAGGCCAATAAAATTAAAACAGATCACCAACTATGTCAGTCTAAATGGCACATGCCACATGGTTGAGCAGCATTCTGACAATATTGAGTTCAATTTCTGGAACAATCAAGTCCCCAACATCACTGTAATTGCAGTAGGACAACAAACTAATGATGGGAACTCTTCTCCATTCCTGAAAATCAACCTTCCTTCCAGTTCCAAATGGCATTCCACACTGGAAGGAGATACCCTGACATTTTATACTGATCCACTATTTGAAAACCCAAGTCCCATGATAAAAAGTGCTGAAAAGCCATCTCAAAGCTTGGCTGATATTCAGAAAAAGGGTGACCAGTTGTTCCTCCCCATTCAGGTAAATAAGGGGCGGAGCCTGTTATCACCAGAGCATGCCTGAATAATAGAAAAAGCTTCATCAGCGAAGCGTTATTCAGGAAACTCCCAAAGGATCAGACCATTCCCACATTTAATTTGATTGATAAGTGGGAAATGGGCCTGGAAACCCCCAATTCCAAACATCTCCTGCCTAGCAGGTGCATGCTAAAAATGTCCATTGGTGATAAAAGCATAGAGCATAATTGTTGGGTCGTGCGAGATGTCGCCTCTGAATTCTACTTAGTCAGTGACATTCTCAATCAGTTTGCAATTAATTTAGATCTCATTAATTATAAAGTCTGATGCCATCTGGGGGGCAACCCCATGGGCTTTGACAATCCTGAAAAGGCATTTCGGTCAGCTCAATTGCCCCCGTATGCAGTTGAAATTCAAATTGGAGAGGAGGTCACCATCCCAGGACAGATCGACAATTTCCAATTTCCCTAAATATTAAGAGAGGACAGGAACTCCAAAACCTGGATGCTTATGAACATTTAAATCACCATCTCCAACAGCAGGGGTTGGGTTTGAACCCTGCAGCATTAGTGGACTTAGAACACAACACTATTCCTATATTTGTGGATAACAGCGACCCTAAGAGTATCGCTGTGGGTGCAGACACCTTTATTGGAATGGCGGTTGATGACCAGCATTTCTTCATGGACTTCGGAAATTAAATCATAGGACAGATCCCAAATGACTGCTTTGACTGTGAAAATAACATACCACCAGAAAAGATCTTCACCCGGCAAGGGGGGAATTTTTTGGTGTACTCTTCCTGACCTTACGGGGGTAAGAGGTGACCTGTGACATCAGGAAGGATGAAGTGATATTCCAGGTCCACAATGACTGCCTCTTCTACCTGAAACCTCCTGTCCAGGTCAACACCCTAACCAGAGATCTTTCCACGCAGCTGTAGGATACAGCTGAGATTGCAAAACCCGAGTTATTTCCCTTTGAATATATAAACTATGGCAATGAATTCAACATCTTTCTGAATAAGGCCATGCCGGACTTGGGTGAAATGGGTAACCTGACCTATGTGGATGATGTCCTAATTAAAAGCACAACTCTGGAGGAACACACAGCAGACATCTGCTATGTTCTGACCCAGTTGAAGGTTGCCGGAGTGAAACTGTCCTTTTTGGAGGCACAGTGGTGTAGGACCCGTGTAAACTTCTTAGGACATGAAATCACCCCTGAGGGCCTCTGTCCCCAGGCAAAAAAAGCAAAGTGGAAGCACTACTAAAACTGAAAGACCCCACAACTCTGCATAAACTAAGGAGCCTTCTTGCACTGACTAATTACAGTAGAAAGTTCATTGAGGATTACGCAGAGGTCACAAGACCCCTGGTCCATATAGTAAAGGCCGGGGTCAAGCAGGACTGGGGTCCAGAACAAGCCGAGGCAGTTAAACAACTGAAGAGAAGCCCCTCACAAGTGAGTTTTCTAGCTAACCCCGTCAATAAACAAGGAGTACTTCTTGGAGACAGGGTTCTCGAATACGTGCTTAACAGCAGTATTATACTAGAAGCATGACAAGGTCAATAAAGTCATCTTCTATGCGAGTAAGACTTTATCCTCTGTGGAGGAAAAATTCAACGATTGTGAGAAGGCATTCCTGGAAACGGTGTGGGCATTGAAAAATGACCGCCAGTTCATCCAGGGGAGCACATCATCGTCGAGATTCCTCCCCAGCCTTTGCAATACCTCCACAGTGACAGAATCTGGGCATGGAATGTGAGTAATTCCAGAATTACTGCCTGGATTCTGTCCATCCAAGGCTTTCCTGTGGAGGTCAGATATGGCCAAAACAAGAAGAGTGCCCTCGTGCAAGGTTTGGCTGACTTGCATGATTGTGCCCGAGAAAACTGTCTCGAGGATGAAAGTCTCAAAACACAAGATAACATGGAGGCATACCTGAATTCCCTGAACAAGGTCTGAACAAGGTCTATGAAGAAGACACGTGCAAGGGGATGTCCACATTTTATGTGGACGGGTGCTCCTACCATGTTGACAACAACAGGGAAAAGGAACTGGTGGCCAGCGTTGGGAATGTCTGGTTGAATGATGCTCCGGAGCCCACCTCTGGGTACAAGATCGGTCCCTGCAGTAGTCAGGTGGCAGAGTTGATGGCAGTTCACCAGGCCATCCGCACTGCCATGCAACACTTACTCCATGAGCTGGTCATAATCACTGATTCAGATTATGTCCGGAAGGGGTTTGTGGAGTTCCTGATCAATTGGAAAACCGGAGGCATGCTGTGTGCGAACAATTATTATTATTTATTTTTTTATTTACGAGATTTAACCACATTTGCAATTTTTACATGAAACAAAAGTCCTTTGGATTTCTAGATGAGTAAGTAGTTCAAGAGTTTTGGTTTGTAGTTAAAATTTCATGGTGAAAACTAAGTGATCGTAGTTAAAGTTGTTACAGTTGTATTGCGGATCGTTGAAAAGATCTGTTCAAGGGTTTTCTCCCCTCCAATTAAACGAGACCACCTAAGTTCTTCATCCTGTATGTGTGAGGTCGCCACGTGGTGAGCCAAGTATGGAGTTCTAGCACTGCATTTACCCGGGCATGTCAGTAGCAGATGACGTATTGTTTCGGTCTCAAAGGGAGGCCTGCAAAATTTGTTCACAACTGACCTCTGATTTTAAAAATTTCGTTCGATGGGAGGAGATTCAAACGGGCCCTTAGAAGAGTGTTTCTCAGGCTTCTACTAGTGTGCTTTTTTAAGAAAGGCTGGGTATCATTCAGCTTTCTGGCTGTCGCCAGAAGATGCATTGTAAGTTTGTTTTCCAGTGCTTTTTCCAGGGTCAAAATGCAATCTGCTTCATCTAGCCTTTTTTTGTGCTTTTGTTGGATTTTGATTCAATTACAGGGGTGAGCTACCAATCATGTTCAGTTTTTCCTCGCAGTCTATTTTCCATTTGTTCAGCATTTTACATAGTGCTTCTGTTATTTCTGTTTTAAGCATGGAGAATATCAGTGGACTAGTTGTGTCGATAATTTTTCTGTACAGCAAGATACTATTTCGGTCCACGATGGCTTCCAGAGAGGTTAGATTCAATTCTCGCCTAATCAGGGTGATTGGTGTGGATTTAGGAAGGCTTAATAATGATCTCCAAAAGAAGCTTTCCAGAATGCTCCAGATGGTTTTTGGAAGGTATGGCATCGCTTCTGCACCATATGTAATGGCTGGTGTCACTTTATTTCTGTAAAAGTTGATTACTGGTTGTAGTGAGTAGCGACCATATTTTCTGTCAACTGCTTTAGCTTGTGATGTTAGCTCTCTCATTTGTTTGTACACAGCATTTTGCATTGCTTTTTCTATTTTGGGGTTATCCAGCATAATTCCTAAGTATTGAACTCTGAGACTTTTTCCACACTGCTCCCTTCCAGATACCATTTCAGATGTTCTCTTTTCTTTGTGTGTTTTTCCAGGATCATTATCTTGGTTTTTGTTTTGTTGATCTCAAGATCGTTTAAAGATGTGTATTTTGAAAGCGAATCGAGCTGGCGCTGTAGTCCGATGGGGGTGTGTCCCAACTGGATCAGTTTGTCAGCATAAAGCAATCGAGGTATTTTTTCAGACCGATTGCCGGTGGAAATGGTCAGATTTCGCTTTTGGCGTGCTTGTAGTCCCCCATGTAAGCCAGAAAGAGTGCTGGAGCTAAGGGGCATCCTTGATTTACCCCTCTGGCGGTTGCTATGCCTGGTGAAAGAAGCCCCTGTTTGTTCAGCCGTACTTGAATGCTGGTGTTAGTATAGAGGGCATTTATTGGACCTAGGATTTCCATCGGGCATTTCCATTCCAATAGTTTCTGCCAAAGTTTGGTTCGGTTTACCAGGTCGAATGCTTGGGTAAAGTCTATAAAGACCAGAAAGACCTGAGGGCCTCCTTCAAAGATCTTCGCTTTCAGGGTGCTTTGTATCATGGTGTTCACATTTGTTCCTGCCAATTTCTTAAAGCCTGATTCTAATGGGTCTGCACAGGGGGCTTTGTTTGCCCACTTATGGAATTCCTTCAGAAGAGTGATTGCTTACACCTTTCCAATCATGTCTAACAGGGCGATTGGTCGAAAGTTACCCGGGTCGTCTCCGCAGCCTTTTTTAAATATCGGCACTATTACAGATGTAGTCCACGATGTGGGAATTTTCCTGCTTTCAGCACATCTCTTAAATATGAGGCTGATGAAGTCACTCCATTCTTCAGGTGATGTTTTTAGGTCTATGTTTGTAATTCCGTCTGGCCCCAGGGCTCTCAAGTTTTTTAGTTTGCGTATTGTTGCTAGGATTGACTTGTTGTCATGGAGTTCCATCCAAGGTGTGTTTGAATCCCTTCCAGTGACGTCAATGGTGCCTTAAAGAGGTTAGCGTAGAAGGTTACCCAGTTTTGTTCCGAGATGCCGTTTGTTAAAGCTGTGTCGCAGCTTCTGCCCGTTGTTCTAATGAGTGTCCAGAAATTGTGAGAATTTCCCTTGTTTATGCTTTTGAGCATATCCGCCGAATCACTCTGATATAACGATAAGTGGTACAATTTTAACCAGGACTTTTTTTTGCGTTGCCAAGGCTAGCTGTCTGTTTATCTTGTTGGTAGAGCGAGCTGCTAGTCTTTTTGCTTTGCAAACTTCATTCTGTTTGGTTGCAAGCTGCGCATCAAAAATATGGGTGTGCTGCTTTTCTTCTTGGCCCGTTTTGTTTGCACGTTTGTGGGATCTATACGGTTCTAAAAGTGGCCTGTAATCGACTTGTGGCAGATGTGATGCCTTACCTCTTATTTCTTTGGCTTCTTTGTAGGCTTTTCTTAGGACTTTAATATTTTCTGCAGTCAGTATTAATCAATTTCCCTGGTTGTTAAACTCCAAGTTTGTCCTGAAATAGGTCTTTGTTACATGGGATGAGGACCATTTTATGCTTACAGATTATGGTCGCTTTGTGTTGTTTTTGTTACGTTAGCTGATGTCACCTTTGGAAGGAGGGACTTTGATACGAAAATGTAGTCAATTGTTGACTTGGAGGACCCTCGTTCCCATGTTGGGGTTTCATTTATTTCGTTAATTGTGGTTGCTGTATCGAAAAGATGTTTTGATATCATTAGTTCAGTCCAGGCTTTTCCTCTGGCTTTTGACTAGGTGTCAATCCTTGTCACTTTTTCACCATTGGTTACCAGTCTGCAGTTTGTGTTTAAGTCGCCACAGATTATCAAGTGAGCCTCTTTAAAGTCCAAGTAGGCTGAATCAATTATGTTTGCTACCATCTCTATTACTGTATCGGAATGAGAATCTTGCGGGTTCCAATATATGTTGATCATCAATATTGGTGTCACCGTAGGATTTTTCGTTGACTGGTCCATGTTTACCCATGAAAGCAGAACCACCAAAAGCAGAGAAGTTGCTAGTATTACTCTGGTTATCTGTAAGGCGCTGCCTGAGCGAACCGCCGTCAACAATCCCGAAGAGGGGTGACCCGTTTCTCCTTTATGTGCCGGAGAGAAGGCTATTTGAAAGCCATCCAAAGACGGTTTTTCACTCAGCCATGTTTCCTGCAGGCATAGTATGTCATAAGCACCTAGGTCAATCTCTCCTGGAACCGTCTGGTGACTGAAACCGCAAGTGTTCCAACAGCCCAAGGACAGTGTTGTTGTAGTCATTTGCGGTACGTGGGTTGCTATTTCCGAAGCTTCTCTGATAGTACCCACGACCATGATTGAGGTTTAGAGATTGGTTTGGTCGGGTTGTTAATGGCTGATCGGCTAGCACCCCCTGTCTGGGTAGTAGTTCTTGTAGCAGCTGGTTGTAGATCACGTGGGCGTCTGTCAAGATCTAATTTTGTCGGAGACCTTGATGGACCAAAGGTCTCACATCTGCTCACTGGCCTTGCTTCCTGGGACCCTTGGTTCTCTGCTGTGTTTCGGTTCGACACCCGGCCCGAGGGTGTTAGTGCTCTTTTTTTAGAATTAATGGGCTGGACTGTGGATCTCTCAGGTTCTTGATGGTCCGGGTGTCCCATATGCTAGTTTGGGCAGTTGTTTGTTGTTGTTGCTGGTTGGTCGCTAGTTGACTGGAGATTCTCCCTTCTTTTGAGTTGTGTCAGCTCAAATCCTTTTTTATTGAGCATATCGACAGAGCATGTGGTTCACCCTGGTTGACGTTCTGTAGAGGTACGAAATTGCCTTTTTCCCCTCGTGGCTCGGATCAACGATGTCGATGTCCTCTGATTTTATAGTCCAAGTTATTTCATTACTTTGAAGAAGCTTCAAAACTGTACGCCTATTTAGAACCATGTACTCTTTGTTGACTGTTCATTGTCTTAGTTTGAACGTGGGTAATTGGTTTCTTTTTTACTTTGATTCCTGGCTATTTAATCTCTTTCTGTTGGAGCTGGAAGGGTCTATTTTCAAGGAACGCTGTTGTGCGCTGATTGTTGGTTCGATGTGTCATCGGTCAAGTGGTCTTGTTTTTGGTGAGGTTCGATGATTTGATCGCTTCCTTTTTCTGGATCGATGAGACACTTTGTCTGGTCTTAAAGTCTTCCTTTGGGTCTAGAGCCATTGGAGTTGCCGGTTTGTCCCCAATGGGATCTTCCTCCAGGTCTTCTTAATGTTGACTAAGCTCCATCAGATCAGTTTGTTCCAAAAAATCTTCGACCGTTCTCGGCGAGGTCTGTATAGCTGGCACTGGAGGTGCCAGCTTTAAAGACCCAGACGTGGCTTGTTTTTCTTCAGTTGATAGATCCGCTGAAAATCCAGAGGTTGGTGACACTGTCACAGTAGTCCCTTATCTAGCATTCGCTTGTCTGGTTGATGTTTATGTATTATGTTTCACACAGTTTGTTCTTTTGCTGGTGCAAGGGGTAGTTGATTTTCAGGTTCATAGTTGCACGATGGGCAGTGACATTGGAGTTTTTCCGTAGGTTTTGCTATTTCAATCAAAGTCTGTGCGCCTACATCCCTCGCTAATAGAGATGGTGTAGAGGGTTTAGTCGAATGAGTGTTGCTGAGTAGGTAAGGGAAACTTCCACTTTCAGTAGTAGGCAACTTGCTGTTGTTTCTTTCAATTGCGTTGATGTAGCCTTCTAAGAAAATTAGTTTCGAATGCATCATGGCAAAAATTGAAGTATGGTCTTTAAGGGTATCATTTATTGACTTGTAAAGCTTGCAAAACGGTGCTAAAGCTATGGTGACTGATGACATTATCGAGAAAATGTCCAGTTTTTCTGTCGGTGTGTCTTTTGAGCAATTTTGAGGTAAGTCACTCTTTCTTCTGTTTTTGCTTGGAGATGAAAAAAGTGAAGAGAATGATTTTCCTCTAGACTGTATGTCTTTAGGGGACTGATTTGCTGTTGATTTCCCTAGCTCAAAGACTTCTTCTTGTTTGATGGTATTTCATTTGGGCTTAAGGGGTAGATCGTCGCACCCCCTACCCCTTGGTGCCATATTTGGCAGCCCATGAGCATCCGTTTCCTCCACCAAAACAGCATGATCCAGGGGGTCTCTCGTTGGTGTTACTGCGATAAGTTCCTTCAAAGTTTTTGGATTGTACTGAGCAGAGGGCTCCGTCAAAGGAGGATCTGTGTCCTTTAATGTTCCTATATGCAAGAGCGATAGTTTGACAGGCATTGGTATCTTGGGTCTATCACTTTGGGAGACGTTTGAGTATGGGCACCGCTCTACTAGGGCCAAACTTTGATCTGAACTAGGCAGTGATGGTAAAGCTTCTGAGGTGCCATCTAGGGCTCTTCGAGTTGGTTTCAACTGTTCTGCTTATACCATTTTCTATTTTGTAAGTTTTTGCTGTAGTTTGTGTGTCAAAGACGGCCTACAGTATCTCAGCGTCTGAGACTTCTCCTAAAGTGTCAAATTTTCATTTGCATTTTCTTATGAAGTAGTCTTTTAAATTGTTTTCCAGCACTGTGCTGTTTAAGGTTTTGCTTAGAGGAGTCTGTTTGGGAGCCCTTAATTTTTCAGCCACTCGTTTGTTGCCTGTGGGTGCTTTCATACCTTGTTTTTGTTGTTTCTTGTGTCCCCGCAGAAATGTAGATTTTTGTTGGCATCTTTGTTGTGCATTTTCCGCTCTGGAAAGGTTTGCTAGAAGGGATATCTTTTTCAGTACTGTTTTGGAGAGGCTTCCTTGTACAGGGCGTTTTTTGAGGATTTGTTGTCGGTGTGTTGTTTTCTATGGTGTCTGTGTGGGAGGTCGGCTCGGATGAAAAATCCCCAGGGAGCCCATGAATCAGGGCCTGCACAAGCACTTGTTTAGTTGCAGCTATGGTTTGATTTGGTGGGTCCTTCCCGCCCATTGGTCCGTATTGCCCGTCTACCAGGTCCTGTCCTCCCGAGGGTTCCGGCGTGCTGTTTATGTGGGTTGGCCCAGATCCTCCCCACTCTTCGCCTTGGGCTCCACATCCCAACGTTTCCTTCTCTGCTCGGAGGTCGATCATTGACCTTTCCGTCATTTCTTCAGCCCAGGCCACGGCCCCCTCCCTCGGCTGCTCATCAGGTCCTGAGGTAGGCGAATCTGCCTCTCCTCCGAAGGACGGGTTTGCCTTGCCAGGTGCCAGTGAGCGCAAAGGGGGGGCGGGCTTTCGAGAACGATCCTGTAGGTAGGTTGGGTTGCAGTCGCCGGCATTCCCCCTTTCGCTCGGCAGTTCAGTGAAATCGAGGTCGCCTCCTCGGTGGTATCAGGGAGCGTGATCAAGGTACTGTTTTGTTTGTTTTTGTTTGTTTGCTCATTCGTCTTTACGTTTATTTGTTGAAGTGATACAAGGGGACGCTTTGTTCCATTCTTGGCTTCACCCTTGTCACTAGATGTATGCTCTTGCTGTGGGGAATCAGATATAAGTTTACACACCACCCGCAATACCCCCGATGCACCTTTTGATGAAGTTATTAGCGCTAGTGCATTTATTTGTTGTCGTGGACCAGATTTCTGATAAGCCTCAATTTTCTGGCGAAAGCTACAGAGACGACGCTGGTCGTCTTCCCTGGTCTTGACTTCAGTTTCACTTGTCAAGTAGAATTACCCTGTGTCTCTAACAGCCATAGAAGGCTTTCAAATCAAGGGAAATGGAGTCTTCCAGCTAATGCCGGCTACTGCCATCAACTGCCAGTAACTGCAAACTCTGCTGCGAACTCCACTTCGCTCCGCGAGTCCCAGCAGTTTATGAGCCCCTCCTCCACCAACAGGCAGTTAGCACGTAGCAATGTGAGACCAAAGAAAGAGCTGCCTGCCAATAACTGTAAACTCTGCTGCAAACTCTGCTTCGCTACGCGAGTTCCAGCAGTTTATGAGCTCCTCCTCCATCAACAGGCACGTAGCAATGTGTGCAAACAATAAACCACTCAAACATTGCAAACTAATACAATCCATTGATGATCTGGTCACCTCTAATGGGATGACCATTTACTGGAAAAAGATCAAGGGTCATTCCAGAATAGAGGGACCAGACAAAACCGTAAATGACCTGGCTGACCAGTTGGCCTAAACCGGAGCCATGCAGGGGGATATCCTTGAGATCAAGTCCTTGTTGGGGGAAATTCAGGTCCCAAACACTTGCCCAAAATTAATTCTCAACTGCCCAGTGGAGTAAGGAGACCCCAGAAGCTGATTTGATCACAACACAAAAAGGGGATCTGATTATTGGGAAATGATTACATCAGGAAATAGGATCTCTCGGTGTTGATGAAGTTTCCCAAAATGTTCCGAATCCAAGACAGTTTGTTGGTAAGGAGATCCATCTCTGGATGTGACCAGTGGGTGGTACCCACCTCATTCTGAAGCCTGATGGTAAGTCACGCCCATGACGCAGCCACAGCCGCTCATCAGGGGTTTCATACTACTTTAGAAATCTTGCATGAGGTGGCATACTGGCCACACATGGGGCAGGACCTCGACCAATATTTGAAGGGGTGTCTTGTGTGTGCACAGTTTCAGCCAAGTTCAATAACACACTGAGCTCCCCTCCAGAAAAGAGGGATGACACTGCCTTGGTCAGATCGGGCCCGTGATTCGCTCCTCTAGGGGAAAGAAGTACATATTAACAGTAACATGCTTGTTTACCAAATGGATGGAATGTCTCCTGGCCCCAAATAGCAAGGCAGAAACGCAGCTGTCCTGATGATCAACAACATCTTCTCGTGTTTTGGCCTTCCCCAATGGATTGAGTCAGACCGTGGAAGTTACTTCACCAGCGAAGTACTGACAAAGATGTGGGAGATACTGGGGGTAAAACTTCCATATTGCATACCACTCTGCCTCTAGTGGAGGAGTTGAGAGGTACAATAAAACAACTGGGAGCATTCTTAAGATGTTTATGGCAGATTCTGGGCCTAGTTGGGACATCCAACTACCGCTTGTCCTGATGCCATCAGGTATACAACATCTTCTGCGACCAAAATGTCTGAATTTGAGCTAATGACTGGACGATAAATGGTTCTACCCCAGCATCTGCTCTACAGAACACAAGAGCAGGCACAGATTAACTCATCCACAACACATGAATATATTGAGAATTTGAGAAAACACCTTCAGTATGCTTTTGCGTATGCTCAGCGGAATCTGGAAAAATCAGCAGAGGGGATGAAAACCCACTACGATTTAAAGACTACTAAAAAAGAATACCAAGAAGGAGACAGGGTTTACTTGTACAATTTTCAGAGGAACCAGACCAAGGAGCAGAAATGCCTCCCCTCCTGGCGCAGCCACTTTGAAATTGTAGACAAAATCTTACCTGTTGCCTAAAAGATCCGCATCCCCAAAGGAGAGATGTCAGAAGAGAAATGGGTCCACATCAATCAGTTAAAAAGCTGTCACCCCAGACACGCTCTGTGGCTGATTGATGAACTAAAGGAAAATCGAGCAGAGGAACCATTTGAGGAATGAAAAGAAAGGAGGAAAAAGCAGACAAGTGTATTTAGGTGCATAGGTATATCTATATAACAGGGAGTAACCTTCTTGGTGTTGTTATAAAAATGAAAAGGAAAAGTAAAGTCATATAGGGAAAAAAGAATACAAAGGTAAAAATGTCTAAAAAAACAATTGCGAACATTATTGTTGTCTTTGTTCCCTTGCTGTAAATCTTCTGGGAATAATGTCAGTAAAAGGTACTAAAACATTTTTTTTCTATCTTTATTAGAGAATTAACTTCCTTACATTCCAGCCTGGAGAGGGACACCCCAGGGACCTGGAAGGGAAGGAAAGAAAAAGGGTACTGCGCCACACTCTCCAACGCTAAGACGGAAGGGGATCCTGGAGCGCTACTCCACGAGGAAGGAGAATTCCGCCGAAAGAAACCCCACTCTGCCCTGCTCTTCTGCAACAAAAAGTCACAGAAGAGCATGGGGGGGGGGGGGGGATCTGTGGCCTGGCATTTAAACATTCCCACCAAAAACGGCTGTGTTGTGTTCTCCCTGGCACATGTGTGGTAAGCATGTGAACACTGCATCCCGGAAAAAGGCCCTATAATTGTTGTTCCTTTCATCTGAACCATATAGTTGTGCACTGCATTCAAGGCAGCTCTGCATTTGCTGTTATCTCATTTGAATAGCAAAGTTGAACACTACATTCAAGACAGCTCTGCGTTTGCTGTTCTTTCATCAGAAATACCAAAATGTATGCGCTGCTTGAAAAAAACAGCCCAGCGTTTGTTTTATTCAATCTGAATGCCAAAACGTTAGACAATCCATCAGAAAGCAGCATTATCTGACTGTTCATTCACCTGAGGGGCAAGGATTTAATCAAAATGCAACTTGACATGGCTTTGTTTCCCCTTTCATGTGAATGGCAGCACTCTGAAACACTGCAAATGAAGGAAAAACAGCTTGGCTTTTTCTTCCGTGTTCAAAATAACCCTGTGCAGAAGGTCTCCCCTCCGTGTCTATGGATCAACTCCAACTGCAAACCCATTCAAGAAGGATAAATCAAAGAATCCCCTGACTTACCGTACCGCATTCCAAACAGTGGATCAAATACGGCTTGCACACATGTAAAAGAGGGAAAAGGAAAATCAAGTTTAAAAAGTTACTGTGAAAGGGTAGCTTTGCTTACATAGAATTGTTAGTGAATAAGTAAGTCATAGTCATTGCTGTCCTTTGTGTAACTTCTGATAATGCTCACTTTACTCTTACGATAAATCTGGCTGCTCAGCCATCGCTACCACTGTACTGTGTAATACAGGCTTGTACCAAAGGTGAAATTGCACTTGTAGTCTTAATTGTGTGTGGTGTTCCCAAAGGGTACTGCATATGATTCTGCCTAACAGGGGATGAGACACCACCCACCCATATGTGGCAGTTCCTCCAGATTGACATTAAAGGAGTTATGCATTTTAGGCATGTTTCCCCAGCACTCAAAACAAGAAATAATGTTGTTTTATGATATTTTTCCATGTGACTTCCAGGCAGATTTTAAGAGACTAAGTACATTTTCCTAGCACTTTGTGAACTGAAATGGCCAGTCAAGACTTGTTTCGGGCTGATTTTAAAATGGGACAAATTTGACAATTGGCGGAAAGATGGAGGTGTACATTATGAATATGCCTAATTATTTGCAGGGTAATAACTATTCTACATTTTGTGAAAATGACCAAAAGGTGCACAGGAGCCATGCTCCACTGAAACCACCTAACTTGTTCTTATGGCGGTGACTAGTATAAATTTGAAGTTATGATGCATCACTCATTTTTCCTAAAAAGTTGGCCAAGAGAACAAAGAACTGTCATAAATGTCAAATGGACAGGTTGGCGATCCCTCCCCCTGAACCAATAAGCCCAGGGGATGGAGAGAGGAATTATAGACTGTTCAATCATGGGGGAATGGGTACTTTTAGAGTACTCCCCTAGATTGTAAAATAAATTATGTCATTTGGGCTATATAAGAGGGGACTGTGCTAGATACATGATCACACACCCACACAAGAATCCAGGGAGACAGGAGAAAGGGGACGGAGGCAGCTGATCCCATCCAGAGAGGGCAGAGACGAGACCCTTGACTAGCTGATCCCATCCAGAGAGTGCTGAGATGAGACCCTTGCCTAGCAGATCCCTGAGATGTCGCTGGCTGTCCAGAATCCCAAGTCAAGGCTTACTTTGTAAGTAGCAAACAACCCCATTCCCAAATTGCAACCCCTCTCTTTTGTAAGCTCAATCCCATTGAAAGTCCACATTGCCAGTATAATTCATTCACCTTTCCATAGAAGAATCTGTATTAGCCTGTGTATGTTAGCACATTCCTTTGATAAATCTTTCAGTTGTCTATAAATCCTTAGCATTATTTGGAAGTAAATCAATGAATTCCCCTATAAGGAAATACACGGTGTAAGTTGGTTGAAATTCGAAATGAATCCCCTTGTCCCTAGTGTCTTTCTTTAATAACTATAGACTTCAAAATATAGGCAACAGAATTGGTCCTTGTCTTTGAAAACCGAATTTGCCCCTCCATTTGTGTGCCTTACCCCATTAACTCTTAACTTGCATCTGTCCCATTGAAAACTCGAGCTGTAGTCTCATTGAGAGCAATCCATTGTGCCTACCATCTTACCTGTTGTGTGCCTTTGTCCCTGTACTTAATACCGATTTCCAATTTTGACAGCTAATCCCTTTCATTAGCTACCTGTCATCACAAATCCCATGTAAAAACGAAATTCCATGGCCGTGTGTATTCTTCTTTTGCATTTGCTGTCTTCCCAAAATCGATCTTCATACCTTGTTTCCACATTGTTCTATGTGCGGATTATTAGTCTTTCAGCGTTCCTATCTTCTCAAAGTGTAGCAACACAAATTTCATTGCATTCTGTCCCATAGCCGTGTGCATAAAAGGGTTTATAGTCATTGCATGGAACTAAAAAGCATCGAATGCCTTGCCATCGAAAAAAATGCATCTAAAAAAAGCATTGAATGTATTTTTTTTCAATTTTTCTGTTAATGGGTGGCCCCCCTTTTTTAACCTTTAAAACTCGTTATATTTAAAATAAACCCTTTACTTTAAAAAATAATGCATTTGATTCTTTTTTTCGATATATTTTTTTCGATGGCAAGGCATTCAATGCTTTTCAATTCCATGCAATGACTAGATACCCATAGAAGGCAAAATCCGAATTTGCCATTTTGCTACTAAAATGGATTTCCATTTTCTTTTCTGACTTCCCATTTTGGGGTGGTGGGCTGTATTCCAAATTCGATTTTTCTCTCTTTATCCTCACTCCTTGCCACTGCCTTCCATCCAAAGGGAATTAAGTTAGCTGATGTTTGGGGGTGAGTGTTGTAGGGGGAGTGCTTAACCTTAGTGCAATGACATGCTTTAACCTATTTTTCCTGTTTGTCATTAAAGACTCATGTGAACTGTGTAGGATTTCTGAACCAATAGTTCTGTAGGGAACCTTGCATTGTGTGCCACAACACCGGTGGCTGCTGTAAATTGTATTTTGAATATTTTGCTTTTGTTCATTAAAAAAATTAATAAATATCTTATTGATACACACCGGCCTGGTTCCTAGTCCATCGTGACATGAGGTGTTTGTAAAGGTGGGTGTGAGAAGGGTTGGAGGCCTACTCAAAATGAATCTGTGGTTTATTAAAGCTAAAAAGCGCTTTTATTGTCAGGGGAAGGAGTCCCTGGCTGGAGTGTGCCGTGTTCTAAAACTGTGACAGCGTGAATGTAGGTAGAGAGTATGGGGTAGACAGGTAGGGGTAGGGTGGGTGGAGGAAGAGAGGGTGCAGGTATGGCAGGTGGGGATAGGGAGGATGGGGGTAGTGTGGCTGGACAAACATTTCCAAAGAGTAAATGTAAATTACTCAGGCTTAACTCAGCACATTTTCTTTGAAAACCACTCTAATGCTTTATCCCCATAATGTCATTTTCTATCTCATTGTCAATTCTTTCTCTTTTAATATATATATGCTATTGGGCTTTGGTGGAATGGGAATGCAGCATGTTAAGCTGGTCCTGAATTCCTTAATGCGTGGAATTTACAGGGTTTAGTTGCGATACGGTTCTCACTTTATCCGCCCTAATCCTTTATCCCTATAATTCCATTTTCTATATGATTTTCAATCCATTCTCTTCTAAAATATAGCAAGATCTCAACATATTTAATAAAAACACACGTATATACTAAAAACTCATCAACATTGATGTCACACTACGTGGCAAACATATGTAGAACTGTGATTGAGTAACAGGGAACATCTAGATGTACTTTCTATGTGGGTTGGTGTTGTGATTGGGTCTCTACTGTCAGGTGGACAACTCTGCCCACCCAAATTGCAAGTCATTGTGAGCGTCATCAAATACACAACTTCTTATCGGATCTCTAAACTATAGGGCTCTTTGATATGTGGCCCTTTATAATTGGTTGGCATGCTTGTACACTCTGGAATATTCCACTTGTTAGCAGCATGCAAGCTGGTACCCCAGTTTCTGGTGGGTTTGGCCTGGTCATGCCTCCCCACTCAATTAGCCCATCATCCATCATCACTCAAGCTGTCTGCCATGAGAATAGTCCTTTGAACTTGGCCTTGGAAGTAACACTCCTCCTGGGAATTAAAGGGAGTGTGAGCATGACTTTATCTTCTGGTCTCGTTGTAGCTTGCCCAGAGTCTATTTTCATCTGGCCATGTGACTTGAGCCCACTTTTTGAGCTTCTTCATTGTATTTAATATCATTTCATGAATAAGACTTGGCACTTATTGTCCTTCTGCCGCACCTTAACAGGAGCTCGGCTCACTCCTCTCGTTCATTGTATCTTTCCATGATAATTAACTTGTTTCTTGGCTGCCTCATCCCTTGACGCTGGGCCAGGCAGAGCTCCTTGATACTTCTTCCATCTCCAGCCAGGCTTATTCTGCTGCACCACACTTTTCAGCCCTTCTATTCACGGGGCCCAGTTTGCTCAAATACGATGTGGAAGTTCCAGATTCTATGCATTCCTACATATATACATGGCGCATTGCCACAATCTATTCACTAAATAGCCAGCCTTATGATTACTTCTTCTACTTGTGTTACTGCATTTGTACAAGTGTAAACTGGTTGTCTTTTTCTTCCGTGCTCTTCTACTTGTGTTACTGCATTTGTACAAGTGTAAACTGGTTGTCTTTTTCTTCCGTGCTCTTCACATGTGTGATCCTTATTCCATATATGAACGTATACTCGATTTTTACTTCGCCATCAGATTCTATATGGTCTATTCATCTTCTCTCATCATTTCTTCTGAGGTGTGTCACTTTACTTCATGTGACATCAACAGTCTCTTCTTTCATCCATCTTCACATGCTCTTCAGTGATCTTTCTCAAGAAGCTGTCAGCTCTTCGTGGATATAAAGAATGGTTTCCTTAATGGAAACTTTGCTTCAAAGGCTGCTCATGTTATAGACATCATTACCGGTGTCACCTTTGTCACTATTTTCGGTTCCCAACAGATAGGCAATTTAGGGGTGGGACTTCCAGTAGATGCTTTTGCCTCCTCCTCTACATCCTCTTGGGCTTGCAACAGGAATGCACCAAGTTAAGTTTGTCCTGTTGGTTTTGTTTTATTCATATTTATATAGCGCACAACAGCCCGAGGACATTGTGGCACTTGTTACAGTACAAAGCTTAGTTACTTAGTTACATGGTCATTAGCAATATATATATAGGTCGCAATATACTTACATAGTAATTAGCAGTATATATACAGGTTAAAATATAGTTATATTACATTTGTGTTACATTAGAATATACATGGCAGATGTGGAGAAGCCAGTCCTCCACTTGCTAGTTGAGGAGAGTGGCCTTGAGGTTGTTGCGGAAGACAGAGATGGAAGTTTCAGCTCTAAGGGTGGCAGGGAGTGAGTTCCAGAGTTTCGGTGCAATATAGGAGAAGCCTAGACCTCCCGCTGTGGCTCTCTTTATGCGTGGTATGTGTAGCTGGTTGGTTACTGAGCTCTGGTGGGGCGAGTGGATGTGGTCCTTGATATTGCTTCAGATTGGTATGCTGGAGAGGTTTTGTTGATGCACCTGTGAGTGATGGTGAGGATTTTCAGAGTAATACAGTCTTTGACCTGGAGCCACCGTGCTTCACGTCTGGCGTGGGATATATGGTCTCTTCTAGGGATGCTCATGGCGGCTCTGAGGGCATTGTTTTGTGTGGTTTGCAGCCTGTGAATGTTTTTGGCAGAGGTGCCAGCCAGAAGGGCGTTGCAATAATCGAGTTTGGCTCCTATAGTTGCTCTAGCTGTGGCCAAGCGGTTGGGGGTGTATAAGTAGGGTTTAATGGCATTGATGAGTTTGGTGCAGAACGCTGATGCAGAGACTATGGTGCTGACTTGTTTGTTCATCGATAGATTTGCATCAATGTGAACACCTAGAGTCTTGACAGAGGATGATATGGAGATGGTTGAGTTGTCTATGTTGAAGTTGTTGTATTGGGGGCTTAGTTTCGTTAATGTGTTTGTCTGGCCCAGGATGAGAATTTCAGTCTTCTCCCCATTAAAACAGAGGCCATTGATGGCCAACCAAGCTTGGATATTGGCATAGATGTTGTGAAGGGCCACGGCGTCTTGGTGATAGAGTCCAGATAGGGGTAAAAGTACTTGAGTGTCGTCTGGATAGTTTGTATATGCAACACCCATGGAGTCAAGTAGGTCGAAGAGGGGTTTTGTGAAGAGGTTATAGAGGGTGGGGGCTGTACAAGATCCTTGGGGGACACCGCAGTTTATAGTGGTAGGATCTGCGTTAGCTGTGTCGGAGTAGACCTTCATGGCTCTTCCTTCAAGGAAGGAAGTGATCCAGGATGCTGCTTGATTAGAGAAATGGGCTGAATGGGTGAGGTGGGTGGTGAGTGTTTGGTGATCTACCAGGTCAAAAGCAGCTGATAGGTCGAGGAGGTGGAGCAAGGCAGGTTTGCCTTTGTCCATGATCTGTGAGATTTTTTAGGTCTAATAAGGCGGATTCTGTTCCATGTCCGACACGGAAGCCAGATTGTCTTTTGCCTAGTATGGAGTTAGCTTCTATGTATGATTGGATCTGGATGTGAGCTGCTTTGTCCAGGATTTTTAGGAGGAACGGGACTGTCGTTATCTGTCTGTAGTTGTTGGGTTGCTCTGGGCCAAGTGTGGCCTTTTTTAGAAGTGGCCGCACCCAGGCTTCCTTGAGATTGTTTGGGACAGTTCCTGTTTGGAAAGATGCATTAATGAAGGCAGTAATCAGGGGTGCTAGGTCATTGGCCCATTCCTTGATGATTTTGGTAGGGCAAATGTCTGCTTTGCAGAGGGATGGTTTGAGGTTTTTGATGAGATTAAGGACCTCAGGTTCAGTGACGTTTCTGAAGGAGAATTGAGCGTGATTGAGATTACTACGCTTATCTTGTGTAGGGCGGTTGGTTTTTTGGTTTGGGAGGGCTTTGCAGTGGTTTTGGATTTTGTTCTGGAGGAGTTTTATTTTGTTGAGCATGGCGGACTGAATGCTGGCACACCAGGCT
Source organism: Ambystoma mexicanum (assembly GCF_040938575.1). Classification (NCBI taxonomy): domain Eukaryota; kingdom Metazoa; phylum Chordata; class Amphibia; order Caudata; family Ambystomatidae; genus Ambystoma; species Ambystoma mexicanum. The sequence continues at coordinate 599,919,071 of NC_090933.1, forward strand.
TTGTCTTTAGTTATCTCGTCAGCGGTAGCCGGAGGAGTGACTAATTTGTTAAAGATTGCGAATAGTTCTTTAGCTTGGGAGTTGGCCTTTGAGATCCTACCATTGAAGGAGTTGGATTTTGCTGTTAAAATTCCTTTTTTATATTAGAGGGCTATTTGTTTGAAGAGGCTCTTATTTAGATCACTCGGATCCGTTTGCCAGTTTTTAAGCGACTGGCGCTTTTGAACTCAGAGTGTTTGGAGTTCTTCCGAGAACCAAGAGTTGCAGTGAAATGATTTTTTTTCCTTCTTGCTTTCAAGTGGGGCTATAGAGTTTATGGCATTGGTGAGAGTATCATTGAAGATAGCTGATAGCATATTTGGGTCCTGAGAGAAAGGTGGTGCTAGGCAGGGGCTTTTAAGGTGGGGACGCAAGTTGTCTGTGTTGAGTTTTTTAGAACGTCTTATTGTGGCAGGGGGTGCGTGGGTGAGAGTCTTAGGTTTAGGGTTGGTGGGGATGAGGAATTCGATGCATGTGTGGTCCGTCCAAGGAAGAGCGGTGTTTGAGGTAATGTTGGATGCACAGTTGTGATCCATGACCCAGTCAAGGGTGTGGCTTTTGGAGTGAGTAGGGATGAGGACTCGTTGGGAGAAACCTAAGTCTGCAAGTTCTTTAGCTAGGGTTGCAGCAGATTTATCTTTAGGATCATTGTATCCTAAATTTAAGTCTCCTAATAGAAGGATTTTGGAGGACTTTTTAATGTTGTTGCTGAGTCGATGGGAGAGGTGCTCTTGGAAGTCAGCTGGGAATCTGGGAGGTCTGTATAGGATGTGGATGTTGATTAGATTATTGGGGGAGAGCGTAAGCTTGGCTGATAGGATATCAGCATTACCACCCCATGTACTATGGTCTGCTAATCTGATGGATAGTGAGTCTTTGTGGACAAGGGCGACTCCCCCTCCAATCTTATCACATCTATCTTGCCTAAGGATGGTGTAGCCTGTGGGTAGGGCTAGTGCGACGGCTGGGCAGGAGGCATCATTGAGCCAGGATTCGGTGATGCAAAGTAAGTCCAGAATAAGTGTGGATAGTAAATCATTTATCTCGAGGGCAGGTGCAGGTAGGGAGCGTATGTTCAGTAGTGCACATTTAAGAGGTGGGTGTTGTGTGCCTTTGGTGTTTTTGTTTGTACTAGTATGGGGTGAAGTGTGCTTGTTGTGGTTTGTGGTAGTGAGGAGCTTAGTGTGAAGTAGTGTAGAGGCATGTTGGGGTCGTGGGGGGAGAGGGGCAGTGCCTATGCTCATCTTAGTATGGGGTAGTGGTGCAGTGTGGGTGCCTAATCTGGTGTTTCTAGTCGTGATGGGTGTAGGTGAGCAGAGTAAAAACCTAGGAAGTGATTGATTTCTGAGATTGCAGAGTCTGGTGGCTAGGCTAGGTGGCTGAGACTGTGTGATGTTGTAGTCTGGTGCTGCGGCATGTGAATTTAGTGCCGGGCGCTGGGTGAGGTGTGCTGGGAATATATGGGGAGGCGTAGAGGCCATTATAGTGAGGGCTATAAGGATGGCTGTTAGGCTGGCTGAGTGGAGTGTGGCAGGGAGAGTGCGGGAGAGTGAAACTATGCTATGATTGGGAGGTGCATTCTTGGGCATCATGATCGTGGAGAGTGGCTGTGTGTGTGTGCAGCTGGTGTGTGCTGCTGGTATGTGACAGAAATGACAGGGGAATCGTGCGACTAGTGCTAGGTAGTTCAGAGGCAGGGCATAATAGGTAGCAGTTCATCAAAATACAATGCCTAAATTCGATTTTCTAAGTGGGGCAGGCAGTGGCTAAATGGTGGCAGGGCATAATAGGTAGCAGTTCAACAAAATACAATGCCCAAATTCGATTTTCTAAGTGGGGTAGGCAGCGGCTAAATGGTGCAGGGCATAATAGGTAGCAGTTCAACAAAATACAATGCCTACATTCGATTTTCTAAGTGGGGCAGGCAGAGGCTAAACGGTGGCAGGGCATAATAGGTAGCAGTTCAACAAAATACAATGCCTAAATTCGATTTTCTAAGTGGGGCAGGCAGAGGCTAAATGGTGGCAGGGCATAATAGGTAGCAGTTGGCTGCAAAAGAGGATACAGTACAAGCGGATAAGCAATACTGGTAAATGCGCTAAATAGTCTAGTGAGATATTACATATCAACAATAGACCAGGTGATAGCAAGCAATTGCCCAAAGTCAGTGAAAAACAGAGGCACCCATGAGGTGTACTGCATGAAGGGATTAGGTGGAAAGGTTAGGTTCTGGGGAGGTGTGGGCAGGCTGCAGGGTCAGGGCAGACTTACCAGAAAATGGGCAGAGTCCTTAGCCCAGGCCCCAATGTGTCCAGTGCGCACAGACTTTGATGATGTCATCAGTGATGTCATACATTATGTAATTAGTGATGCGACAAGTATAGTTGTGGCCATAGTATGGTTACATAAAGTGGGCACAGTCGTAGGCCATGCCCCCAATCATCAGGACACTGGCCATGGCCCCAGTAATGTATGCCCTGTAATTATGTAATGAACATTTAGCACTTTGATATTTAGCATGTTAACTGTTTTTTACAGGTAGCACTTTGACTGTTAGCACTTTAATTGTTTTTGATGATATTCAGCACTTTATAGATGCGTAGAGGACAGTATACATGTTCCATTTGGAAACACAAAGAAAATATGGATACTGTTTGTCTCTAATATATCATCCTAGTGTTTCACTGGATCTATGTTAGACCGGATTGTTTTTAACTATATTATGTGTTTGTGTAAATGGCAGAACTTACATTGGTTATGTCTTATGATTCTATGTCACTTAAATTAATACAATTATGAAACTTACTGATTGTGATGTTTTCCTGACCTAGCACTCTTCCCTTTGCCATTGTGAGTCCTTTTTTTATAGAGTAGATATTCTACTGTACCATGAGACACCTTCCAGTGTTTGTTATGTAATTAATATGAACATTGTAAGTTAAATAATGTGGTTATTAGGCTCACAAAATGTAATAAGCATCACCTTAGATATGGACATTTAGATAACGTAAGAAGGGTATAATTTGCACTTTTCTGTCTGTAAAAAACAAAACATAAAGATAATTAGTTAAATGACATACTTTATGAAATACAATTAGTTACAGTTGCACACATATGTTAAATTGTTTTGGCCCTCAAAAGTACTACATTGTATGCACTCTGTTTGATAAAACATTTGTGCGTAATACACTGTTGTTGTCTTCACATATAATAATCATTGGGTCATTGGGAAAAAATCCAAGATTGATTGAAAAGAAACATACACTGTTTAAGATTTACATGCCAAGGTGCATTCAGAAAATCCACCATATACGTTTATACAGTTTGTGAGACAACTCCTTTTCTTTTACTCATTGCTTTTTCTTCTGACTACTGAACAGGTTCTCTGTAAAGTAGCCATTTTTGAGCAAACTCCTCATTTATTGCCATCCTTTTATTGCAATTCTTTGCCCATATACCTCTTTCCTGTGTCCTGTCAATTCCTTATTTAAGTTAGTTCTTTTCTTTTTTTTAAAACAAAAGTGTTTATTTTTAGTGGCATAGTCCTTTTTGTCATGTCCTTTTTGATTTTATTACATTTTCCTCCCAGGTCAGACATTGTCCACCATGTCTGACCACAGCAGTATCAGTGAAAAATGTTGTCTGGGTCCCAACACCTCCACCCCCGCCAACCAATTGTGCGGGATGAAAAAACTGCAGACAGCTGGAGGTACCTCATGGTGGGGGAGCCTCATCCAAGGAAATTAGATAGAACAGGTGCAGTGATGTGGTCCCATTTTACTGTGGAGAAAGTTTAGGACATGTGCATGCAAATAAACCTTTAACCCTAGATTAACCTTAGTCCCTCCACAAGACTAGCATTGTACATGGATCAGTGCACCAAAGCAATGTATTTGCAGTGAAGCACAAGAAAGGAATTTTTCCAGACATTAATGTCAGCAAAATGGTGCATGGCATTGATTAAGAAGAAAAAGGGAAATCATTGAACATGTAGATCTTCTTGAATCTCCAAATAGAAATCTGTAAGAGAGTGAACATTAGTTTATGATAGAGCAGGCTCTGAATCACTGGACAAATGCACTCTCAGAGTTTTGACCGCAAATAAACCTGTAAATATTTACTGACACTTATTATCTAAAAAGTTATCCCTTAAAACAAATATGACCATGTAGCACTGCATACATTATTAATAAAAAATCTAATATGTAATCTTCAGCAAGCAACAAAAAAACAATTATTTAATATATCTTACACACCACATTGCAAATAAACCTTTAAATATGTACATATGTACTTACACTTGCTTTCAACTAATGCAGAATGGCAAAAGTTGGTGCCTACTCTTTCAAAAACCAATGGCACAAAATGAGGACTATAGTAAGCAAACTACTAAAATGGCCAACATATTTTCACTGCAACCTATCACAGCCAAGTACACACTTGCAGCAGTAACACCAACCAATTGCAAACAACAAAACACATACATCATGCATGCACCACCCTTTCGATTAGTAGAAATTCAAACTAGGAGTCATTTTCCTGCAAACATAGAAGGAGTTCAGATATCATGGCTGGTTTTAAAACGGTGTGCCTGATTGGAGACTGCTGTACTCCAAATGTGTTGAAATACCCTGAAACAGACCTTGTAAGGACTACCTATTACATATGCAGACATATAATAACATACAACCCTTTTTTTAAACGTTCTTTTATAACCACGGATATTCTACTAGTTGTTATGAACACGTTCATGTAGCCATGGATACACATACATTTTTTATATGCTCAAAAACACACATTGCCACTGTTTCAAAGTTCAAATGACACAAGGGTAGAGGTGAGGGCATGGAATCAGGAACACATGAAAAATTGTGTTTTCCAACATCCACGGAATAATATTATTATTGCACATAAATGTGTTGTTTAATACCCAAAGCTGTTATGCAGAGCTGCGTGAATGATAACAACCAGTCAGGTGGCGTGGTACGTTAATGCAGCTACATACGCCTGGCGTGCTGCTAAATACCTGTGCGTAAGCCAACAACCAATGAAACCAGTTATTTCTCCTTTATCATAATTGTGACTATTGGGAAAAATGTTGAGAAAGTAATTGCTTCCCTGCTCTTGCAGACCCTCACCAAGAGCCCCCCACATCTGTGCCAGCTCCCCATACTCTCCAGATGACCTCCTCCCCTCCCCTGCTCTCTCCCATTCCCCTTAAAACATTCATTGTTTCAGTGACGCAGTTTCAGTTGAAATGCCGGCTAGCCATGGGTGTATCCCAGGTTATAGCCCGCGCGATGCTGAATACCCACATGTATGCCAACAACCAATGAAACCAGCTATTTCTATTTGATCATAACTGCTGCTATTGGGAAAAAAGCTGGAAAATAGCTTTCCTGCTCTCCCAGACCTCACCAAATGCCCCTCCAACATCTGTGCCAGCTCCCCCCACTCTAACGATGGCCTCATCACCTCCTCTGCCCTCTCTCATTCCCCAAGAACACTTGTTCTTTCTGTGACGCAGTTTCAGTTAAAGTGTCCGGTAGCTGCGGTTATAGCAGAGGTTATGCAACTAATGTTTGAGCCTCATGTTGCAATCTTGGTCCCTATCCCCCTTCCAACTCCCAAATTTCACTTAGTGTCCTCTTGCCCACCCCCACCTCCAGACTTTTGGCATTGGCATGTTTTTTACCCTACAAATGACTTTTTTCTTCTTTTTATTTTCTGATACCCTCGGCTATGACCTGGGGTGTAACCGTGACTATCTCTCGGATCGAGAAAAAAAATATGGCAGCTGTTTCATTTTTTATTTTTACATTTATAAAGCGCTCACACAGCCCGCAGGCATCGAGGCGCTGTTACAGGAATTGTTTGTTTTTCTTAGTTGCGTAATTGTGTTTTTTTTTGTTTTTTTGTCTTAGTTACGTATTTATAACGCGCTTAAACACCCAGAGCTTTCTAAGCGTGGACCCGGGGATCGAACCTGTTGTTGCTTCGTGTCGTCTTGCTTCCAAGACGCGCACGCTGCCGCTGAGCTATCCTCCCGGGACAGGTGTATAAACATTTATAAACACCCGGTTTCTTGGCAATTTACCACAGATATAACAGATATAAGGCACCCCCTTTTCTGTCAAATACTAAAAGAAAGTACTGGACAGAATAACCTGAGACCTCAAAAAGATTGCGAGTCAACGTTTTGTGCCAAAGTTGTTTCAGACCATAACCAAATCTGTCCAGTGGTTTTGACTGTGCGGTCTGGGAAAATTGATCTTTTTTGTCTTTGAGAAAATGAATGGGTTCTAGGCCAAAACTGTGTTTTTTGGTTTTCTTAATAGGTTTTTTATTTTTCAAAGAATCTCTCCGAAACTTTATAGCCTGGGGGATGGGAGGTGGGAGGCAGGGGGGGCAGGGCGTGAGAGGGTGTGTGACAAACTGTGTTTGTGACATGTCAGCCAAATCCATCATACAAGTCAAAAGTTATTAGCAATTCATTTTTGGGATTTCCTATGTAACTCTGTTTCATCTTAACTGTAGGGGCGGTGACCGCTGACCTATTATATATATCAATATATATATATTGCACGGCCCACGGTAGCAGCCGTGTAGTTATGGTTAAGTTGCTAAACCCATAGGAAGAGCACTTGTTTGGGTGGATTATAACTTTGCTCCCCCTGGACGACTCCTCACCAAACTTTGCAAGAAAAGTATATGGCCCGCTCTGAATCTTTTTGCAAAGGTTGGTGAGGTTTCGTCCAGGGGGAGCAAAGTTACAGGGGGGTCCCAAAATGTATTTTTTTCCCATACACTGAATGGAGAAAAACTTTGCTCATGCCTACAGCCCAAACCGCTGGACAGATTTTCACCAGATTTGTGGCAGGAGCGGCAGCTTGGTCCCAAAAGCGTGGTTTTGTAAAGTCCAGTGGTTTATTTTAAAATGACCAAAATGTAGGTCCAAAAAAATGTGTGATATCTGGGTTTGGTCCGCTTACTCACTTCCCTGTTCGGTCCGCGGACAGGACTCCGATCGGCTTAGAAGGCAACGTGGTGTCCGCGGACTTCGGATGCACCCACTAATTTGATGGTGAAAAGCGTGAAGTGCATCAGATTTTTTGGAAACACCGCCATCTTGGATTTGCGGACAGCGGCCGTGTCCGCGGACATTGCGGTAAAAACATATAAAAAACACAACATTGCACTTGTCAAACTTATCAAATAATTTCTGGTGAGGTGAGGGGTGATGAGGTGTGTGTCATACTGTAGGTACAAAAAATACTGATATTCCTTTGGTGACTGAGGTGTAGCATGTGGCCATGGGCAGTGGCCACATTGTCTGGGTCATGGAATAAGGTCATGATCCGAACAATATGTTCACTGGCCATGACCACGAGGGACAAAACATGGGGCATTGAATTTCACAGGTTTTTGCTAGTGCAACTCAACCATAACGTCAATTTAACAATGTTTTTGTTAGTGAATTTCATAGGTACAGCACTGTAAGCAGAGCGTTGCCTTAGCATAGTGTATTTATAAATGATGGTATGTGTGTAGTACAGCAGCTGCACCATAAAGTCCTTTTAGCAATATTTATTGTGCCAGATTATGATATAAAGCTCCTTGTAGAGTGTCACAATGTAAGTGGCAATGAAGGAAGACAGTGAGACGCGCATTGTATACCCTCCACACAATTGTGTGCTAATTGAAAGGAACCGTGGTACTGTGGAAAACACTGCAGTGCGAACAGGTAGAAATGGGTGGCTGTTGAAATAGATGTTTGTGCATGTTGCAGTGCGTTATCAAGAGCGCAAGTGCGCAACAGCAAGCACAAACATTATTCTTATACTTCCAAAAAGGGGGCAAGGCAATGTGTATAGAGCGTGCAGAATACAGAAATGCAGTAAAATCACCAAGAACACTATCTGTGGGGGAAACTGCTCATGCTGTGAAATGATAAATTCCCATTTCTAAAGTACAACAATAGCACAAGTTGTAAAAAGACATAAATACAGTTCTTCACAATGCACCGCGCTTTCTCCATTTACGGACCAAATAAAAAATACCCTACATGGGTGTCTGCATATTGGGATACAATATTATGAAGGAGATCGGAAACAGAAGCATTCCCTGGCCTACTACCTCCCTCAGCACAAACGCCACTGAAAATCGTGTTACATGGTCTGCATTTGTCCCTCCACAATCAACAACAATAATATCGTTGGGATCGAGCGTCACCAAAGTCTCACACACACAAACAAAAGCAATCATTGCAGTGTAGCTGCTCCATACGCGTACAAACACACATGATACACTCCACACAACTCCCACCAGACTCTGCTTTCCATTCACTGTCAAATAATGTACATACAATTCACCCACAAAGCATTCGTGGTGGTGCGTACAACACACAACCATAAGCTCTCCCTCTGCATGTAGGTCGACAAATATACCGTATACTGCGGTCTCTCCGTGCACTCCACACCCAGAAAGCCTATTGCACAATCCCATGCCCTCCACAATCCCAAATATAAGTTGGCCATATGCAAAAGGGGCAAACGTTACACATACAAACCTCCAACTGTCACAATGTCCAGAGACTTTTGCAGGTGCGCACGCGGGGGTACGGGAATACATGTCAACCAGGGTAGGGGATGTCCTTTGTAGTTGTGGCTCTTAAAATGCTGTTTTTATTTTATTTTTTTAAACCATCTTCCACAGTAAAAAATCTTTTTTCAGGCTTTTATAATTGTTTTTATTTGTTGCACGGCACTTCACATTCTTACAATAGGGTCTTCAGTGCAGCCTGTAGAATGTAAAACCAAATGTCAATGCCAGTGGGCGACAATGAAATGCCATTTCCATTGAGAAGGTGCACATATCGATAACCAGTGTTGTCACCGTCACAGGAGTACATCCCAGCAGCACGCAAAAAGGTACACATGCTGCTGTTGATAAGACGCCTTCCCACCTCTGGCTGCGACAACATTCATTGGAATAGTTATATACTGGACTTGGTGGTATACATGAGAAAAGCACCTTTGCACTGGCAAAAATGCGCTGCACTTTTTTCATCATATTTTTGAGTTGACGGTACACACTTGCACAATCTATGGAACCCAAAAGCAATGCTCCATAGTGCACTACCACAACGTGTATGGTACCTAAAGTGGCCACTTGTCGACATTCTGCAAGCAAATGTTTGAAAGTATGGACAGGGGCACCGTACCACAAAGCGTCCACTTCATCCAAATTCAAATTGCCATTAAGGCCTCTTTCCACAGCATACTGGAGCAGATCTAGCACAAAGCGATCACCCACTATGAAAACTGTGCATCTCACCATCTCTGCCAGCCTCACTACACATTAATAAAACCATATATGGCCGCCCTTTCCTGTGACGCACACTCTAACCACCTGATTGGACAATTACAACAATCGCATTTCCATTTGCCAGCATGTTCAAAAGCGCAGAATGTAGCATGTGCGCCTCGCAAAGTATCGTGAGAGACGCGCCCCAGTAAATCACTTACTGAACCTCGCCATTGCAGACTATCATTTCTGTACACAACTCCATATTTCCTGTTAAGCGCTCTAAGAACACGTTCCCTTTGCTTCCAAAGCCCCTCCACTAGAAACCTTTCCTACAGGATTCCCTATTTCAGCATGCACAATGATCATGCAGCGCACCCAGCACACCTTTCAACATGCACACAACAGTCCACCCTTGCCCACACCCAGACCAACACTATGAATCCATGCATGCGACCATGTGGGCAGCTAACATTGTGCACAAACGTAACATACATAACGGCACTTCAACCCAACTCCCTCACACCAGAAAGCACCCATTCACGAAAACAAGTCGCAAATAGCAGCATCCACAAACATACCACAGCCTCTATCACTCCGACCCACTGCCATTCACAAAGTATTATGTCACTACCAATCTACTCACAACCTTTTCACAACATTGGCCCTACTTCAACAAATCAGCACACAGCATAGTAACCAAGCACATTTAAGGTGCACTTCTACCATATCCTCTTCCCTACTGACAGTATTCAAACCCAGCACCCAGTGCCCACTCTGCATGACTTTTCACACCACCATCGCCAAGTATACATCAAAAACTTTACCATGTTGTGAGAGTGTCGTCACCTGCAAAACCAAACATACACGCATGGCACCTCACTTCTCCTGCTCTATTACGTCTCAAATGTGCTCCACACCCATTCTTTACAGCTCACCACCCTCTAACTGCTGCAGTATCCAAAATGCACTACTGCCGTTTGTGTCCTAGCCATAACCTTTTCACAACATTGGCCCTACTTCAACAAATCACCACAGAAAGAGGTCGCAGCAGACAGGTCACTAATATAGAACCAAAACACTGTCTCCTGCACCCCTGTGCACTTTCATTCACCTACTACGAATGTACCCACTTCCATTCACAAAGTATGGTATCGCTGTCAACGTACCCACATAGTGTTCACTACAGTAGCCCTACTCCAACCAATCTGTACACACCACACTGTGCATACACCCACTCTACTGGATATCAAATGCATAGTAGCGGTGGGTGAGAAGTCCTAGGCTCTTCAGAGCATGGGCTCCAACCTATGGCATTTGGCCATGCACCTAATAGTCTAATCTTTCAACAGACCCACCGCAACTACATGCACCCATGCATGCCACCATGTCCACAACTACCGCAATCCATCCGCATAGAACAGGCATCCACGCTCCCACCCACCCTATGACATGTGCAAATCACTCCCCTTCTTAAAATCATCTGCCACCACTCACCACGGAAAGAGGTCGCTGCAAACCAGTCTTGGCAGAAGCTAGCGTGCCGTCACGACAGCTGCCTGAAATCACCACAAAAAGGTGTCGGCTGTCTAGGTACCCTGGAAATCATGCTACTCCTCCGTCTTCTTCCACCTACTTACATATGTCACATTAACCACGTGTCACTCCCCCACTCCCCTCCCTTGACGCGGCCAACGCATGGCGAACGGTACATTTTGCAGACCCTTCCGCCAGCGCACTGTCCTCCGAGAAACCATGGCGGTGTTTCGTAAACATTGTTGACGCACAGCACGCTTCCCTCCAGCCAACCACCGGCCATGTCCAAAGTTCTCCGACATCACGCCGTACCGCAGGCCAATGACACTTTGGTCCGCAAAGCGAACTGGGAAATGGGTCCGCTGAGCTGTTAGGGAGAATTCTCAAGAATGTGCTAATTTCCCTTACCTTTTGAGACCCCCAGCAACCTTGCTGGATTTCTAGGATTTGAATTTTTACCTGAGAAGAGAGTGAGCCTTTTTTCACACTCTTCCATGTATTTTGATGTGTGTTTTGCTTTTGTGTTCTTTGGTTATGGAGTTTTTAGACAACTCCATAGGCATCATCTTTTTCTGTGTGTCACACAGCACCTTCAGTGCAGTGGCACGGGGATGTCTTTCAGACTTCCCAAGGTTTAAATACCTTCTCTGGGACTGACTGCTTTCTCCCAGAGCATGTAAAGTTAAATTGACTTTACTAGTCTCTTTAAATATACAGACCCAGCACACACTATCTGCCTATAGAGTGCTGGAGGGGTTGCCTAGCATCCCCTGAGTCAAAACACTCATGTAACAGTCAAATGTTACCATTTCCTACTTTAAATGGCTGGTGGCAGTGGTTTAGATCAAACTACCATGATTTTTCCCGACCGCGAACAACGGTAGCTAAAAATCGGGTCAGCCATGTTTTTCAATATGGCGCCCAAGACCTATCTGTAAAAACCGAATCCGGTCATCTTTTTTCGCCATTTCTTTTAGGAAAGGTCCTTCTTGTATTTGTTTCTGTGCACCAAACCAGGTTTGGACCCTTTGTTTGTTCGCCTTTGGCAGGCTTCAGTGCTGAAGCCCTCCTCTGGCGCCTGAGTGTCTGGGATGGACAGGATGTGAGTGAGGTGCCCGAAACTCCCTGTGCTTAGTTGTCATGATGCCTACCCCCAGGCATCCGGACCAAGCCCATCAGCCCCGGGAGCAGGCATCTAGACATTTAGTAAAACCTCAGCAGCCCCGTCTAGGGGCTATCTGGGTTCAGTCCTGGCACCTTAGGCGCCAGGCTCATAGTAGAAATCAGTCCTGGCGCCTAAAGCGCCTGGCTCATAGTCATTACTTACCTCAGGCAGACCATGCTGCAAATGACTCCAATCCAACATGAAGCCTGAAAGGGACTATTTTTCTACAGGGATTATTTTTTACTCGGGTGTGGTTCTAGGGACTTCTTACCTGGGACTACTTTTGAGGCTATTTAAACCACGCCCGACCAGCAACACACGCTTCGCGTTATTCTGCCTCCAGCAGCGTAACGCTCACCGTGCCTGCAGCCTGCATCCAGTCTTCTGCCACGCCCGCCTGTTTAAAAGCAGGTCTCTGGGACTTGGAAAGCAGAGTCGACCATTGGAACGAAAGAACTGAAGACGAGCTGAAGGAACTGAAGGAAGAGGACTGCTGCAACTCCTGGACGACTGGTGAAGCCCTGCTGCTGGTCCGAATGCCCTGACACTCCATCGAGAGAGAAGTCCTTCAGGGTTAACTTCTTCCCTTGAGTTTGATGGGAACAACCAACTCGTAAACCGCCTGGACACCGTCCCCTCCTGGTCGGATTTTCTGCAGAGTGCTGTGGAAAACCGGATAGCCAGTGCGAAGGATACCAGTTTGTGGTCTTTAAGGCACTCACACCTTAAACAGACGTTTTGTCAAGCTTGTGGCCTCATCCCTGGGCAGTGCAGTAACCTCCCAACGTCCTCCTTCTTGTCTCCACGACTGAAGCTTAGGAACAGCGAGAACTGCTCTAAATACCAGGAACAACTGCCTCAGCTACAGCTCTTCTTCACTTTTAAGGTACTGTGCAAACGCGGGAAGGAAATCTTTTCGGCAACGCAGAAAGTTTGTGAAACGTTCCCAACTTCGAAGGCTTGTCCTTCCCTAAACATTCGTCAAACTTTTCGCCTAGCCAAATTCTTCTGAAATCCGTGGCAAAGACTTAACCGTTTACTACCAGAACTGTGCTATCATACACAAAGACTCTGAACCATTGACTTTGGCCCAGACCTATGAACTGAATTGCTGGTTGTAGTTTTCTGAAACCCTTTGCCCTGCCTATGAAAGTATTTGGGCTGTCTATTCTTATAACTTTGTCTTTTTGTTTTTACCCTTTTTAAAGTATCTGAAGTGCCTAATTGCTCCCACTTCAGGGGAGCTGAACTTGTTCAGTAATTTAATGGTTGTGTATTTGTAGTAAATTAGTGTGTGATATTGAGCTGAGAATGTTTTCCAACTGACTGTGTAAATAAATGTATATTCTTTTTACCAAGAATGAGTAAAGTGTTTGTTTGAATCACTGTATTTGTTGGTCCTATGTGTAACTTGTTCTACTGCTCACTCAACTCTTGAGATAAGTCTGGCTGCTCAGACACTGCTACCACATAACTGTGTAGTACAGGCTTGTACCAAAGGTGAATTTGTACTGACACTTGTAGTCTTAATTGCATGTAGTGTTCCCAAAGGGTACTGCTTGTGATTCTGCCTAACAGGAGCAGACCCAGATATCACTAATTTTTAGAGACGTACATTTCAGTCGTTTCCAACAAAAGTACTGGTCGGATTCCCACCAAAGACACAAAAGCAGACTTTCTGACCCAAACCCCGGCTCCTGCTGCAAATTTGGTGAAAATCTGTCCAGCCATTCGGGCTGTAGCCGTGCGCAAAGTTTTTCCCCATTCAGTCTGTGGAAAAAAAATGCAGTCAAGGCAGCATTGCTCTGAGTAAGTGCAGCCGGCCAGCGTGGCTCTGGGTAAGTTCAAGGAGGCAAGGGACTGTCGATGTTACAGTTACAGCCCCTAAGGGCACGGTAGGCCAGGAGGCAGTGCAGGAGCGACTGATCGTGGATGAGCCTGGTACCCATTGAGACGCTAAGGGTAGCTAGCAGCTAGTTGGCACATTTGATAGGTAGGTCAGCACTGGAGGGAGAGAGAGAAAGCGGAAGAGAAAGGGAAGGTATTGAGCTGCTTCCAGAACTTCAGATGGTCCGGCTCAAGTTTGAGAGAGGCAGGCAAGCCATTCCAGACGGAGGCACCTGCAGAAGAGAGAGAGATCTACCACCTCACTCTCTGCCTGGAGAAGCATCTGTCCCTTAGAGAGTTGGAGGTAGCTGAGCGAAAGGCTCGGGAAGGAATGTATTTTGGAAGAGAGAGTTGGTTGTAGTGAGTGCACCAGCCCCCGAAATCCTTGTGAATGATGCAGAAGGTCTTGATCTTGATCCTTGCAGCCACTGGGAGCCAATGTAGAGATTTCAGGGCTGAAGGGATACAGTCCATGGGCCTGAGGCCAAGGATAAGTATTACAGTCCTGTTCTGGATTAGTTGAAGAGGGTGAAGAGATGAGAAAGGCAGATTGAGAACGAGGCTGTTGCAGTAGTCCAGCCAAGAGAGAACCAGGGATCTGGAGACAGTGAGCTTCTGGGGGAAAGTGAGAAAGGAAAGAATACCTCTGAGTAGTAGTGTGGCCTTCTTGGCAAGGTCTGTGATGTGAGGAGAGAAGGAAAGAGTGGAGTCGAAGATGGCACCAGGGCATTTTGCCTCATAGGAAGGTGAAGGAAGAGGGCCCAAGGAGGGTGGCCAGGGTGAGAGAGGGAAAGTGGGAGATGGGTACCAATGAGTCCAATCAGTCTTACTGGCATTAAGGCAGAAATTGTTGGAGGCGCACCACTCCTGAATCGTGCATAGACAGTCAAGAAAGAGTGAGAGGGGAGAGGAGCCTGAGGGGAGCCTGAAAGAGAGCTGAGTGTCATTTGCATAACACTGAAAGCTACAGGAGAAGGTAGAGATCAGGTGTGCCAAAGGGGCAAAGTAGACATAAGAGTGCCAGGGTGAGAGGGTAGAGCCCTGGTCAACACCACATGTGGAGGAGAGAAAGGACCCAAGTTAGACCTGGAAGGGGCAGTTCAGAAGGAAGGCGGTCAACCACTCTGGGCCCTGATCCGTGATTCCCAGGTTCTCACAGAGTCAAATGATCAGGATGGCGTGATTGAGTGTGCCAAAAGCAGAGGAAAGGTCAAGGATGTTGAGGACAGAAGGAATGCTGAAGTCAAGATTTGAGAGCAGATCACCATGGGTGTTCAGGAGAACAGTTTTGGTGCCTCTGGCTGCTCTGAAGCCAGACTGATGGTCATGGAGACAACCAACAGATTCGGTGTGGAGAGTAAGCTGGAAGATGCCCAGATATTCCAGGGGTTTTCCCAGGAAAGGAGTGATAGAGATCGGGTGATAGTTTGCCATGCAGGTAGGATCAGCAGAAGGATTTTTAAGGAGGAGGTGCACAAGGGATTTCTTGAGGAGAGAGGGGAAAGATTCAGTGAAAGAGTGATAGCAGAAATCCGCCAAGCAAAGGTGGCAATGTGGTCCTCGATGGTTCTGGATGAGCAGGGGAGCACCTGTTTGGATGACACTTTCATAGATCGGACTTGTCTAGACATTTCTAGAAATGTCGACGGGTGTTGGAGAGAAAGAGGAGAAAGTAGGAGGAGAGGGAGAGGAGGCCAGAGGGGACCCGAGAGAGGACGGGAGTGGTCTGAGCTTTAATGGTGAAATGAGAAGCCAGAGCTGTACAAAGGGCCTGGGAGGGGACATGAGAGGTGGCGAATGCAGATGGATTGGCCAGCTACTTGCATATTTTAAAGAGTTTGGCCACGTTGTTAAAGGCCGCAGAGATGTGGACTCTCTTCTTGGTCAGGACACAGAGTGTGTATTGCCTTTAGCGCAGGCGGCAGGCCAGTTTGTCGGAGGGTGTTCTTGAAGCCCTCCACTTCCTTTTAGCCACCCTGCTTGCTTTTCAGGGATGCAAAGTCAGAGCCATACCAAGAGTTGAACTTGGAGGGGGGCTTCAGATGGATTCTTATGTCAGGGGCAAGGATGTGCAGAGTGTTGGAGATAGCAAGATGCAGGTTAGAGAGGGATGTGTCAAAGTGTGAGTCAGCTGGAGGTGTAGGAGGAGCAGAGAAGGTAGAGGCAAAGGCATCCACTGACACACGCTTCATGGGCCAAATGACCGAGAAAATAGGTGGCAGTGCTGCAGTGGGTTTAGCCCGAGGGACAGAGAGTTTCAGATGAGAGGAGAGCAGAAACTGGTCAGTCAAAGTCTTACTTCTCCCCTCCTTTGTGGCTTTCTTCAGACCTGCCGGGAGAACTGCCCCCTGCAGGCATACTCGTAGTCTGGCAGTCTGGAAAGGGTGCCTATACATTGCTTCCAGCACCCTTATTTCTGGACCGCCAGAATTGTAATGAGGCCCAATGTCTACTTGACTTGTGACTGGCTCAGCCTCGTCCCTTCATTCATCTGAAAGGACTACCTTATTTTGAGATGTGAAAATAATATAGTGCCTCTAGTATAAGGGCTTTCACTTATTGCTCGCTGAAAGGACCTAAGGCCCTACTATATGTAAAATACGCTGTTTGCTACCGAAGGTGGAGAAAATACTGTTTGCTGCATCAGCCTGTGAGCATAAATGTAGTTGTAGTTTGAGCTCTATTAAAATTGACATGTCTAGTGCAAAGGGAGATGTCTGTTACCGGTTCCCTTTACATGATGTGAAGTTTCTGACTTTACCTTCCCTCTCTTGTCTCCCACATTCTGAGTATCATGATACAAATCATATGCTGCGAACACATGTAATTCATTAGCCACAATTAGATTAATGAAAGAATTGAAGCCACTGTCTTTCTGCCCACTCTTTTCCGAGCCCACATATGGTCTTTATGAATCTGCTTGTGTACCTCTTCGCCCCAAAAATATGCTTTTACCAGTTCTTTTATTCTAGGGCACCAATCGTATGCTGTGCCCATCTAAGTGTAACATCAGCCAGTGTCATTTAATTTTGTAAATGAGTCAAGCTAATATGAGTTTGGTGGTAGTGGTAAACAATGTCATTACCAGATTTACCGCCATTTTTCATTTCTCAGGTGCTCTATCAGTGGTGAATGTCTACATATAGCTTACAGTGTTTTTGGTCAGTGTCTCTTTCTTGAGTGTTTAGGGAGGAGATGACTCCTATTCACAGCATGTAAGGATCTTGAAATGTGTCTCTGGCTCAGAAGCTTAACATGTATGTGACTCCTGTACTCAGCATGTAATGTTCTTATAGCGCATCTCTTATTTAGATGTCAAAGGAGTAAGGGGCTCCTGGTCCCAGCATGTATTACTGTTCTCCCCTTTGCTATGGTTGTAATTCTCAGTAGCTCATCATGTAGTAATGTCACTTGAAATCGAAAACAACACTCCAGAACCAACTTCCCTACTCTTCCTGGATTAGGAAAGGCACTGTATACACCTATAGTGTAAGGGAAGACCATAAGGGATTATTGGTAACGTATTTCAAAAGGCTAGTGAAGGTGGCAACAAGTAGCCCGATTACATATGCAAATGAGAAACTGTATAAAAACGTTATTCTTGGGTCTTACAAAACTAAACACGTTTTTGAAAAATGAACACCACAAGTAAAATATGCACCAGCAATTCCAGCACGCCATAGTCAAGTAACAGTGTTGAGCATAGGTTTATCCATTAATTGAAAAAAAACATACAATATAATATAATTAATGTAACCACATGAATTGATTGATACATATGTAATATCACATGTACAAAAAGCACCCTACTTGTTTCTTTCCTGCTTAAAAAATATTTGGACGTTCTTCGGGGAAAATACCCCATTCACATTGCCTGCATGCTTTTCTCATTAAAAAAGTAAGTGATAAGTAATATTTCTCCCATGCAGTTTTTAGTAATGTGTTCATGCAATCAATTGCATGAATAATGGTTTGGAGATGCTTGATGGAGGGGAGCATTTTCGGGAAGTAACATAGCTGTGTTTACATTATGGTGAAGTGACGGCCAGGTAGATGGCATACTGCTGCCTTAACATGATATGTGTGATAATATGGCTGCAGTGCACAGCAGTCCCAAATGCAGAACATGATCATCTTGGCTATGAAGTGGCCCCGTGACCACTTAACAATAGCCTATTTGGTGCAGGTGCCAAGTAAAGAAATGCACACTTCCATCATAGATTTACGCATTTGTGTATTGCTTTCAGAGAATTCCATATGAGCTTAACAATAGGTTGAGCATTGCTAGCATAATTATATACCTTCCCACCCTACAGGAGCTCACATGCTATAATGCTGTGGTCTGACTCAGCAAAGATTCAACCCAATATGTCATGTGTGTAGTGCGCCACTTACCTCAATGGATGTTAGGAAGCTGGTGGCTTTACCCATTTTGGCAGCTGGCCCTGGCACGCCCATGTGGAGTGGGGGGCATGGCAGAGCACTGGGAAGTGGCGAGGGACCACTGGTTGTGTCAGAGGAGCGTAGATCTTGGGACCACCATGTTGTCCTTAACATGTAGGTTCAGCGTCAAGTTTCCAGCTTTTCAGTTTACGGTGTATGGAATAAATCCTCTGTTGATACAGCAATGTGCACTAGGGGATGAGCCAGCTGGCAGTGCTTGCTAGTCCCGTTACTAAAGCCCTGGGTCCGTTTCTCTATCATCCTTAGCCGCCTTATCTGACATTCTGACTCTGATCTTCTCCTCTTCCTACAGTTTCTCCTGGTCATCATCATATCTTCACCACCAGAGTCAAGGCTTGATGTTTCAGCTGCATCATCTCAGATTCCTTTATCAGTGCCTCTCACTATCTCTACATCATGTCAATTTGAGGGAAGCTGTTCCATGTTGCGGGAGCTAGTTTTGGGTTGCCCGTTGTATTGACAACCATGGGGGGGAGTCAGAGCTTGGTCCAATCATTACTCTGTACCAAAAGGTCATCAAAACGCACGCTGGAATCCCACAAGAGGAAAACACTCAACAGATCAGATACCCAGCACAGCTGAGCCATTCACATTGACACAATAGAGTATTGGATGACTACATTAGATTGTGGTCTATTCCTTATTGATTCCTGACAGCCCAGTAATGATATGGATCACTATGAGCAAGGTTGATGTGTTGGGTGTTGATGGCTATTTGCTAGTGCTGCATGTTGTGGGATGCTTTAACCCACTTCTGCTCTGCTATGCTGCAGCACTGTGTTATGAGGGTACCAGAAATAACAAAATGGCTGCGAAACCCTTGTGCACGCCAAAACCTCTGAAAATCGCGCTTTGCAATCACAAAAAGATGACTGCCCAATCTGCCACGCATGTTGTCAGTGGTGGAACAGAGATCTCACTCCTGGAATCTGTCACTGGGCTCCAAAGCATGTAAAAATGGAGTACAAATGAAGTACAGAAGGAAAAAAGCCGTGCTTTGCTAAATGAAATCCCAAAATCTTGATTTAAATCCTTTTTTTCTTTGGTGCTGAAACTGCAGACTGCCGGTACAAACACCCTCAAACATCAAAAATTCCTGATGGGTTCTACAATTCACTTAGTCTATGAAATCATTGTGAACTTGCAAGGTCCTGAAAAGCTGAAAGCATAAAGGGATTTCCACAGCAAAAGTGGCCTGTCTGTGGATGTAAAAAAAAATCTCTGTGCAGCAGAGGGCTGCTGGAATGTCAGCTGTCAGGAGCCTGTCTGATTAAACTGTAAACATGAATACACTGATATCAAATGTTTGCAATCTAAGAGGCCTGCACTGATGGTAACCTATGTTGTAATTGTTTTGATCCCATGGTTTAAAATCTTGACTCAGAATTCTAGCTGCTATTTTGAAATCACAAGTTTGTTTTAAGCTAAGGGAAAATGCAGAATTGACTATTAA
Source organism: Ambystoma mexicanum (assembly GCF_040938575.1). Lineage (NCBI taxonomy): Eukaryota > Metazoa > Chordata > Amphibia > Caudata > Ambystomatidae > Ambystoma > Ambystoma mexicanum. The sequence continues at coordinate 599,938,921 of NC_090933.1, forward strand.
ATCAAGCCTGGCTAAAAGCTACCAAACTGGAATATCAGGTTTCTCCACAGAAGGATGGACATCACACCCAAGTGGTAATTATAGGGTTTGGAAAGAACTTGGTCTAAAGAGGCAAAAAGGAACAATGAACAGCTGCTACTAAGGAAATAGGGGGTGTGAGAACAGTCGTAAATGGCCTCTGCCAAGAGCAAACAGGGAGGAGACTGCTTCTGGACTGCAGGGAGACAGAAAGAGGTGGACCCGAACAATCATCTGTGGCTGAACTTTCACAAAGAACATTTTCTTAAAAGACTTATAATTTGCCAGTGAAAATTGTACAAAATATAAAAGTAACAGATTGGTGAATCTAAATTTTGGCTGCACGTTTCAAAAGTCAGCAAAATCGTGTGACATGTTCTGGAAAGAAATGGCATAAAATGTGATTTTACACAAAATGTATTTTCGCTAGAAGTCTGAAACATTATACAGTTATGCCCATGTTAAACGCGCAGACTTGTAGAAATTTGCTATACATTGGACATTGTGTTCCTGATGAAAAGGGCACAATTCTGTGAAAAGCCGAGACAAGATCCCACAGCTACAGTGTTTTGAGGGATAGCTGCTATATAAAATATGTAATCTGTATATGTGATTGTTATAGAGGTTGTGCTAAACAAGGAAAAGCCAGCAGATAGAAAAATAAGTTCACTTCACAAAACATAGTTCCAACAGAAACATGAAAGCAGTAACCCACAGTCAACACCACAGGTCACCTCATACAGACCACAAAAAATAACTTTCACGAAATACATTTTTATTATTTTAGTCGAATTTCATTTAAGAGATTATTAAATAGTTTATAATACACACAAGAATTGACATACAAAGATATAAAGTGCAATATGTGTTAAAAATGTGCTGGTCACAATGAGAGGCAGCAGAACATTAATTAAATGTCAGTAAACATTTCAAGGAAAGAATGGCAATAATCCCTCAAATAGATGTTCAGTTGCCAAGATAAAAAACTCCATCGGGGGAAGAAACAGTCTTACCAGCAAAAGGAGCCAAGTCAACTGGACACTGATAAATGTAACAGTTTGATTCAATTAATGAGTTGGTTGGATGATTAAATCAACCTATCACATAGGCTAAGGAAAGAAAGGGAACAATAATTTGATCCCAAATAAATCAGTCCAATGGTATATTAGCAATGCAAAGCCTCACGATCTTAAAATCATACACTAAAAAATCTAACATAGGATGCTAAACGTCATAAAGGTTGCACATGTGTAAATATGTATGGTGCCAAAAGTAGATTCTGTGTTCAAGGGGCTAGGGGTGGATTCTCTGCCTCATAAAATCACACCATAAAAGTGAAACACTGTTGCTCTCCTCCTACCAAGGCAGAAAGGAGACTCTGACCTGTGAAAGGGGCGATCCTAGGATAAACCAGCACACACACCTCTTATCATAGCATAAATAGAGACAGCTCACCACTCAAAAAGACAGACAGATTCACCCACTATCCTGATACTGGTGGAGCACTCTGCTGCGGAACTCTACATCTTCCTTGCTCCAGACTCCAGAAACTAGGCAAAGCCGAAACCCATTGCATAGCTGAACCATTTTCAGCTAGGCCTCCACTTCCAGATCCAGAACCCCACAAACGTAGGGGGAAGCATCAAAATACAGCCGGGCTGAGCTGTACTGCTTGCCTGCTGAAAGAATTATCATCAGAACCAAGAAGGGCTGATCCAGTCCTGTTCTGTGCTGTCACCAGAGTGCATTGCAGATCCAGTCCAGTCCTGTGCTGTGACCAGAGCGCCTTGCTGATTGCAGATCCAATCCGATGTGCCCAGATGTCTGTCCTAAAACCAGATCCCATTCCCTGACCAGAATCTTGACGGACCAGAATCCTGATGGTTCTGTTTAAAAACATATCTAGTGAGTATCTATAGATAGAACTGTGTCACTAGCATATGTACTGTCCGTAATCAATCCCTATCTTAAACCCATCCTATATTGTATTCAGAACCGTGTTGTTAGGAGTATTTTTGAATTGTCTGAACTCGCTATTCCAATCCATCCCTTCTTCCTCCTGTGCTAGTATTGCTAAAACTATCTTTGCGCTGATCTTTTCCCATCTGAAGAAAGCGAGTCCTTAAAGGTAGTCATTCTGATCAAGTTGCTGTGTTCCTGTGGGGCATTCATTTTGTTCATAGTCATCCTCTAGTGTAAGAAATCCTTTTGTCATTTTAAAAGTGCATTCCTGTTTCCCATTCTTGCGCCGATCTCAAAAAGACGACCTCCACTAAAACGTCCATAACTTCCTCAGTTTTTGTGCTAAAAACAAAATTACAACTTCTGCCTGTAGCTAACATCCACAGCTTTAAATGTTATGACCCTCGCACAAAACCCCCTCTGGCAAACCCATTGGCCAAGTGGAGTCAGGACTCGGGCCTCTAGAGCCTGGCATCCTCTTCAAAAGCCTTCTTGGGGCCAGTCCTGGCGCCTATGGCACCAGGCTCATACACCATGAAAAACAATGTGCTTGGAAACTAGTTTATTGTATTGTCAGCCAACATGGAGGCATCCAACTAGCTTGGTTCCTAAGAACCAAGCTATGCGGTCTAGTGTTTTGGGTGTGGTAGCCTAGGGACTACTTTACCTGGACTATTTTGTTGGGGCTATTTAAACCACACCCGAGTAAGACAACATGCTTCGCGTTACTTTGCAGCTTGCAACGTGATGCTCACTGTGTCCAGGTATTCCCTCGAACCTCGGAAAAGCAGAACCTGCAAGGAGACAAAAGGAACATCATTAGCAGCAGCATCTTACCTGCAGTCTTCATCTTTAAACACTCGCAGCTACTGAGAACAGCTTCCTCGAATCTGCACGCCTCCCGGACAGAACGACCTGAAAGAGGAAGATAGAGGCAACATTAAAGAAAGCAGTAGAGACATTTACAAATTACGAACTGCTCAAAAGGCTTACCTGGCTGGTCGCCTCTTGGCTGGCACCACTCCGGACATTCCACTCGCGCTGAAGAACACTGCGACCTACACGGAAGGAAAACACAGGTAAGCAAAGGCAAGACTTCACAGCGCTGCACATAGCGCTTACTTACCGCGTCATAGCGTCTTAATGCGCCATCATTTACCAGCGGGGCTCAACCAAGCCAGTGTGCCGCGCTGAAGCTCTGCATACCTAAGGGAGAAAAAAGAGACATTTTAAACAAAGAAAGGCATGCATGATAGCAACAAAACTAAAGAACAGCAATAAGACCTACCTTAACAATATGAAATGGGCCGGCGTCAGTGAAGTAACTGTCCCGCACTCGCCCATGAAAGACAAGGCGCCCCTGCAAAGAAGGCAGGATGGAGAGCACGCCTAATTCTACAACAAGGTGAGGAGAGGGCGCCAGAGGGACTGAAATCATACGGGGGTGGAGGGAGGATAATTACCCCAGTCAGTCAGTCTTGAACACAGTCCTCCTGTATTTTCAGGCAGAACCTTCCCCGCAGACCACATCAGGGCAAAGCTGAGAAGCATACCAGCGAGTAACCTGGCTGGGTGGCGTCCCTGTGGATACCAGGTGAGCGTAACAGAATGCGAAGCCTACCATAACAAATCCATCTGGGCGCCATGGAGACATCAGAAATGGACCAATTGGCCCAATTACTAGGAGAGCTTCGTGCTGAGGTTCATTCTGCCCGACAATAGACTAATGCCCTCCGGAGAGACCTAATAGTGACCAAAGAACGCACTGAGGAGATTAGCAGGCAATACCTGCAATCACAGGCAGGACAGACGCCTCTACCTGGAAGCAATCCAATGATGCAAAACCCTGCAATACCACCCACTCCGGTACAGATCACATTACCTGGAACAGTGCCCCTGGCACCACCAGAAAGGTTCTCAGGCGACCCACGGAAGTATGCGGCATTCATCAGTCAGTGCCGCCTTCATTTTCTTTGTAGCCTGGAGCATTTCCAAACGACCAAGCTCGAGTAGCTTTTGTCTTATCATACCTGAGTGGTAGTGCAGCAGATTGGTCGGTGCCGTTGGTAAACCATGATGATCCTCTATTACATGACTTTGGGGGGTTCCAGAGAGAAATGGAAAAACGTTTTGCTCGCCATACCCAGGAACAAGCAGTAGACAATGAACTCTTGTCCCTCCGACAGGGGAATCAGGACTTGTTAACGTACATTGCTGCCTTCAACAGACTGGTTGCTGAAGCTAGGTGGCCAGAAAACAAAAGAACCACGTCATTCCATCAAGGCTTACGAGGCGAATTAAAGGACGTCTTAGCCCAGGTGGTTGATCCACCCAGAGACTGTGCAGAATTCATAAATCTGGTCATGCAGCTAGACCACAGGTTGCAGGACCGAAAGGCAGACTGGTCTAAGACGGACCCTCGGACCGTGTATGTTCGACCAAGGGAAAACATACCCTGTGTACCTGAAAATACTGTAGAACCCATGCAGGTTGGAGGGATACGGCCTCCGTTAACAAAACAAGAGCGGGACAAAAGAAGACAACAACAGCTTTGCTTGTATTGTGGGAAACCAGGACATTTCCTGAAGGACTGTCCAGTAAAACCCCCAAGAAGAACAGTCGGGCCACAGAGAAGGATGAAGCTAAGGAATCAGAAAACTACCAAGCTCGACAAACATAGAGGTCAGTTTGTCGAGTGAGAAGAAAGAGTTGCTGACCTCGCACTTTGCAATACCAGTGATCTTAATTAACCACCAACAGTCGTCAAGAATGCATGCCGTTGAAGTATACATCGATAGCGGAGCAGTTGGAAATTATATTGATCAAGAACTGGCAGCAGAGATGGGGCTTCCTTTGTGTTGAAAGCCAACTATGGACAAGGTAACCATCGTGGATGGGACAGAAATCGCTTCCGAACCAGTAACCCAGTGCACAGCCAGGGTAACCTTGCTGTGCCAGGACGGACATCGTGAGTCTATTTCATTCGATCTCATCAAGGCACCTCAGTTCAGGCTCATACTAGGGAGGACATGGTTGGTTGCTCACAACCCTTTGATAGACTGGTGGGCACGGAAGTTAACCTTCCCCGGTGACTGCTCCCCTGCCTGCTATTACCAAGAGGAGAAACCCGACGTCTTTATCCCGATGACTCCCGTAGCGACACTATCAACCCTGGGAGCAAATAATACCTTGCCAAGTGAATACCATGATTTCCAGGATGTTTTCCGAAAGGACCAAGCCAATACATTGCCGCCGCACAGGCCCTATGACTGTCAGATCGACCTTGTTCCTGGTGCAAAAATCCCTTGCGGCAGGATCTACGCTCTCACAGAACCAGAAAACCTTCATTTGAAATCCTATTTAGACCAGTACCTTGCAAACGGATTTATCCGTCCATCGAAGTGCCCATCGGTTTCCTGTTCCGTGATCCTGAGCACGGGAACGTTACCGCAGTGAGTGCCTGCGTGGCCCCGAATTGTTTTCATTGTGCTGCGTATGTTTATTCAAGTTCATGTCGTCCGGATGTGTTGCATGCTGCATTGAATCCTTACCATATTACGCAGTACACAAGGACAAGCAGTTTTATAATTCAAGACGGTTCTTACCGTATAATACTGTATATAAGGGAAAGTGCATTTGAATCCTTACCATATTACGCAGTACACGAGGACAGGCAGTTTTATAATTCAAGACGGTTCTTACCGTATAATACTGTATATAAGGACAAGTGAATTTACAAATACAGCTGCATTTGAAACGCTCGTTCTTGTCGCGTCATAACATTCCATTCGTCCTTCCATCACGAGGCGAGCACGCGCAGCTCCTCGTGATGAAAGGACGAAGAGTGTATTACATTACACATCTCCCCTCCTTAATTTCTTGCTATTATTTGAAAAATAGTTTGATAAGATCTCTTCTTCGTTCTGCATACTCCGTATTCTTAGACAAAGTCCTTCATGTGATCTGGCTTGCGGATTATCCTTCCTGTTCTTGATACACGTGAAGAATCTGATTTTACTTTTGGCAAGGAAATTAATGACATTGCCTTTCTATTCAACATTGGTCTCACATGTTCACCATTTTCTTTCATGTCTTCACTACTGCAGCCAGTCCTTTGTTCTTCGTACCGAAAAAGGAACGAGACTTGAGAACCTGTATTGACTACCGCGCATTGAACCAGATCACTGTGAAGAACCACTACCCCTTGCCACTTATCCCTGAGATGCTAGACCAAGTTAAAGATGCCCAGCTTTATACCAAATTGGACCTTCGAGGAGTGTACCACCTGGTCCGAGTCAGAAAAGGAGATGAATGGAAAACCACCTTCCGTACTAAGTACGGCTTGTTTGAATATCAAGTCATGCCCTTCGGGTTATGCAACGCTCCTGCGGCATTCCAATATTTCATGAATGACGTCTTAAGGGAGTTAATTGATGTGTGCACCTTAGTATACATAGATGACATCTTAGTATACTCAGCCTCGAACAAGACCATGTCAGGCACGTTCGTTCAGTCCTCACCAAGCTCCGTCAACATCGCTTGTTTGCAAAGCTTGAAAAATGCTTTTTTCACATCACCGAAGTAGAATTTCTTGGTTTTATCCTTACTCCAGGAGGCATCAGAATGGACGTGCACAAGGTAGTTGCCATTCTGAAATGGCCTACACTGATGTCTCTGAAAGGGGTACAAAGTATGCTGGGCTTTGCGAACTTCTACCGCCGGTTCATCCCAGACTTCTCTCAGGTTGTGCACCCAATCACAGTACTATTAGGAAAAAACAATAAAAAGTTTGCTTGGACCAAAGAAGCAGAAGAAGCCTTTCAGGAACTTAAACAAAGGTTTACCTCTACTCCAATCCTGCAACATCCTCGTCCAGACCTCCCTTATGTCGTTGAAACTGATGCATCCAGTCTCGCAATGGGGGCTGTAATTTCACAGAGAGACCAGAAACCGGCCAGCTACATCCTGTGGCCTTCTGGTCGAAAAAGGTCTCAACTCCAGAGATTAATTATGCCCTCACAGACAAGGAACTCCTGGCTATCAAATCCGCCTTTAAAGCCTGGAGGCACTACCTTCTGGGAGCCAGACACACCATTACAGTCATCAAAGACCACCGAAACCTGCAATATCATAAAACAGCCAAGGCCCAGTCCTCGCGCCAATTACGGTGGGCCCTTTTCTTCGCCGAATATGATTATGTAATCACATTTCGACCAGGAGTCAGAAACTGAAAGGCGGATGCCTTATCTCGAATGGGCATAGATGAAATAGTATATACAACTCCAGACCTAGTACCTATTATACCTGAAGACAAACTCTTGGGTATCACGACAGCCTTCACACAAACAGAACTACGAAAAGAATTCCAACGGACAATGATTCCTGATGCCTACCTCACATGGCAAACTCAAGGAGAACAATATACCATCAAGGACCATCTACCCTTTTTTAGGGATCGCCTATATGTACCCAAGAAGGAATTACAACAGCATATTATTTCAAACTATCATGATTCACTGATCGAAGGGCATCCTAGGATCGCCAACACCCTAGCTAAGGTGAAAGAGAACTTTTGGTGGCCTACCTGGCGTAAGGACATCATTCAGTATATTCAGTCCTGCGGTGTCTGCGCACAAAATAAATCACAGAAACAAAAACCATCTGGTCTCCTACAACCATTGGACATTCCTCCAGTTCCATGGCACACTCTTTCCCTCGACTTCATCACTGATCTACCTCCAAGCCAAGGGTTCAACACCATCCTTGTAGTTGTGGACTTATTCTCGAAGATGGCCCATTTTATTCCTCTCAAAGACCTCCCAGACGCAGCCACTTTAGCAAAAGTGTTCCTGGAGGGCATGGTTAAGCTACATGGCTTCCCTTCAGTTCTGGTCTCTGATCGAGGCAGCCAGTTTGTTTCAAACCTCTGGAAAGAATGTTGTGCAATGGCGCAGATCGATGTTCGGCTATCTACCAGTCACCATCCCCAAACGGACGGCCAAACCGAGAGAACCAATCAGACACTCAAGCAATATTTGCAGTGCATGCTGCACCACGAACAAAGGAATTGGAAAGACCTACTATGGATAGCCGAATATGCATATAACAATTCTTTGCAGTCAAGCACGGGACAAACGCCCTTCCATACCCTTTATGGCAGACATCCACGTATCTCTGAACTAGACCTTCCAGCCAGCTTGGAAATGCCAGCGGTAAATACTCTACACACAACAATTACTCAGGCTTTCAAAAGTGCAAAGGAACACCTTATTCATGCCAAAGAAAAACAAAAGAGATTCGCCGACCACCACGGAAAAAGGCCCCTGATTATCAAGTAGGAGACAAAGTTTGGTTAGCCGCTAAATTCGTACCCATCAAGGGAACCCGGACCTTTCATCCCAGATTCTTAGGACCCTATACCATTAAGGCAATTATCAACCCAGCAGCCGTGAAACTGGATTTACCACCTAATCTACACATCCACCCGGTATTCCATGTGTCCCTCCTGAAACCAATGCAACCCGGCACACGGATTGGGACACCACCTAAGCCCATAGTTGTTGAGAACCAGAATTTGAAGTCAAAGATATCTAGGACCAAGCTATAATATCTCGTCGATTGGAAAGGATTTGGACCACAAGATAGATCCTGGGAGCCCAGTGAGAATATCCACGCACCACGTCTAATCAGGAAATTCCATCGAAACTTCCCAACCAAACCTGGGCCAGACAGAACGAACACCATGGGAGGGGCCTTAGGGGGGAGTGCTGTCACAACCCTCGCCCAAAACCCCCTCTGGCAAACCCATTGGCCAGGTGGAGTCTGGACTCGGGGCTCTAGAGCCTGGCATCCTCTCCAAAAGCCTTCATGGGGCCAGTCCTGGCGCCTATGGTGCCAGGCTCATACACCATGAAAAACAATGTGCTTGGGAACTACTTTATTGTATTGTCAGCCAACATGGAGGCATCCAAATAGCTTGGTTCCTAAGAACCAAGCTATGCGGTCTAGTGTTTTGGGTGTGGTAGCCTAGGGACTACTTTACCTGGACTATTTTGTTGGGGCTATTTAAACCACACCCGAGCAAGACAACATGCTTCGCGTTACTTTGCAGCTTGCAACGTGATGCTCACCGTGTCCAGCTATTCCCTCGAACCTCGGAGAAGCAGAACCTGCAAGGAGACAAAAGGAACATCATTAGCAGCAGCATCTTACCTGCAGTCTTCATCTTTAAACACTCGCAGCTACTGAGAACAGCTTCCTCGAATCTGCACGCCTCCCGGACAGAACGACCTGAAAGAGGAAGATAGAGGCAACATTAAAGAAAGCAGTAGAGACATTTACAAATTACGAACTGCTCAAAAGGCTTACCTGGCTGGTCGCCTCTTGGCTGGCACCACTCCGCTGAAGAACACCGTGACCTACAAGGAAGGAAAACACAGGTTAGCAAAGGCAAGACTTTGTAGCGCTGCACATAGTGCTTACTTACCGCATCATAGCGCTCTTAATGCGCCATCATTTACCAGCGGGGCTCAAACAAACAAGTTCGCTGCGCTGAAGCTCCGCATACCTAAGGGAGAAAAAAGAGACATTTTAAACAAAGAAAGGCATGTAGGATAGCAACAAAACTAAAGAACAGCAATAAGACCTACCTGAACAATATGAAACGGCCGGCGTCAGTGAAGTAACTGGACCGCACTCGCCCATGAAAGACAACACACCCCTGCAAAGAAGGCAGGACGGAGAGCATGCCTAATTCTACCACAAGGTGAGGAGAGGGCGCCAGAGGGACTGAAATCATACGGGGGTGGAGGGAGGATACTTACCCCAGTCGGTTAGTCTTGAACACAGTCCTCCTGTATTTTCAGGCAGAACCTTCCCTGCAGACCACATCAGGGCAAAGCCGAGAAGCATACCAGCGAGTAACCCGGCTGGGTGGCATCCCTGTGGATACCAGGTGAGCGTAACATTAAATTGAATCTAAAACCACATCTCAAATCCATACGGTTCTCCCGTTATCGCGATTATCGTGCAGAGAAAAGTTTGCAGCGAATTTCATTTTAGGGAAATTCTGACACGTGTAAAACAGCTTTTGATTGCTTCCGACTTGAATTTTAAGATTTCAAATTGTTTCTTGGTATTAAATCATTGCTTTTGTTTGTGTGCAACTATCCAAAGCGGCTCCCATAAGAATTTATAGTAATTGCTGCAATTTTGACCATATTTAGTGTTTTTCCCCCATCCATTCTAAGATAACTTTAAAGGCCATTCTGACAGTTTGACAGTCAATTCTGTTTTTCCCTTGTGCTTGCTGGGGGCAAGTGGGATTGATATTCTGTGTGAATTCTGCCATTCCTGAATACCTGCTCTCTCCTCCTATGTCTTTACATTGACTATTGGGGGTTGAGGGGTTTGCAGGGGGAACCTTTAACCACAGTGCTATTTGATCTGCGCACACACACACAAAAGTATTATTTCTGTGCTGAATTGTTTTGCTCACTATTACTTCTTGTGGATTAAAGAGATTATTTAGTGTTACATCACCCCATTGGTGATTATTGTGTACCCATTAAAACATAGTGTGATTAAATTGTAAATACATAAATAAATATTTTAATTTTGCAAACCAGCCTGATTCTTGGTTCATTGTGACCGGGGGGGTTCCAGGAGAGGGGCGTGATATGAGTGGTATATCGTTCAGAATAAAGAACTTTTAGACAAAAATAAATAAGGATTTCAGTTGTGCATTACACGCTAGGCATTGACTTGGGTGTGTGCCGGATTGAAATCATTTACAGCTTGGGGGCTCGGCACGAGATCCTGAATTAGACATAACACTTGTGACAGTCTAACACAGCGTGCTAACTGACGGGGTACATACACCTTGTTGGGCTACCATACTGTGCTACACTGTAAAAGCACCCTTGAATAGAAATACTCAAAAGAGTTGGGCCTGTTTTGCAAAAAGTAAAATAACCCTGAGATAAGTCAGAAGGAAATTAATATTTCCGGAATGGCTACCTTAGTCGAAATCAATATGGCAAAAGAACACCCACTGCACAAATTATTTGTCAGGGGTGAATGGGTAGAGCAGAATGAGAATGTCTGGCTGCAGGAAATCAAACAACAAATCACTGCCATAGAATTAGATACATGGCAGGACCAGGGTCCATTACACCAGGCACTTAGTGAATTGTATATGGCCACAAAAGTAAAAGAAGAGCAACGTAAAATTGCCAAAATAGCGGCTTACCTATACCTCCCCATTGGAGTAAACAGGAAAAATATGCCGAAAACTTAGATCTGGCAAAGAGGCAAATACAATCCCTAGAGAAAACCCAAACTGATCTGGACTCTGCAGAGCAAAGGCTACAAAAGAGCCAAGATTCAGAGAGAGAAACCAGACAGTACCTGACAAAAAGTAAAGGAAGATCTGGATCTCCTGCTGCAAGAGAAGGTAGAGCAAGATACCAAATTACTGACACTGCAAAAAGAGTGTCAAGAAAGGTTGGATTCGATAAAACAGAGCCAACAAAAGCTGGAACAGCAAGTCAATTATAATAGAGCCTGCGCAGGGCATATAGTTGCCCTAGAAAATCAGATTGATGAAATGAAGGTGGAAAATAATAAATTAATAGTGAAGGATCTCCACACTCAAACGGATATTGATGAGGAGCGCCAGAAATTATGTTCCATTAGAAAACAAAGGGATGACCTGGCTGCACAGAGGGGTACTTTAATTCAGGAAAGGAACACCTTAGGCTGGAAAAGCAGCCATTTAAAAACCAAGGTGGAAGAAAATCAGCTGGCCCTTCAGGGACTGGGTGAACTCAAAATGGACTATGAAAAACTGTTAGAGTACACCAGGAGTGTGGAAAATGCTCTGGCAAACAATGATCTGTCCAGTAAAGATCAGACTCAGGAGGTGAGCCTCCCGCAGCAAAGCAGACAGGAAGCACAGAGAGACAATGAGGCTCTCTGTGAAAAGAATAACAGGCTCCATAGAGAGATATGCAGGAACAACTAATAGAGACCAGTAAGGCCTTAATAGAAGAACGAAAGGTTCAGATTCTTGCATGCCAACAGGGAGTAGGGGCTGAGAGAGATGAGGTCAGATGGGAGTGGGAAGCCCCTGAGCATACCCTCAGGAACCCTGTCCTCGCCAGAGACTTTAATCCCTTCAATTCCATGGACTCTGCCACCTCCATGTCCAGTGGCTCACATGAACCATGGGCCACAGGGATGGTAGACTTCAACCCAATGGGAAATATGGGGCTAATAGGTCAGCGCCTCCCAGAAATGGATGGACGGGCATCTCTGTACAGGTTCCCAAGTGCTAGGGCCATCTTCTTTGATCAGGGAGACTCAAATGAGGGGAGAATCAGAGAAATGGATCCTCAGAAATATAATTTACCAAGAGATCAGACAGTTAAATTTGGTGGGGAATTTTATGTGACTAGTCCCACCAAGAGCATACTAAAAAGCATACTAAAAACCTCTTCCCAGCTAGGACAGTGTGGGGGGGGGGTACTCAACCAATCCTGGGAGCAAGGAAGAGTCAGAAGACTCTTCTGAGTGCCACAGGTCCCAAGAGACTAGGCCACCACATTCTGCCAGCAATTGCTAAGCTCGCAGACTCCGGGAGTGTCTAGAAGACCAGACAGCCACCTCTGGTAGCAGTGCCTCTGAGTCATGAGGATGAGTGGACCAGGGTGACCAGAACTAAAAAGGCCAACAAAGTCAAGAGGACTTTACTTAAGGATCCCCTGAAACAAATAAAAGCTATTAGGAGCATCATCACGCCCTACCACAAAAATGCCAAATATTCGGTTTGGGAGCACCTTGAATTATTTGAGCACATGATGGAGACGTTCCACCTGAAGGACAGCCAAAGCTGTATTCAGTATGTAAAGTGAAGGTTTTCTCCGGAGTACTCCAGCTTCTTTTTGGGGCTGGAGGATCAGAACCATTCCAGATGGTCCACCTATAGGGTGGCCATCCTGAAACATTTTTCCATTCATAGGAACCCTCAAGAGGCTCGCAAGGCAGCCTACAACTTACAATGTGGGGAAGACCAGGCCCCACAAGAATTTGTTCAGGAATTGAAACGCGCCTTTGCGCATACCACTAGAAGGGTGCATACTGACAGTAAGGAATTTGTGAACACCTTCTTTCATGCTCTCCCGAAATACATTATGACCCAGCTAGTGAGGGACTTTCAGGAGAAAAGATCACTAGACTGGGTCATTGAACAAGCAACGCGCATCTATGAAGTACAGAAGTCATTGGAAAGTAAAAATATTAGCAAAAGCCCCAGACCAACCAACACCCCTGCTGCTGCTAAGGTGGCGGAGGTGAAGGTTGCCCCCATTTTAGATCTGGAGATGGGGGGGCCTAAAAACCTTCCCGCGCACAATCTGACCAACCCCAAACCCAGAAGGCCCTCGGGCCAATCCCGAACAGGGAGCCAGGGAGATAACCCCACAAATGGAGCCCCTAACTCTCCTGACTACATCAGCCCATGATAAAAGGGAAATAGACCCATCCTGGGCTGTGTGTAGACTCCTCCAGCCCAAGGGGGGGGGATCCAACCAGACAGCAGGAAACCCAGGAAACTTCCCTCCTCATTTTTCCCAGGAGGGCAGTAATCCCCCAAATGCTGGACCAAGTTTCTTTTCCCGGTACCCGCCAAACTTCAACCCCAAAAACAACCCTTCTTTCTTTCCCCACTTTCCTGAGCCCATACAGCCCAATCAGGGAGAGGGGAGGCCAAGGGTGGAGGGGTACCCAAACTTTCCTAACCCAGGGTATTATGCGAGAAGGGATAGTTACCCTTCCCGGGATCCACCCAGGGTAGACCTGAGGACCCCGTACCAACCAGAGCGGGTGTCCCAACTAGAGCCCAGGTCCAGAACATGGAAAAGGATCTGGGTCGCATGCTGAGGGCTCAACAGAACCCGCAGATGAGCATGGCGGCTCAGAATTCCTCAAATCCAGGGTCTGGTGCTCCAGAACAATGACGGAGGAAGAACCCTGACAACCCACCGGTTCCCAGGGAGGAGGCACAAGGGGAAGGGGGGCATAAAGCCTTAGAGGAATCTTCCTTCCCCACTTGAGAAAAGCCCCTGGAAAACCAGGAAACCCAGGAAACCCAGGAACTGGAACCATAATCTCCTGCCCCCGAAAGGCTGCAACCCAATAAAGAGCTTAAAAAGTCCCATTTTGTGGAGGAGGTACAAATCTTCCAGTTTGAAGGAGAGGGGTCCTCAGAGGATTTGGGGAAATGATCTTCTCCTTCAGGGATGGGGGAACTCCTCACAAAGAGAATGGGTCCCAAAGGATCCAAATCCAGACTGGGTAGATGTGGGGACCGAGTTAAAACCGCCCATCATCAGTACCCAGAATGACCAGCACGAAAATCCCCTGGTTCAAACCCATCCTGGTGACTGCCTCCAAAAAGGGGGGGGCAGCCCAGAATCAGAACCAGGGGAGTACAAAACTTCCCCCATATCTAGCTGTCACCTTTTTTGCTTACAAATTCCCAATATCCCAAACAGAATCCTGCCCAAATCACCTCTGTCAGTATCCAAAGCAAGGAAATTAACCCACCAGTTGGCCAAAAATGTGCATTATCTTTGCCCCCTTGAGGAAAAGGAGGGAAGATTTTATGCCCTGGCCCAAATACAGGGGCAATGTACAATTTTGGCAATGGTGGACACTGGATCCCAAGCTACCCTTCTGTCAAGAAGGGCCTTTGATCAGCTGAATTCAGGAAGGGGGGGAGAAATACCAAATTCCTCTCACCCTTCTTCCTGGACAACTTCAGAACTTCGATGGGAAGGAAATTCCTGTCGAGGGGACTGCGGATTTAGACATTAAAATTGGGCGACACAAGGTGAAGCACCCGGTTATAGTTGTAACTCCAGAGGGCACACCATGTTTACTATGGAATGACATCCTGCGTAGATTGTCTCCCCTCATAGATTGTGTAAACAAGGTCCTCTGGACCCAGACTAACCGACCAATAAAATTGAAACAGAGCGTCAACCATGTTAGTTTAAATGGCACATGCCACATGGTTGAACAAAAACCTAACCAAATTGAGTTCCACTTGCAGAATAATCAAATCCCAGACGTGACAGTAATTGCAATAGGACAACAAACTGGTGATGGGGAGTCCTCTCTATTTCTGAAAATCAACCTTCCTTCCAGTCTAAGGTTTTATTTGTTTATTTGTTAATGCGCATCAAACCCGTGGGTAGCCGGGCGCAACTGTTTACATGAAGTCTTAAGCTTGTTACAATGTTAGGCACGAGTATACACAACACAATGGCAAAAGAGAGCAAATATAAGTGAGACTAGGTACAATCATATAAAAACAAGCGGCAAAAAGCAGATATGTACAGGATTATATACAAGTAGGTACCCAGAGGGCATGTCTTGGGGTGTCTAGGCAAAGGTAGGTCGTGGCTAGGTAGGAGGTAGGGTAGAAGTTATGTGTCATTGGCAAGCAGCCAATTGATTATCTTGTGCCTGAACTTCAGGTATGGTTGTTCCGTTCTGAGTTCAAGTGGTAGTTTGTTCCAGCAGTGAGTAGCTTTGACGGGAAAGCTGGATCCTCACGCGGTGGAACATTTAAACCTTGGAATCTCTAGTTTAGAGGTGTTAGCTGATCTTGTGGGTCGCGAGGACGTTTTCCTATTAATTTTTTTCCATGAGATACAGAGGGGCTAGGTTGTTTAGACATTTAGATGTGAGGGATACTGTTTTAAGTAGGATTCTGTCTGTTGTTTTTAACTAGTTGACCTCTTTCCTGAAATTAGTGATGTGCTCTCTGAACAGGATATTTAGTGCTGCTCTTAAGGCGTTGTTCTGTAGTCTTTGAAGTTCATCGGTGATATATTTGTTGGTTCCAGAGTACAGGGCATTACATTAGTCTAACCTAGACATGATAAGGGCATTGGCTAAAGTGATGCAGCTGGTACTAGAGAGATAAGGTCTAGCTGCACGGATAAGTTTGCAGGTGTAGGTGGTGGAGGAGGCGAGGGAGTTAACCTGTTTCTTGAGGGTAAAGGAGGAGTCCAGATAGAATCCAAGGGTTTTTACCACAGACATCACCTTGATAGGGTTGTTATCAATGCTGAAGGATGTGTAGTTTGGGCATAGTTTTTGGATGTTTACTTCAGAGCCTAAGATTAGTAGTTCTGTTTTATCGTCATTCAGGCAGAGGCCATGTGCGGCCATCCATGCCTGAATGATGGTGCTAAATCTGACTCGTAATTGCCCGAAAGGGGTATAAGGATCTGGGTGTCATCTGCGTAGTTCGTGTAGATGACACCCACACCGTCCAATTTGTCAAACAAAGGCTTGGTGAAGATATTATACATGGTGGGGGAGACACAGGATCCTTGTGGGACACTGCGGGTTATTTTGATGGGGTCAGCTGAATTGGTAGTGGAGAAGACTCACATGGTGCAATTTGCCAAGAAGGATTGGACCCATGCTATAGCATCTCCGGTGAAGTTGGCGGCAGATTCAAGGTGGTTGCATAAGATTGCATGGTCCACCAGGTCAAATGCAGCCGACAAGTCCAGCAGGAGGAGCAAGGCTGTTTTCCCGTTGTCCTCAATTTGAGTCTTGAGGTCTAACATAGCTGTTTCCGTGCCGTGGAGTGGGCGGAAACCAGATTGCCGTGAGCCAAGCAGGTGGTTAGCCTCTAGGTAATCCTGGATTTGAATGTAGGCTGCTCGGTCTAGGATTTTTTAGTAGGAAAGGTACTGTGGTGATAGGTCTGTAGTTGGTGGGGATGGTGGGATCAAGAGTTTGTTTTTTCAATAGTGGGAGGACCCATGATTCCTTTAAGGTTGGTGGGTACCATGTTGGATTTAAAGGAATAGTTTATAAGCTTGGTAATGAAGGGAGCTAGATCCCTAGCTGCATCCTTTATTAGTTGTGCAGGACAGAGGTCGCCCTTACAGTTTGAGGGTTTGAGGGAGAGTATTATTTTTTCTGTGTCAATTATGGAGATAGATTTGAATGTAAATGGTGTATTGCTCTTATTCTCCTGCGATTGGGGTATTTGAAGGTGCAGGGGTGGAAGAGTAGCCTTTTTTTTAGCAATTTTACATTGTAGCAAGGAAATTTTGTTAGCAAGGGCGTTTTGTATATTTGTGCACCAGGCTTTGTTTTTAGGGGTGTTGTCTATTGGTTGAATGGGGGATTCCATCTCACGGAGGATGGCGAAGAGCTCTTTAGTATTGGAATTAGCTTTTGCAATCCTGTCATTAAAGGTGTTCTTCTTGGTTTTGATAATTTCTTTTTTGTACAGTTTTGCAGATTCGGTTAGGTTATTTTTGTTGTAATCAGTGGGAGAGTGACGCCAGATAGATTGGAGCTTTCTATTTTGTAGTCTTAGGGATTTGAGATGGGGCGTGAACCAGACATTTAAATGGGCTTCCTGTTTAGCTTTATGTAGTTTGGCTGGAGCAACTGCGTCTAGTGCTTTGGTCATAGCATTATTGAAAGTATTTACCAGGGTGTCTGGGTTGTTGCTTTGCAAACCAGATATGGCTGGAAGGAGGAGGGGGATAATGTTTTCAGCAGTCATGTCCTTCTTGCTTCTGGTCAGGAGAGGGGGAACCATGTTGTTGATTTTGGGGCTGAGGAGATCCAGAGTGGTGGAGAAGGTTATTAAGTAGTGATCCGTCCATGTTTGTGGAGCAATATCAGTGATATTGATGTTACAGTTTAGTTCCGATACCCAATCAAGGGTCCTTCCCTTTATGTGGGTGGGGGAGAGGACTTTTTGGACAAGGCCGTGGTCCTTGAGCAGGGCTGCAACTGACTCTGCATGTTTATTGTCAGTTTCATTAAAGCCAATGTTAAAGTCTCCCAGTAATAAGGTTTGGGAATGGTCTTTAGTGTTGATGGCTATAAGGCTAGTTAAGTCATCTTCAAAGGTGCCTAGGAGCCCTGGGGGTCTGTATATTAAGAGGGTTGAGAGCATGCGGTTGTTAGAGAGGGGCATTTTGGCTGTAAGTACTTCACAGGATGGGTAGGAGACTGCTGTGGCCTGTCTGATGGGAATAGTAGATTTGCAGGTGATGGCTAGTCCGCCGCCTCTGGCATTAGGCCTGTCTGCTCTGAGAATTTGGTAGTTATCGGGCACTGCTAGCATCAATGTTGGACCTGCCGCCTCATGAAGCCAAGTCTCAGTTATGGTCAATAGATCCAGGTTGTCCTTATTTAGGATGTCCGCAATTTCTGTGGCATGGGCCACCATCGATCTCACATTGATGAGGGATCCTAGTAATGTTAGAGAACTATTAGGTTTGCTAGTTTGAGAGATTTTGAGTGATCGGGTGTCCCAAGTTGTGCAAGTTATGGTGGGGGTTTGATCATTGGTGTAGTTGGATTGTATGTGTGAGTAGTGCAGGTTTTTAGGTTGGTTAGTGGTGCGTCTGTTGGCATTATTCTGGTGGTTTCCTACAGGTTCATAGATGCTAGGTAGTCTGGACCTAAGTCTCAGGTTTCTGTCTTTAGAAGGGCTCGTTTTGGGAGTGACGGCCATAGTACTAACTATAGCAGTGAATAGTATTAGTGTCAAGGCGACTTTCGTGGGCAACATTTCTTAGCTATTCCATAGATGTACTGTGAACTGGCTTCTAGATATTAAGTAGATGCTTCAGTGATATACCTGAGTCATTCGTGTCTGGGAGGTACAGTGGACTAATATTTGGTACGTTTGTCTTGTGGAGATGAAGTCAGGGTATTCAAGCAAGCTGACATCTAGATTTGACTTTAACACAGGACCTAGTACACTGGTAACTGGAGAGTAGCAATTAGTACATTTAGGTTCAGTTAGGTTGTGGAGATGCATGAGGGATTTCGGGTGACATGTGCAAGCTGGTGCCGTAGACCAGAAGGGTTCGCCTGAATGCAGAGTTCACAGGTGAGGCTAATAATGGCATGTACAAGCAGTTACAGTAGACCAGAGGGGTTCACCTAGATGCAGAATTCACAGGTAGGGCTAACAGTGGCATGTGCAAGCAGGTACAATAGACCAGAGGGGTTCACCTAAATGCAGAATTCACAGGTAAGGCTAACAGTGGCATGTGCAAGCAGGTACAATAGACCAGAGGGGTTCACCTAAATGCCTAAACGAAATGCAGAATTCACAGTTAAGGCTAACAATGGCATGTGCAACTGAGTTCACTAAATACAGTTAACCAGAGGGGTTCACCTAAATGCAGAACTCACAGGTAAGGCTAAAGTGGCATATGCAACTAAATGCACTAAATACAGTTGACCAGAAGGGTTCCCTAAGTGCAGATTCACAGGTAAGGCTAACAATGGCATGTGCAAGCAAGTGCAGTGGACCAGAGGGGTTCACCTAAATGCAGAATTCGCAGGTAAGGCTAACAATGGCATGTACAAGCAAGTGCAGTGGACCAGAGGGGTTCACCTAAATGCAGAATTCACAGGTAAGGCTAACAATGGCATGTGCAAGCAGGTACAATAGACCAGAGGGGTTCGCCTAGATGCAAAGTATACAGGTGATGATGAGATGGCATAGCAATGCAGTACAGGTTAGTTACGATGGCGGGTTAGCAGGTGGAGGAGTTCATATAAGTAAATTGGCTACCGTGTTTACAGCATTAGCGCTCAGCATATCGGGCTAAAGCATAGTTAAAGACTTAGTCAGCAATTAGAGGTAGATTGAGGAGTCTTACAGATTAGTATTGCAGAGGTCCAGGCTCTCGGCTCTTCGAGCTCCTGACACGCTCACCACAGGAGGAAGCCTTAGGGAGTGTACGTTTGAAAGGTGGGTAGGCTGATTTGGGTACCAGGTATGGATAGTTCCACTAGCAGCGCCTCCTTTTAATTGCTATGAATGTCAATTGGATTGGGCATAAGGGGTAGGCCACGCCGCGCTTCCATGCGCGAAACAGGCACAGAACAGGCCTTTGTATGGCCTTCGTTACAGCCGGCGTATCCACCTGCCGGCGGATGTCGGAGATTCGAAAGAGTGCGGGCTCAGCCTCGTTGTGGCACCGCGATGCGCCCGGCATGAGCACGTCAGGCACTCCGTGGCACTCCACACTGGAAGGAAACACTCTGAAATTCTATACAAATTCACAATCATAAAATTCCATTCCTATAGTCCAAAAAGATGAGAAATCAGCTCAAAGCTTGGCTGATATTCAAAACATTGGAGAGCAGTTGTTCATCCCTATTCAGTTAAATGAGGGGAAGGACTCTGTTCTCGCCCGGGTATGTGTGAACAACGGTAAGAGCTTCATCAGCGAGGCCATGTTCCGCAAACTCCCAAAAGATCCAGCCATTCCCACATTTAAACTGTTAGACAAATGGGAAATGGACCTGGAAACACCCAATTCCAAACATCTCCTGCCAGCAGGTGTATGCTCAAAATGTCCATAGGCAAGAAGAGCATAGTCCAGATGTCCCTGCCGCATTTTATTTAAGCAGTGACATTCTCAATCGCTTTTCCATTAGTTTGGACCTAATAAACTTCAAAGCTTGGTCCCGATTAGCGGGTAATCCCATGGGCTTTGATGACCCAGAGAAAGCATTTCGGTCAGCTCAACTGCTGCCATATGCAGTTGAAATTCAGATTGGAGAGGAAGTCACCATCCCAGAATGGACCCGACAATTCTCACTGGAAGTAAAAATTAACAGAGGACATAAACTGAAAAATCATGACTCCTATGTCCATCTTAACGCTCATTTTCAACAGCAAGGGTTGGGGGTAAACCCACCACCACTAGTCAACAGAGAACACAACACCATTCCAATAGAGGTGGATAACAGCGACCTAAAGAGTATCACTCTGGGTGCAGGCACTATTATTGGAATGGCGGTTGATGACTGACATTTTTCCATAGATTTAGGTAATGAACTGTTAGGACCAATCCCCAAGGACTGTTTTGACAGTGATAGTGATGATGACACATCACCAGACAGGATCTTCACCCGGCATGGGCGGAACCTCCTGGTGTACACTTCTTGCCCTTATGGTAAGGAAGATGTGACCTGTGACTTCAGGAGGGATGAGGTGATCTTTCACGTCCATAAGGGCTGCCTTCCCCACCTGAAGCCATCAGTCCAAATCAGCACTTTGACCAGGGACTTCTCCACCCAGCTGGAGGGAGCTGCTGAGATAGCCAAACCGGAAGTCTTTCCAGGCTTCAGGCAGATGGTTGAAGAGAGAGTCAACCTAGCTGATGCCTGTGAGACTCTGGAGCAAAAGCAAAAATTGAAACAAGTTTTCTTAGATTTTCAAGATCTCTTTGCGGTGGACCCATATGACTGTGGTCGCACCGACATCCACACAACAAAAAATCCCACAGACCCTGGCATGACTCCAGTGTTTGTGAAGCATTATCGCTTGACTCTCGCCTCAATGGAGTCCCTTACTGAAATAATTAAGAACTTTGAGTCCCGTAGGATAATTCGTCCATTCCACAGCACCTTCAATAATCCAGTGCTGGGGATTTTGAAACCTAATGGCCAGTGGAGACTCTGTGCTTACCTGAGGGAGCTCAATAAACCGGTCCATACTTCCCGATGGCCTCTTCCCTACATTGACCAAGGGCTGGCCCAGATCCAGGCGTCAAAGGTATTCACTGCCAGTGACCTGACCAGTGGGTACTGGACTGTACCTGTCAGTAGGGAGGACCAATACAAGCTGGCCTTTCTCTTCGGGGGGCAGCAGTACACTTGGACCCGGACTCCCTTCAGCTAAATCAACTCCGGCAATGAATTTAACATCTTTCTACATAAAGCAATGCCCGACCTAGGTGAAAGGGGTAACCTGGCCTATGTAGACGATGTTCTAGTCAAAAGCTCAACTGTGGAGGAACACATAGCAGAGATCTGTTATGTTCTGACCCAGTTGAGGGCTGCTGGAGCAAAACTTTCTTTTCGAAAGGCACAGTAGTGCAGAACCCGTGTCAATTTCTTGGGGCATGAGATAACTCCTCAGGGTCTCTGTCCCCAGGAAAAAAAAGAAGCCCTCCAGAAAATAAAAGACCCCACAACTCTGCGGGAACTAAGGAGCCTCCTTGGACTAACTAATCACAGCAGAAAATTCATTGAGGACTACGCAGAGATCACGGGACCCCTGATCCATCCTTTGAAGCGGGGTCAAGTGGAAGTGGGGTCCAGAACAAACCGAGGCAGTAAAACAACTCAAAAGAAGCCTCTCACAAACGCCTTGCCTAGCTTACCCTGTCAAAAACAAGGAGTTCTTCTTGGAGACAGGGTTCTCAAATACATGCTTGACTGCAGTATTATATCAAAAGCATGACAAGGTCAATAAAGTAATCTCCTATGCAAGTAAGACTTTATCCTCTGTGGAGGAAAAATTCAACGATTGTGAGAAGGCACTCCTGGCAACGGTGTGGGCATTGAAGAATTACCACCCAGTTATCCAGGGGCAACACATCATAGTGGAGAGTCTACACCAGCCTCTGCAATATCTTCAAAGTGACAGAATCTGGGCCGGAAATGTGAGTAATTCCCAAATGACTTCCTGGATTCTGTCAATGCAAGTCTTTCCTGCGGAGGTCAGATATGGCCAAAACAAGAAGAGTCCCCTCGTGCAAGGTCTGGCTGACTTGCATGATTGTGCCAGAGAAAACTGTCTTGAGGACAAAAGTCTTAAAATCAAGGACAACATGGAGGCATACCTTAATTCCCCACACAAAGTCTATGAAGAAGACCAGTGTGAGGGAATGCCCACCGTCTATGTGGATGGATGCTCCTATCATGTTGAAAACAAACAAAATCAATCCCCAAAGTAGTCAAGTGGCAGAGCTGATGGCTGTGCATCAAGCCATCCTCACTGCTGTCCAACACCAACTCCACAAACTGGTCATAATCACTGATTTGGATTATGTACGGAACGGGTTTGTGGAGCACCTGGTTAACTGGAAAACAAGAGTCATGCTATGTGCTAATAATAAACCTTTAAAACATGGAAAATGAATACAAAATATTGATGATCTGGTTACCTCGAATGGGATGACCATCTACTGGAAAAAGATCAAGGGTCATTCTAAAGTAGAGGGACCAGACAAAACTGGAAATTACCTAGCTGATCAGCCGGACAAAACCGGAGCCATCCAAGGGGATCTACTTGAGATCGACACTCTGTTGGAGGAAATCCAGGTCACTGCTATCACTAGGTTCCAGACAAATGCTCACAATGAACTCTCAACTGCTCAATGGAGTAAGGAGACCCCAGATGCTGATTTGATTACGGCTCAAAAAGGGGATCCAATAATTGGTAAGTTTTATCAACACATTGAGGACCCTGAGAACTTTCCCCTGACGGATACCGATTACATTGGGAAAGAGGACCTCAGAGTGTTGATGAAATGTCCAAAAATGTTCCGAATCCAAGACGGTTTGTTGGTGAGGAGATCCGTAGCTGGCCATGACCAGTGGGTAGTCCCTACCTCATTCCAAAGCCTGATGCTAAGTCACGCCCATGATGCTGCCACAGCTGGTCATCGGGGGTTTCATACGACATTAAAAATCTTGCGACAGGTTGCCTACTGGCCACACATGGGACAGGACCTCAACCAATACTTGAAGGGGTGTCTTGTGTGTGCACAATTTCAGCCAACATCACTCACACACCGTGCTCCCCTTCAAAAGAGGGGGATGACACTGCCTTGGTCAGATTTACAAGTCAATTGTATCATGTCCGTGATTCGCTCCTCTAGGGTGAACAAGTACATGTTGACCGTAACATGCTTGTTCACTAAATGGGTGGAATGTCTCCCGGCCCCAAATTGCAAGGCAGAAACAGCAGCTAACCTGATGATCAATCACATCTTCTCGCGTTTTGGACTACCCCAAAGGATTGAGTCAGACCGAGGCAGTCACTTCACTGGCGAAGTGATGAGAAAGATGTGGGAGATACTTGGGGTCAAAAGGAAACTACACATTGCCTACCGGCTAGCCTCTAGTGGTGGAGTTAAGAGATACAAAAAGACTATTGTGAGCATATTAAAAAAGTTTGTGGCAGATTTTGGGCCAAGTGCGACATTCGATTACCTCTTTTCCTGATGGCCATCAGATCTAACCCTTCTTCTGCCACCAAAATGTCTCCATTTAAGCGGATGACTGGACGAAGGATGGTGCTTCCCCAGCATCTGCTCTACAGAACCCAAGAGCAGACCTTGATAAATGCCTCCACAACTCATGAGTATGTTGAGAATCTCAGAAAATACCTTCAACATGCTTTTGCCTATGCTCAGCGGAATCTAGAAAGATCTGCAGACAGTATGAAGACCCACTATGACCTTAAGACAACTAAAAAAGAATACCAAGTAGGAGACAGGGCCTACTTGTACAATTTCCAAAGGAACCAAGCCAAACAGCGCAAATTCCTCCCTACTTGGTGGGGTCCTTTTGAAATTGTAGACATAATCTCACCAGTCACCTACAAAATCTGCATCCCCAGTGGCAGTTTGGCAGAAGGGGAAGACAAGTGGGTCCACAGAAACCAGCTGAAGAGTTGCCATCCCAGGCATACTCTGCGGCAAATAGAGGAGCCAACTGGAAACCCAGAGGGGGACATTCCGGATACCTAGAAGAATCCAACTGTTAAAAACATTAGTAAATACAGGCAGGGAATATTGTAAATTGTATTTCAATGTATGCATCTGCCCCACTACATGAGTAGTAGTGGGGACATTTCCATAACCATGCTCTGTTCTGTCTCATAGCATTAGAACTAAGAATTTCTAATTACCAAGGAGGACCACACGGGGACCGGGAGGAAAGACCCAAGGAGATGGGAGTATCGCTCCATACTCCCATCTAGAACCGGCGAGGAGAGCATGTCAATCGAGCATTGATGGGAGAAGCAGGGGACTTTCTCCACCTGGACCAAAGAAAGAAAGAACATCCCAATCTCACGACATCCCCTTGACGGGCGGTCAAATTCAAATCATGAGGGGGGCTCTGTGGGATGTTTTAAGCCACTTCTGCTCTGCTATGCTGCAGCACTGTGTTATGAGGGTGCCAGAAATAATAAAATGGCAGCGAATCCCTTGTGCGCGCCAAAAGCTCTGAAAATCGCGCTTTGCAAAGCACAAAAAGATGGCTGCCCAATCTGCCACGTATGTTGTCAGTGGTGGAACAGAGATCTCACTCCATGAATATGTCACTGGGCTTCACAACAAGTAAAAATGTAGTACAGAAGGAAAAAGCAGTGCTTTGCTAAATTAAACCCCAAAATCTTGCTTTAAATCTTTTTTTTCTTTGGTGCTGAAACTGCAGAATGCCGGTACAAAACACCCTCAAACATCCAAAATTCTTGCCGTGTGCTACAATTCACTTCGTCTAAGAAATCATTGTGAACTTGCAAGGTCCTGAAAAGCTTAAAGCATAAAGGGATTTCCACAGCAAAAGTGGCCTGTCTGTGGATGTAAAAAAAAAATCTCTGCGTATCAGAGGGCTGCTGGAATGTCAGCTGTCAGGAGCCTACCTGATTAAACTTTAAACATGTATAAACTGAAATCCAAGCGGTAATTATAGGGTTTGGAAAGAACTTGGTCTACAGAGGCAAAAGGGAACAATGAACAGCTGCTACTAAGGAAATGCGGGGTGTGAGGACAGTCGTAAATGGCCTCTGCCAAGAGCAAACAGGGAGGAGACTGCTTCTGGACTGCAGGGAGACAGAAAAAGGCGGACCCAAACAACCATCTGTGGCTGAACCTTCACAAAGAACATTTTCTTAAAAGACTTATAATTTGCAAGTGAAAATTGTACAAAATATTAAAGTAACAGATTAGTGAATCTAAATGTTGGCTGCACGTTTCAAGAGGCGGCAAAATTGCGTGACATGTTCTGGAAAGAAATGGCAGAAAATGTGATTTTACACAAAATTTATTTTCGCTAGAAGTCTGAAAATGTATACACCTATGCCCATGTTAAACGCGCACACTTGTAGAAATTTGCTTATACATTGGAATATTGTGTTCCTGATGAAAAGGGCAAAATTCTGTGAAAAGCCAAGACAAGATCCCACCGCTACGGGTTTTGAGGCATAGCTGCTATATAAAATATGTAATCTGAATATGTGATTTTTATAGAGGTTGCACATGTGTAAATATGTATGGTGCCAAAAGTAGATTTTGTATTCAAGGGGCTAGGGGTGGATTCTCTGCCTCATAAAACTGTTTCTCCCCTCCTATCAAGGCAGAGAGGAGACTCTGACCCAATCACCTGTCAAGGGGGTGAGCCTAGGATAAACCAGCACACACACCCCTTATCATAGCATAAATAGAGACAGCTCACCACTCAAAAAGACTGACAGATTCACCCACTATCCTGATACTGGCAGAGCACACTGCTGCTGAACTCTGAATCTTCCTTGCTCCAGACTCCAGAAACTTGGCAAAGCAGAAACCCATTGCATAGCTGAACCATTTTCAGCTAGGCCTCCAATTCCAGATCCAGAACCCCACAAACCTAAGGGGAAGCATCAAAATATAGCCGGGCTGTGCTGTACTGCTTGCCTGCTGAAAGAATTATCATCAGAACCAAGAAGTGCTGATCCAATCCAGTCCTGTGCCGTGCTGTGACCAGAGTGCATTGCAGGTCCAGTCCAGTGCTGTGCTGTGACCAGAGCGCCTTGCTGATTACAGATCCAATCTGATGTGCCCAGCTGTCTGTCCTAGAACCAGATCCCATTCCCTGACTAGAATCTTGACAGACCAGAATCCTGACAGTTCCGTTTAAAAAACATATCTAGTGAGTATCTACAGATAGCATTGTGTCACTAGCATATGTATTGTCCATAGTCAATCCCTATCTTAAACCCATCCTATCTTATATTCAGAACCGTGTTGTTAGGAGTATTTTTGAATTGTCTGAACTCGCTATACCAATCCATCCTATCTTCCTCCTGTGTTAGTATTGCTAAAACTATCTTTGTGCTGATCTTTTCCCATCAGAAGAAGGCGAGTCCTTAGCAGGCAGTCATTCTGATCAAGTGGCTGTGTTCCTGTGGGGCATTCCTTTTGTTCATAGTCATCCTCTAGTGTAAGAAATCCTTTTGTCATTTTAAAAGTGCATTCCTGTTTCCCATTTTTGCGCCTATCTCGAAAAAACGACCTCCACTAAAATGTCCATAACTTCCTCGGTTTTTGTGCTATAAACTAAATTCCTACTTCTGCTCATAGCTACCAACCACAGCTTTAAATTGCATCTAAAACCGCATCCCAAATCCATTCAGTTCTCCCGTTATCGCGATTATCGCACAGAGAAAAGTTTGCCGCGAATTTCGTTTTAGGGAAATTCTGACACATGTAAAACAGCTTTTGATTGCTTCCGACTTGAATTTCAAGATTTCAAATTGTTTCTTGGTATTAAATCATTTATTGTCTTTGTGTGCAACTATCCAAAGTGGCTCCCATAAGAATTTATAGTAATTTCAGCAAATTTGACCATATTTAATGTTTTTACCCAGTCCATTCTAAGATAACTTTAAAAGCCATTCTGACAGCTTGACAGTCAATTCCGTTTTTCTCTTGTGCTTGCTGGGGGAAAGTGGGATTGATATCTGTGTGAATTCTGCCATTCCTGAATACCTGCTCTCTCCTCCTATCTCTTTACATTGACTATTGGGGGTTGAGGCGTGTGCAGGGGGAACCTTTAACCACATTGCTATTTGATTTGCACACACACACAAAAGTATTATTTCTGTGCTGAATTGTTTTGCTCACCATTACTCCTTGTGGATTAAAGAGATTATTTAGTGTTACATAACCCCATTGGTGATTATTGTGTACCCATTAAAACATAGTGTGATTAAATTGTAAATATATAAATAAATATTTTAACTTTGCAAACCCGCCTGATTCCTGGTTCAGTGTGACTGGCGGGGGGTTCCAGGAGAGGGGCGTGATATGAGTGGTATATCGTTCAGAATAAAGAACTTTTAGACAAAAATAAATAAGGATTTCAGTTGTGCATTACACACTAGGCATTGACTTGGGTGTGTGCCGGATTGAAATCACTTACAATGTGTGTTCTGGCTGAATAGTTACACGACCCTTTAAGAGGCTGAGCCACTCTGTGGTTAGGCATGCCTGTGAGATTTAATTGATAGGAAGGCCTCATCAAATTGATGATAAATTGCGTGCTCTGTGTTTGCATGCCCATCTGCAGTCATCATGTCCCAGAAGAGGCAGCATTATAAGATGAACAAGAGAACCAAAAAGCATTTAATATACATTAACATTGTTTGATTGTGCCGCAAGCATCATAGCAAGATTGAAGATGCTATTTTGACATGAGACATTGAGATATATATCACTGAGAGAAGAAAAACAGTTATGAAAAGATAAAATATTGCATTTTCCGTAGAGATAAAACATCATTGTAAGATGGAGGACTGCAACATTTCTCAGGAGGTGAAGCAACAGTCCTTGCAAGTTGAAGGAATACTCACAGAGTCCACATTCTCCATTCTGTGTCATGGGCCGGTGTCTACAGATAAAGGAGATATGATAGGATAATAGTCAGATAGATTGTGGGTGGTTGAAGAGGGTAGTGCTCAGTGGAAAGGCTGGTGGGTGGACGGGTGATGAGGTGGAGAAAAAGGTTGAAGGTGCCTAGGATGTTTCAGAATCTCTACCCTTCAAAAAATCAAACTCTTCATCCAACCGCAGGACTTCCAGATCGTAGTGCAGACCCTTGTGGTCTCGCACATCAATGGGGGAAATGCTCTTCTGATAGGGCTCCCAGCTGATAGATTAGCTCCCCTAAAAGTAGTCCACCACACTGCATCACCTCTTATTACGCGAGCATGGAAACTTGACCGAATTACCCCCATCCTACACAAACTACATTGGCTTCCACTCCAATCCTGGATACTGTTCAAGACTACATGTATCATCTACAAAGCAGTCACAAGTAGCACACCAGTGTACTTGGTGGCTAAGCTCCACATATCTGGTGGCACACGCTCATCATCCAGCAAATCGACCAACTGGCTTGAATCACAACTCGTCCACAAAGAGAGGACCCACAAGCAATCCTTCCCTTGTCATGTACCCACCCTCTGGAACTCGATCCTGGTGTTGGCTCAGAATGCCCCCACAATTTTCTATTTTTTGCAAATCTCTCAAAACATGGCTATTTCAACAACAACTGACCGAGGACTAATTCCAATGGATGCACATACCGACACACAGACCTCACAGTACTGCACTACTGTTAAAAGATGCATGCCCAAATGCCAGCTACCACCACTCTGTAAAGCGCTACGCTATTCACGAGCTAGCACACACTTTAAAAAATAAAATAGATAAAAATAAATAAATGTTGTAAAGAGATTGACAAGGTTCCAGGATAACCTAACATTGAAGCTAACATGTGTCAGAAAGGATCAACAGAACACAGTGGTAATGGGTAAATTTAACACTTGAATACTGGCATCTTAGTTCCCAAACTAACATGGAGTTTCTGGGATGTATGGGTCAGCCTTCTTACTTTCACACACTTACAGGGTCAAGTGTATTGAGTCCAGCATGATTCTTGCCTTCACATTGCCAGGGTTACAGCACTAAGCACATATCTTGGCTTCTCCTACACGCATGCACTTCTCCCCTGTTGCTTTGGGGAGTGGGTTTTGCGGTTTACTGTAATCTTAACAAATGAAAAGTCCCCCATTTCAGCATCTTTAAAACCCCACGCCAACCCCCTCCCCACCATATTTAACCCCTTAAGCCCCCGCCACATATGTTTTTTTTTATTCGGTATGTTTTCTTTATTTTTTATTTGTTACAATTTCATTCTTAATTTTATATTTGGTATAATCACTGAATACCGGGTTTGGCTCAGATATCATCATCCTCTACCCATGGGCCACCCTTTCTGGACTGCTGTTGATGCATTTTTGCTCACTCTTACCAGCAATTATTTCTTCCCATTGCTTAGGATTGTTGTCAGATTGTATTATTGTAAGCCATTAGGCATGAGGTGCCCTTCTAGGTTAAGGACTTCTCTGTTCCCTCACTATGGTTGGGCCCTTCCCAAAGTCTGAGCGATATCTCTGAGCATGGTTTCTGCCTTCTCTCTTTCTGTGACTCAGGTCTCAGCAAGTGTCTGAGATGCAGCCCTCAACGGGCTCTTGGCTTGTTCTCCTCCTCTGTGTCTGAAATTGGCCATGGTCTGTGGTAAAACCCTCAGGAGGCTCTTAGATTGCTCACTTCCTTTGAGCCTCTACAAAGGCTTGAGATCTAGCCCCAGCACGCTCTTTGGGGTAGTTTCCTCTGATGGGGTCTGGCTCTCTCCTAAGCTCCCATCCCCCCTCTCTCTCTCTCTCTCTCTTTCTCTTTCTCTCTCTCTCTTGCTCTCTCTTGCTCTCCTTATCTATCTCTGGCTCTAGCTCTCCAGAACAGTAGCATTCCTTTGACACTCCCAGCAGAACCTGCTGTCCTTCTAAAGTGTGACCGATTAATCTGATTTTCCCATCTAATCTCTAATGATGTATACCGCCTTCTCTCTCCAAACCCTGTCAGTGATTGGTTGATGTCCCCGCCCCACCATTCCACTCACTGGTGTTTCCCCTCATCCCTTAAGTAATTTCCCTTGTGTCCGATGCCTTGTCTTAAGTTCATTATTATACACGACAAATAGCAGAGGTCGTGCTGTCATGCTGAATTCAGGTGGAAGCAACATTGCCAATACGTGCCACCGCAGCAGGAGCCTAAATCTCTCCACTCTGGACTGTCCTCGAAGGTTGCCAATGAGGTTCACTCGCTTCTGCATTTGAACAAGTGGGAGAGGGCCAGTGTTGTATCGTCTTGCGAGTACAGAATTTGCCCCCCACAGCCCAGTTGTGTTACCCCCTCTTTGTGTGGGAAATCTCTTTTGGCCCATAATGTTCTTTAATAATTTCGGGGCAGAGTCATTATAAAGTCTAGGCGATAGGTAGGTGCATGAATGCCAGAGCAGGGGAATCTCTGTGCGGTGACGGGAAGGGCAGTGTGCTTATCCTCCCTTGCAGAATCACACTCTGCTCTTAGGAGGCGTCACGATCTGGGACATACTGGGAGGCAGGACATTCTGGGAAATCGCCCATTTATCTCCGCCAGGTAGTTGTCTACATGGTGGCTGGGCCTCCCAGATCCTCAGAATCCTAGAGTTACACAAAGTGACATCATCACACACTGCATGGCCTAACAAAGCATACATTGCATAGCCTTATAATGTTCTGGATTATCATCAAGAATCGCAGCTTTAAATATGCCTGTGAACTAAAAACATTGGCACACGTTGGCAAGACTACCTTAGCTGGCATAGACAGTGAACAATACAATGGGATGTGTCACCAGGCAGTCACTGAGCTTTCAACAGATTAGAATGTAGGAACCTCTTGTAAAATTTCCTTCATTTTCTTCATCTGGGTTTATTGTATTGCTCTCCATGCATTAGGCTATGCTCACTGCTCACATATGAAACCAGCCCATTTCAAATAAACATTATCCACTGACAAAGCAGAGCATGAAGACAGATCTGGTGACTTCCAGATAGATGGCGCGCCCTGGTCCAAGTAACTCATGGATTCCCAATAAGGAAAGATGCAGCCCAGACCCAGGATGGTTTGGTTCCACTGCCATATACCATCGGCAGGATGGCAGGGAGACATCCAGGGACCTAGCCTGTCTCTACCATGATCAGTCCCTGTGGTTGGACAGGTTCCCCCAGACTCTTTCTCTATGGGCCTGATCTGGACAGGCCACAGGAGGAGCAATTGGTTGACCTGGCCCAGTGGCAGGGTCAAGGAGGTGGTGAAGATAGAAGGTGCATAGATAGGGGAAGCTCGAATTCCATATATCCCAGCACATGCAAAGGTACAAAGCTGTGTGGCATGCCAGTCTCTCTGCACACTTTCCCTGTGAGGTCGGTTGATGAGTGGGAAGATTAGATTAGAGGGGGTAGGGTTGCAGGTGGGTTGGTGAGTAGTGGTGAAGGTGGGTGAGGGGCACGGTAGTGAATGCGAAAAGTAGGGTCCAAGTGTCTGGTGAAGTGCAGGGGCCATGAGGAGAGGAGAGGATGTTGGGTACATGAGGTCAATAGGTTATTGGTGTGGTGTGAGATAGGCTGGGTAGAAGCTGAGGCAGATAATGGAGGGGAGATGTATGTAGGAGAAGTTTGTGAGGGTTGGTGCAAAAGGTCAGTGTGATGAGTGCTAAGTAGTAA
This sequence comes from Ambystoma mexicanum, assembly GCF_040938575.1. Classification (NCBI taxonomy): domain Eukaryota; kingdom Metazoa; phylum Chordata; class Amphibia; order Caudata; family Ambystomatidae; genus Ambystoma; species Ambystoma mexicanum. The sequence continues at coordinate 599,971,150 of NC_090933.1, forward strand.
AATTTATTCGGAGGAGGAAGGAGTGGGCATGGGGAGGACAAATGACTAGGTAAGTGAGGTGAGGGGTAGAAAATAGGTTGGGTGTGGTGGCTGAAGTGTTACAGGATGTAAAAGGGTCAGAAGTGGTGGAGGGAGGAAGTGGAAAGGCTTGGTAGGCAATGCTGGGTTGGGAAGAGCAGTGTCTCAGATCTAAGTGTTAGTGAGTGGCATGTGAGGTAGACAATATAAGGTGGTCAGTGGATGTAGAGGGATTGAAGTGGCAAGTCTTGAGGTGGGTTAGGTCTGAGGTTGATGAGGAAGGCGGTAGGTGGGTAAGGAATGGATAGAATGGGGTGCATGCTGCGGCCCTCCTCTGAGCCATACAGCCCACTATACCCAGAGCATTGCTATAACACAATGCACAAGACAATTACATAAATGTGGTAAAATATCTGTGTGGGTTTTGTACATCATCGTTTCACAGTTTGTCATGCGAGTTTCTGCACTCTGTGCTGAATGTATGTGTGTGTTTCTGTTTACATTGCATATTGTGTGTTTTTCAGTCATTATTATGTGCTGTGGCTGTGTTGTGTGCAGTACAGGTGATCGCTTGTGATTATATTCAATTGCATGTTATTTGTACCTATGTCAGACGCTGTCTTGACACTGATGTGGTCTTGAGGATGTTGTATTCTAGGGTGAGGAACACAAGCGATGTTTGAAAGTGTTGTTAGTGTGTGTGTATTGTGCATCATGGGTGTATGTCTATTTTTATGTATTCATTTGTGTTGTGTTTGGTTGCTATGCCCATTTAGTAGTGTGGTTCAGTGACTTCTCTGGAAGGAGAGTGTGGGAAGAGGCGAGGGGCAGTTTCAGTGAAGGGAAGCTGAAGAGGGAAGGAGACAGGCACACTTTATTAGTGAACAAAATGAAGAGGCTATCAAATGAGAATAGTAATAATTTATGAGGAAAGCGAAACAATGAGTTTGGATTCACAGTTATGACATGTTTCCCATTTTAAAAAGCCTACATACATTTGCAGGCCTACATTTTGATTACTTGACAATGTGACAACATGGGCGTAGGACATGGGGGGAGCTGACGTGAGACAAATCCCCCGCACAATTTTAAGTGGGTGGGATACAATAGCTTTTATCCCCCCCAGATTATTCGTGTCACTGCCGTAAAATACGACTGCAGGCTGCAGTTGTCATGTAAGCACTGGCGTAACTGGGGCCCCGCATCCACCGCAGTGCACAGGGCCCCCTCCATGTCCTGGTAGGGGCCCCGCAGACAAAATATATATATATATATATATATATATTAAAATATTTTTTTACAAAAGAAATTAAAAACAGAACAAAAATTAAGTTTTTTTTTTGAAGTCACTCTGCCTTCATAGAGTTTTTGTTTTACAGAAATAATTTCTTTATGAAGGCAGAGTGACTAAAAAAAAGATTCTATTTCTTTATGAAGTCCGAGGGCTCCCCCCACCTCATGACGTGGAAACCTAAAGGCTAGTGGCCTCCTAGGCATGGGGCGGGGAGCACTATGACATCAAAAAGAAATAGGGACTCATTACGAGGTCAGCGGTAAACCGCCGGTGTGATTGGCGGGTTGCCACTGACCTCGTAATACCATTTCCGACATCTAGCTTCCCAGTGCTCCCCGGGACATTACAAGTCCTGGCGTACTGGGAAATTAGGTGCCAGAAAATGTTAGTCCCCATGGGTTCACGGAAGCACCGGCAGTGCCACTAATGGTGCCTGTGCTTCTGTGATGAGTGCCTACTGAGGCCACTGCGCTCGCCAGGGTCAGACCTGTCGGGTGCAGCGGTCTCAGCAGGCATACTCTGAGTGTGGTGGTCCGGAAACAAGGGTGCCTTACCAGCACCCTTGTTTCCGGACCGCCACACTTATAATGAGGCCCATAGTTTATGTTTGCAGTAACTCTTCCTTCATAACAAAATTATTTCTGTTCCGGTTTGGTCCTTTGGTCCTTTAACGGAAATAATTTCTTTAAGAAGTCAGAGTGACTTCAAAAAGAAACCATTTTTTTTAAAGTAATGGAACTCCCTCCAACCCATGACATGGAGGCCCCTCGATGCTCTGCAGATGACGGGAACAAGCGAGCTGAAGGTCTCGTTCCCTGGACCAATGCGTTAAAGGTAAGAAAATGTATTTCCTTTAAATGTGTGTGCGTGCATGTAAGTGTGTGTATATGTATATATGTAATGTAATGTGCATTAATGAGTGAGTGTATGATGCGGCCTGGATATGCCTGTGTGAGTGTATGGTGAAAATGTGCACACTCAAATGTATGGGTGGCTGGGTGTGTATGTGTGAGTGTACGGTGAAAAGGTACAAACTTAAATATATGCGTGGCTGCCTGGGAGTGCCTGTATGGTGAAAGGGTGCGCACATAAATGTACGGGTGGCTGCCTGGGTGTGCCTGTATGGTGATAGGGTACACACTTAAATGTATGGGTGGCTGGGTGTGCGTGTGTGTGCGTGTATGTGTATGGTAAATGGTGTGTGTGCTTGTGTTCAGGGGCTCAACAAAACCTACATTTCGGGAGACCGCTAACCCTTCAAATGTTGGGAGAGGCGCTAACTTCACGAGTGGTGGGGGCATCTAACTTCTTTACGCATTCTAATGAGACTATTCTAGTGCAGCTGCAATGTTACAAGCAGTTACCTCTCTCGTTTAAGTCTGAAAGCACCCACTTATGGACTGCTGTGAGAATGAGCAGTCTCCTGTCCCCTCTCTACCCTTTCAATCACTCTTCAATCACAGGCACTCTTTAGCCACTAATACAGTTTCTAAACACGTGCAGTGCGTTGCAAAACCCATCAGGGAATCCTGGCTTCTTAATGTTTCAATGAAACATTAAGAGGCCAGGATTACCTGATCAGTTTCCAACGTTCCGCGCATGTTTATAAACTGTATATCTGACGTTGGCAGTGGTACACTTTCACGAATTGAAAAATCTGAGGCCCTGCCAGTGCCGCCTTCATGTTTTTCAATTCATGAAAGTGTGCCAAAGCCCCTGCCAAAGAGGAACATCACATTTCGGAATGGCTCTTTGTTCGTTCCTTACTGATGGGCAGCCAGGGCTCACATTTAAGCTCCAAGCATTGGCCAACACAGTCTTGCAAGGCCGCACAAAAAAATACAGAGGCCTTTCACCTATACGGCAGAGGATCAAGGGTGCACAATAGGAGCCAGTATATAGTGACATGTACATGCAGTTTCTATACAAATGCCACAACACCGTTTAATATATGATGTATTGCCTTTTTTAAGGAAAAGGGCGTGACAATTATTTTTGCTGCTTACACTATACTAGTGCCCCTACACCGTCAGGTTACTTTGAGATTGTTTCCAGTTTATTTCCTTAGAGTTGGATCACGCTGGCTGCCCCTGATACGTTTCTCTGCAAAAAAACATTACAGATTCTATGTATCTATAACTGCTTCCCAAAATGAGACCCGGTCCCCCAGCTGGAGGTGACATCTATTGCTGTGACACTTTGTCCTTCTTCACACTCACTCAACATGCTTAGCATACATGGAGCAACAAGAAACTCTTACGATTGAGGCATTTTGTTATAGTGTACACTGCCAATTGAGTCACTTCTAGGTGATCCCAAGTAAACACATATAGAAAATAATGTACAGTGCGGGGGGTGGGGGATCACACGATTGGCACAGGATCACACAATCTGGCGAAGACTGAATTTTCTCCCAGATGTCCCTGTACCCCAGGCCTGGCTTGCAAAGCGCAGACACTGTCTGAGATATCAGCCTGACATTGTATATGAAATCCTCATGGAACCAGATAAAGTAAAATGAGGATGAGCCAATCTCAAGAAGGGCCGCTACGTGGGATGTGTGCTCTTTTCCATAGTAATGTCTAAGGTAGGCTAGGGAAAACATTTGATGTATACTCTAATATCAGTAGGCCTCACTTAAGACACACCGCTCCACATCTTCCCGCCAACTCACACCTGCTTGAAGTTTGGATGGTACCACACCTAAAGCTTGGTCTCTGACATGATGGCTACCTGCATTTCGCTAGTTCAAACCCAGCAGCAGGGTCCACTTAACCTTTCAAAAATTCAGTGTTGTTCAAATGAGGGTAATAGTACCTGTTATTACATTGCTTAGAAGCTGAAAGCATCTAGCATGAAGCGCTGTGACCAAAGTGTTATTATATTCCATAAAGCAAACAATTACCAGCACAGACCTGAACTCTGTCCCCGCCCAAAATAAACCATTTGTTGGTGCCTAGCCTGCGCATCTCTTAAAAGAAATCAAGTGCTAATCTTCTGTAGGTCTTGGCTAAGCTTCACCCTGTTTTATTCAGCCTGGCTGTTTCTGTCAGCGTACTTGAGTGGTCGCAGTGCGATCAGATTTTGGGGGTAGAGCTTTGGCAGTACATGGATTTAGTGACTTCTGTGTCTGTCCCCCCTTCCAAATATCCATGCTCCTGACTATTTCTTAAGAGTTAATACTTGCATGTATCAATGGGCCCTTTTAAGGTCATGGATCTGGCATGCCTGTTTCAGCTTATTCTGAGAAGCTATGTGGAGTAGTTGGTCATGCAAGGCGTGCAAGAGAAAACCTGTGAAATGTAAGCCAGGATATCGAGGGTTCTCTGAAGACTGAGGAGAAAGTGCTGAGTAAGTGTAGATGAGAGTTGTGGGGTGCTGGCCACGGGGGAATGGTAAGCAAGGGATTGGGGTACAGTAGAGTGTGGGACTGCAAAGTGAAAAAAGGTAGAAAGGGTGCAGAGGACAGAAAAAGAGAGGTGCAAAGGTGGGGAGAGATGGGAACAAAAACTGAGTGCAGATGAAAGATAGGGATGCTTTGCAGTACAGGGTGACCAGTGTGTGCAGGGGAGAGAGGGGCGCAGGAAAGACCAGAACACAGGTAGAGTGGTGTAGGGCAGAAATGGCATAGGAGGTGCTTCGGGTTTTGCAATTGAGAGAGAAGTACAGACAAGTGAGAAAGTGCAGAGGGCAGTGTGTGAGAGGAATGACTTGGTGTGGGGTGCAGGGAAGGGACTTGGGAGAAGAGGGTGTACAACAGAAAGGAATGTGGATTAGAGAAAGGTACAGAGGCGAGATTTGTACGAGGAAGAATGGTGTCTCTCCTCATGTTCCCAGATAAAGGGTGCAGTCACGAATGGGTCTTCTTCTAACGCTTGATCCATGCTAACGAGGCCTGCACGAGGACGATTAGAAGTCGTTTGTTGAAATAATTGCAGATATATACACTAGATCATATCTATCTGCACATTGATTGGGCCTGATAATACACAAAGTGGCCCCCTTCTCCCAGGTGCAGGTCGGCATGGGGAGGATTTATTCGAGGGAACGTGGGAGCTCGGGCTTGGCGCCCTCCCACTGCCCCAGTGTCATCTGTGCTGCTGTCTGGTTCCTCTCCAGGAAGAGACAGTCACAGCAGGATGTTCCTGCATCAACTCCCTTTTCACTCAATCCCACCTGCAGCCTAGGTCCGAAGTCAGTTCTAACCTTTAATGAGGTATATATTCACCTCTGACCTGCCCTGTAGTGGGAGCTGGTGCCAGGGTACGTGTCATCTTGCCTTGCGACACAAGATCATGTTATTTGGGCTATCATAGCAACTTTTATGGGTTTTTTGTGGATGGATGCCACACGGGCCGCAGACTCATTTTACACCATAACCTATTCCTTTAAAAAACACTAGAATGATCTATAAAGGGCACGTAAAGTGCCAGTTCTGTTTTAGATAAAGCCAATTACTTAGGGATGTTTACTACAAAGCCCTATGTAGTTAATAACTTAATTAGAGCTGGGAACATACTAATGGTGTAATACAAATGTCTTATCCAGGGATGCCTTCATCCACTCCTTTTCTCCTTAATTGTTCATTGCACTTGCACTGTCTGAAATGTTGTCCGGCTGATTACGATAGTTATTCTTCACATTCTTAATTGTTTCAAGGACCTGTAGGAATGTAACTGTATTTCTCCCATGCTCCCCCCCCCTGAAGCGCTTTGAAACACATTGTGCATAGGCGCTATACAAATAAACAATCAATCAATCAAAAATCAATCAATCACTCTATTAGCACTATGCATTTCCTTCACTGAAGTCGTGCTAAAAACCAGCAATGGCAAGTGTTTGCTTGTCTATACGTATTGGGCATTTGCCAGGCACTGCTATTAAATGTTCAGGTACTTGCACCATTTTGCAGCTGCTACCATCAGTGGGTACCTAATACCACAATGGCAGTGCTTGGTAATGGCCTTTTCCATGCCTACATTAAAGCTCAAACGGCTGGCGTTGCCAACGCTAGTTTTAAAATAGGGATGCAACTGCATTTTTTGTACCCACCACCAGCTGAATAATGAGTTGCAGACAAGTTTTAATAGAGGCCACCATAAGCCATCTGGGTGACCCAGAAAAAAATAAAGCAGATGCTCGAGATTCAAAACAGTGCTTGTTCCGCTACCCATGTAATTCCAGTGAATACCCTGGCGCTGAGGTATGATTGCAGCCCATACACTACTGTAAAGGGGCACACTCATGTTCCAACATTGAGGGTGCAAGTGGAATAGGATAGGACCGGTTGGCAAAACTCGATAAAGCATCTGCACTTAAAGTGCAGGTGAGTGTATTATAAAATATCTCTCTAAAGGTCCATCGCTGGGAGGATTTTATACTGTGAACTGCTTTTCTTTTTCTTCATTTTCTTCGGTTTTCTTTCCTTCTTTTCTCTTGTTTTATACAGTGATGACATATGTAATTTAATGTATACTGCTGTTTTAATTTTGTGAAAAGTCGAGTTCTTTGACTAAAACACAACAAATAAATAAAAAACCAAAGTCCCCAAGGTGTCCCCTGCCCCCCCCCCCCCCCAGATTTTATGGGTCTCCTACGCCCCTGTGTGATGATATCTTGTACAATTCCCAGTGCCTTATTTTAGAAGATTTGTACTTTTAATAAGGTTACTTTTGGTACCAATGCTAGTGGTGTGTGGTTCCTGGCACAATATTCATGTGGCTCTCTGTTATTGTATACTGTGTAAACTAAGACATGTGTGCGAGACTAGCAGACATATTCTGACTAGCTTCCAGACCCTGGAACATTACTGCAACTTATATCTGGGAATGTTTGTGCATGATATCGAAAACATTAAAACGGACTGTTTTTGGGTTAGCTGTTTAGCAGGTAATCGAATGTCGCTAAGATTAGCAATGGGTAGACTATGTAGGGTAATTGAAGTTAAACTGAAGGAAATGGTTAACTACAAAGACAAGATATAAGAAGATGTAATGACATTTTATATTTTTTGATGATCTGATGAACCTGTATAAGATGTGATTATATTAACTGGGCGAATTGTAAGGATTGTATTTAATATTGTATAATTGATATCTTTCTATTTATTTATATTTTACTATGTTGTGTGAAAAGTTATCTTTGCAACTACATCACTCTAATAAATAATAATAATAATAATAAAATCTGAGATTCAATTGCCACAGCAGAGTAACTCTTCAGATGTTCTGGGAATCACAAAATTAGTTGTTGGAGAAAGCGCATCTTGAAATCTATCGATTTGTTTGACTTAACTTTGGTTATTCATTCATTAAAAAATACCTCCTATATTGATGATAGTTACCTCTTCGATTATAAAAGAATTAAAAGATGAGGCTTCACATGCCCTCGTTACATTTGTAAATGCATTCTTAGAACAAGGTCCGTTTCCTTAAAATCTGAAGGAAGCCAACCTAGATCCTGTGCAGACGGCACAATTTAGACCAATAACCCATCTAATTAAATGTGTTGTGGCATTTCCTTTCCAAGAACAGGTCAATCAAGTTGATCTGATCCAGGTGCGGGACGGAAATAGCAACTTTCCCGGTGGTGTATGATGTGCTCTTAATGATAGATAATGGTGAAGTCTACCCTCTCACGCAGCTGGATCTTTCAGCAGCGTTTGGCGTGGTTGACCATGGGACCCTCCTTCAGACACAGGAGAGGCAAATAGGTTTTAGGGGCAAAGTCCTTTGATGCTTTTCATCTTTTCTTTCATGCCGTACACGATTTCTCTTAATGGAAACACTTAAGAGCTCTGCCCTCAAAGTTGCCTGTAGGGTGCTACAAGGTTTAGTCATGCGTCCTCTATCAAATAATCTGTATATGGAGATCCTGGGTGATCTGGTCATCTCTGTTCATCAATATACCCAGTTATATTTCAGAGTGACGTTGGTTGCTCTATGATATCCACCACATGGACAGTTGCCTGCCTTCTCTCAACACATGCATGGTAGCGGCCTCCTTCAAGTGGAATCCTTCAAAAATAGAGTTTGTGACATTTTCCTCCAGAAAAATCAATGAGGCTGCCCAGGAATGGCTGAAAACTGCACAATAGAATTCTTGCCAACTCAAAAGGGTCAAAATCATTAGGGTTCTTCCCAGAACCTGAACTTCATGTTAATGCCCTTGTGTAGAAAAAGGAAAAGCAGCTTTCTTTCAATTTCATTTATTGAAAAAAAGAAAACCTTTCTTGCCCCCAGAGAATTTAAAAACTGGTGTGCAGGGGGCGTGGCCTGGAGTGCGAACGATGCAGCCGCTCCTGTAATGGCCTCCGTACGAGACCTGCGGCGATGATGAATAAATCAGCACTAATGGATCGATTCGCGGCATCCCCCGGCTCATAAGCAAGGCGAATCCCTGAGGCATCGACTGCTGCCTGGCGAGGCGACATCATCATCCCTGAAGTCCGATTTCGGCCCGTTTTTCCGAGGCCCCCTGCCTCCTCACACAGCTCCCAAGATGGCGGCCGGAGAGTAATCATCCCGCCGTCCCCAGAACAGAACACAGTGAGCAGTGGAGCGGATCCCCTGCGGCTGGACCCGCGCTGACGTGGGCCCCCGGGTCACACTCCGCAGCGAAGAGGTGGCCCCCTCCTCCCACCTCGGTGGTCCCGCTGCCCACAGAGTTTTGTGGAGCTGCGGCAGCTCCCTCCCGGGTAGTCGGGCGAGAGCAGTGGTGAGGCCGGCATCCGCCCACCCGGATCGGCAGCGGGAGTGGACCCGCCGAGATTCGGTGGGGCAGCGGGCCTCGCTCCAAGGGAGGGCCCGAACGACACACTGAGGCGGCGTCTCCGGAACCTCCGGTCCGGCCTTCACTGGCGACTGAACGACCTCCTCCGGGATCTCACGAGCGCTGCCACCGGCCCCGCTTTGCCCCACCACCCCACGCCAGGATTCCGACACGAGAGTCGAGGCCCCCCTCCATCAGACGGCCCGGCTCCTTCCAGGGGCGCCCGGCCCACTCTCCTTTGGCAGGCCTCTCATAAGCCGGGCCCACGGACCTCCCTGAAGTTCCCACGCAGAAGCGGCTGCTGATCTACTGCTCCGCAGCCTCTGAGCCCGACTCAGCGAACCCGGATGAGGTCGGAACCTTCCTAGGTTTTGAAGGGGCTATATCCACCCGCTGCTGCCCAGAAGACCTGACGGCGCCCTCTGTCCAACTGGAGTACTCTCGGTGCCCCGCTTGGAACCCCCCTCCCGTCTCTGGGACTACCTGCGGTGCCCCGGCCCACTCCCGCTGCCCATATTGGATCCTGGGTCCCATCCCCGAGGCCCCCCCACCCAGACACGTTCCAACTGACCTCCTACAGAACCCGACATTGGCCGCGCCGACACTGCGGCCCTCTTTCTAACACCACGGAGGCAAAGCCTGGTGATCCTAATCCCGTCTAACGCTCTGCCTGTTCACCTGAGTCTTTCTACCCCCTCTGCCCTCGGGCCCTCTGGCTCAGTAAGCCTCACCTCGAGAACCCTAAGCATTGCAGTCACTGCCGCCCGGATCTCCTAAGCCCGACACAATGCTGAAGCCAACGAAAGCAGCCAAACCTTTGGACATCTCCACCATGCTCTTAGCAGCGGACAGGACGAAGAAGTTAACTCCACAAAAACCCCCTGAGGAGCAAGGAAAATTAGCCACCAAGGAAGACATCCAGGCCTTCATGCAGGACATTAAGGCGGAGTTCTGGTCTTGTATGTCGGAACTTACCACGCGGATGGATCAGACGGATCACAGACTGACCGAGGCGGAACAGAGGCTGGGCGAGGTTGAGGACCTGACCCAGAGCCATGACGCAGCGATCCTAGACACGAGACGAGAGATCCTGGCGCTGCAGACCAAGAATGAAGTGATGGAATTCAAACAAGAAGACCTAGAAAACAGGGCACGACAAAATAATCTGCGCATCAGAGGAGTCCCATCAACTATCTCAAACAAAGAGTTGCCAGAATACATTGGCAATTTCTTTCAAGCCCTTCTTCCAAACATGGATAAATCCAAACTTATCCTGGACCGCACTCACAGGTTACGACCAAGACGGGGGGTGGACTCAGACGGCCCCCCGGACGTAATTACCAGGGTCCATTTCTACGCTACTAAAGAGGCCATCGCCGCCATTAGCCACACCAAAGATGAACTCTCTTTCATGAGCTCCCCACTGAAATTTTCCAGGACCTCTCGTTAACAACCTTACAGAAAATAAGAACCCTTAGACCTCTAACACTATTTCTACAGAGCCAACAAATCCGCTACAGATGGCTTTTCCGTTTCACGCTCCAATTCACGTTCCAGGGAACTCAGCGCAGAATCAGCCACCTAGAGGACGCCGAGTCCATTCTGCACCCACGCTCGCCTGAGGCCTCGACCGCTCAGTCCCCGCAGCACTCGCCGGGGGAGGGGGAGTGGCTACCCCAGGAACATCAACCTTGGTCAAGGACTCAGAGACGCCGAAAGATGAAATGATACAGCCCAGTCCGGGGCTCTAACGCAGATTGATCCGGAGAAGAAATCAAGATCCAGTAATGCCGCGGGTCCCGAGCGGCCTATACCCCACTCCAAGGAGTATGTCACCAACTCACCCTCGGAGACCAACCCCACATAGTGGTTGGACCCCAGCCCTGTTGGCTAGGGGAACAGTTAGGGCCCAGTTGGCCCACTCATCGAAAAGTTTACCCTCCCGTTGGAGGATACAGGAAACCCAGCCACAGGAAAGCTTTGTTGACCCTGAGCCACGAGATGAAGAATGAATACCCCCACCCCCCTCGCGGAGAGCAGAACCCCATCCCGGAGGACACCCAGAAGTCCCCCCCCACACCAGAAACTAAGATTCCTGACCCTGAATGTCAGAGGCCTCAACGCCCCACAGAAGCGGAAAGCGATTCTGAGACACATCCAGAATGATAAGACTTCCATTGTCTTCCTACAGGAGACACATCTGATTCCAGCTGACTACACAAGGCTCCGAGACCGACAATTTCCACTACAGTTCCTGGCGTCAGGTGGAACGAAGAAGGGTGGCACAGCGATCTTAATCGCCAAAGGCCTTAAGTCGCAAATTCTGGACACTAAGCGGTGCCCTGAGGGCCGCTTTGTAGCAGTGAAGTGCCGAATGCTTGGCCAACTATACACTTTGAACTCAGCATATGCCCCGAATGAAGACCAGGAGGCATTCTACTTGGCCCTGGAAAGCTCCCTCCTGCTGTTCGCTGAGCGCCATACCATCATCGGGGGAGATTTCAACGGAGTCCCCGATCCCTTAGCAGACAGATCACACCCTCCGGCCCGCAGAGACTTCGGCTTGGCAACGGCTTTATTCAAAATGTTCGGAACCTTAGACTTGGTGAATACCTGGAGGGTCCTACACCCAGAGGAGCGAGACTACTCTTGCTATTCCTATGTACATAGATCCTATTCACGCATCGACCTCCTGTTGGCATCCCCGCAGATCCTGGCATACCCAGATGGAGTCCTCACAGGTCCCAGAATCCACTCAGATCACGCACCCATAGTGTTAACGCTAAGAGCTCATGACCCTGACCCGTCTCCAAGACGCAGATGGTCTCTCTATGACCCGATCCTAAATGATATGGCCACCAGAGACATAGTGGCTAAAACAATAAAGCAGTTCTTTGAAGAAAATAAAAACGAAGATACCTCCCCGGCGAATACAAGGGACGCTATGAAGGCCGTGGTGAGAGGGGTGCTAATCTCCCACGGAGCGGCCTATCACAAACAAAAACAACAGTCCCGCTGCATCCTAGAGGACAAGGTCCTGGAAGCGGAGACGACATGTAAGGCCAGAAACTGGTCCCCAAGAACTTACCGTGCCTTGCAGACAGCTCAAAAGAAATTAGAGGCCCATTACGCGGAGGACACATCCCAGCTTCTAACCAAAACAAAACAAAGTTACTACGCCACAGGAAACAAGGCGAATACATTTCTAGTGGAAAAATTGGCAAGAGTCAAGAGGAGGAATACTATTATAGGCCTCAGAGACCCCCAGGGTGCTGTCCAGTTCGCAGATCGGGATAAGTTGAGGATTGCAGAGGCCCACTTGACGGAGACAATGACGGCTACCCCAAGACCCTGTGGAGAGCAGCAGTCCTACCTGCAGGAAGCCGCCTTACCCAAGATCTCAACCCCAAGGAGAGAAGAGTTGGAGGCCCTGATCACCAGCGAGGAGATTGACGAGGCTATTAAAAGCCTAAAATCAAGAGCCCCAGGGCCAGATGGTTTCTCGACTCGATTTTTTAAACTCTTTCGACACCAGCTTCTAGCCCCAATGACGACTCTCTTCAATTCCTTCGCCACCTCGGGATCAACCACCCCATCGATGAAAGAGTCATTCACAGAACTAGCGCTGAAACCAGGAAAAGACCCCAGAGAGATCGCAGCGTATCGACCCATTTCCTTATTAAACTTAGACGCGAACATTTACTCAAAGGTCTTGGCAACCCAATTAGCGAAGATTCTCCCGGACATTGTAGACCCAGACCAGACAGGATTTATTCTAAACAGAGCCACCACGGATAACACTCATAGAGCCCTCAACCTGGTCAAGATAGCCAGGCGAGACTCGCAGAAACTCGGCCTGCTAGCCTTGGCGCGACCAAGGCTATTGACAAAGTGAACTGGTCATTCCTCCGTCTTACCCTGGAATCGTTCCGCTTTGGGCCCACCTTCATATTTCTAGCCTTAGCGAACTATCAGACCCCCTCCACCCTATTCCGTGTGAATGGCCAACTGACCAGCCCGATCTCCCTGACATGCGGCACCAGACAGGGCTGTCCTCTCTCTCCCCTACTTTTTGCTGTGGTTATGGAACCCCTGGCCCAACGGATCCGCCTCAGCGCCAGAATCAAAGGCCTCCAAGTAGGACCCACCCAGCATAAGATCGCGCTCTACGCTGATGATGTGATGCTAACCATTACAGACAACCTCCCAGTCCTTGAGAGCCGCCCTAGCTGAAATCCATAGATTCGGAAAGGTGTCAGGATTCGCCATCAATTTAGTGAAAACTTCAGCATTGGGGATAGGCTTAGACCAGAGAGATAAGGAATCCTTCAGTTCCCAGTGCGCGATCCCACTAAGTGACAAATCCATCCCCTACCTTGGGGTTCGGATCCCCGCTAATCCTGAAGACACCTATCGGATAAACTTCCCACCCCTGATTGAAACCTTAGAAAGAGACCTGGCTAACGCAGGAAATATCACTAATAGGTCACATCGCGGCCTGTAAGATGAACTTATTGCCACGATTCCTGTACGCCTGCTCGGCCCTTCCCATCATAGTCCCTCGCCCCCAGCTGCAGAGACTTCAGAGGAAGATATTTGAATTCATATGGAGGGGGAAGAAAGCCCGCATTCCACGAAAGACCATCCTGTGTGCCCCGAACCCGTGAGGTCTAGGGGTCCCTGACCTCCAAAAATACCAAATGGCGGCGCAGATAGCACACACCCGGGCCTGTACCATAGCGTCAGGGCGCCCCAAATGGATGGACATAGAACAAGCCCAGGTACCTCTCCCCCTGCGCTTTCTCTTGCATCTACCGACTCCGCTGCGGCAGTCGTGGCCAGCCATCTTATCCTCGACCAAACAGACGTTGAAGGCATGGGATTGGGCACGCAAATTCAGAGGCATCCCGAGAGACCTGAGCCCCTCAGCTCCAGTCTTCCACAACCCGGCCTTCTCACCTGGAACTTCCCCCGCGAACTTCAGAAACTGGATAGCCGGAGGCCTTAGCTCCCTGGGCCAACTATTCGAAGGAACCCAGCCGCAGACTTTCGCCCAATGCAAAAGAGCTTTTAATCTCTCAGAGTCATACAGGTTCTCTTACTGCCAAATCAGACACTGGTGCTCACACCCCCAGACTCGTATGGCTGCTATCCAAGACCTCGACGCCCTGGAATTAACTGTGGCAGACCCTCCTGCCCGAGGGCGTATCTCGACGCTGCATCGACTACCCCAGGTGAACCTATTATCAGCCAGAGCAACTTATATGTCGCAGTGGGAGAGAGATCTAGGGCATCCGATCCAGGATCAGGCCGGGACCGATATCTGGTCACGCACACACTCATCCTCTTTCTGCATTACCAATCGGGAATGTGCGCATAAACTTCTCCTGAGATGGTATTTCCCACCGCTCCAACTACATCACTTCAATCAGTCGCTGGACCCACAGTGCTGGCGCCGCTGCGGCTCGCCAGGCTCCTACCTACACATGTGGTGGACGTGCCCGATGGTGACAGTCTTTTGGACCCAATGCATCGCTACCATCGCAAACATTACCCAGATCACCCTGCCACTAGAACCGGAACCACTCCTGCTGGGGACCCCGATTCCAGGCATTTACCCAAGATCGGGCGCGCTTCGGGCCCTCATCACACAATTGCTCTTGGCCGCGAAAATCACATGGAAGTCCCCGGAGGGCCCCCTAACGGTGCTGTGGTGGTTGAAAATCTGGGACATTTTCATCGCCGAGAAAATCATGGCGGCAAATGGAGGCCGCCTCCATCGTTTCACGAACATATGGTCTCCGGTGATAGACTACGACCTGCGCTTCCCAGCGCTGACATACAAACCACGTCTGGTGGCAAATGCCCAGCGGGCTGCAGACGGGGAACAGGCTCGGTTGGCAGAGGAGCAGGCCCCCAGAGACAGCCAGAATCAGGACACGGAGACGGAAGCTCGGGGATAGAGGTGGAAGACTCTTTTGTGTAAGATATGACAGGGGATGAGAAGTCGGGGATCGAACTTAATTGGCGAAGAGACAGTCCACAAGAGGCAGACAGAACTAAAGGGTGTCAGTGGGTATTCGGGGGATATTGAACTATGTGTTAATGCTGCTAAAAAAGTGCTGAATGTATAAGCACATTTTGTTTTCCTGTGTGCTAACCAAAAATAAACAAGTTAAAAAAAAAAACTGGTGTGCAGGTGTTGGTGCTCACTCATGTGGATGGTGGAATGCCCTATTGCTGGGCAGCTCCAACATTATATTGGCACCATCGTGGAAGGTCCTGCAATTTAGACACCAGTTGTGCCAAATCAGCATCACCTTGCAAGGCACAGGACCTCACCAGGTTGTTCAGGTTGAACTCAAGAACGTACACCAGAGGGAGAGCTGTACTGAGGGACATATTGTGACAGTTAACCCACTTGGTGGCCTACTCGAAAGGTCATAGAGCTGAACAGACGACAGCTCCTGCCTCTGAAATGGTGTCAGGAAATCCCAATCTAGAGCTCGGCTGTAAATGTTGCCATCATCTGCGATGACATTGCACTGTTCATGTAGCATGTCCAACATGTGCAAAGTAGAGTTCCAACAAATGGCTATTGAGGTCTTGAGGTTGTGCAATGGTAGCTTGTGGCACACCTGCAGTTAGCGCAGTGTATTTTGGCTGCGTAAGCCCATGTGAAATTTGAACTGATCTTCTGGGTCACAGCAACCATTTCTCTTCACAAGCTGACAATTGCTGGTAAAAGATGTGTACAAATCACTTGTGTCTTCCCAATGTGTAAGGCTGCAAGGGTATTTGATCAATTGTCTGATGCAACAAGCTCAAAAGCAAACTATGAGGTTTTAGCCGCTGTGACACCTCTTCCTCCGCTTTCACCCAAATGTCAACTCCCCTGTGGCTTCCACCCTGAAACCCTTCAATGCTCTACGTTGCCTGATGCTGAACTGCATACACCTGCAACCCCCTTGCATTGCCCTACCACATTTCTGGGATAATAGATGAATGAAACCCAGTATGTTCTGACAGCCATATAGTCAATTCTTGACTTTTCCCATACACTGCTGAAATCCAGCATTTTTCCACAAAAGAGTAGGGCAAGAGTCATATAGCCAACATTATAGCCAGGTGAGCTTTGAGTATGTGCAGCCCATCATGTAACTTGTGATATTTTTCTCCACGCTCAGACCGTTCCACAACATTAGCCGAATGCAATGAGGGATTACTGTTGCTCTGTATCACTAGGGTCTGGGGGGAAAAGCTTGTTGCCCAACTCCCAAGCATAGATGCAGTATTTATAGGGGTACATTTGTGGAAAGGTTAGACTTTACTGCTTGTCGGGTGGTATGAGGACAGATGCACTTTGATCTTTCACCCGTTCCCATGTCTGCTTGAGATGCTACGGCATATGGTCCCTGCCTGCCATTCACACAGTGCTTTATAGTAGCTTGAGCAAGTGGCCAGATGCTGTTGCTGTTTTTATGGGTGAAATACTGACACACTTTAGATTTTTGTTGTGGGCTGACAACACACAGGCTGGGCTCATCTCAGTTTGGGGGTGCTGGTGCACTGGATGCCACATTATGATGGTATGTGCTTTCTTATCTGCGACAGGAAGGCTATTCCTTGGGGACACTGTACACCCTAGCGGGGCAAGCTGATAACACTACTACAGCCTGTGTATCTATGATGTCATTCCCGTCCTCCTCATTTTCACTGTGCTCCAGCAGCAAAGCACATTGGGGCCTAGACTCTGTTGTATCGTATTCTTTGTCTTGATCCTCATCTATGTTGTTGTCATCATTATCATCATTATCATCATCATCAATATTTGCTGACTTATCAGAGGGTGGGGTGATGGAGATAGATAACTGTTATTTTCATTCTCCTCCCAGTGTTAAACTACCCATTATGTTGTTATTCCCTGATCTGTGGTATATAAGTTCTGACCCCCCTCCACTCCTGTGCCACGGGGATGGGGGAGAAACCTCAAGTGCAATATTCTCTGCGGGACCTGATGGATATTCATCATCATGGTGCACTACCCTTCCATGTACTTGTACTGGTGCATGTACTAGTCCTGAGCGACTTGTGATGGTGCTGTGGAACATGAGTTGGATGACACCTTCAATTGACCTGTTGCATACAGCAAGCACTGCTGTAGATGTGAAAACACTATGAACAGCATGTCTTCCTCTGGCTGTTGTGTGCTGTTAACATGTTCGTAATGTATCATTCACTCACTGACTGGTGTATCTCCCAGCTCCCCGAATCTCTGAGCTAGTCAGAATCAAGGCCTCTTCTTCCCACAAAGATCAGGACTGCATCAGTTCAGGAAGGAGATTTTAGTGTGTAGTACTGGGATAAGCAATGCACTTGCAGCCTCCTTCCACTGGTGGCGGAAACAGGAGAAAAGGGGAAGCTTTCTATCTTTTCCTCATGCATCCACCAGTTCCACAGACAAGAAGACAAACTGATGTTAGAACCTCAGACTTCATGGCCTCCATTCCTCGTGCAGCCTTTTAGGGAGAATTCTCAAAATGTGCAAAATTCCCTTATCTTTTGAGAGCCTCAGCAACTTTTCTGGATTTCTAGGATTTGATTTTTTACCTGGAAAGAGTGTGAGTCTTTTTCCCCACTCGTTCATGTATTTTGATGTGTGTTTTACTTTTGTGTTCTTTGGTTATGGAGTTTTAAAACAACTCCATGGGCATCATCTTTATTTGTGTGTCACACAGCACTTCAGTGCAGTGGCACAGTGGTGTCTTTTAGACTCCACAAGGTTTAAATACCTTCTCTGGGACTGACTACTGTCTCCCAGAGCATGTAAAGTTAAATTGACTTTACTAGTCTCTTTAAATGTACTGACCCAGCACACCCTATCTTACTACAGAGTGCTGGAGGGGTTGCCTAGCTTCCCCTGAGACAAAACACTCATTTGACAGTAAAATGTTACCCTTTCCTACTTTAAATGGCTGGTGGCAGTGGCTTAGATCAAACTACCATGATTTTTCCCTACCGCTAACAATGATAGCTAAAAATGGGGTCAGCTATGTTTTTCAATATGGTGCCCAAGACCATTCTGTAAAAACAGACCCTGGTCATCTTTTTTCGGCATTTCCATTAGGAAAGGTCCTTCTTGTTTTTGTCTCTGCATGCCAAACCAGGTTTGTTCGCTTTGTTCGCTGGCCTTTGGCGGGCTTCAGTGCTGAAGCCCTCCTCTGGCGCCTGAGGGTCTGGGGTGGACAGGATGTGAGAGAGGTGCCTGAAACTCCCTCTGCTTAGTCTCCTAGGAGACCTGAATGCACTCTGGTGTGATTGGCCGGCTAGCTGTCGGGCAAGGACTGCCACTCTGCTGTGTGAGTGACAGCCAGACTGAAATGAATGGGGGAAAACTGTTTAAAAGCAGGTCTCTGGGACTTGGGAAGCAGAGTCGACCACTGGAATGAAAGAACTGAAGAGGAGAAGAAGGAAGAGGACTGCTGCAACTCCTGGACGACCGGTGAAGCCCTGCTGCAGGTCCGAGTTGCCTGAAACTCCGACGACAGAGAAGCCCTTCAAGGTTAACCTCTTCCCTTGAGTTTGGTGGGAACAACCAACTCGAAAGCCACCTGGACACCGTCCTATTCTGGTTGAATTTGCATCAGAGTGCTGTTGAAAACTTGATAGCGCGAGGGAAGGAAACTAACTAGTGGACTTTAAGGCACTCACACCTTAAACCAACATCTTGCTACAGCTGTTGGCCTCTTCCCTTGGCAGTGCAGGAACCTCCTGACCTCCTCCTTCTTGTCCCCATGACTGAAGCTCAGGAACAGCGAGATCTGCTCGAACTGCCAGGAACAACTGCTTCAGCTACAGCTTTCTTCATTGACAAGGTACTGTGCAAACGCGGTCCGGAAATCTTTTCGGCCATCGAGAAAATTGTGTGAACCTTTCCTCAATTACAAATGCTTGTCCTTCCCTAAACATTCATCAAACTTTTCACCTAGCCAAATCCTTCAAAAATCTGTGGCAAAGACTTAACCGTTACTTACCAGAACTGTGCTATCCTATACAAAAGACTCTGAACCATTGACATTGGCCCAGGCATATTGAGAAGAATTGCTGGTTGTATTCATCTGAAACCCTTTGCCTTGCCTATGAATGTATTTGGGCTGTATATTTGTGTAACCTTGTCGTTTCCCTCCTTTATTAAGTATCTGAAGTGCCATTTTGCTCACACTTCATTTTTGAGCTAAACTTGTTCATTCACTTACCGGTTGGATTTTTGTGGTGTATTAGTGTGTGATATTGAGTTGCTTGTGCTAGTGTAATATTTTAGAACTGACTGTATATTATTTTACCAAAACACCTTAACTATGTGTTTACTTGAATTACTGTATTGGTTGGTCCTTTGTGTAACTTGTTCTACTGCTCACTTAAACTCTTGAGATAAGTCTGGCTGCTCAGCCATCGCTACCACTTTACTGTGTAGTACAGGCTTGTACCAAAGGTGACATTGTGCTTACACTTGTAGTCCTAATTGCCTGTAGTGTTCTGCACGGGTAATGCAGGTGATACTGCCTAACACAGCCTACCGTGGAAACCCAATTGTGATTGTGGCCTTGCAAGTGGTTTTCCAGGGGAAGACGGTGGTTAAGCAGGACACAGGATCTGACCATGAGTTGGGGAAATTAAAAGGAAGGCATCTGTTGGGTGTGGCTAGAGTTGCTAGTGAGTTCATGTCATGAGGGTCACTTGCGTTCTTTTCTTTGACCTTAGATATACTTCAGTGCTTTTAATTTAATTGAAATGGACCAGCACTACAACTCCGAGCAGGCAACTGATGAAGAAGAAAAACCCCAGTAAATTGGCAACCTGTGGCAATACTTGTATCTCCATGAGCCATGCCAATAAAGCATTATTGAACTGGACAACATTAATAGGTAGTTGAATATCTACTAGACTCTGGTTCTATTAGTGACTGGTTGAAAATGTGGCCTCCTTGAATTTAGCTGCTCCTCTAACTTGCTGCATTTACTGGTCCGGGGGAAACATGTTACCACTCTGAGTACCTACAACTCTGTTCATTTGTATAAACAAGCAAGTGGATGCATGAACAGTCCCTGCATCATGAAGTTGCTCTGTGATGAGTTTATACTATTTGGATTTTCCACTACCCTTTATAGTCTAAGGCACAGACCTATCAAGAATTCCACAATTCTGCATGAAGTACATAGCATGTCCCTGTCATTTTCTTGCATACGATTTAAGAAATGTCTCACTGATATAGGGCACATTTTCAGAAATGCATGGGTGCACATGGTGATTAGTGAATAGTGTTGACACAAACAAGAAGTATTACGTTAAAAGAAGATAACAGACTGAGCCCTGAAAATGTCTAAGAAACTTCCATCAATGATGGTGGTGCATTCTCCTCTGCTATTCTTAAGCAATATGAAGTGAAAAGGCAGCTTAACAGATCCTGAGAATTAAACTCCTAGCCATCTCGGAAAAATGGCACGCACCCATTTGCCGGCCCAGCACTATCACTTGCCATACCCTCTGGCGATGTCATATACAGGACTGACAGACCATCCGCTACAGGGGGTGGGGTTGCACTGATTGCAGAAGAGTCAATCTACAGTAGACATTCTACAATACCCACAGCAGGCCACAGCTAGGTCTTTTCTGCTAAATTGTCCCTATCACACACTGACACCATGACCATCTTTGTTGTCTACCGACCTCCTGGCCTCATCCTCTTCAAAAGAAGAGGATCTCACACAAGTTGTGGGAGCTAACATCAAGTCCACCTCCAGAATTATCCTCTAAGGGGACCTTAACTTGGGCCTCAACAACCTGTCGGACTTGCAGGCATCTACAGTAGCTAATTCACTCAGTTCCTTTGGCTTCTTACACTGTGTCCAGAATCCCACCGATATAAATGGTTGAACACTAGATTGGGTAGCCGACTCCAATTGTCAGGTAACCATCCTTTCCAACATGCCATGCCCATGGTCTGACCACCATATGGTCTCCTTCACCATCTCGCCCCTCGAGATTACCACACATGCTCGTCCCTCCTTGCCCCCAGCTTGGACGCACAGCTCACGAAATCTCACGAGGGATAGCATTGCACCTCTACTGAAAGATCTCCAACCCCAACACATGCACTCCAATGACCCCTCTACACTAGCTGATTTTTACACAAGCACCGTATTGCCTGCAGTAAATTCAGTTGCCCCACAATCTCCTAGAAAATCCAAAAAAGACAAACATGACTACTCTTGGTACAGCCCATAACTCACTGAGCTGTGCTAATCCGAAGAAAACACCCTCAGCACCCCTTTGCTGATTCCAAGATGGCCACCGAGCAGGGAGCACTGTGATCGATGCGCCCCAAACCTCGTAACCAAAAAGGAGATAACATAAGGAAGCGTTGTCCTCCCCAGGCGCAAACAAGGAAAGCGGGGAACTGTGGAGTAGAAGGCTTGGTGGCGACAGTTGGCATCTGCGGTGAACAGTTGATATCAAGAGGATCCTGCTGAGGCAGCAAAGTGGAGCGCCGCAAGGGTCAGACCGGCCAGTGCAACAGCAGACACAAGTTAAGAAGCGCCAGGTGGGAGACAGTGTCATGATCCTCCCAAACAGCGGCTGCAGCCCACACTGAAGTGGGCAGAGGCATAGAATACTCAAAGGAGAACGTTAGAAGGATGAAGTCTAGTGGCGGTGCACACCACCACCGCCATGGGAGAGAACTGCCACGGAAGAGACTGTTTGAAGGGGAAGGCAGAGAGCAGCAGGCCTGGAGCTCTGTGGCAAAATTGGATAGGTGCCACACCTGTGCCCAGTTGTTGAGCGAGAGCGTAGAAAGACTTCGGAGAGCGGAGATATCCCCCAGGTTTAGGTACGCCCCGGACCCAGGTGGGTTGAGACATAGAGGGGGAGAACGCAAGTGGCCGGCATCCCGGGCCCAGTGCACAAGGCCTCCCCCCCTGTGGAACATTACAGACTTGGGCACCGAGCGACCGTCACTTTAAAAGGGCCTGCAGAGTCATAGCGTGCAAGCGCACACGCGCAAAGATACAAAACAGTAGACACAGCGGTTGGAGAGGGAGGAGAACAGGCTTAGAGGATAGCCAACATTGGCCAAATATGCTTGGCAACAGACTTTCCAGACAAAGCGAGGGGTGCACCTAGTACATACACAGAATGGGTCTGGACCGCCGGCAACAGGGTCTTACCAGGCGAAAAGAACACATATACGGAGACTTAACTGGTGGAGGAGGAATGGCCATTATGTCGAAGTCAAGGGGAATGACCCCATCCTGTCAGCAAAAGGGGCAAAGAAGCCCCAGTACTCCAACCTCCAAAGGATGTGGGGCCAGATTACAACCAGACCGAAAAAAATCTGACCCTCACTTGGGAGAGGCTGGCAACGAAGCAGTTACCACAACAGTTCTTCACCAGGAAAATAGATCTACTAGATCAAATATACGTATTAAAGCCCTGTCGAAGGAGGTGTCAGACAAGGACCTGAGAGGAGCGGTCACCAGCATCTTTACAAACCTTTTAGACCTGGGTATCCAGGAAGAGGTCTGCATAGAATGGGTACATAGAGTGGAGCTGCAGAGTATGGAACCAGGAGCCAGACCAAGGTATGTCCTAGCGGCGATCCACGACTACTCAATGAAGGAGAAGATTCTGCAGGCAGCAAGAAAGGTGACTGAAATATCTTACAATGGTTCAGTTATTCTCATTTTCCAAGACCTCGCCCAAGTAACTCTCATCGAGAGGAGGCAGATGGCCCCAGTTCTGGGGGTCCTGAGGGATAAGGACATACAATACAGATGGGCATTTCCTTTTGGGGTGGCAGGGCAAGCAGAGATGGATAGGATCCTACGAAGAAGGGGCAAGATTGCTAGGCATCGAAGAAGAGGAAACCACCTCAAGAGACCCCATGAGCAAGGGCCAGGATAAGCACAGGAGCTAGGAATGGTTGTAGGTTGTGGGATATTTTGACCCACTCGGATGTGCCTCAGTACATCACTTTACTGCAATGGTGAAAGAAACAGCCCAAAATGACTGCGCTGACTCCTGTGCGCACAAATATGTTTAAAACTGCGTTTGTGTCACAACCAGTAAATTGCTGAACACCCTGCCACACACATTTCAAGTGGGGTGAAACAGAGTCCTCACTGCAGGAGTATGCCAGTGGGCTCTATAGCATTTACATGGAGCAATGTGAATGAAGCAGCCTCATTGTGCTGAAAAACCCCAAAATGCCTTTTAAACTGACACTTTCCCAATCTTAAAAAGTGCTGCTTGGCGCTGAATCCATTCATTTCTCATAAACCACTATGATCAAAAAGGGCCCTGCAATACCCAGGATTCTTCATTGTGGCTCAGAGGAACCGGGCCTCATTGAATGACAGTTCCTGGCAACAGTATAATTTGAAAAGCAAACTAGGGACTGTGTTTTTCATTTTCCATGGGAAACGAGCTAAAACTTTGCAACAAGTATCAAGAATCAGCTGTGCAGAGAGAGACTCTAAACAAATGTCTGATACATGTATCCATGCTACAAAACAATTCTAGCACTCAAGACAAGAACTATAAGCTGCACAAAGTTTATATTTGCTGAGATGAAAATGGAATTTAAAGGAATAGTAAAATGGGCTTGTTGCTGACTGAATGGGGAAAATCGCCTATTTTAAAAGTATATCATTGTGTAAAGGCTTGATTATTCAGGCATGTGAAAGGATTTGCTACTGTTGGAAATACACATGTTAACTGTTCAATTCTCTATGTTTAAAGATTTAAAAGTATAGATCAAAGCAAAAACACAGGCTGAATGGCTAACTATATTTAAAAGAAAAAAAACTTGCCCTGTCAGTGCTGATCCTGAGAAAGGATGACACCTCAACTGCTGGAACAGGAAAAGGCTAATTACTGGCTGGAGACTTGGAATCCCCAGGACAATGTGGCCTCTCAAGTCACATTAGATATTCGTCTTTGCCCCAGGCCAAGACAATAGCAGGCTAAGACACTCACCCTTCCAGTGGGAGGGGCAGAAAGCTTCACTCTCAAGGAAGAGGCCCCCACCCTGATTCAAAGGATTTGACACTTGTTTACAGTTGAAAGAAATAAAAAAAAAATAGCTTAAGGGACAATGGACTTCCTTTTGGTTTTAAAATGCCTATTTTGCAATTGAACTTCAAGACAGTTACCTTTGCCACAAGAATGAGGAGAAATATGAAAGTTGGTAGTTTTAACTCTAATTTTATGCTCTTTCTTTGAAGACGTGATTGAACCCTGTACTGCATAAGGAACAGAAGTTGTGAAGAATAACTGTTTGTGGGGAAAGTATGGAAATTGCGGACATGACCTTTTGTACATATATCCCAGGGATAAATGTACATCTATGTACAAAATTGGGAAATTTTAGGCCAAATGTGTCATGGTTAAAATTGCCAAAATGTTGCAGAAAGCCTAAACCAGGTCCCACAGACTGGGGATTTGGATTGAAATGTGACCCACGAAATATGTAACATGTGCATCTGATTTTCTCAGAGGTCATCAGTGTATAAATATGTATTTGTGGGAAAATTAGATTTTGATTCTAGGAGCTAGGCGAGGTTCCTAGGCATTGTAAAATTAACCGCATAAAACATGACATCCTTTTCTGTTATCCAACCAGCAAAGAGCAAGGCGGAAACTATGCTCTTACCCAATCATAGCATCATGGGTGTGGACAGTAGGATTGCCCCTCCCATATAATTTAGTGATGCCATTTGGCATGATAAATAAGGGAACCTCACAGCATACAAGACACACTGATTCCTGACTTCATCCTGATTTTCTGCTTGGTGCCCAGTTCCTGAACTCTCCATCCTTGTTCCTGATTCCTGATTTTACTTACCAAGCTAAGGCCTCAGCATTGCTGAACTCCTTCTTCAGTTAGGCCCAAATTCTGAAGCAATCCCAAAAATCCAAGGGAAGCATTTTGATCCAGTCTGGCTTGATACTATTAAAGTATTGCCTGCTCTAAATTCACGATCCCAATGATATCCATTCTCCAATAACCAGAAGTGCCAATCCAATCCAGTCCAGTCTGGTGCAGTCCAGGTGACTAGAGCCACCCAGCTGACCTTGTTCCGCCAGATGTGCCCTGCTGTCCTTGGTTAGATCGATCCGTGTGATGACCAGGACCCTGGACGGTCCAAAATCTTAAATTAAAGTGGACTGTAAGTATTAATAGGAAGCATAGAAAATCACAGCATACTTTGTTGTTTTCCATCCCAATCTCTAAACCATCCAATCCTTACCTTACCTTGTCACATTGTCAGAATCCTTATTGCTATTCGGTCAATCTTAACCCATCAGTCCTACTTCGAGTGATCTGACTGGTTCCGCCAGGAGAGGACACTAGGGATTTGGTGTTGAAGTCATGAATCAACTCCAGAGCTTACTTTGTCCCTCCTTGGTATTCTAGCCGGAATGCTCTATTCATAGTGTAAAACTATACTAAATATTTCCCTGTTCAAACTGAGTTCTTTTCTGTTTTCACTGTCCGATTTTTCTAAAAATGCCTCTCATTGAACCTTGCATATCTTCTTCAGTTTAATAGATAGAGACTTCATTTCAACTCTGACTTATACATAAGACCTGTAGCTACATCCCAACACAACTGCATTGAAAATCAGTATATTTCACCTGTTTTTCTTAAAAACCGTTTAGTGAATTTTAGGCGGGAATCCGAATTTCTGCAAAGTTTTACACTTGTGATTTTCAATTTCAATTAATTTCAAACTTCCATTAAGATTCAAAGTGTGTAATTTTGCTCAAATTATAGCTCATGATTGTCAGCATCTTGTCAATGTTGCTCCCATAGACATTTTTATTGATTTAAGAACTTTTGCACCCATTAATTGTTTCACACAGCCATTTTCAAATGTCATTTTAAAAGTGTAAGATTTCCAACCTGTTTTACTCTCTTGTTTGGGGAGGGAAGTTTGTATCTAAATGCGATTTGCTACTCTTTATTCCTGAATACCCGCTGCTTCCTTATATCTGTTTAAAATTACTTATTTGTGGGTTGAGGAATATTCAGTGGGAAATCCTAACCTAAGTGCTATCTTTTCAAACAAGCCAAAAGTGTTCTTTTCTCTGATGTTTCGTATTCTGTGTTGCTAAAAGTGAATTTAACTGCCGTACATACCTTATTATCTGTAATTGTCACCACATTGGTGATTGCTGCTCCCTATTAAAAGTATATGTTTGTATAATTTGAATTTAAAATAAATAAATAAATATGAGCTTTACCAACCAGCCTGATTCCTGATCCATTGTAACCTGGGGTATTTTGAGAAGGGGTGTGATATGAGTGGTATATCACTCAGAATATTGAACCTATAGACATAATAAAATAAGTATTTAATTTGTGCACTGCATACTAGGTTGAGACCAGGGTGTATCGCCTGATTGAAATACTTAAAGTGAAGGGCAAGAAAGGCAAACAACAGGGCTTCCAACTACAGGTGAAAGGCCCGAAGACCTAAAGGAACACTAGAGGGAAACACAAACTAGTAAGAGCAGCGCGGGAGGGGGTAAGGTTGAAGTCAAACTTTGAACTTAAAGGAGAGATCATGGGGTAACCAACAAAGTGTTTAAGACTGGGGAGGGATTTGACAGGGGGAGCACAACGAGGCCCCGGGGGGAGGGAGGGAAGGTGTGTGAACACTTGGAAGGGGTATGGGAGCACTCGCAGGCACGTATTCTGGGGACAGGAAAGGGCTCAATCCTCGAGGGAGCAATTTGAGGGGGGCTAGAGGCTGGTTGAGCAACCTGGCAGGGGGAATAAATGCGGGTCAAGGGATTGGATGGATGGGGGGGTTCGGAAAGAGTCGGCCACAAACAAAGCATGATACAGCTAACCCAAGGGACGATGGAGAAAGGTAGGAGGTTGAAGATCATATCCATAAAGATAAATGGCATACATTCCCCAATAGATGGGAGGAAACTGGAGAGATATCCAAAGTGTGAGGGACCTGACATACTTACTCTCCAAGAGACATATGTCCAACTCCGGGACAGGCACAGGTGCGATTAGAGGATTCAAGCCGGTATACCAAGGGAACGACAAGACCAAAAAGGGAGGAGTACTGAATAGCTCTTAGGAACAACGTGGACCTTGTAATAGAAGGGATGGAGAGAGGTTCCCTGGGCAGGTACATAGCACTTAATGTCAAGGGTCAGGGCGAAGGATACACTATTGCTGCGGTATATGCTCCCAACAATGGCGAAGATCACTTCCTTCAAGTGACCCTGAACAGGCTAGAGAAATTTGCAAAGGGCACAATAATACTTACGGGTGACTTTAAGATGGTGTGGGACCCAGCCAGGGACAGAAGTAGATGGACACCAAGAGCACAGGCCATCAAAGTAATTGATAGCAAAAATAGATGGGTTGAGGTAGTGGACATTTGGTGAGAGAGGGAAGGGGAAAGGGAGGGCTACAGCCATTACTCTCATATGCACTGCTCATCGTCCAGGATAGATTATGTCTGGGCATCACGATTGTTACTATGCTGGGTCACTGAGTTGGATGTGGGGCCCATGGTGCTCTCGGACCATACGCCCATTACACTATAGATCAGCAGGAAAGTGGGATCATCAGGAATGTGGAAATGGCGATACCCAGCCCAGCTTCTGAAAGACCACATGCTGAGGGAGGAAATAAAGACAGGCATGGGGGAATAGTTTGGGGAAAATGAGGTAGGGGACACCTCACAAGAGATAAGGTTGGATGCTTTTAAGGCAACCATTAGGAGGAAGATTACTGTGATGAAAGCAAGAAGAGACAAGGAACTACGGCTTGTGGAACAAGACTTCGAGGAGAGATTCAAGCAGGTGATGGCCCAAATGGGGGTAGGCGTGAGCAGGTAAATAAGGGGAATAACTTTCAGGGGCACTGAACACAAAATAGGCGCATTTGTGGAGGACATGCTACTAGCGATAGAAAATCCCGAAAAAGTCTCTTAAAGCTTTGGATGGTGAGCTGCAGGAATTCTGGGAAGTGGCAGGCCTTAAAATCAACACCCACAAATCCGAAATACTAAATCTGGCAATCCCTCCACATATGGAAGCTGCAATCAGAAGGGAGTATCCATACAGATGGGTGGAGAAGGGTATAAAAAATCTGGTGGTCTATTTTACCAATTTTATGGAAACGATGGCGGGAGCTAACTACACGCATGTTCTGGTAAGCATAAAAAACAAACTGGTGTATTGGGGCCCGCTAAATGTCATGTGGATGAGTAGAATTAATGTTCTTAAGATGGTTGTGCTCCCCACGGCTTCTATACCCTTTTATGACCCTCCCAATACAGGGCCCCCAGTCCTTTTTTCGGGCTCTACAAAAGCAAACTGAGAGGATTGTAAAAAAAAAAAACAAGAGTGGCAAGGCAAGTTATAATGATGCCCAGAAATAGAGGGGGAATTGTACAACCTTTTGTACATGTTTACTGTCTGGCGGCACAGACAAAAGTTCTGATGGACTGGCTGGGAGACGACCGGGGAAAGCTATGGAGAGCAATGGACGTGGCTGTGTTAGGAGGGAATCTAAAGGAGGTCTTATGGGAACCTAAGATTGACAGACTGACCAGCATGTATCAGAGTAGTATAGTGTCAGTGGTGGGGCAGACTTGGGACGAGCTGGTGAAAAGAGCCCAATTCACAACATTCCCGTCCCTGTGTACTCCCATATTCGACAATCCACAGTTCTCACCAGGGGTGTGAGGCAAAGGATTCAGCACCTGGCAAGAGGGAGGGTGCCACACAAGGGAACCGAGATCAAAACATTTAACCAATGTAAAGAGGATTTCGGGCTTAGAGAGGGAGAGAGATATAGATACACCCAACAAAGGCATAGGGTGATGGAGGCCCCTGTGAGGGAAGAGGCGACCAGGGCCCTGACCGAGTTTGTAAAGTACTTAGTAAAATAAACAGGGAACACCCACATGGTGGGGGCAATTTACTCGCAGGCCAAACAGGGAGAGGAGAAGGCAGGGGTAAGATCATACATGAACAAATAGGAGGAACCAACTCTGGAGACACATCCCTAAACTAACTAGATCCCTTCAAACCCAAGAAATGTGGGTGAAGCTGATGATGCAGTGGCACTTGACTGCAGTGAGGTTGCATAAGAGGTACGACCCGGTCTCGAAGATGTGCTGGAGGGACTAAGGCAGAGAAGGGCCACATCTGGTGGGAATGTCTAAAAATTGTTCTGGGGTAAAATTTACAAAGCACTGGAGACAACCCCGGGGATAAGAGTGACTGGAAACATAGGATTGGCTCTGCCTGGGATGGGGGCTTACTAAGAGGAGCTATCCACGAGAGCTGAACAAAATTATATGCAATAATGCTGTTGGCGGTGGCACTCAACTTGCGCAGAAGTGGAAATCAAGAGATCCCCCAGAAGCACGAGTGGGTGGGGAAAATGAGGAACTTCGAAGCACTCGAATGGGTGAGATATTCCGTACAGGGGGACCACCATGGCTTTCTCACAGACTGGTTTTGGGCGATGAGATACATCCGACAGAGTGCAAGAATAGGATGATGCCAGAGGAGAATTAGCCCGTTGAACTTAATTGAAGGGACCAAGGGGACAACGCAGATGGTCGACTGCTTGGAACCACAAGGAGAAAGGATTGGCACTAACTGGTCACGCCTCCAGGGGTGACATGGACAAGAGGCCAGCTCAGGGCTGAACCGGGGTGTGGTGGGTGGAAGTTGTTAAATGTTCTGGTTGTAAAATCAATAAAAAAACGTATTTAAATTTAAAAAAAAATTAAAAAATTAACTACAGCAGCAAAACAATACAGACATGCAATGATCTCAGCAAAATCCACCATCTACAATCAGAGAATTCCCAATGCAAAATCCAATAGAGGTGAGATTTTCACAATCCTGAGGGAAGAAATGTCCCCAGCTACCCCCGTCCCATCAAAGATGAGGCCTGGTGCTCCAAAATCCAAACAGCAATGCTGGAGAAGATAGAGACCCTACACAAAAATATCTGCCACAAACTATCCCTGATCAAATCTACTGTTATCCTCTGTCCCCAAGCCACCCACTAACCACACATGAGAGCAATCATCCCCCATTGTTTCACTTTACCACTGTCACCCATACTGAAGTAGCCTCAATTTTCAAAGCCTGAAACTTTCCAGATGCAAAGGCGACATTTTCCCTGCACCCATTCAACACCAAATTCATGAATGCCTCATTCTCATCAGGCCTAGAACCAGCCAATATCAAAGAAGCATGGGTACTCCCTCTGATCAAAAAACCCTCCCTTGTTCCGGCAGACCCCAACAACTATCGGCCCATCACCATGGTCCTTTTCTCTTAAAAATTCTGGACACAGCTGCATATATACATGTCCAATAATTTATGGAAACCCACCACATCCTGGGCTTATGACAATCTGGATTCCAACTGGGCAATGCACAGAATATGCTCTGCTTGACCTAAAAAAACAGTTGGATGAGATCAGAGATCAGGGAAACTCTGCCCTCCTCCTCCTGGATCTCTCAGCTGTGTTCAATATGGTTGATCACCTGATCCTCTGTCAACATTTGACCACTGCAGCATGTTTCTCACCAGAAGCCATCGCTTGGGTGGTGTCCTTCCTTGAAGACAGATCTATGAGAGTGTTCTCCCAGAATCACAGCGCCCCACCTGCCCCATACCTTGCAGAGTCCCCCAGGGCTTGTGTGTGTCCCGGACACTCTACAACATATTCACCAGACCCCTATTCGATCTACTGGAGTCCATTGGCATATCCTAGACAAATTATGCCGATGAAACTCAAATCCTCCTACCCATGTCTGGCAACTACCTTGAAGACACCTGTGCACTAAACAATGTTTACATCATAATACAGGCATAGATTGCCACTTACCACCTTTGTCTGAATGACGATAAGACAGAGCTCCTCCTGGTGGGGCCACCGGCTACAGTCAAGAATCTAGATGCTCAGTACATCTCCTTCTGCATTGACGGCCTCCAAATCCCTGTTTCATCTTCAGTGAAAACCTCTGGCGTGTACCTTGACTCTACACTCTCGCTCACACAGCAAGTGAATGCTATTGCCTCGTCTTCGGAACACACAGCTAAACTGAGTAATGTCAACAGGCCCTTCCTCTGCCAGGACAGCTATCTCACTATTGCCCGTGCAATCATGGGATCATGGTTGGACTACTGTAATGCCGTTTTTGCTGTCACTTCTTGCCGGAACATTGCAATGCTACAGGTGATCCAAAACCATGACGTTTGAGCTGCACTGAATATCCCAAGACGCGAACATATCCCTGTGGCCAGGAAAAATGTCCGCTGGCTCCCAATCAGACAGCGCATTATCCTCAAGTCACTATCCATCATGCACAGATGTCTATCCAACTCTCTCCCCCTACCATACGAAGCAAATCATCAGTGATCAATCGAACAGACCTCGCAGAGCAGCCCACAGCAACAAACTACTTCAACCAAAATGCAAACGTACTAAAGCTGGTGGGGCTACCTTCCCAACCTTCACAGCAAAAGAGTGGAACTCCCTCCCCCTTTCCCTGAAAGCGGAGAAACCCTACTGCGTATTCTGGAGATCACTACTAACCTGGTTATTTGCATAACTACACTTGGTGGGATGCATAAACTTGGCCTGAACACTGTACTCTTGCCCCTATGATCACTTTATCGTATATGTAACTGGTTGTAACAGTGCCTTGTTGCCCCCTTAGATTAGTGCACTTTCTAAATTAAAAATGCAATAAATAAATACAGAGATGGCCAGATAACAAAGGTCTAATTCTAAGAAGAATTAGGAACATGGACGGACAAGTCAAGTAGCCAGATTTTGTCACCTCAAAATTTTGCACGTGTAAACCTCATTATGAGTCTTCCGGTATTACCGGGAATATTACAGGTACTGGCAATGGCAGTTATTCCCCATTCCAGGGAGGAATTGACAATATTACTGGCACCTATAATACCAGTTCCATAATACCAGCTGTTTTTTTCAGGTGCGGGCCCAATTTACCTCCAGCTGTTGGATGGCGGTAAATCAGTCAACCCCCAACCCACCGGCAAACCTGTAGTTTGGCGGTGCAGGAAAGTGGTGATCACTGAATTACTGCCACGTTTCCCCACCACCAAACTTACAATTGTTGAGGGCCTCCCCCTCATCCAATCACCCGCATTCGTACCAAGAATGCGCGGAGCCACTGCTGGTATTAACCTTCTTTATTCCTGCATAACATTCAACTGCCTTAATGTTCCCCCTTTGTCCCCTCCCCTTCCGGTGGGGGCGAGGGGTAAAGAGCTGGCGTCACCCAACAAGAATCCAGCACAAGTAACTGGCCGAGAGGCATGCAGTCAGGAACAACTCACACCAACGGATGAGTAGATTCATTCCGCCATTTCCCCTGAACCATTTAGTAAAATTGAAGGAAGTGACACAAATGACATGGAATCCGATTATTAGACCGTACCAGGTAAAAATGCACCCACATCTTACATACACATCCATCTGATGTAGGGGAAAAAGCAAGTACAACACAGTCAGAGACATTCACAGAAGAAATTGAGGAGGAAGATGGCATGGAGCTGTTCAGAACCTCATTTAACCACAATTAGTACAAGACGTACATAAAGATAACACTCTATAGCATAGTGACCACAATATCCCTAGGCACACTCTAGTGAGAAATACATCTGAGACACAACAACACCTCCTGCATTTAGATGGTAAGTGCATGTTGTGTATGAAACTTGGCAGTCATGCATGAATGCATATGTGCCATTACTAGTGCTTTGTTGCATGACTAGTCATGTGCCATGCCTCATATCTGTATAGACATTCTTCTCATTCCCATACTCCGTGGCCAAACCAGTCATGCAATTATTTTGTGCTCAAGTGATTACAAAATATGCATCGCCTCATGATTTTACCATAAATATCAACAAGACAGCTCGATGCATGCATTCCTTTCTCCAGGCACTACTTAATTGTATTAAATATGTAGTGGTCCCCTGTGCTCCCAGGATACTTCATTACCATATAGGCAAAGCAGTAATGGCATGCACATTGGTGAAATATCTGTTTTTCCTCTTCCTATCAATTTGTTTCAGTTAGATGGAATTGGTACAATCAATGTCTCCTTAGACTCTATGGAAATGGGCAATTCCATCAAAGACAGAATTTGTCTATTGCATTATGTCCAGATATGGAAAGGACAGGTGGTGGGATGTGCACCCCAAGATGACTGAAAGAACGGACAGTACTCGAGAGAGTAAGCGGATAGTGAGCTCTTGGACACATCTGGAACTGCTGCACAAATATTCTGGAATGGTTTTGATGCCAGTAAAGTCAAGCACTCCTGAACTGATACCTTTGCTTCATGATGTCCTTTTGTAGCTTAAAGGGTGCCTTGCATGGATGGCATATCCTCCTCTCAGGAATCCGCTGTCTCCTCCGAACCACATATTCTTCCTGTCTGGTAAAAAGGTGCACTCAGTGATGATGGTGGCGTGCCATCACCCCTGTCTGCCTCCATTGTGGGTGTCTTTAGGGGTGCGTTTGTGAAAATACTACAATTTCTTTCAATTACACTACCAACAGAACTTTCACCACTATTCCAGGAGATTAAATCTCCCACAAATCATCATTTTGGACAAAAATATTATCAAGCATGGATGCTGAAAATTAAATACACATACTCTGCTGCCGTGTGCTACATTTGCAATGCACTTAAAAGCAAATAAAATATGGTGTGGACGACTTATAATAAAATAAACCGTTTTGAGCGCCCTGTTCCTAAAAAGAGTAAAAGAGTTAATAATCAAAGATAACATGCTAGTTATTTCGATAAAACTTGAGACACACCTTGCAGAAAACATGATGGGCCCAGAGATTCTTCCAGTCATGAGGAGGTCCGTTCATCAATGCCCAGCCAGAGAAAAAAAACAAGACATTGAAGAGGAATACAGTCTAGCCAGGGTATCACTACATATTATCCCCACCAAAAATATCGCTGTATATATGGTTGTCTGGAACAGCCATAGGTGATATTTTTGGGGGAGAATTTTTAGGGTTCTTGGGAGCGGGGTTTGCAGGGGTGTCCCCCGCTCCTTTAAAAATAATGCAGGGTTGCAGGGGTGTCCCCTGCAGGTTCCATGCCTTAATATTGCCACAAAAATATGGCAATATTTTTGTATGGTGATATTTTGGTGGGGATATTAACATATGGAACCCTAGCCAGTGACTGGCTGCTTGAAGTACAGGACACCATCACCTCTATGATCCCTTTGAACTGGTAATTAATAATCAAAATTATTCCTGCAATGCGTTTTGTGGGACTAATTCTGCACACAGACTTCCTCGTGGAAAGAGTAACCATGTATCAGATGATTTATTTTTTGGTTAAATATGCTTGAGGAGGAAATGAGACAGGTGGCCTCATTACGAGCATGGAGGTAATGAAAATAGGAAGGCGGAATGGTATTACCGGCATCGTTAACGGGTCCGGGCCATTACGACCCGACAACCCGCCAATACCGCCACTGCCCATACCGTGCCCCTTCATACCGGCATGTGCGCATACACGCGCCCCTTCGCGGCAGAAATACCGGGATGCCCCTAATAGGAGGATATCACAAGTTACGCGGGCATGCACTTACCGACATCCCGAAGGCGGTAATTAGGGCCTGCACAATGGCGGCAATACAGGCATCGCGGACCACCCGTAAATAGCAACCTGCAGTGTAGGCAGTGTAGGCAGTGTAGGCAACTGCCACAGGTGCCCGCAATCACCACAGGTGGAGTCAATGGAGCCTGTCCCAGTACAAAAGGAGTACACCCACACACCACACCCCTTCCCACACCAAAATGATACCACTAGCTGTTGCAACCATGGGGCTGGAGGCATTCCTGTACTGCTACAATTACAGCAGCAACAGCAACAACAACAAGAACTACAGCTACAACAACAGGCAGTACAGAGGAGACGCAGGAGGAGAAGGAAGGTGAGACAGGCCCAGCAATTACCACCAGTGGAGCTAGTGGCACCTTGTATACAGCCACCAATCCCTCGCATCAGACCCAGTCCATTCAATCTAACCCCTGAGCAGATCCACACCCTGTACCAGTTGGACCGTGACACCATCACCACCATAGTGGACATGATACACACCGACATCATCAGCCTCATTGAAATACGCACTGCCACCCCCCCACTACTAAAGGTGGTGTCTGTGCTCCACTTCCTGGCCACACACAGCACACAGTGGGCCAGCTGCATGTTATATCACAACCACTCTTTTAACGCATGCTGACCCAAGTGCTGGATGCCCTCCTAAAGCACGCTAGCACCCACATATCGCTACCACGGACTGCCCAGGAGATTGCCGACACTAAAGTAGGCTTCCATGCACTGGCAGACATGCCCAATTGCGTCAGTGCCCTCGACTGCACCCATGTCGAATTGGTAGTCCCTCATGCAATAGAGGCGGTGTACCGCAATCCCAAGAAATACCACTCCATCAATGTGCAGATGGTAAGTGACTCCAGCACGATCATCACACATTGTTGCTCCGGATATCCCGGATCTACACATGATGCCATGGTGCTACGTAACTCCATGCGACCCCGTCACATGGAGCGACATGCTGGACGACGTGCCTGGCTGCTCGGTAAATTGCCTGCCTGGGCCATGGCAGTGCATTGGGATGGTGAGGTGAGGGATGTGTACTCCACCTGATTGGGATTGAGGGGGATGCATACTCTACCTGGGTGGGATTGGTGGGTGAGTGGACCATGCACTCAGAACTAAACACTGTTGGCCTGAACATCCCAACCCGAACATGACACATCAATGCCATACAGAAGACCAATGCCGTACATCACTGACAACATGCAAGACGCACAAACAGGCCATATTGCAGTACACAATGCATCAAACCAATCTGTGTGCATACATACAGGGACAGGTGCATGTCAACACCACATAGCTGTGGCCATGGCCGTGATTCCTAAGGGTGTCAGCTCGGATGGACTCACAAAAACCTCCTTGTGCCCCCATGCAGGTGATGGAGGATATCCCTTGAAGCCATGGCTACTAACCCCTGTGCAGAACCCACGTAACAGGCACAAAGAGGAGTACAATCGGGTTCATACCCATACCCGTGTCGTGATTGAGCAGACCTTCGGCCTGCTGAAGGCATGGTTCCGCTGCCTAAGCAGGTCTGGTGGAGCACTCCATTATGGCCCTGAGAAGGTGGCAAGGATCACCATGGTGTGTGTCATGCTGCACAACTTGTGCATCTGGAGAAATGTACCACTGCCACCTGACGTTGACATGCATGAACCGGGTGAGGATGATGAGGATGATGATGGTGCAGAAGCAGCACCCCTGCCAGCACGTGATGCACAGGATGGCCGTGCTGTACGCCAATCACTGATTGACGATTACTTCTGAACCACAGCAACATTGATGGTTATGTGTCAGTGCTAAACTGAGCACTGGGACCGTGTCGACATGGACACAGGGTGTGTGGGAAGTTGGGCACTGTGCACTGTCATGAATTGAATGGACACACATGAAATGAAAAATGTCCAGGCATTAAATGATTTTAAACACAACGGGTGTATTAATGGAAATTACAGAAAAGTGCTTCTTCTCTCCACCACTCACACACCCTCCCCCCTGACCCCAAAACATCCAAACACCCCATACCACCAATGAACACCCCATACCCCCAATGAAAACTCCGTACCCGCAATGAACACCCCATACCCCCAAATGAACACCCCTTAATCCCCTATACATCACCAACACCACCCCCCCCCTCACCCATTGTCATCCCACAATATTTGCGGGCTTTTGTCCGGGGTCTGCATTTCGGTCTGCCTTGCACTCCGCCTTGTCATCCGCACAGGGCTGGAGGGTGCGGAGGATGCAGATGTGGAAGATTGGCTGGATGCAGGTGGGATTAGCACAGCCGGCGTGGGTTGTTGGCGCTGCATGTGTTGTAGCACGCTTGTCAGGACCTGCGTGATGGCCCCCAAACTGTCACGGATCATGACTGCACACGCATTGATGGCGGCAGTGTTCCCAGCAATGGCCTGATGGATCTCACGCTGTGTCTCCTCGCCGTCAGCCACATATTGGCTTGGCGCAAGAGGTCAATCATGGAGTCCTGCCTTGCCTCCACCCTTGACAGCCGTGCCTCCAAGTCAGTGTGAGCAGCAGAGGTTGGGGGTGCTGCGGATGGGTGTGCCATTGCAGGGCTGGCATCGGGGGTGGCACTGAGGTCGGAACTGTGCAGTATAACTGCAGGATCCGGCATGGGGCTGGAGAGTGTGGCCTGAGTGTCGTGTTGAGGGGTGGACGGGGGGCTACGGGTGTGTGGACATTCCACATGGATTGTTCCTTCCAGGTCCGCGTACTCCTCTGCTCCTAGATCAACGTCACTGAGTGGGGCTGTGGCTGCTGCCTCACCCACTGAGCTTCTAGCAGCGGACTGGGTGCCATCAGCCTCCCCTTCAGCTGTTGTTGGCAGCTCTGTGGCAGCAGTCACGTCCACTGCTGCAGTGTCCTCGTGTGCCTGCATGGCCTGTGCACCTGCCCTGGATTGGACTGTGGGCCGCGGTGCTTCTTTTAGAGGTTCCTAGGAAGAGTATGTTACAGTAGTCTAGCCTGGAGCCGGTGATGGCTCTGGCTATGTTTGTGCAGTTCTGTTTGGAGAGGAAAGGCCTGACTGCATTGATCAGTTTAGCATGATATGCGGCTGAGGAGGCAATGGCGTTGACTTGTCTATCCATGGAAAGGTTAGAGTCCAGATAGACTCCAAGAGTTTTGACTGAGTCTGATACAGGTATTTTGATGGTGTCAATGGTGAAGTGACTGAATTGGGAGTCAAGTTTATTTAGCGTTTCGGGGGAACCTATCAGTAGGAGTTCTGTCTTGTCAGAGTTGAGGCATAGTCCATTGTCTGCCATCCAGGCTTGGATGGTGTTGTAGAGGTTGTTAAGGGTCATGGCGTCAGTGTCATAGCTGCCTGTGAGGGTAAGGAGGATCTGGGTATCGTCCGCGTAGTTAGTGTAGGAGATACCCATAGCGTCGAGGATGAGGAAGAGGGGTCGTGTGAAAATGTTGTAGAGTGTGGGGGAGAGGCATGAGCCTTGGGGCACGCCAAAGAGTATGGTAGTGGGTGAGGCAGAGGCTAGGTCGGAGAATACTTGCATGGTTCTGTCTTGTAGGAAGGATGTGATCCATGCTGTGGCGTCAGGGGAGAACTTGGCAGTGGAGGAGAGATGATGGCAAAGGACGTCATGATCTACGAGATCGAACGCTGCAGATAAGTCAAGGAGTAGGAGAAGAGCTGGTTTGCCCATGTCTCTGGCATCGTCCATTTGGTTTTTCAGGTCCAGTAGGGCGGTTTCAGTCCCATGTCTAGGGCGGAAGCCAGATTGGCGGAGTCCCAGGAGTTTATTTTCTTCAATGAAGTGGTGAACCTGCAGATAGGCTGCTTTGTCGAGTATTTTGAGGAGGAAAGGTACAGTGGTGATGGATCTATAGTTGTTGGGGGAGGTGGGATCGAGAGTTGGTTTTTTTAAGAGGGGGAGGACCCATGCTTCCTTGAGGGAGGTGGGGACTTTCCCTGTAGCGAAGGAGGCATTGACAAATGCTGTCAGGAAGGGAGCAAGCGCTTCAGTGCAGTCCTTGATGAGAGTGGCTGGGCAGGCATCACCTTTATAGTTGGATGCTTTGATGTGCTTCATTATGTTAATGATGTCCTTTTCCTGTATGGATTTGAAGGAGAAGGGATGGGGAGGGTCTTGGGCTGGTGGTGGGACAGGGATATGAGTATTGAGCAGGGCTTGTTTGGTAGCTAGAATTTTGCTTTGGAGGCGGCTCAGTTTAGTTAGCATTGCCGTTTGAATTTCGTCGCACCAGGCTTTGTCTTTGGTGAAGTTCTGGGGGGTGGGAGTAGGAGTCTCTAGCTCCCTAAATATTGCAAAGATTTCTTTTGTGCTGGATTGGGCTTCCGAGATTCTGGATTCAAATGATTTGGATTTTGCCCGGGTGATAGCTTTTTTGTACTCCGTAGAGCAGGCTTTAAAGAGCAGCTTGTCTTTGTCAGTGTGGGACGTTTGCCACTGAGTAAGTGCTGCCTTTTTCTCGTTTCGGAGTGCGAGCAAGTCTGGGGTGAACCAAGAGTTAGAGTGGGTGGTGGGTTTGTATTTACGGGGTTTAAGTGGGGCAATGGAGTTGATAGCTGCTTTAATGGCAGCATCGTAGGTTGATGCAAGAGTTTCTGGGTCTGTGGAAAAAGGTGGTCTGAAGGCTGGGCCTTGGAGGAAGGGCAGTAGTCTTTCCTTAGTGAGCTGGCGGGAGCTTCTTGTGAGGCAAGGTGGTAGGGGTTGGGGTGGCGGGGTAGAAGAGCTAGTGGAGAGGATGCTAAATGTGATGATATGGTGGTCAGACCATGGGGTGGGAGTGTTTCCAGTGATGATGAGTGGGCAGTTGTGCTGAGCAATCCAGTCGAGTGTTCTGCCCTGAGTGTGCGTTGGGCTAAAGATGGTGTTCTTATAGCCTAGTGTTGTTAGGGCTAAGTCAAAGGATTTGGCTGCTGGGTCCTTATTATCCTGGAGGCCTAGGTTGACGTCCCCAAGGAGAATGGCTTTCGAATGTTTTTTGAGGTTGTCAGATAGGAGATGGATGAGGGAGGCTTGGAAGTCTTCTACTGGGCCAGGAGGGCGATAGACAATATGAGCGGTAATGGTACAGTTGGGGGAGAGGACAATTTTGACTTGGAGGTAGTCGTTGTTGCTGTGTAGGGATTTTTCTATCTTTCTAATACTGTAGCAGTCCTTAGCGATGATTGCGACACCTCCACCTTTAGAGGGGCGATCTTGTCTGGTGATGGAGTAGCCAGAAGGGAGTGCCAGGGAGAGTGCAGGGCCAGAGGCCTCGTGTAGCCAAGTTTCAGATATCATGAGCAGGTCAAGGTCATGGGTGGTTATGAGGTCGTGAATGTCTAGAGCGTGGGCGCTGATGGATCTGGCATTGATCATGGCACATTTGAGGTGGGGTTCTGTGACGACTAGGGAGGGGTCTGTGGGGGGAGAGGGTGAGGTGATGGGCACGGTCGGTGTGGGGATGGGGGCTCCAGTGGTGTTGTGGTGGGGGGCAGTAGAGGAATTGCATATCATATATTTAGCACTGGGGGGCGCAGTTTCAGTGGTGGTGGGCACAGGTGAGATCACATTTGGCACAATAGCATTCACAATGGGGGTAGAAGAATTGCATATCACACATTTTGCACTGGGGGGCACAGTTTCAGTGGTGGTGGGCACAGGTGAGATCACATTTGGCACAATAGCATTCACAATGGGGGTAGAAGAATTGCATATCACAGATTTTGCACTGGGGGCGCAGTTTCAGTGGTGGTGGGCACAGGTGAGATCACATTTGGCACAATAGCATTCACAATGGGGGTAGAATAATTGCATATCACAGATTTTGCACTGGGGGGCACAGTTTCAGTGGTGGTGGGCACAGGTGAGATCACATTTGGCACAATAGCATTCACAATGGGGTAGAAGAATTGCATATCAAACATTTTGCACTGGGGGCGCAGTTTCAGTGGTGGTGGGCACAGGTGAGATCACATTTGGCACAATAGCATTCACAATGGGGGTAGAAGAATTGCATATCACAGATTTTGCACTGGGGGGCGCAGTTTCAGTGGTGGTGGGCACAGGTGAGATCACATTTGGCACAATAGCATTCACAATGGGGGTAGAAGAATTGCATATCACACATTTTGCACTGGGGGGCAAAGTTTCAGTGGTGGTGGGCACAGGTGAGATCAGATTTGGCACAATAGCATTCACAATGGGGGTAGAAGAATTGCATATCACACATTTTGCACTGGGGGGCGCAGTTTCAGTGGTGGTGGGCACAGGTGAGATCACATTTGGCACAATAGCATTCACAATGGGGGTAAAAGAATTGCATATCACACATTTTGCACTGGGGGGCACAGTTTCAGTGGTGGTGGGCACAGGTGAGTTCACATTTGGCACAATAGCATTCACAATGGGGTAGAAGAATTGCATATCACAGATTTTGCACTGGGGGCGCAGTTTCAGTGGTGGTGGGCACAGGTGAGATCACATTTGGCACAATAGCATTCACAATGGGGGTAGAAGAATTGCATATCACAGATTTTGCACTGGGGGCACAGTTTCAGTGGTGGTGGGCACAGGTGAGATCACATTTGGCACAATAGCATTCACAATGGGGGTAGAAGAATTGCATATCACAGATTTTTCACTGGGGGGGCGCAGTTTCAGTGGTGGTGGGCACAGGTGAGATCACATTTGGCACAATAGCCTTCACAATGGGGGTAGAAGAATTGCATATCACACATTTTGCACTGGGGGGCAAAGTTTCAGTGGTGGTGGGCACAGGTGAGATCACATTTGGCACAATAGCATTCACAATGGGGGTAGAAGAATTGCATATCACACATTTTGCACTGGGGGCGCAGTTTCAGTGGTGGTGGGCACGGATGGGGAGAAATTGCGGGTAGAGGTGGTACAATTAGGTGTGGGGTGGAGTGTATCATTTGCTACTGTATAGGGGGTAATTGAGAAGGATTTAGGCTTCATGGTTAACCGCCTGAGTATGGCCATGTAGGTGGGTGGGGTGGGTTGCGAGATACGGGAGCATAGCCGCGTATTGCGGATGTTAGTGGGAAGGGGATTGGAGCTGATGGTGGGCTCTATGGTGCGAGCGCGTAGTCTGGAGCCCCTGGTGGACAAGTCTTGGTGTAGGAAGCGGCAGTGGACGAGCTCCTTACCTCTGTGATGTTGCATGTTATCGTGGCAAATGGCAGCCGAGCAGCGAAGAGCTGCAAAGAGGAGTGCAGGCCTTGTCCTCTGGCCTTCTCGCGGCTTCGCCTGGCGGTGATCCCCGTCTCCCTTTATGTTTGGGGGGGTGGAGCCGGCAGGGCGGGAAGCCGTATCAGGCTGCGGGCGGCGGGCGGGAAGACGCATCGGGTTGGCGGGAGTTTCAAAAGATGCTTTTTGAAAAGCATTGTTGCAGACGGTGATCATGCTTTCCATGGTGGAGGCCTCTGAAGTGTGCGCGAAGCACACAGGGCACCAAAACGAAGGTCGAACGCTGCAGACAGCTGATCCAGCTCAGCTGATGGGGCACTCGCAGCGGAGCTGCAAAGAGGAGTGCAGGCCTTGTCCGCTGGCCTTCTCCTCGCGGCTTCGCCTGGCGGTGAGCCCCGTCTCCCTTTATGGTGGGTGGGGTGGAGCCGGCAAGGCGGGAAGCCGTATCAGGCTGCGAGCGGCGGGCGGGAAGACCCATCCTTGCCTGTGGGGGAGGAGGAGATTCAGGGCATCAGTGACGCTGTTACATGCAGGAAGGTATTTCATTTCTCATACATTGCAATCTTATAGGTGTATCACACAGGGTAGTTTCAAGGGGGGGCATATTGGCATTAGCCGTGGCATTTCCATTTGGCACTGATAAGTACCAGGTGGTATGCAATTGTATTGGGCTTTGTGTGATATGTTACATGCAAATGGTCCCTGTGTGTTGGTTGTCTGTTGGTAATGGGATTAGCACACAGCATACATTTTGGTGTGGCAAGGTTTGGGCATCCACCTGGACATGGATCTGTAAATGTGTGTACGATGGACCATGCATAGCCTTGGCTCGGCTCACTTTCACATCAGTTGTGGTTCCTAAGGGAACCTTTTCTTTCTTTTTTTTGTTTTTTTTGCAGGAGACGTTAGAACGTAAGGTGGGGACGGAAATGAGGGAACAGGCACCAAGCACTAATATGAAGGGGCAGGTGGACAGGGGAAGATTTTGCGCATGTGTTACATGTAAGGTAGGGTGCAGTGTTTCTCATGCTCCTTGATTACAGCTTCAAAAGCACTTTGTAATTGCTCCCCCTGCAGAGTGGTGTATTGCAGTATATACAGAGGACTGTTGTCTTCGAAAGATATGGATCAACATCCTCTTTTATTGCTTGCAAAGTAGCTTGTGGGATTTTGTGTCCCACAGATGTAGGCTGTGTGGTTACAGTATTGGTTGAGGAAGATTAAGTGGAGGAAGACAGCATACTACTTGCAAGGAAAGTAACAGCCTTTTGAGAGCATTGTAGTGCTTGGAATGGGTGTGGTGGTGCATGGATGTGGTCCCGTAGGAGTACTGTCCAGGTAGTCCGCGACTGAGTACAATGCTGCACTCGGTACATTTCACTTTGGTAGCTTTAGTCTTTGGTACATTTCCAACAGTGGTAAAGAACGGCCACACCCATGATACTCTCTTGTTGCTATAGGTAGGTACCTCCTCTACCTCATCTTGGTCCTCTTCATTGTCTTTGGAAGTACTGCGCTTTTTTTCTTGCGTATGTCTTCCAGCTGGTGATGGTGGTGGCTCTTGGGGAGGAGGAATGGCAATAGCTGATGCCATTTTTAAGATAAATAGCAGTTTTGCTAATATTCTTCCAACTATGTGCTCTGTACGGGATTGTTAATTGATAATGAGTAACAATAGGTGCAGGAGCTATGTAAGTGGAACATTTTGAGTTTGAAAGTTCCTGGATCAGTAGAAAGTGCAGCTCCAAACTGTCCGCGCAGCACAGACACGATCGAGAAGTGCGGACGAGTTTGCGAACACGCCATCATGCTGTGCGCAACCTGCAGTCACGTGACGCTGTTCGGAAGATCTGCGATGACGTCAGACATTCGCAGGAATCGACGAATGCAAAAACAGTGGAAAGAGTTGCAAAAAGTGTATAGAAGTGTTAAAAATGATGCTAGAAGGTGGGAAATGGCAAAGATTTAAGGTGAAACTTTGTAAATTGGACAAAATGGTTGATATATTTGGGGTAGG
This sequence comes from Ambystoma mexicanum, assembly GCF_040938575.1. NCBI lineage: Eukaryota > Metazoa > Chordata > Amphibia > Caudata > Ambystomatidae > Ambystoma > Ambystoma mexicanum. The sequence goes on from NC_090933.1 coordinate 600,015,205, forward strand.
TATGATATTAGTAAGTTGTAGGAAATTAATATGCACTGGTGAAAATCCATGAAATTCACTGAAAAAACATTGTTAAAGGGTCGTTATGGTAAAGTTGCACTAATAACAACCTATAAAATTCACTGAAAAAACTTTGTTAAAGGGACGTTATGGTTAAGTTACACTAATGAAAACCTCTGAAATTCAATGAAAAACTTTGTTTTTTTTATGGAATGTTAATGGTTTGACTAGCCCAGTTAAATGTGCCAAAGTGTTATGTCTTGTGATCTAGCAATGCTCCAGGAAACCCATCTTAATGATGCTGAAGCTGGTAAACTTAGATGGAGTTGGGTGGGACAGACATATCTTTCTACATTCACATTAAAAGTGCTCTCCAGTAATTCAGATTCAGATGGTAGGATTGTATCTGTCAATGTTAAGATCCGAGACACCGCAATTTTAGTATACTATTTGTATGCCCACAATTCTGATGATCCCCTATTTTTTCATGAACTGTCTCAACAAATTCAAGACAGCAAGGTGGACTCTGTCAATTCGGGGGGGAAGGGCTTTAACATTGTAATGGACCCGATACTTCATTGCCCTAATGCCAATGGTGAGTAAACAGTCAATGGACAATTTGATTGATGAGCTTCACCTGTCAGACATATTGCGTCTGAAACATCCAACGGAAAGGGATTACCGCCTTCACTCTGCAAGCCAAGATGTCTACTCACAAATTGATTTCTTTCTGACTTCTGGGCTTGTGACCCCAAGCTGCTCTGACTTAGACATTTGGTCTTTTTAGGATTACTGACCACGCACCGTTGGCAATGCGCCTCTCTCTGCGTTATACGCCAAGACCTTCTTGTGGCGGATGAATGTCTCTGTCTTGCAGAATGAATGTATAAAGGATGAGGTTGTAAAAGAACTTGATAGTTTAATTGAAAACAAGACAGATGAAGTCTCCATTTATTTTGTTTGGGAGTTGTTGAAATGTTATATGCAGGGATATCGATGTTGAAGACTGGATGAATTAGGAAGGAGAAAGAGAAGGAGATAAAGAGGCTTTCCAAAGAAGCAAAGATTTGTGAACATGGCTATGTTGCTAGCCGAGACCAGGAAGTGCGATCAGGGTTCAGAAAGAAGAATATGAACTGAACAAAATAATTTCTGACAGGGCAGATTATGCATTGTTCAGGAGTAAGATTAATTACTTTGAAAATGGAGAAAAAGCTGGGAGGCTGATTGCACACCGGTTGGAGGTGGCAGAAAGTGAGTGGACAATTATGGCAGTGAGAGACAATTCTGATAATCTACTGCTAGCTCACAAGGAGATTATATGAAGTTCAAAGAGTTTTATGAGCATTTATATGACTATGAATCTAAATGTGAGCCCAGAGACGTTTCTATGGGAGGGCAAAAGGGGCACTTGCCTAGGGCCCCCACCTTGGAGGGGGCCCCACAAGGCTAGCTGATCTGAAGAAGTAAGATTCCATTGTTCACCAGTCTTAAATAGCACACGTCAGGGTATTTTATGGGGTGCTGTTGAGGCTCTAAACCCATTGCCTTTCTGTTTTGGCAAGTGCATTCTGCCTTGATCAATTCATCATGTTTTGCTTTCGGTGTTCACTTTGGTATACATAGTTTGTGTGTTCCTTATGGCACAACTCTGTAGCATTATTTCCTTCCTGTGGTAATTATGCTGATCATGTGCAACAGGCAATGGTGAAATGCATATTGATACATTGAGTGCCACAGAGGTTAGCTCAGTGTGTGCAAAATTATATCACAAGGCTTGCTGAGCCTTTCCTATCTCTGAACTTTATAAACCTGCCTGCATATGTACTTGGTTTTGCAGAACAACATCTGCTATTATCACCAATGTACCTGTACCAGATAGGGGTTGCTATAAAAAATAACATATCATCCGTATGGTGAAGGTCTAGAAATTGGTATGTTCAGATGGGGTGTTGTAAAACCTAGGCAATCACCTCCAACACTGGCATCAACAGTTAGCCCAAGAGATGAATAAGTATCCGAATTCAAGACTATGGAATGACAGAATTCATGTTTGTATCCTGGATTTGCCAGCAGATGATACAGTGATCCTGGTCAAACCATCTAATATATTTTACATTACTGTGTTGTCTTCTGTGAGGTTTGCCTTCTTACATGCTGCTGGTATCGTTTAGCACATTACTTGATCTTTCTTCTTATGTAGGCCATGTGGGTGGAAGGGTTGGTGGACAGAAGAGAGCAGACCATATGTTGCAGGCCTCAGGCAAGCATCATGTAAGGTCTGCTTGTTTGACACAAAAAACGGTTTGATTTTTGGTAAAAGTCAACGGTTTTTGTGCATGTTTATGAATGAAAATGTCAGAAGCCATTGTTTGGAAGTATTTAAAGCTTTAAAATACAAAAGACAAACCCAGATTAAATTTGTTAAATCACATCGATTGGTATGCTGGTTTTTATTTACTTTCCTTGATGATGGAGAGAATGAAGCTAGAATCATTCCCATTTTGCATAACACCCATCTATAATATTATGTTTAAAAATGGTCATGTTTGGTAATGAGATTGTTTTAGTTCATGGTAAGAACTGAAAAAGAAAGTGTTCAAATACAGAGATTGCAGAGTTGGCACAAATACCAGCTTCACCCCTTCCCTCCTTAACCAATGTGTGATCATGGGCATCTCATTTAATCTTGTATTGCCGAACCTCTCAATATTGCCAGTCCCTACACCTTTCAAAATTGTCAGCTCTTCCCAGTGATTTCCTTCTCATGGTATGATCTCCATAAAAGCCTTGTTCATGGTTTCACTGTGTTAATAGTGAGCATGTTCATGTCACACACCACAGGCATTTGTTCCTTTGATATCTAATGGCAACACTCTTTGAAAACCATATCACACTTCTAATCTCTGCCTGTCTGGAGAAAGACACCTGATAAAGACACCTTCCTTGTAGCTTCTAATCTGCCTCGACTATCCATTCTGTGAGGCAGCTAATGTGAGTTCTCGGCCTATTATGGGTTACATGCAACTTTTACACATGGTTCTGCATTAATACTACATCTACCTTCCTGGGTGTTATTGATAAAAAGTATCCTGTATGTACTAGAACAGTAACCATTTTGTAGACTGCTAATGGTGGTCTTCAAATGCTACTTGTTTATCATTCTGATTAGAGCAAGAATGAAGAGGGCAAGGGGACTTAAAGAGAGTAAATGTACTTATTATGCTGCAAGACAGCATATCAACCTATAGGTTGTGAGCGCGACACAGCGGGGTGTTGGGGCGCGACCAGTATTCTTGATACCTCAATTCCTTTGCTTTGGTGGAGGGGGGCCCCAAAGATGTCTGTGCCAGGGCCCCAAAAGTGCTTAAGATGGCCCTTTGTGAGCCTGAGTCAATTGCCTCTTTTTTAAGTCAAACTCACATTCCTCAGCTGTCGGAAAACCTTGCTGCCCCACTAGAAGCCCCAATCTCTGTGTAGGACATCGTTTCTGCAATCTCAGGACTAAAGGGTAACACAACACCTGGCGTGGATGGATTTCCTGCTGAGTTCTATGATGTATACTCTGCATCATTTGAGAGAGGGATATTACCAGCCTCCTTGAGACATGCTCTGGTGACTGTCTTGTTGAAGAAGGACAAGTCTCCTATGCGGTGTGTGAATGATAGACCAATTAGTCTGATAAATACTGACTGTAAATTGTTAGCGAAAATACTGGCAAAAAGATTGGAGACAGTTGTGCCTTTATTAGAACACGAGAATCAAGTTGGATTTATAACAGGACAATCTGTGGCAGATAACATGCAGAAGCTACTTTTGACCCTTGATGAAGGACGTAAGATAGTGACTCCTGTGGCGGCAATCTCACTCGATATGGAGATGGCTTTTGGTAGGATTGAACGGCGGTACCTATTCGAAAGCCTAAAGGTAATGGGATTTGGACCAAATTTTCTGGGTCTTGTGTGGTTACTGTATGCAAGCCCCACTGGCACTGTACTCACTAATAGGCTTGTCTCAGAGTAATTTCAATTGAAAAGGGGGGCGAAGCAAGTATGCCTGCTTTCTCCTTGGTTGTTTATTCTAGAAATGGAACCCCTCGCTATAACACTAAGGGCCAATGAAAATATGTGTGAACTTGGAAGTGTGGCGTGTTCTGGCAAACATTGGCTTCATGTGGATGATCTGCTGTTACGCTCACCTGGTATCCACGGGGACGCCACTCAGCCCTGGCTGGAAAACCTGCACTCTCGGACCCTCTCCGTTGGTCCCTTGGTTATGTTTCAGATGAGGGTATGGCCTGGAATACAGGAGTACTGGATTGAAGACTTAACTGTCTCTGGTAGGTTGACTCCCGCCTCCCTTGGACTCAAACCCTTCCCTTAGACCTTCTCCTCACCTTAATTCTTAGTGCGGTGCGCTCTCTGTCCTGCTTCTCGGTGCAGGGTCGCGTAACTGGTGTGGGCGTACTGCGACCTAGTTGCTTCACTGGTGCGGGCCCTGTTCGAGTCCAGACCTGCTGTGATTCCGACTCTGACAAGGTAGGTTTTGCTGCTTACAGTCTTGATATTCTGCTCTTTCTTTCTTTCTTGTCCCCTTTTGTTTGTTAATAATGTCTCTGCTTCTTTCCTATAGGTGTGGTAAGAGATTTAGGCATTGCCGTGCTGATTGGAGATGAGCACGAGTCGGTAAGTGAATGCGCGGTGCATGGCGCTATTCCGTAAATGAATGTGCAGTCGTGGCGCTATCCCGTAAGTAAATGCGCAGTGCGCAGCGCTATTTGTCTTTTCTTTTGCTAACCTGTGTCTTTCCCTTTTCTTGTAGGCCGCTGTGATGTTCCGGAATGGATGTTGACCGGGGTATGACTGAACCTGGTAAGAATCTTGTGCTTTTCGTTTTTCTTGAGGAGTGAGTAAGCGCTCACTAATGCTATCTCGGTCTCTTCTTTCCAGGTTGTGGTGTTCCGCAGAAGGATGCAGCGCCAAGATGCTGGTGTTCTCTGAATCGAGTATCCTCAGGTGGATGGAATTGCAGCTTGCGATGGATCAAAGACAGGATGCTACTCACAGGTAAGTGCTGTATTAATGATGTTCTTCTTGCCGGTGCGCGGTTTCAGGATAAGGCAGACAACAAGGAACTCTGGAGACCAAGTGGGACACAGTGAGCGTTACGCTGCAAACCGCAGAATAACGCAAAGTCTGTTCCTCTGCTTGGGCGTGGCTTATATAGCCCCAGGTATCTCAAGGCCCGACCACACCCAAAAGACTAGACCGCATAGCTCAGTTCTTTGGAACTGAGCTATGTGGGTGCCTCCATGTTGAATAAAAGTCTATTAAGAAGTCCAAACCCTAATGTTATCTTCACATTAAGTAAAGTATATGCCTGGCACCAAAGGTGCCAGGACAGACTCCAAGAGAGTCTTTGATGAGATGTCAAGGCCTTTGAGGCCACAGTGGTAGGCCGTAACCTGGCCCCAGCTGGGAGGCTGACTTGCCTGTGAGGGTTAGGGGTAGGGATCATGACATCTGCTGGACGATGTATGTGACCCTGAGTCAAGTATGTCCTATCTGATGGATGACATCCGGGTCTTCTCTGAAGTTTCCGGATACAAGTTGAACTGGAGTAAGTCAGAGGTACTTCCAATCACCGGGTCTTGCAGGCATCATATGTTTGATAACATGGATTTTACGTGGTGTCCTGAAAAGATAAAGTACTTAGGGGGTTGGATTGGCGCTGAGGTGAAGTCATTGCCAAAGATCAACTTTGATTTTCTATTAACGTATCTCAGGACTGATATGGACTGATGATCGCTTCTAAAACTTTCACTGTGGGGCAAGGTAAATTGCATCATAATGAACATGGCACCAAGGGTCATATATGTCTTATTCATGCCTCCACTGAAAACACCAAAACGGATATTCAAGGAGCTTTATGCAATAATGCAGACATTTCTGTGGGATGGCAAGCATCCTAGGTTTGCTCTGTGGAAGATGAAACTCCCATTGAAGCAGGGTGGTATGAATTTGCCAACTTTTTTCGAGTATCATCTTGCATTCACAATGAGGCATTGGTGTTTTATGGTGGAGGCTTCACCAGACCAGTGGACTGAATTAGAATCCAACTGTGTGTTTCAACTGGAAACCAGGGCATTTTTAGAAACGACCTCAAAGCACTCCCTGTCATTGGGCCTCATTAGGACCCAGGCTGTAAGGGGTTTACGGCAGCGTAAACAGCGCCGACCCTTACCGCCTGATTCCGAGGTCCCTTAGCGCCATGGAGGATTTAACACCTGCTTTTAGCAGGTGTTAAAATCCATGGCGCTAAGGGACCTTGTTGTTAATTACGCCACCGTAATTTACGGTGGCGTAATTAACGCCTTCCCCACTCCCATTATGCCCTATGGGGCAAAAATGGGAATGGGGAAGGGTAAATGTGGATTGGGGACTTACCGCCCCGCCAACCTTGGAATGGGGCGGTAAGTCCGCCAACCACCATGGCGTAAACGTAGTTTACGCCATGGTGGTAAAGGTACGACCCAGGCGGTAACTTACCGCCTGGGTCGTAATGAGGCCCATTGAGTCCTCTTACTGTCTTCTTGTGTGAGTGCTGGTGCTCCTCATCAAGGCGCCTGAATAGCAACATGTTCCTTTTCACCCCAAGTGTCCATTTGGCTGAATCCATCGTTAACCAAACAAGGAAAAGTATTTCTTTTTTTGCCGTCCTGGTCTTGAAAATGTTTAGATTCTCTTTACACATTTACACAGGGAGTTCGGTTTAATAGACTGCAGTTATGCCGAATACAGACAAATGAGAAGTCTAATATGTGCTAAACTTCAGCTCTCTTCTCAGGTTACCATGCAGACTGCTGCCTGGTCAATGCTGGAACTTTGTGCCCGAGCAACCCACCCGGCTGCCACCTTATACAATGTCCTACTATTCAACCGTAAAGGGGGCTCTGAAATTGTTAATGTCTGGACTGGTGAAATGGGTGAGGGGATTAGCCCTGGTTGCTGGCAGAGGTGCTGTAACAGTGTTTGCCTGACAAGCATGGATTGGTGTCTGAGGGCCTCACCGACTAAACTACTTTTTAGGGCTTACTCGTCACCAAAATGAATGTTTAAGAGACACCTTTCAGAGAATGACAAATGTTGGAAATGCAATCAGTCAGCAAGTACTTTGAGCCACTTACTTTGGTTTTGCACAAAAAAGGGACTTCTGGGAAGAGGTATGTGAGAGGATGGGCCTAGTGTTGGAGTGTTCAATTCCTAGGAAAACTTCCTTTTTGGTTCTCGGGGATGTCACTCAACTAAAAGATCTGTCATTTTTTAAGAAGGTTTGGGTACTAAGAAGCTGCATGCTTCATAAAAAAAAGGATCCTGCATGCCTGGAAATCCCCCAACTGCTTCACCATTGATGATTGGGTGGAGGAGATGCTGACATTGTCCACGTATCTGAGGGCAATTTTTAAATGTAAATGAGAACCTGATAAATTCGATGATCTTTGGGGTCTGTACCTGAGTACCTATGGCAACTGATGTGCTATTTAAATGCTTCTTGAAATGTTTCACAAATATGTTTTTGGTTGCATTCATGGTTTTACAATAATATTCTGTTGTGTGGGTACTATACATGACACTTTGGCAACATGTTGATTGGGGATTCCTTCATTTATTTACATCATGCTTTTATTTATTTCTTTTTTTATGTATCTATTTTTGTTTTTTAAGTTATTCTTCTCTATCCTTAAGTTTGATGCTGCGAGTATACTACTCACTATGTTTGCACTGTTCTACTGCTGATCCACATTATTTGCATTAGTCTTGTTCCTTTAATTCCTTTAAATTAACTGGGCTGCCGCCCAGTTGGAAGGACTCTGGGGCTCGCACCGTCCGCGCGGCGGTCCAGGTGAGGAGCGGAGGGAGGTGCGCATGCATTTCCCCCATTGTGGCCCGACATGGCAGACCAGACGCAAGAAATCTAAGCACGCGATGGGACAATTTACTGTGGCCATCACTGCCCCGTCCTTTAGCTGTATTCCTTAATACATAGCCAATACCTCATACTGCCGCCTCGCCGCAACTTACTGCCTCTGCCACGGCCTGCGCACCCTGCTGACGCAGAGACACTGTCAGGAGACCTCCAGCCCCGTGAGGCTACTACCCTCCACATCACCATCCTCTCCGCCGGTGAGCCCGCACCATACCTTCTTCTTTCTGCTGCAATGCCGAGTAGATCCAAGGGTGCTGCCCAAGGGGGTACCATGGACAAGTTTACTAAATCGGTTCCGCGGGCTGAGCCGGGCCACACGTCATCTTCACAGGAACAATCCGACCTGGAGCCTCACCATGGGGTTGTAGCGCCAGATCTCACCACGCTAATGGAATCTATGGCCAAAAATGTTGCCTCCTTTCATGAAAAACTAGACGACATTAACGCAAATGTTGCCTCACTAAAAACCCGGTTGGACCAAGCGGGTTCTAGGATTACTGAGGCCGAAAATAGAATCTCTGCCAATGAGGACAAAATACACACGCTCCAATACACTGTGGCCTCCCTGTCGCGTGACATGAAGAATGTTAAGGCGAAATGCGATGACTTGGAGTCTTGCTCCCGCAGAAACAATCTGTGCATTATCGGAGTTCCCGTGAATGCCCTCACGGGGTGGGTGGAAGATGCAGTGGAAAAACTACTCCAAGACCTGCTGGATAATCCGGACCTCTCACAATATTTTATGGTGGAGCGAGCTCACCGGGCCTTATCACCACGCCCTAGGCCAGGCGACAGCCCCAGGCCCATCATCGCTAAGATACTCAATTACCGCGACAGAGACCTCATTCTTCGTTTGTCGCGTGAGAAGGGAGACCTACGATTTGAGGCCCACACTATTAGAATCTTCCCAGACTTCTCGTGGCGGTACAGCAGGAGAGGCGTCAATTCCTTGGCGTTAAGAAACTGCTCAGGGAGCGCAACATCCCGGATGCCATCCTGTTCCTGGCACGACTCAAAATCACCCACAATGGTAAACTGTATTTCTTCACTGTCCCAGATGAAGCAGTGAAATTTATCGAGTTGCAAATACCGCTACACGGCCCAAGAGATGACCCAGCCAACGACAGTTAATCAGGAACAGCGTGGCTCATGGAGACTTATCATACCCTCTGATCCTTGTCTTATGATGTGTCGATGGCAACCTGACTTTGTCTACTCAGCAAACGTGGCTCCCTATCATATGCATTTGGGTCGCAGGCTGGCTCCTGGATGGTATACACTGGCCATTCTCCTCTCTTGATGCCAGGAACTAGCCATGTGTCCTACCCTCTCCTGCGGATTCGCCCAGATCGAGAGTGCTCTCTAGCTCTAGGGGCCGATTGCAAAATCCGTCTACCGCAGTAACATATCCGGGACAGCACTGCTGCCCTACATCATGCTTAAAATGCCGGCCGCACGGCACCAGCGCTCCCCGCTGCAGTTGCAATGTTTAGTTTCATTTGGTTGTTGCTAATGTTTGGCCCCTGTTGGGCTGGGATGAGGGCATATCCACATTGGATCCGGCCCTCCGACCTCTGCCTCCCGGTGGGAGTCGGTTCAATTGTTGGCACCTTTTTTGGGGGGTGAGGGAGCTGCACTGCATATTGGGGTTGGGCAGTGAGGGTGGGGGTGGCACTGTTGGGGTTGGATTAAAGGAAATTGGCATGGCAGGGAGGTACATGACTGCAACGCAGTGTACCTGTACAGCAAGTGAACACAAGTTATGAATGGTAATGAATACTATTGCAGGGATGTCCCATAATACGACACTAGGTTACTTAATTTCATGACATGGAATATTCGTGGACTGAGTAACTTCACCAAAGCTCGCAGGATAACTGCCTATGCCCAGAGGCATGGAATTAAGATACTCTTCCTCCAAGAAACTCATGCCCTGGGGCGCCTAGCAACATACCTCGCCCGACCTGGGGCAACAATAGATACTATACGAAATATTCGACCCAATCTAGGGGGGGTACTCACCCTAATACACAAATCAGTCCAGTTCTCATTACGCACCAGTCACATAGACCCCGAGGGCAGATATGTAATCCTTCACTGCTCACTCGCCAATATGGAATGCCTCCTGGTGTACATGTATGCCCCTAATTTTGATGCTCCGGATTTCTTTGACGCAATCACCACCATACTCTTGAAGTATATTGGTGTTACCATCATATGGGGGGGGGGCATGAACTTAATTCTGGACAATGAGCTGGACAGATCCGGGACTGCCCGCAGAGCCACATCACGTGCGACCCATAGATTACATGCACACATGGTCACACTTGGCCTTAAAGACGTATGGCGAATTCTCAACCAGCAGGCGTGAGAGTTTACCTTTTACTCAACGGTACATGATAGCCTATCCAGGATAGATCTGTTTCTCATATCAGGCGGCATAGTGGGCAAGGCCACAGAGGCTCAGATATTACCGCACACACTTTCGGATCACTCACCAGTAACAATGCGCCTTACCCTAGGACAGGACCAGCCCCCCGCTCCTCCTGGAGATTCAAATCAGAAGCCCTCCAAGATATAGTTTTCAAAGCTGATATTTTGGCTGACATCAACACCTTCTTTGACTGCAACAACAGACAAGATACATCTGATGGGGTCCGCTGGGAGGCATTCAAGGTCTTCATCAGGGGGATGTGCATCTCTAGAGAAGCCGGGGTCCTCAAAGTCATTAAAAATAGCTTGCAGAGATCTGAAGCAAAGCTAAAAGAACATGAGAGGGAATACACCTCTGCCCCTCCCCGACCACGCTGGCACATATTAGAGCGGAATTGGAAACATTTGAGGCCCATGCCTGGAGGGAGATACAATACCACGCCCGCCCCGTAGCAGCTAGGAAATACGGGGAGGGGGACAGACCGGGGAGGACACTATCCAGACTAGTCCATGCAGAGGGTGGCAGGACCCGCATTGACTGCGTCAAGGGCGCAGGGGGCGCCCTGTGCTGGTCCGACCAAGGCATCCTCGAGACATTCACTGGATTCTGCACAACTCTGTACGGCCCCCAGCAAGAACACAGCCCACAAGACACAGATGTTCTCCTAGACCAAACCCCATGACCCTCCTCTCCCGCGCGACCAGCGACCAGCTTCATGTTCCATTCACCCTCAATGAGATAACCACAGCCATCTCAAACTGTCCGAAGGGCAAGGCACCAGGCCCAGACGGTCTCACTTCGGAGTTTTATCTGAAGCACGTAGCCGTTCTGGCACCCAGACTCCTAGAGGTGTGGAACAAATCACTTAGGGTGAACACCCTACCCCAATCCATGCGCGAAGCGCTCATAACTGTGCTTCCCAAGCCGGGCAAACCGCTGGACGAATACGGCTCCTACAGACCCCTGTCTCTAATTAACACTGACATGAAAATATTTGCTAAGATTATTGCAAATAGATTCCTCCCCGTTATGACCCACTTAGTTCACCCTGACTAGAGTATCTTCGTTCCCGGCAGATCCACAGCCCTCAATATCCGCCGGTTATTTAATGTCATGTCCAGAATTGACCCCAACGCAAGCGCTGTAGCAGTCACCCTTGATGCCCATTAGGCATTTGACATGGTGTCATGGCAATATATGTGGGCTGTACTTCACAAAATGGGAATCGGCCCACGCATGATATCATATATCAAATTGCTCTACACAAACCCCGTGGCCAGAGTCCAGTGGTCTCCGCCCCCTTCGCCCTCCATAGGGGCACCCGCCAAGGCTGCCCCTTCTCCCCGATACTTTTCGCACTCGCTATTGAACCCCTGGCGCACAATGTCAGAGACAAAAACATACGTAAAGGCATACATCTGCGTGACACCCAAGAGATCATCTCACTGTACGCAGATGATGTACTCCTCTACATCAGAGACCCGGCTGTCCACTTTGACCCGATTATACAGGACATAACAAAAATCGGCACATTTTCGGGCATCACCATAAACTATACCAAATCTGAAATCTTCCCGCTCACACCGACCACTTCTCAACCAGCATACAAATTCCCAGTCCGCTGGTCACCTAAGGGCATCAGATATCTCGGGGTCCAGGTATCCCTCACAAAATCTTCACTATTGGCCGACAATTACGTGGCTACGGTGCAGCTTGCAGAGGCCCAAATGTCGAAATGGCGCAACCTCCCGCTCTCCTTATCGGGCCGACTATCCCTAATCAAAATGATAATTGTCCCTAGGCTGCTCTATGTTTTCGTTAATGTGCCGGTCTGGCCCGGGAAACGATACTTCAAGGACCTACACACTGCATGCGCCCAATTTCTGTGGCACTCTGGCGCGGTTCATAAGAAGTGGCAGCATATGACTCTTCCATATGAGAATGGGGGCTTCACTGCCCCGGACTTCGCTAAATACTGGACCGCTGCGCAAGCCCAACACGCTACACACTGGTACACATTCACCGATCCTCCCCCACAGGTGAAACTCAAAAAACTAGCAAGTGAAGGGATTAACACCCTCTCTCTCATACTCCATCATACATTTCATACTGATGCCCCAGCTGACCCCGTAGTGGCAAAAACCATGGCTTGGAAACGGCACGCGACATGTGGAGCGGTGAGCTAGGCCGGCCTATCACTGATGTAATGTGGAGGAAATCGTGCATACACACCCGCACCACTTCCTTAAACGCCAGATATAGATGTATACAGTACGAGCTCCTGAACCGATTATATTACACACCGCACAGACTGGATAGATTCGCAAACAGCCAGGCTCACACTTGTCCCAGATGCAAATCTACAGATGCGGATCACATACATATGTTTTGGACTTGCGGTGCACTAGGCCCGTACTGGAAAGCCATAACAGACGCTCTCTCTGAAATAACAGCGTCCCATATCCCTCCTGAGCCATTAGCTGTACTGTTCAGCCTATGGGACGAGCCCGAATTGAGAAAATTGTCCAGGTTTTTGAATGTGGCCACCATGGTGGCCAAAAAATGCATATTACAATGTTGGAAGCGCCACTCCCCCCCTTCTTTCGAGATGTGGCTGAGGGCTCTCACCTGGACTCAAATGTGTGAAGAGGATTACATCAATACCCTCCCGCCGCCCTCTCGCCCCAAAAATGTATGGACTGAATTTTGTAGCTTTTTGAACAGCAAGGAGGACCTAGAACTACTGTCATCCCCCCTTCTGGAGGAAGTAAACTAGACCATTACTGTGACTCACTGAACTGTAAAAATTGAAAGCCTACCTACATTTGTATTCACCAAATACCATATAACCATGCATGTAACTGCCTCTGTGTATATCTCGTGCACTGTGTTGATTGTCTGTTCTCTCATCATGCCAATAAAGAAAAGTTTTAAAAAAAAGAAAAATGACCTTGTGTCCTCATAACTAATCCTGCCCTCTGCTGAGTCCTGCCCACTTTGAATGTGTAATTTGGGTATTCTGCGAAATGCAAACTGCACATATGCAATATTACGGTAATGGATTAGCACTATACAACCCATCCTGTTTTGATGCAGCACTCTAATAGTATGCCAATGTTCCTACTTAGGAAAAGTATGACTGAGTCAATGGGCCATATTACAGAAACACTGCTTTCATGCAAGTGCAGTTAGCAATAGGGCAAACATTGCCATAGTGAAAAAAATAACATATATTTGCAATGCATTTATGTACCAGGGCAAATGACTCGGATTAAGACATACATTTCCTTGGTGTAAACATTTAAAGTATATGTTTTTTGCACTAGGGCTTTTTTGCCCTTATGCTAACTCCACCTGCATCAGTGCAAAGTTTTGGTAATACGGCTTTACCCTCATACAAATAAAAACAAATAAAAAATGTAAGCAATTCATTTAAATGCTACATACCCATAGGGGGCGATTCATGGAACAAATGTGCACCGAAAATCTTGCCGCAAGCTGGCGCAAGCGTGAAAAAGCAAGTGCATGCGCTCGCGTGCGATTCATGGAAGGGCCTGCGCGTGTTCACTCCGGGATGTGCGCCAAATCTGAGCTTGGCGCGCACGGACGCACACGTTACAGAAAGCGCACAACGTCTGCGCACACACCAAAAAGGGGGCAGAACACGGGGCAGAACACGCAGAAGGGGGAACAACGCATGAAAAAGAAGGCATAACTGGGGAAGTACTGCAGGGAAATACACGGAATGCTCACACGCACATGAACAACACATATTCATGGAATCTAATAGGGAAACCCGCGCACGCTAAAAGACGCGTACAGGCATCAATACGTCCACCACACGAAGGCAGGCGGAAGCGTCCCCGCGTGCAAACAACAAACACGTATATACAGCTAGAATGAATGCCCCATTTGTCGCAGCACTGATCGTGGGACACCGCAGGATGAGGACCAGCCTTTTTGGGATGCATGATGACCGGGTCTATGGCAGGTATAGGTTTCCACCTCGTATCATCCTAGACCTGATCAGGGAGTGGGAAGATGAACTTACATCACCCACCCTGTGCTCCCAAGCATTGAGCCTCTTGGAGAAGGTGCTCAATGTCCTGCATTTTTTGGCCACTGGGTAATTTCAGCGGACAACTTCCATAGTGGGGGGCTTCTCACAGGCCACGCAGTAACGCTGCCTACACCAGGTGTTGGCAATCATGACTGCGCGCCCCTCAGTCCGCAGGTACATATACATGCCCAGAACACCCGCAGAAAGGCAGGCCGTGGTCCAGGACTTTTACAGGGTGGCACAGTTCCCTAAAGTGCTCGGTGCCATAGATTGCACCCATGTGGCCCTACGTCCACCTAGGGCCACTGAGCACATCTATCGAAACCGTAAGCACTGGCATTCCATCAATGTGCAGGTTGTATGTGATGCCAAGGGAATCATCACCTCTGTCTATGCAAACTACCCTGGGTCCACCCATGACAGTTTCATGTACAGAATGTCCGCCCTGAGCTGGGAAGCTGGGAAGCATGGCAACACATGGCTTCTAGGTGAGTACAAGTGCCTGTGCACATGCATGCATGCATGTCACACACAGACAAATACACAAACCCAACAAATCACAAACTTTATCAACTCCCCAGGGGACAGTGCCTACCCTCTGAGCAACCACATGATGATGCCAATCCGGAACCCCACCACACCACCCCAGGTAAGATACAACACTGCCCATATTGCAACCAGGGGCATAGTGGAGCACACATTCGGAGTGCTCGAGTCACGCTTCTGCACCCCTAGTAGTGTTCAGGATCATTGTGGTAGCATGTGTCCTGTTTAATGTTGCAACACGGCAGGACGTACCGGTGGACATGGTGGTGCCACCACATCCACAACCACAGGCACAGGCGCTGCCCATGGGAGGGGAAAGGGCACGTGGCGAGGCAGCCTGGACCCAGCTTGTGGCCATATTTTTCACCTAAACTCCCACCCCTGCGGAGGGCACACAGGCCTGGCACATACCAGGTGACAATCGATGATGACAAAGAGACAGTCAACTGTCACAACCTTATCACCCTGAGAATGTTGCCACGCAAGTGCTACATTGTGTGCATCCCCAGCTACTTAAACATAATCAATCCTGTGTGACCAAAAGGAACACATGCAAGGTGTGTATCACACCACCCCCTGCAAAACAGGCCATGACAATCACTGGTATGTCACCCAAACTCTCCCAACCCACATCACCCTTGTCTGCCACACCATGATATGGCATGCAACAGCAAAAGCCCAACACATATCCAATTACATAAGAAGTGACATGTGATAAATGGAAAGTGGCCCGAGACAATCACGCCTGACATGGAATCAGATGAAATGACTGACCAACAACCTCCCACACATACCAAGTCATACACAAGTGCTTGCCACCAGTGGTAGCATCAACAAAAGATTGAATGCCTGTTCACATGCACATTGGCCAAGCCAGATTCGCTACTTCCTAACCCGTGTGCTGTGTGTGTCTCCTGCAACACACTGCTCAGCACACAGCACAGTGAGCAGCCATTGTTTTGGGGATACACCTTGAGCATCACATAAAAAGAACAAACAAAAAAATAACCTATTGATGCATGTACACGATCCCCAAATGGCAATTGATCATGCGCTGCAGGGACACAGCGTGCCAGAGAAGGCAATCTGTGTGCACCTGTGGGCATGGAAGGGTGGTTGTACGTGTGGTGGAGCATTGTGTAACTGTGTGTGTCAGTAGGGACACGCACTCAATATATGCATGTCAAATCAAGTGACCCTCAGCGTCCTGTACACATCACATGTGAACATTGCCCGTGTGTACACCCCAGCCTGTCAAACCACAACAATCCCCTGACACCTGAAAAGTAAACACAACACAGGAACAGCCATTGACCAGAAGAACACATCATGTACATAGTACCCCACAATGACAATGTCAGAGAGTGCCCAAACACTGTAGCCCAAGCTTACTGTCCAACAACAAAAGGCCCTCCCTCAATTACATATCACCATGACCTTCTGAACAACTGTGTCTGGGGTATGTAGCCTTCTTCCTTCTAGTCTACCTGGCTACAGGATCCCCCTAACCCTTGGTATCCATGTTCCACCTTGCGTGTAAACAGGGTCCAGCCCCCTCAGAGGCCACCTTGACTGGTAAAAATACCAAATCGCAGAGAACTCCAAGGAGCCAAACCCCCTAATCAGGGAAAAAGCCTGTGGCCACCAAAAAACCCTGGAAGAGTCTCCAGTAGATGACTTGAAGTTGCCAAAAATGTCCAAGCACATGTCCAAGCAGAATGATAGAACAACCAAGGTAGCACAGTTCAACAATGGTTCAACAGGATGGGTACCATTTTCAGTACACAATATACAATGAGGATGTAACAACTTATCGGTAGTGTCACAGCTCCAGTCTCCAGGCGCAGGAGTGGCACGAACCAACCACCCCCTCCGTGGTCTGGGTGCCTGCAAAGTAAAACTTACACAGGCCTCCGAGACCCCGGCGGGGAAAGAGGGTCAGGGATCCGTTGCTTGGATAGGCATTGGTATTCAGTAAAACCGTAAAGACGGGCAGGAGAGGGGAGTTGGATTGGCAGGGGAAAGTAGGCAAAATACAAAATACAACTATTGGCAATAACACATACTCAATCAGAGAAACCATGTTCTTCATGCACATTGTACAAAATGAGTCAAATGCAAGCCAAAGAGAGACTTATCTCTGGGGTGAGTGCTGGCCTCCTGCCTGCGCACTCTTAGGTCCGGTAACAGGAGCAGTTCAATGCTGCAAAGAGAGCGTGAGTTACTAATCTGTGTGTGTTTTCAACAAACACACACAACACCATTCTTGCCTCAAACTAAGTGACTTCTCCACAAACAAACACTCTTGTCTGCTGCTTTGTTCGTATATGTTAGCTTGCCCCCATGATGGTTCATATACTGTCAATGCAGTAAGGCAGGCGCACGTGGCCGCATGGTAAATGGAAGACCAATGTGTCAAGAATCACACATGACAGAATGGTCCCTGGGTGAGCTGCAAGACGCGTTTGGCGAGGTGGGCCTTCAGTACAAGTCGTGTTCTGCCAGCCGCGAATTTCAATAGGTAGTGCACATGGCAATTTGCATATGCAAATGATATGCACAGCACTCGAGTCTGTGCGTCGCTGGGTGCCCCCATGTGCTGTATACGTTTTTGGCTAGTAACGCTACTGCACTAACAACTCAGCTCATATGGAGCAGGGGGGACATGAGGATATGGGCGACGCACCCTGCGTGTACTCCTGACAACTTGTAAAGCTACATGGAATTTGTACCTCAATGCATCTTATCTGTACTGTGCGCTTCGTACCCAATGCCTGTCCAAGCTCCCCAGCACTGGCGCTACTTAGCATGCATTTGCAAGGGGCCTGGAGGAAGTTCGGCTGGGGTCTGGCCCCTCGTGCTGCTCACCTTGCCTGGAGCTCCTGGAAACACTTCTGCTTCTGTTGGACGTCTGAGCACAAACCCTGTGCTTCTGCTTGCACACGCATGGGCATGTGTGCACCACCCAACGTGGCCAGGTTTCTGTAGTTTTTGGCCCCGTGTCTGCTGGGAAAGGTAGTCTGGAGGTTCATTTTACCTGATGAAAGTGAATAAAAGCAAGAAGCTCCCTTTGTGTGTGTCTTCATGCTGGTTATCCCTGGGCCATGTTTGAGACATACATCGACTTCCTCCCACCATCAGTGTGACTTTGATAGCCAAAGGGTGCAGGCTACTGTCTACAGCATGAAGTGAATCAAGCACATATACAGGCAAGAAAAGAACACACAACACAATCAACATCAATAAATGGACATATCAAATATGTACTCACCGAAATTGATTGCAGACATGCCGTGGCGAAAAACTACATTATCCCCACTAGGGGTGTCAACACAAATAGTACAGCAGCAGACTGGCCACAGATAGGACAAAAGTCCAATGCCCTTGTTTAAATATTTGTAACACCGAACCATCCATGCAAGCCCATGGATAGGGGAAGCAGGAGTGGCATATGTGAGTCAGGACCCCAAGCTGCAAACACATATACGAGACAAGCTTGAAGGGCCCAGCTGGAACAGACAGTGGATGCTTTCAAAAGCCACAAAGCACCACACCGTCACAGGAATGCACAATAGACAAGCAATTTTAAACTATATTAACTAATTAAACTAACTATAGAACTTCATTTTAACTAATTAAACTAAGTATAAAAAACCATATTAACTAATTAAACTAACTATAAAAATCAAAAATGGCTAAATACAACATGGGGGGGGGCACCCAGGATGGGGGAGGTACAGGGTGCACCTCAACACCCACATGCATTGATGTTGAGATTAAAAAAAAACTCCATGGGCTCAACGCCTGCACAGCCCAACCTGTGTGGGAGATAAGTCGTCGTCCTCCTCACCCTCTGGCTGAAATGGTAGACGTGGCACAGTACCCTGACCACGCCTATGCGCAGCTTGCCCCTCATCAGCAGCAAGTCTGCGGGACCGGTGAGCCTGGTTCTGTGCGGCAATGACACGTAGGTCAGCATGCAGAACCTCGTGTGATACGCGTGCTTCCTCTTGCAAGGTAACACGTGTAACACAGAGTTCTTCCTGCATGGCCTGGCTGGACAACTGGTATACCTCCCGGCAAGCACATAGCTCAGCCGAGATGGTATTCTCAAGCTGCTCCAACCTCTCCTCTGACCGCTGCCTCTGGGACATCAAGAGCACACCCAGAGTAGATCTGAGGGATTCATAGTCAACCCTCATGGCCTCCATGTGTGTCTCTGCGTGAGCAGTAATTGCTTGACGCAAAGACACCATTTCAGCCTGGCCTGCCCTGTCTGAGGCTGCCATGCCCAGCCTGAGCGAGCGGGCCGTGGACTGTGCCGCCCGCTACTGGAGATCCACCTGCCTAGCAGGGGGGAGCATGGATTGGGCCACACGTTCCATGTTCTCAGTAATGTTATCAATTGCTGTCCCCTGGTGTTCGGAATTGGCAACCATGGCTTGCTCCCACTCAGTATACCCCAGTGGCGCACGGCCACCTCGTTGCTGGGCTTGACAACTGCAGGGCCCAACTAGCCGCCGTCCTTGTTGGGTTGGCACCGCCCGCGGCTGCAGGACTACATTCCTCCTTTGATGTGATGCTCCAGGCACATCAGCAACTGGTGTGGAGCGTGACCCTGCGTCCCAATCCACCACAGGCTGAGGTCCCACCACCGTCTGGCCCCTCAGTGCAGGTGTCGCGGACAGAGGAGCGTCCACATCAGAATCACTCACTGGTGACGAATGGACCAGACGCACTTCCAACTCGACATCATCGTCAGAGTTATCATCCGGGCTAGACTCATTGCCAGCCCTAGACATGATGGTCTGGAACACAAGTGGGTTCTCGTGGTCTACCACCCCAAGAACCCCACTTGTGCTGGGTTGCTGGTGTGATAGCAACCCTGTGCCTGGCATGACAACACCATCCTCTGGCTCCATTGCATCATCATCTGAAAAGTGGAAAAAACAAACATGAGTACACATGTCAGAAGCACATAACCAACACACACATAGACATCACATTGACAGCCAACACATGAAGCAGACATGTCACACACAAATGAGAACCTGCCATGCATCCAGTGGCCTTGATATGCAAACACATCCCAAAAGCAGAAATGGATGTGCCTAAATAGCAAAGCCTCCACAAGTACAAAATGTAGTATATGAACTCCATCAGACACCACCTCTGTCAGGCACAAAAGACAGATGGCAACAAAGAGATGGAAACATACCATAAGCATGTCTGAACTGCAAATTGACCACTGCTGCAAGTGAATCCAAACACACAATGCCACACATATTATGCATGTAGACATGCATCACTAAAGCAGCATCAGCAATATAGCTCCATCCATCTGCAGCTCGGTCTGTACCGGGTGGCATGGGCCATGTAGATATAGTGAATGTCCCAAGCAAAGCAAGGGCATGCAACCAGGCATGTGGGACCATAACACTCAGTACGGTCCGAGCTGCAGGACATGAGGCCTCCACAACACCCCTCAGGGCCTGATTGAGCACATTGGTCTATGAATGTGGCTATGAATGTGCCCTATTCCATCAATCCTTGTGTAAAATCTCCACGGCCAGGCCACGCCATATTAGCTAAGTGGGCCTGGGCATACAAATACTGCACAACAGTGCACCTTCAGGATCTTGCCAGTTCAACATAACTTGCACAATGCAGAAATCTCACCAGCATTAACGTCAATCAACTACATATTAGTCAGTCAACAAAAAAGCTGCGGAAGACACATGTGTAAATGAACACTTTCACAAACACATAAGTGAGTAGTCGTAATGTTGCACTACACAACGTTGAAGCTGCTTGCATATGTACATGTGAAAGTGTTCAAAAACACCCCTTTCCACATACACCTGTATTGTGAACATGAACAGCATCCAATACAGCAAAGTATGCAGGTACAACGCTGCTTGCTTTGATGTATGTGAAAGTGTACACATACACACATGAAGGCAGCTACACAGTCATTACAACCCAATTGGCAGGCTAAATTCGATCTGCGCCCTATGCCAGTTGGTATAGGCCGCAGATTGAACAATTAACTTTTCTAAACTAACACTAGGGAGTTCGAATACTGAGTACATGTGTCACAGGATGCACCTGTGCCCGTGGCATTCATGACAGAGAAGGGATTAAAATCTGACCATACATGCCAGGTGACATTGACATTGCAGCAGTGAGTAGGCATGTAGAATGGTCTAACACGGCTCAGAAGTGGGTTGATGCAGTACAGAACATGTGTACGTTACCCACTATCTAAATGAATGAGTACATTATGATGTCTATCAATAAACATGAAGGCAGTGTAAGGGCAAGTTCAGGCATCACATGCAATGTGCATGCAATGGGTTGCATGCCTACAAGCAAACCCCCCCCAAGTGAAAATGCAGGGAGCCATTGCATGTCAGGGAAAGGGTGACCAGAGACCTGTGTATTGGCAGACAGTGTTGACTAGCGTCAATTGCATCATCTGAGTCAACTGACAACAAAGCAGATGATAATGGGACAGTAAGCAGGACACATGATGAACCCTCAGTAGTACACCCATGTGTGCAGAAGCCACTACACCAGTTGAACAGAGTTAGGGGGCCTGAAACAGGGGGAGGCCTGTGCCCCACACAGACTGTGAGACCCTAAACATGTGCGTGATGCAGGACTGAGCCAGAGTGGGCATGGAATGGATAATCAAATGCCATGAAATGTAGGTCATCCTGGACACGTACTACAATGATCATCCAGTCAAGGACACATAGGGGCATGCATGGAATGCACATGGAGCATGAATGGGCACTCATGTCCCTGCGGAGCATCTGCCATCTGTACAGTCCAAGTGAGACACCCTGCATCAAGGACAAAGGATGTACCCCACTGTATGTGTCTGTCAGGTTGGCTGGGGGAAGTGTGCATGTACACAGGAACCTTGAACAGGCCATTGCAGTAGTCCAACATGATACACAGCAGTGCCATGGTGAAATTGGGGTGCAGGGGGGTGGAGGGGCAAGGGAGCATGCCTACGTGGAGTAGCCGCATGCAGGCAGAACACACATGCACATCAGTCATGCAATGACATAGTCCCAGTGCTGAGAAGAAAGACACCCCAGGCTACATGCAGAAGGGCCAGTGAGCTGGAACATGGACCGGAGGGGCAGCCGGGTGACTAGCATGTGAGTAGGGTGCAAGTGTGGTGATGAGGACAGTCCCCGTCTGCGCTACATGTCCAGCATGCTGCACAGCAGCCACGCATCAGTAAAGCATTGCATGACTCGCACATGAGAACCATGTACACATGACATGTAGTGGCATTCAAGCACAACACATCACACAAGCAAAACAAACATGGTCTGGACAAACACGCGACAACACTCACTGGACGGGGCATCTAAGTCCTGCATCTCTCCCACTCCTTCGACCAATCCTGCCGGTATGAACTCTGCAACGACTGACTTGTGGGAAGTGAGGTCTTCCCCCTGAGCTGGTGACCCACCGCAAGTCAACCCAGTCACGGCATAATTGGAGGCATGCTTCGCCTTAGTACTGCGTCGGAGGTCATCCCAATGCTTTTTGCACTCTTGAGCTGTGCGCACCTCATGTCCGAATGCACTCACAAAATCCGCAACTTGCTTCCAGTGGGACATACGATGGGCAGCCGTAGTGTGACAATTTGGCCCCACTAGCATATCACGGTTGTGGTCCCGCACGTAGTCCACAAGGGCGTCCAGTTCCTGCACGCAGAAAGGCTTCTTCCTCGACGCGCCGGAGGCCGGAGCTGTGTCTGGGGTCCCAGCCTCTACTGCAGGTGCAACCTTCCTCCTCTTGGACATTGGTATGGACCCTGAATGGCAAATGCCGCCCTGATCAGTATGGGCAGTGGCGCTGGTGGATTGAACCAAGGGAGTGGCAGGTGGAACAAGGACGGAAGCCCTGACTTGCGTCAGTGGCTGCTGGGTGCCCCTGACTTGACCCTGCACAGCAACGTCTGCTGTGCTAAGGTCACTGACCGGGACTGTCCTGGATGGTAGACTCACAGCCGGGGTGGTGTCGGCTGCATCTGCCCATGCACTTGCCAACACCCCACTGCTCAGGGCAGCAGATGACAATACTGCCCCAGGGACATGTGCCTCAGTCAGGGCAGCCCTGCGTGCACTTACCCTGTGCCTCCTGAACTCCTGGAAATCATCCAGGTACTCTTCCGGTGCCAACGCAGCATGCGCTGGCCCACCCTGAGCCTGGGTGGTGGTGTCCACAGCTGCACCTGCAGCTACCACTACCCTTGGGCCCGTGGCAGTCAATGAAACGGATTGCCAGGTCATATGGGCGCCAGTGCCAGATGCAAGAGCTGCATCTCCTGTAACCACAGGGGGTGGTATCATGACTGCACCAACATGTGGCACAACATCGTGCCAAACTGGCGCACCCCTGCCTCTTCCCCCTCTGCAGCCAGCCTGGACACCCTGGAGTCCCCCTACTCCCTGGTCATCCTAGCCCCGTCTCTGACCACGCCCGCCACGTGGAGTACGCCCAGCTGAGGCGCCCCTCAGCTTTCGTGGCCTCCCAACCATGGCACATATGGAGTAGAATAATTAGGGTGTTCAAATGTATTTTGAAAGACACGATAGGCAGCAATGAGAATGGTGTAAACTGAATTGACATACTCTAGGTAATTAGTTTGATGCGATTGAAAGCGGGCTGAGTAGATAGAATCCAAGAAGAGTGGCTGCGATTATGGCGGCGGACAAAACGAAAAGTTATGATGCGAAATACGTGGAGGAATTACTGGCTCAAGCATCATTCTTTTCTGAAGAAGGTGAAGGACCATTGTCAATAAATTTAAGCAATTAGGATGAGTTAGTAACAACAAAAAAGAGGCTAATAAGTACTGAATTACATGGTTCGATCATGATCGAGTATCTATGGTCTGGCACTCTTCCAACTGGCTTAATTGTACGGAGCGAACCACGACTATTCCTGGACAACAAGGAGTTTATTATCCAATGGAGCTACATAGCCAATAAATGTGGCAGGGATTGGGTAATCCTGATCATTGATGCAGCGAGAGAAATGACACTAAAGATCACAGGAGATCTCGACACAATGGGAGAAGCCATTAAAAAATTGGTACCATTGGACACATATAAGAAACGTTTGGAAGAGATCACACGTGATATGCTAGATTTCAAAAGTTTCTGCACGAAAGATAGAATATCACGGATGAAAAAGGATTTGGTACATTTTTTGCATGAAGGAGCCTATTCGTATACGAAAGAAGGTTATGTACCCCCAGGAGTACAACAACAAAGGACGTACGGACAACAAAAACAAAATAGGAGAAACTACACATCTTACAGTTCGGGTAGCTCAAATGACGGCAGTTTCCATAGTGGACAAGGACAAAGACCGTATAGGAGTAGGGGCAGACAACAGAGAGGGATTTATCGCAACAAGCGGTCACAAAGAAGGGGAGGCATGAATAATCAACATAACTTTGGCCCACCACCACAGCAACAACAATCTACTGTCTCTACGGTCTCTTTTTTGGACGAGCAAGAGGGAGCGAACCAGTGGGGATCAGAAGAACGCAGGACTCGGAGCAACCATCCCTATTAGTTAATTTGTCCGGATACAGTCCTACCAGTATTGAAAAGGTAGTTTTGAATTATGGACTTGGTTTTCTTCCCACCACACATTACGACAAATTCCAGACCAGAATGGAAATTGAACAGTTGCTTCGTAAGATTCACCAGAAACAGTTTTTTATGGATAAAGAGATTGTGACTACAATGAATGAAAGTGGGCTAAAGAACAAGTCCAATTTTGATCCTCCAATAGCGAGCCATACCCCCGAAGCCATAGTATTTGCCAAGAGAGTATGGCATGATTTACGCGACATAGAGAAAAAAGAAATTCCCTCAAAATTTAAAAATCTAAGTAATGTTGAAAAAAGAGCAATCACGTCACTGGCTAAGAATCAGAGTATCATCATACGTAAGGCAGATAAAGGAGGGGTAGTAGTGATCCAAGATAGAGTCACCTACATTACTGAATGTCAACGACAGCTTGGTGACAGTTCCTTTTATTCCAGGTTGTTGGTTGACCCGACAGAGAGACTATCTAGTTTGATCAGAAATAAAGTTGAGAAGGCTCTGGAGAGAGAATGGATTTGTAAACAAGAATATGATTATCTCATTGTATCCAGACCGACTATCCCGAAGTTCTATACATTGCCAAAAATTCATAAATCTCTGCACAATCCCCCGGGTCGCCCTATTGTCTCTGGGACAGGGTCCCTGCTAGAACCTCTAGCAAAGTTTGCAGACAAATTTCTCAAACCATTTGTTTTGCAAATGTTTTCATATCTACAAGACACCACAGAAGTAATCAATTGCATTGAACATATGACTTTCGATCCAGATATTCATCTATTAGTCAGCTTAGATGTAGTTGCATTATATACGTGTATACCTCAACAAGATACACTAGAAGTGCTTGAGAACGTACTACTTACCAAGAGAAATTCAGGAGTCACACCCGATAGTTTTATTTTGTGGTGTGCAGAGATGGCCCTTACCGAAAATTATTTCAAGTTCAACAATGAGTTATACCATCAAATTCATGGAACAGCCATGGGTTCTCCCGTGGCTCCAACGGCTGCAAATCTTTATGTTGAGAATTTTGAAAAACAACACATTTACCAAACTTCCAACCCATATTTTTCAAAAATCGCGACGTTTCATTGACGATATTTTGATAATATGGGAGGGATCAATCAATTGAACAGGTATTTAAAGTTTACGTGTACTCATAGTCCTGAGAAAATTGACTTTCTAGATATAACGATTTGGGTGGACAAGACGCAAAAAATACTACAAGTGAAACCATTTCATAAGAGTACAGATAAAAATGCACTGTTGAGTTTCAACAGTTTTCACCCTAGACACACACGAGAAAACTTACCTTTTGGTCAATTTATTCGGTTGAAAAGGAATAGTACTCTGAACTCTGCCTTTCATGAGGAAGCTGAACAACTCAAAATGAAATTGTTGAAAAGAGACTATCCTAAGAAGATTGTTAAAAGGGCATACAAAAGATCTATCAATAACCACCGTGAAGCATTATTGGAGTATCATTCCAAGAATCAAGATAAAAACAATATTGTGTTCATAAGTACTTACAATGAAAGAACTAATGAAGTCAACAAAATTATCAAAAAGAATTGGCACATATTGACAGGAGGAGAGAGCCCTTTGGCGAGCCCGGTATGTGCATATAAGAGAGCCCCTAATTTGAAAGAACTGCTAACGAAAAATGATATTTCCCTGAAATCGAATAAATTAATCAGTATCACGCAATCATGGGGATTACCTGTAGTTACAGGACATGCCCCTTGTGGCAAGTGTGTCAACTGTAAATACACCTGCAGAACCAAACAAGTTGATTTGGGACTCCCAAAGATGCGTCTACAAACCAAATTTACGAACTGCAATTCCACACATGTGATATACGCAGTATGGTGTCCATGCCAAAAAATTTATATCGGGATGACTGAACGCAAAGTGACTATAAGGATAGGTGAACACAGGAGTTGTATTCGTAATCGTAACACACTGGCGCCGATGGTTGGTCATTTTTTGACGATGGGTCATGATGTTGATGAATTAAAATGGACAGTGTTGTGGCAGCTGGAGAAAACAAGGAATTCTGATGCTGATGTTAAGAAATTGCAATATAAGGAACAATGGCTGATTTTCTTAACCGAGTCATCCACCAAAGGATTGAATGAATTTGACTCTTGGAAACACTGACAACATGACAAGTAGAACACAGGATGTTGAAGCGGTTGGTCTCTTCAATCGCTTATACCGGCAAATTCTCATAACATATGTGAAGTCCCAGTGGTGCTATCCCATCCTTACATAGGAGTAAGGGATTTGCAGTATACAATATACAGAAGGGACCCAGTGGGACCATGGGCCTCATTACGACCCAGGCGGTAAGTTACCGCCTGGGCCGTGACTTTACCACCATGGCGTAAACTACGTTTACGCCATGGTGGTTGGCGGACTTACCGCCCCATTCCGACCTTGGCGGGGCGGTAAGTCCCCAATCCCCATTTACCCTTCCCCATTCCCATTTTTGCCCCACAGGGCATAATGGGAGTGGGGAATGCGTTAATTACGCCACCGTAAATTACGGTGGCGTAATTAACTCCATGGTCCCTTAGCGCCATGGATTTTAACACCTGCTAAAAGCAGGTGTTAAGTCCGCCATGGCGCTAAGGGACCTTGTACTCAGGCGGTAAGGGTCGGCGCTGTTTACGCCGCCGTAAAACCCTTACCGCCTGAGTCGTAATGAGGCCCCATGTCTTTCTTTATAAGACTGTGCCGTTCACAAGTGCATGTACATCTCTCCTACGGGGAATGTGTAAATTAGCTAGCAGTTAGAGTGAACTAAAATATTGGTAGTCTTAGAAGTGGGCCAGTGGCGGTAGAATACATTGTTTCAATACTTACCGCTGTTCGGTGTGATCTGGAGCTCGTTCTGCACGCCGGTTGACTGGTGCGGGGAGCGTGACTACTGAGTGCGAGAGAGTTGTGCGCTCCGCATTGAGCAGTCTGAACGATAACATTGGACACGTGACATTGGAAGCGCTCACGTGACGTGACGTAGTGTACGCGGGACGTGCTACGTTAAAGTGATGCAGGTATAAGAACACACTCAAATGGATATGAGCAGAGTGAGCCTCTACACCACAGGAGAAGGATCTAGTCGAAGCGTTACAACTAACGAGCTGGTAAGCGATTTTTTGTGCGGGACACGTGAAGGGAATGAGGAAGTGAATGTGACACGAGTCTTGAGAGATTCGCAATGAATAAATGGGGACTTCACCCGCTTATTATTATTTTTTTAGGGGCAGTAATGTCCGGTGCTTCAAGCCACAAGAGGTGCAGCAAGAGCGTAATTCGATATTAAGACACACGGGTTTCCGTGTCATCAGATGCAAGTCAGTTCACAAAAGTCCCTCTAATGAAGAGGTAACACACATGTCTATTGTCTATGAGATTAAGACATTAGTGTTAGAAACATAGTGTGTCCGTATTTGATGATTGATGAGAAGTTAATGACACAGAGTTGATTATTCTATTCGTGAAAGAATACTTGTCACAATAATTAGTATATACAGGTTGAGAGTGTTCTCTGCAGTTGTTTAGGAGAGCTATTGTGAATGGAACTTGATTGGCCCTGTGGTACCTGAAGTATAAATCAGAATCGGCATGATTGAACAGATTGTTTAGAGAGTTTACATCTAAAGATTTTGTTTACCTTGGTTAAGTTGTCTACCTATCTTGTGTGTTTTCAGGAATTGAGTAGTCCTACACAATGGTTGAGACTCTCCCCTATACTAACCGATGTCGAGTGATATTGTAGAAGAACGACACGGTAAGACTTACCTAAGTATACTTAGATACTGTGGAAGTAACACAGCAGTGAAACGTTCATTACTGACTGCTGTTTCTTGTTATTTTTCCCTCTGTTTTGCTTTCCCAGGTTTTAAAAAAAAGTGTGTAGCAAAGTGACACCCCGCAACATTCTTGTGTTGGGTGGCATATATCCAGTTGAGTGAAGTGTTGTACAGTGGTGAACCCATCATAGATGAAGAGACATGAGATAAGGGAATAGATGGTCCCCCTGATGAAGTTCTGGTATAATATATGAAATGGAATGAAGAAGAACGAAACATGTTGGCCAATTAAAATGTATTGTGATTTAGTGACAATACACTAACAAAATAATATATTGAGTTGTTTTCACCCCAGGATAGCATTGATTGGGGTCGAGTGTATTTATTAAGATGGTATACTGTACATGTGGTATCCTTTAGTCAAGAGGAACCAGTGGGCTATCAACCATTTTTTGTCTTCTGAGACAGAGTGATCTCTTTTTTTGTATATGGTTTAGCTTTGTATAGGCAGGATGTCACAGGGTTGAGTACAACAGAGATTGTTTTACATATTGAATGGTTTTAGGATACACTTTGTGAAATGAATTTTAGAATTGTTTAAGAATTTTAGGAGTTGTTCTTAGAATGTTGTGATATTTGGTATTGTGATTTATATGAAATAAAGATGTTTAATATAATTTGTGTGTGGTGACCTAGCAGTTACTTGTTAAAATATACTAGGTAGCATTGACCTGGGAACAAGAGAAAGGGGTAGCAAGTGGACGTGGGTTGATCTTTCTGTCATAGGATTTTCCTGTAGTTGTTCTCAAGGAGCCTGGTCAAACACGTCGGTAAAACGGCTCTACGTCTCTGTTTGTATTGTGTACATATAGAGTAGTGCCAGCACAGATGGAGTAGTGCCAATGGGAGGTGTACACGACAATTGTCCTGGGATATTGGGGTGAAGAGGGTGGGATACAAGATGTTAACAGCACCCCTGTGCACCTGCAAGGCAGTATATGACACCGGTGATAAAGTGATGGATCACGCAACGCTCAGGCCCCCAAAACTGTAGTAAAACAGTGCATGCAACCCCCGGTAGCCCACGTGTGTGGAATTGACCTACCGCAGTACGCAGTGGCACCCAGGGACACGAAAAACACATACGCATGGGACACGTAGGCTACTATGACCTCGAAAATGGGTACGCGATACACAGGGGCACCCGCAGTGGGAAAAATAGCATGCACGACTCACCGTCAGACTAGTGTGATAATGAAAAACACGCATAGCCAATACCCCCGCCAAAAGAAGAGATACGTCCTTGATCCGCTGTGAAGTTGTGATGGCACACGAAACAACACGAAGTAGCAACACACACGTCGGTCTCCATGAAAGGCACGTACAGCGAACTGCTGGTCCCGCTCACCTTTAACCCGTGCTGAGGGATACATCCGCACACATACTTCACTTACGCGCTTAGGCCCTTTCCTCGAATTATGCGCATTAACACACGGACGTGTTGTTTTTTCACATGCTGTTTCACTATGCAACCGCCATGAGGGAAATGCCCGCGCGCGTTACGTCACTGACTCGCTTATGCGCTAAGGGCCTTTCCTTGAATTACACACTGACGTGCTATTTTTTCACATGCCAATTCACTCCGTATCAAGCTGGCCACGCGACAACACACGGAAGACCACACTCCTGCCCAGAAGGCCATTTTCCTGCCCCCCACAGCCCCGAGCACACTCCCACCTGCCCTTTGCTGTTGCCTGCCTGCCTGCTGGCCACATGGCCTGTTATTTGGTGCCTGCACGTCAGCCATCTGCAGGGGTCCAGTTGCTGTGACCACCCCTGCTGGAACAGAAGACTCCCGACTGGAGTTCCATCGCTCCACAGTCCAGCACCAGGACCCAGTTGCCCACCCACACCTGCCTCGGGGGTTGCCATGTCGGGGCAAACACCATCGGAGACCACTGGCAACCCCCAGCCAGAGAGGCAGAGGGCTACCAGCTTCAGTGCCACAGAATCCTGGTGGAGCAAGTCTTGGTGCATTATGATGCCCTCTTGGAAGTTCATGTGCCGACAGAAGGACAGAAGAGGATCTGGAAGGACATCGTGGCTGCCATCAACGTGGAGGGGGTGGCAGCCAGCGACATGCAATACGTCCGGAAGCGCTCGGAGGACTTCAGGTCCAGGACCCTCAGCAAGGCCCGGCGCCTCTTGAAGGCAGCGCATGTAGAGGGGTGCTGGGTCCGGCTTACCAACATCCAGATGAGGGTCCTGGAATGCATACACCCAGCGCTCCACCTCCAGGTCCTTCAGAGGCAGACCCGTCCAGAGTCGAGCGGTAAGTGTCCATGCGTACTGATTGGATACAGTGCATGTTGAGGTGTGCCAGGAGTGTGCAGGTTGGACATATGTCTTGAAAGGCCCATGTATGGATGTGTATGTACAGGGACATGAGCCTGCCGCATGTGAGTCCAGTAATGTGTGAGGCACATCAATGGTGTATGTGTTCAAATGCATGATGCCGAAATGCATTTGTGAGTACACACATGTTTACATTTCTGTGTATGTACTGTGGCATGTTTGTGTTGTGACACATGGAGCTGGTTCCACCTTCATGTATGTGCACAATGTACCTGTGCATGTGTGTGTATTTGACATGTGTGCCACTGTGATACACCATGGATGCATGTGACACCGACATGTAGGAGGCTGATTGGCAGATGTGACATGGATGCTGATGATTTCACTGCGACAGGTGGTGGAGATGTACAGATGCATGTATGTCTGGTGGCGTGTGTGCATGTGTTCGGCACTCCCCGTGTTGCATGTGATGTCAGGCTAACCTTCGGATGCTCATGCTGTTGTATGTGTATGGGTGGTGCTGCCTGCTGCAACATTCCTGTTAATTTGCGTATGTGTGTGGGCTCAAATGATATGTGTGTTGGGGAGTGTGAAACCATCTTTGAAGTTTGACACTGCCACTGATGCCTGTGTTCTGTCTCTCCCTGTCTGCAGCGTCAACTGATGAAGAGGGCGGAGATGGAGGGATCCCACCTCGAGCAGGAGACGCAAGGCCCAGCTCCCCTCCCATGTTGTAATCTCGTTGAGGAGTGAGGAGTCTGGTGCTGCGTCCGTAGCCGCAGCTGCCGAGGGTAGGTCCAAGAGGCGGAGGTCGGAGGTGGACTCCTCGGCAGCAGAAGGGGCAGCTGAGAACCCACAGGGGCCTATGGAGGAAGATGGCACGGAGTCATCCAGGTTGGTGGGGGGTTTGGTTGAGGAGGAGGCTGTGGAAGGCATACACACAGGGTCTGGAGGGGGGAATTCCACTGTTGCTAGTGGTGCAGTCCAGGGGCAGGGACAGGAGGCAGCACAGGCGGCCGCAGAGGTGACTGTGTAATACTGTCCCCGATCCTGTGACTGCATCATCCCGCACCAGCAGGGATGCCTTCGTCCAGAACCGTTTTCAGGGAGGGGATGCACACACAACTGGCCTTCCTCTCCCTGCGGACATGGCAATCCAGAACCGTGTTGAGCCTGTCCTGGCTGGGATGGCGTTGCGTCAACGTGGCATTCGGGATGACGGGCAGGGTTCTCGTGAGGACACTGCATGTTATTTCGGATGCCTCGTTGACCTCTTCGGCCTACTAGGACATGTCACCCAGGCTGGGTTACTCCGTGTGCTGGATCTTCTAGTGACCCCCTCCTCAACTGAAACCCCTATGCGCCAGTTGTCCTCCGTGCCATCTTCCTGCCCACATATCACCTGGGCACCCTGTGGAGCTGATTCCGAACCAGCGGCCAGGCTGGTGGAGGAAACAACCCTGCCACAGTCGGGAGTCGGAGGTCGAGCAGGGGTGGCCACCACAACAACTGGACCCCAGCAAGAGGAGGACATGCAGGCATCGACCAGCAGGGCACATGCACGGCTGCAGCAGGCTCAGGGTGTGAGCCATGATGGCTCGGGGACATCTACATCAGAGGTGCAGACATCGGCCGGAGGGCAGGAGGACCCTGGATTGGGAGTGTCTTCCGTGTGGCAGCGGTTGGGCGGCAAATAGATGCAGAGCAGCAGCGGGCGGAGGAGGCATGGCTCACTATGGTCAGGGCAGAGAACTCCAGGCGCAGGGCGTTCAGGCGGGCTGAGTGCCTCGAGGCCACTCGCAGGGAGTTGGAGGAGGCTATGGCTGCATCCCTGCGAGACCTCAAGGCCAGGGAAGAGGCCCACCTCCGGGACGTTGAAGAGGAGTTCGATGATGCTCTGGCCCGGAACATCAACAAGTGAGCCGTTGGACTTGCCCACCGCCTTTGTAAATAGTTCTGTAGGTGTAAGTTTCCTTTCTATTTCTTTTTCCTTTGGGGCGCAAGGACTATGCCCCGCCTTTTTGTATATAGTTATTAATTAGGTAGGATTTAGGTTAGGTTTCCTTTGGATTGTTGGGCTCGTAGACCCTTGGATGTTCATTTGTAAATAGTTTTGGACCTGGATTTCATTTTCTTGGACCCATGGTGGAATACTTTTCTTTTTTGGAACTCTGATTTTTGTTTGATGGACGGATCCATTGGAGCCATTTTACTTTGGATTTTATTGGTTACAGCATTTTTTTCCTTTTTTGGATTTCCGGACATGGAATATTATTTTTTATTATTGTGTGCTTTTGTTTTATTCATTTGGTTTATTCTTCAATACACTTTTTTTCTATAATTTACTTGTGTGGTCATCTCTCATTTGTTTTGTGCATGTCAAAATGTGGTTTTCACAGTCATGTGTCGCCATTGTGTGGGTCTGACCGACAAGTATTCATGGGCATGCTGGTTATTTATTTTCTATCATGACATTGGAAATTCAATGTGGAGTGGATGGAATGCTTGGTTGAGTGTTTGGACTGCGGTAGCATGGGTTGGAATTTGGTTGGCCATACGGGACATGGGTCTGGAGTGTGATGACGTGTCGGTGGGGGGACATGAGTCGGGGCCTGCTGGCAGGTGCCCATCAATGGTGAGTGGGTGGGGGTGCAGGGGGACATGATTCGGGGCCTGCTGGCAGGTGCCTGTCAATGGTGGGTGGGGGTGGGGGGGACATGAGTCGGCGCCTGCTGGCAGGTACCCATCAATGGTGGGTGGGTGGGGGACATGAGTCAGGGCCTGCTGGCATGTGCCCGTCACTGCTGGATGGATGGGGGCGCAGGGGGACATGAGTCGGGGCCTGCTGGCAGGTGCCCGTCAATGGTGGTTGGGTGGGGGGACATGAGTTGGGGCCTGCTGGCAGGTGCCCGTCAATGGTGGGTGGGCGGGGGACATGAGTTGGGACCTGCTGGCAGGTGCCCATCACTGCTGGGTGGGTGGGGGTTCAGGGGGAAATGAGTTGGGGTCTGCCCACCCACCATTGACGGGCACCTGCCAGCAGGCCCCGACACATGTCCCCCAGCCACCCACCCACCATTGACGGGCACCTGCCAGCAGGCCCCAACTCATGTCCCCCAGCCACCCACCTACCATTGATGGGCACCTGCCAGCAGGCCCCAACTCATGTCCCCCTGCACAACCACCCACCCACCATTGACGGGCACCTGCTAGCAGGCCCCGACTCATGTCCCCCTGCACCCCCACCCACCCAGCAGTAACGGGCACCTGCCAGCAGGCCCCAACTCATGTCCCCCCCACCTACCCACCATTGATGGGCACCTGACAGCAGGCCCTGACTAATGTCCCCCTACACCCCCACCCACCCACCATTGACGGGCACCTGCCAGCAGGCCCTAATACATGGCCCATCAAACAACATGTCCTGACAAAACAGACCCATGTCCCTAATGCCAACCCTATTCCCCGTTGCCCCCAGTACAAGCATGCAACCATCCACAGGACCCACTTCGAAATTAACCATGCCACCACAGTCTTAAATGGACCACCATGCCCATGCAGGAATGCACAACGGAGCCACACAGTGGCAACACATGACTGAGGCAATGTTCATTGAGACATGCACAATACCAATGATAGAACACAACACCAATCTTGAAGTTAGCTAAAATGTATTACAACATTATGAACTGACATTGAAGAAATTAAAATTGAAAATCAATGTCCAATGAGAGAAATTAAAAAAAGAAAATGTAGATCCAATGAAGAAAAAATTAAATATGTCACGTTGGCTGAACAAGTTGTCCGTTGCCAATGTCCATTAGAAAAAAATAATCCAAATTAAAGAAAACCATTCATCCATGGGAACATTTAAAACGAAAGTATGTACAAGTCTGAACTTATATACAATGGAAGTCCAAATGGTCCATGATCCACAAACAAAAGGAAACCTACAAAAAAGTCCTATGAATAATGAAATATATACACAAAGTGGAGCAATGTCCATGAACTCCAAAATAAAAGTAAAAACAAAGGAAACTTAACACTAATGAACTATGTACAATGGTGGCGGGCAAGTCCGATGGCCCACTCGTTGATGTTTGTGGCCAGGGCATCATCGAACTCCACGTTGATGTCCCAGAGGCGGGCCTCTTCCCTGGCCTCGAAGTCTCGCAGTAATGGAGTTTTCCAACTCCCCGAGAGTTGCCTCGAGGCACTATGCTCATCTCAATGCCCTGTGCATGGAATTCTCCGCCCTGACCATGGTGAGCTGTGCCTCCTCCGCCTGCCGCTGCTCCGCATCTATCCGCTGGCCCAACAGCTGCCACACGAAAGACACTCCCAATCCAGGGTCCTCCTGCCCTCCGGCCGATGCCTGCCCCTGTGATGTTGATGGCCCGAGCCATGATGCCTCCCATTCTGAGCCTGCCGCTGCCTCTGACGCAACTGCCTCTGCCAGCTTGATGGCATCCAGGATGATGGAATCCACCGGCACCGTTGTGCACGTGCCCTGCCCGATGATGCCGGCACATCCTGCATCCGCTGGGGTCCAGTTGGTGGGGTGTCCACCCCTGTTGGCAGTGATGGGATCTCCACCAGGCTGGCTGCGTTTGTTGGGGCAGATCCACAGGGGGCCCTGGTGGCATCTGGGCCGGAAGATGGCATGGAGAACGACTGGCGTATGGTGTGCACAGAGGAAGAGAGGGCTGCAAGTGTGGCCGACACATGGTGGAAACCCCCGATCATGGACCCTCCCAAGTGGGCCACATTGGCACACAGCTCTTCGTGAATGTCACGTGTGTGCAACGCGACACCAATCAGGATGGACTCAATCCGGTCACGGGTCCCCTTGTCCGCAGGTAGAGGAGTGCCAGATGACATGGACTTCCCCCCTACCTGCGGACGGGCCTGGGACGGGGCATCCCTGCTGGTGCATGGTGATGCAGTCACAGTGTCAGGAACAGAGACAAGCACAGGCACCTCTGCGGCAACCTGTGCTGTCTCCTGCCCCTGGACTGCACCACTTGTACCAGTGGTACCACCCCCAACAGGGCCCATGTGAGGCTCTGTAGCAGCCTCCTCCTCCTCTATACCCACCACCAACCTGTATGGCTCCGCACCGTCTTCCGCCATTGTAAGCCCCTGTGGGGGCTCATCTGCCCCTTCTGCTGTAGCCGTAGTGGCAGATGCGGCACCAGTCCCCTCGCTCCCGGATGATGATATTTCCTGGCATGGTGACTGGACCTTACGTCGCCGGCTGGTGGAGGCATCCCTGCCGCTTTCCTCCACAGCGCCGTCTCCGCCCTCTTCTTCACTCGCCGCTGTGCAAAGGGAGACATTGAACACAAGCATCAGGGTACTGAACTATAGTCCCCTGTACACAAAGCAATGGCACATGAGTGGCACTTTCAAACGTCACTTCCATCATGTCCCTCCACAACATATGGGTCAGTGCAGGCAACACACATGCTGGAACAGGCATGGCACATGCAACATACATTGGCATTCATATCCAAGGCACCGTAGTTGCATCCAATGGTGGGCTGATTCTCACATGCACCATGGGACATGCAAGTCACATGCACACGCGTCACCGGAGGGTCATGCATTTGGCCCGGTATACCCCCAGACACAGTGGATACAGGGATGACTAGGCTGTATCAGTGAATCAACACATCGTCACCAACATGTGTCATGCATCCATGGCGCACACACTACTCAAACACATGGACATGAACATCATGCATGTCCATGACAACAGCACACATCTCTCACACCCCAAACATGTCAAATTACAGACACAGGCAGGCATACATGAGTGCGTTCTGCATGCTGCTCCGCATGATGCATTGTTACATATGCACCATCCATTTGGGTCACGCCTGACTGGACTCTCATGTGGCACCATCATGTCCCTGCACACACACATCCAAACATGACCCATTTCACACATGCAGCCAAGTAGCTAACTACCAGCACACTGCAACATGCCCTTTTTTAAACATAAGTGCATGGCCACTTACCGCTCGACTCCAGACGGGACTGCATCCTGAGGATCTGGTGGTGAAGCACTGGGCTAATGCGCTTCAGGACCCTCATCTGCTGGTTGGTAAACTGGCCCCGGCACCCCACTGCATTCTCTGCTTCCAAGTCCTGCTTCCGAGTCCTGGACTTGTAGTCCTCCCAGCGCTTCTGGGCGTGTTTGATGTCGCGGGGTGCCACCCCCTCTGCGTTGATGGCACCCACTATGTCCTTCCAGATCCTCTTCCGTCCTTCCTTGTCGGCGTGCAATGGTGTGAAGAGGGCATCATAATGCCCCAAAACTTGCTCCACCAGGATACCAACTTCATTTTCACTGAAGCTGGTAGCCCTCTGCCTCTCTGGCTAGGGGTTGCCACTGGTGCCGGAAGGTGTTGTGTCGGACATGGCAACCCCTGAGGCAGGTGTGGGTGGGCAACTGGGTCCTAGGGCTGGGCTGTGGAATGATGGTACTTCAGTCTGGAGTCTTCTGTTCCAGCAGGTGTGGTCACTGCAACTGGACCCCTGCAGATGGCAGATGTGCAGGCACCAAATGGCAGGGCACGGTGGCAGCAGGCAGGCAGCAGCAGATGGCTTGTGGGAGGCTGCTCGGGGTTCTGGGGGGCAGTAATTCGGCCTTCTGG
Source organism: Ambystoma mexicanum (assembly GCF_040938575.1). Taxonomy (NCBI): domain Eukaryota; kingdom Metazoa; phylum Chordata; class Amphibia; order Caudata; family Ambystomatidae; genus Ambystoma; species Ambystoma mexicanum. Next base: position 600,052,713 of record NC_090933.1, read on the forward strand.
GCAGGAGCGTGGTCTTCCATGTGTTGTCGTGTGGCCAGCTTGATACAGAGTGATTTGGCGTGTGAAAAAACAGCACGTCAGCGTGTAATTCGAGGAAAGGCCCTTAGCGCGTAAGCACGTCTGTGACGTAACATGCGTGGGCGTTTCCCTCACAACGGGTTGAAGGTCCCACGTGGGTTTCCATCGCTATGCACATGCTCTTCGTGGGATGCGGTACGTGAATTCCAAGGGTGCGTGTGGTCTTTTCCATGCATTTTGGCTGGCGCGAGCAAGGTATGTGTATTCTGAGGGGTGCGCGGGGAGTTTTCCATGCGTTTTCAGTAGCGCAGAGGGGTATGTGTATTCTGAGGGGTGTGCGTGGACTTTTAAACGCATTTTGTTTTTGATAGCGCGAGCGCGGTACGTGTATTCCGAGTGGTGCGCAGGGAGTTTTCCACGCGTTTTCAATAGTGCGAGAGTGGTATGTGTATTCCGAGGGGTGAGCGTGGACTTTTACACGTGTTTTCGATAGCGCGAGCAGGGTACGTGTATTCTGAGGGGTGCGTGGGGAATTTTCCACGCGTTTTTGATAGCCAAGGACGGTACGTGTATTCCGAGGGGTGAGCGTGAACTTTTACACGCGTTTACGACAGCGCGAGAGCGGTACGTGTATTCCGAGGGGTGCGCGTGGACTTTTACAAGCGTTTTCGTGCTTGGGGGGGGTCTGTATGCTGGTCCCCTGGCCTTTGCGCCATGTAGGAGATGTGTGTGATGTTTCTGGCGCACAGGGCGGGATTGGGGGCATTACTGGCGCTGCTGCAGGGTCGCTGCACCACTCTGCGCCACGGCTGGTTATGGATGTTAAAATCCATGAATACGATGTACGCCGAAATGGGGTTTGGCGTAGGCGGCTGGTGCAGACTGCCGCACGTGCATACTGTGCACCAGCCGCGTGCACCAATTGTGCGCCGAATTCTATGAATTACCCCCATAGCGCTTTGCTCTTTGGCTATGAACTGGAGGTTAATACCGAGGGGTGGCTACTGGATGGCGCTCCGACATATATTGCTATTCAACAGACATGTCCTATTCTAATGACAAAGGCCCAATCTACGCTTTCAGTACATTGCAAAAGAGTTTTTTTCTTACTTTTTTTTAAACCCTCCATAGTATTGATAGTGCATAGTAATTAATGGATGAGCATGAAGAATTCTTAAATGGATGTTTGTAAAGCTAGTGTCATCAAAATCAGCAACAGCAGAAATGTATTTTTAACTTCGAGAAAAGTATCCTCACAGTAAAAGTGCTGTAGCTGATTGAGAAATGTATTATATACATATAGACAGACAATAGAAGTGGACAAGAATAAACTGGGAACAGGATAGTATAGAAGACACATTGGAGAAAATAAATGGGATACAATATGGGTCCCTAATTGCACACACAATCAAAATATATGAAGCTAATTTTCATAATAGTCAATTACATTCCTTCACTGGAGAACCGTTGTTATGCTGCCTCTTGTTATTAAAATGTAGAGGTAGATGTTTCAACACACCTATTGGGAGACATATGTAGGTGGGCACAGCAACATACTTCACAGCACACTTTATGTTAATATTAAATACATAACCGTCCTCTTACCTTTCTCCAGCAACCTCCCGCTTACCTGAGTTCTGGATCACTTTGGTGTACCTCTGTGGGAAGCGGATGTGGGACAAAAGGTAAAAAGTCAGATTCCCCAATCCCCTTGGTAAGAAACACCGGCTTATAAATAACTTAACACACACAAGGAGAGTCAACGAAATGCTGGTGTGTGGTTTCTTTAGTTGATCTTTACCTAGGTCCCTTCTCCCAGTAAACCAGAGGTTCTTTAAGGCTATTTAAAAAGAGAGAATCACAAGACACTATGTACACTATCCATATACCTTAAGCAGCTGCATAACTAAGCAAAACAAAGAAGTCAGAACCCTAGAAATCGTCCTTTTAAAAATATAATACGCTCTTAAAGAATATCAAAGAAAATCTTTTAGGATGCATTCATGGACGACAGGGCAGCAGCAGTATGAGAGGGGCTACAAAGTTCTTCTTGGCTTGGCGCTTATGCTAGGTGCAGCACATCACTCATCAGTAGCATGGGGGAGTCCCCTTATTGTTCTATGGCTGGGCATGTTAGGTGCAGCTATGAATTGATTGCAGTGTAGGGGCCCCAAATGCTCACTCAACCGACGCTGCGTCTGTCCGTAGCGGCCGAGGGAGCCTGTGTAGGCTGCCTAGTGGGGGACGGAACTTTCAAAACTGATGATGTGCTCCCCTCCCACTCACGGGAGCAGTGTGAACAAAGGTGCTCTTTGCTCGGGGGCCACCTGTGAGCCGGGCCACAGCAGTGATGGTGGTGGTACATGCCGTGGAGGCGGAGTGGTGTTTAGGCACTCCCCTGTCTGTCAAGGAAGGCTTCACTTTGAACTCGGGCTGCGGTGGTGAAATGCGATCACGGCGCTGAGCAAAGAGTCAGCTTGACTCTCCATCATGAGGTTTGGTTGTACTTTCATTTTAACTGCAGTCCATGTGCAACTTTTATTTCCCAAATGTAAAGGATCCCCCATGCGGTATCACACAGCAGGGTTCCTTCATTTCTTTCCCCTGTTATTATTGCATTTACTCCCACAAGGAGTTTGCAAAGCGTGCACATAACTAAATCCTCAGCCGTCATCATAGCTTTATTAAGGTTACAAAGTTATGTCATTCTTGGCATTTTAATAAATGGCACATCTTAACTGGCAACAACTTTTCCCGCTATCTACACAAAGGTGAGAACTGCAACATGACCGGTATTGCATCCAGTTAACATTAACCAAGCATTTTGGCCATTACACATATGTTTGCAACCCAGGCTCACACGGAAAACCAATCATCAATGCCTGCGCCTTCATCAATGCCCGCTCCAACTGTGCCCAGGCACCCCACATGCATGACCTCATATTAGACAACAACCTAGACCTGCTCGCTATGACAGAAACATGACCCCTCTCTATCCCTTGGCCTACCCACTGGGTACTCCATTGTTAGGACTGATAGAGACGCCAACCCAGGCGGAGGAGTCGCTATCATCTCCAAATCCTTGCTCTCCATCAGAGCCTCTCCCCTCCCCTCATTGCCAGGCTACGAACACCTTTTAGCTAAAATCAAATCCAATCCCCAGACCACCATGAACCTCCTACTCCTGTACCGCCAACCTAACAACCTCAGCACCCCTGACACTGACATCCTCCTCCTCCTCGCCCCTATCCTAAAGCCTAATACCAAATTCTTGCTCTTGGGTGATTTCAACCTAGGATTTAACGACCCCAAGGACCAGAAATCCACAGCACTTATCACATCCCTTTACGAGATGAATTTAACACAAAATTACTCTGCCCCCACGCACTCCAAAGCCGGATCCTTGACTGGATCCTAAATCGCAACGTACCCATCGAGGTAACCTCCATTGACCTGACTCCTTTGGCTGCTCCCTCCATTATCTACTTTGCCATGACCCTCGCACCCACCCCCACACAAAGAATGGACGCCCACCAACCCATCACTTCGAGACACATTCACAAATTGACAAAGGAATTACTAGAGCCAACGATCCTTGCCTCCCTTGACTCGCAACCGACACTGCTCACCCCAAAATCATCCTCAATGCCTACAACTCTGCCCTCCTCAGTGCACTTGACCTTCATGCCTCCCTAAAAATCACATCACGTAAAGAAAAGAAAGCCTTTATCACAACTGGTTCACAGAAGAACTTATTTCCCTCTGCAAACTCAAACAGGCCCAGGAACATCTCTGTAGAAAAAGCCTGTCACCATCCAATAAAGAAATGTTTACTGCCACTGCTAAAACCTACAAAGCAGCACTCATCCCCACCAAAGCCGATATACACAACATTAGGATAAACAAAGCCTCCTCTAACACCAGGGAGCTCTTCAGAATCCTCAAGGAACTTGTAGCCCCAGCCCCCCCATCGGCTAGCTTCCCTAAAGGCAAAGCCTGCTGCTCCTCAGTACAAATAGCACTAGCCAATAATATCCACAACCTCAGAGATAAAACCATGCTCAAAGATGTTCTGCTCCCTTCCACCATACCAACCCCCCAGGCCATCCTCACCCTCACCAACCCCACTTTCCATTTCTCCCCTGTCACCCCAGCCAAGGTGCTTACCACCATCCAACGACTCAAAGCTTCCAACTGCACATGCGCAATTTGCCTCTCCCTTGTCGTCAAGATGTGCACAAATCTCCTCACTTCCACATTTGCTAAATTCATGAACTCATCCTTTGACTCTCACTCAGTATCCAACTCAATCAAAGAAGCGTGGGTCATGCCTACCTTAAAAAAAAATCCCTCGACCCAACCATCTCCAGGAACTACCGTCCCATCACGATAGTTCCCTTCTTTTCCAGACCGCATCGCCTACTGCCAACTACAAACCTATCCAGTCCATAACCTGCTTGGCACTCACCAATCCAGCTTTAGGCCCAGACATAGCACTGAATCAGCCCTCCTGGACCTTAAGATTCAGCTCGACCAAATTCACAACTCAGAGGACCTCGCCATTCTCCTCCTACTAGACCATTTCAGCGGCTTTCAATCTCCTCGATTACAACATCCTATGACAACATCTCACAGCCGCTTTCAACCGCTCTACTGAAGCAACCATGTGGATCAAATCCTTCTTAAGCAAAATATCTTCTGGAGTCTTTGCTAGAGCCTGAAGCAGCTGATCCCATTCCTGCACCCTATGGGGTCCCACAAGGCTCCTGTCTCTAGTTTACATTGTGCAATATGTACATCAAACCTAGACAGTCTTATTATCTCATATACAAACTTCGCCGATGACACTCAGGTCCTCCTCAAACTCACCAGCAGCCATGATCTGCATTCTGCTGATATCAACCGGATCTACAGTATCATTCAGGTTTAGCTGGCTACTCACCATCTTTGCCTAAATGACAACAAAACGGAGCTCCTCATTGTAGTGTCCCCGCACCATCTTAAACAACTTGACCCTGCCTTCTCCTTATTCTGTATCAACGGTAATAACACCTATGTCTCAACACACGTCAAAACACTGGGAGTCTCGACTCTGAGCTCAGCATGCACACACATATCAAGGCCATCGTCTCACCTGCAGCCTACTCCACCAAATTGATAAACCTCTCCAGGAAATTCTTCACCCCCAACAACTGCCTCATGCTCGCCAGAGCCATCATTGTCAGCAAATCAGACTATTGCAATGCCATCCTTGCAGTAACATCCACCAAAAAGGAACAAGTTACTTACCTGTAACTGTTGTTCTCCAGCATGGGTCTGGCATGGATTCACATGCTCATGAATATTCCCCGTCGTCAGGCTGGGAATCCTCGGTAAAGAAAAAACCAGTATCAGTTTCGTTTCTGATCTGTCTTTCGTAGTAATAACCAATCACTGGTCTCTGCGTCATACTGACCACAGCCAATGACTGCCCTCTACCTAAGCACCGCCTCTGGCAGCCATCTTCAGATTTGGAAGCACGTGAAGTGGCAGTATGACCAAGTGAAGAGCCGCAGAGGGGTAGGCGGGAGGGTTCGCATGTGAATCCATGCCAGACCCATGCTGGAGAACAACAGTTACAGGTAAGTAACTTGTTCCTTCTCCAGCATGGGGTCTGGCATGGATTCACATGCTCATGAATAAAGAATACATAGCAGTACACACATGCACAACCACGGGAGGTGGCAAAGGCTCAACATTAAGCATCACATCAACTCAACATTAAGCATCTTACCTCCTCACCAGGCTCACCTCAGGCGAACAGGTTGCGCAGCACTGCTTGGCCGACCCTGGACTCCTCCCTGGAATCCCGGTCGACGCAGTAGAATTTCGTGAAGGTGTGCGTCGACCTCCACGTAGCAGCCCTGCATATGTCCAGCAGGGGCACACCAGATAGGAACGCCGTGGTAGCTGCGATCGCTCTGGTGGAATGGGCTCTCGGACGGCCAGGCAGCGGTCGGTTTGCCAACCGGTGACAGTACATGATACAGCCGGAGAGCCATCTGGAGATGGAAGCCTTCGAGAGAGCCTTCCCCTGATTGACAGGTCCAAAGTTCACAAAGAGTTGTGACGTCTTCCGAAAACCTTTCGTGCGGTCCACGTAGAACTTCAGCGCTCTAGCTACATCCAGCGAGTGCAAAGTCCTCTCAGCCGGCGACGAAGGCGACGGGAAGAACACAGGTAACACCAAGGGTTCGTTGAGATGAAAGTCCGACGGTACCTTGGGCATGAAGGAGGGGTGCGTCCTGAGCACTACCCTCGTGTCGTGGAAAGTCAAGTACGGGGCCTTGCAGGAAAGGGCCTGGATCTCTCCCACTCGTCGTGCGGAGGTGATGGCCACGAGAAAAGCTGTTTTCCACGATAGAAACTTCAACGGGGCCGAGTGCAGAGGCTCGAACGGAGGTCCCATAAGTTTGGTCAGCACCACGTTGAGCTCCCACGCCGGGGCCGGAGCCTTCACCGGCGGGAACGATCTGAACAGTCCCTTCATGAACTCTTTCACCAGACGATGAGACCACAAGGACGTCCGGCCCGTGGTTCTGGTGTATCGGGAGATCGCAGCAAGATGAATCTTGATGGACGCGTGTGCCAGACCAGCTTTGGCCAGCGTCAGCAGGTACGGCAGCACTTGGGGAGCCGTAATCCGTAGAGGGTTAATCTTCTGTGCGTGGCACCAGACAGAAAACCTCTTCCATTTGTGTCCGTAGCATTTAAGAGTCGAGGACGCCCTGGCCTTTGCAAGAACCTCTCTGCAATCGGCCGGTATGTCGTATCCTCCAAACTCTAGCGCTGCAGGAGCCAGGCCTGCAAGTTCAGCGACTTCGGGTCGTGGTGGAGGATGGCGCCTCCTTCCCTGGAGAGTAGATCCGCGTCCGCCGGCAGCTTGATTGGCGGGGACGCCGACAAGTCCAGAAGGTCCGGGAACCATATCTGCCTCGGCCACGCAGGTGCGACGAGGATCATCCTGCACCGTGACCTCTTGAGCTGGTTGACGAGCCGGATTAGCAGAGGCAAGGGAGGGAACGCGTAGAGGAACAGGCCCTCCCAGGGGAACGAGAAAGCATCGCCCATGCTCCTCGTCTGGGGAAACCTGCTGGCGAACCTCCGGCACTTGGTGTTCGTCGCCGTCGCGAACAGGTCGATCTGGGGTGTGCCCCACCGTCGGAAGAGGCGATCCACCAGATCCTGCCGTAGTTCCCACTCGTGGCACGAGCGCAGCTCCCTGCTGAGTGAGTCGGCGATGGTGTTTTTTATCCCTGCCAGATGAAACGGCACCAGAAGAATCCCTTGGGCGACGGCCCAATGCCACAGGTCCTGCGCCTCCTTGGACAGCGCTGGGGACCTGGTTCCGCCCTGTTTCCTGATGTAAAACATGGTGGTGGTGTTGTCGGTGAAGATCCTCACCACCTTGCCCTTGAGGGACGGAAGGAAGGACCTGAGGGCCCAAAACACTGCACGGAGCTCCAGGACGTTGATATGCAGGGACTTCTCCGTCGGGAGCCAGAGTCCCCTTGCGTGCAGGTTTTCGGTGTGCGCTCCCCACCCTTCTAGGGAGGCATCCGTGGTCACAGTCACCTGGTGGGCTGGGGTCTGGAAGTCCATGCCCGCCGTCAGATGCGCGCGGGTGCCCCACCACCGTATCGCTCGTCGGAAACTCTCGTCGAGCTTGATCCTTTCCTCGAAGCTGCCCGTCGTCTGGATCCAGCGCGCATCCAGGAACTCTTGCAACGGGCGCATCCGGAGCCTGCACATGGGAATGAGGTAGATGCAGGAAGACATCATCCCGAGGAGGGACTTGATGGACCTCACCTTGGCCGCGTCGGCCACCAACATCCGTTGCACCTTGCCCAGGATGGTCCTGGTCCTCTCCTCCGACGGGGAGGCCAGAAGGGACACTGTGTCGAGCCTCGCTCCCAGAAACAGTGCGACTTGCGCGGGCACCAGGTGGGATTTGGCGTAGTTCACGGAGAATCCCAGGTCCGTGAGGAGTTGGACGGTCCTTGCCGTGTGGACCACGGCGAGCTCCCTCGTCTTGGCGCGGATGAGCCAGTCGTCCAGGTAGGGGTAGACGTGAATCCCCTCGCGGCGCAGCTGCGCCGCCACCGGTGCGAGGCACTTGGTGAAAACCCTGGGTGCCGACCGCAGTCCGAAGGGAAGGGCTTTGAACTGGTAATGACGCCCTTGGACCACGAATCTGAGGAATTTTCGGTGCCCCTTTAGGATGGGAATGTGGAAGTAGGCATCCTCCAAATCCAACGACGATAGGAAGTCTCCTTCCTCCAGCTGACCCAGGACGTGCTGGAGGGTGACCATCCGGAACTTCTGCGCCTTGATGAACTTGTTCAGGCGTCGCAGGTCCAGGATGGGGCGCCATCCTCCCGTCTTCTTCTTCACGAGGAAGTAACGCGAGTAGACTCCGGAGCCCCGAAGCCTCTTTGGGACGAGTTCGATGGCGCCCTTTCTGAGCATCGCCTTTACCTCCAGGAGAAGTTGAGGGACGTGAAGTTCTTTCCTGGCCACGGGGGGGACGCGCGGGCACCTTCTTTGAAACTCGAGCGCGTGGCCCCGGGCCAGGGCGTCCAGCACCCAACGGTCGGTGGAGATGGACTCCCACACGCTGACGAAGCCCGCCAGCCGGCCTCCCACCGGGGTGCTTCGGTGGGGGCCCGACCCCACGGCCGGTTCAATCCTGCTTGGACGCGGCCTTGCCGCCTTGGCCTCCTTGGCGACGACGGCGGGGTCCGCCAGACTTGCCTCGTCCTCTGTAGGCCTCTTGCGACGACGAGCGGGCCGCTTGACGGTAGGAAGCGAAACCGCCGCCGGAACCTTTGGAGGCGCCCTTGCCTCCGCCGCTCCGAAAGGGCGTCCGCCGTTGCTGCAGTACTCCAAGGGCCCGGGCCGTCTCAGTATCCGCCTTGATGGCCTGAAGGGAATCGTCCACTGTCTTCCCAAACAGGTTGTTCCCGTCGAAGGGCATGTCCAGGACCCTGGTCTGGACGTCCTGCCGAAAGTCCGTAGCCTTGAGCCATCCGCGACGTCGAAGGCAAACGCCGTTGCCCATCTGGCGGAACCCAGTGTCGGCGATGTCCGTCGCCACGGTGATGGCGTGGTCCGAGGCCACCTCACCTTCCTGCAGGATCTCAAGGGCCTCCGCCCTCTTGTCGTCCGGCAGAAAATCCAGCAGGGGAGCTATCTTGTACCAGAGTTCCCTGTCGTAGCGGGCCACGATAGCCAAGGCGTTGGCCGCTTTAATCGTCGTCGCCGCCGACGAGATGACTCTGCGCCCCATGGCATCCAATTTCTTTCCCTCGCCGTCCGGCGGGGAAGTCGACGTGGAGGCCGCACCCCCCCCCGCTTTCTTCCTGGCTGCCGCGGAGATGACGGAGTCCGGGGTAGGCTGCGCCCGGAGGCATAGGGGGGCTGAGTCCGGGACCCGGTACTTTTTCTCGTACCGGTCTCTTTTCGCTGGCGTCGTGGAAGGGTTCTTGAGGAGGGAAAGGCCCTCATCCCAAATGTCGTCCAACAGAGGCACTGCGAGGACCGTCTTCCTCTTGGTCTCGCGCCGTTGGTAAAGGAAGCCTTCCTTTTTCTTCTCCTCAGGGCAGAGTTGGAAAAGCTCGGATGCCCTGGCGATCATTGAGTGGAACGATCCAATCTCGTCGGGCGGAGAAGCCCTGGTGGGAGGCGACGACGGAAAATCCTCGTCGTATGCCTCGTCGTCCGTACCCGTCGCTGCCGTGTCAGTCCCCGTATCATCCCCTCGGGTGGACGGGGAGGAGGGCTGGACGGGGCGCGACGGTTGAAAAGGAGGCGGTGGATGAATCCTTCTTTTCTTGGTAGGGGGAACACCAGAAGGTCCCGGTTCTGGATCCCCCGACGGGAGAGGTTCCTCCGTCGGTAACGGTAGTCTCGTCCTTATCTCGGAGCATAAGGACTGTATAGCCAACAAAATGGCCGCTGAGTTGTCTTGCGGCGCTGGCAGAGGGGAATCCGACGGGCGAGCAGGGGCCCCGTCGGTATCCTCGACGATGTCGTCGTCGTCACCTGCGTCGGGGCCCATTCCGACGGGCTGGTCTTGTTCCACGCCTAGGCCGTGGCTTAAGACCTCGATCAGTTCCTCTTCTGAGGTTGAGGCCGAATCTACGCCGACGCCCTGCCCCCCCTTCTTCCCCACGGAGGGTTTCACGGGGGTCCTATCGATGGGCACGAAAGAAGACTCCCTCCGAGGAGGCAGGGAGATTCTGGGCCCCGAGGCCGCCACCACTGGTGCAGCCTCCACAGGCTGGGCCAGGGCCGCCGCGACCGTTTCGATAGAGGGCTTGGTCGAATGGATCAAGGCCTTCACCACCTTAGGTGCGCTCACCGCCTTATCCTTGAGGGAGGGGGCACTGCCACGCTCCTCCTCTGCCTTAGAGCTCGACCGGGGTCTCTCCAGGAGCTTCGCCGGGTGCTCGGCCTTCCTCTTACCCGACCCAGAGCGTTGGCTCGTGGTTGATGGTGCCGGGGAGGGTGCGCCCTGCCTGGCGCCCGTAGAGCCCGACCCTTCGGCGCTCCCGGTGCCAGCGGACTCGCGGTGCTTGGCCTTATGTTGGGCCCCCGTCGCCGGGGCGCCCTCAAAGGTCTTAGAAGACCGCTCAGATTTCTTCTTCTTCTCGCCAGACGGGCTCTTACCCTCCAGCCAGCTGGCGAGACGTTGATGGCGGTCCTTCATGGTCCGTTCCGACATGTTGCCGCAAAACGCACAGTCCTTCTCCACGTGCGTCTTGTCCCCATGAAGGCAGTAAAGGCAGAAAGAGTGTTCGTCCTCCTTGAAGACGTTCTGCAGCTGGCATCCAGGGCAGGCCCTGAACAGCTTTCCGGGCGTCGAGCTTCCCTTCTCCTGGGCCATCTCCGAGACCGGGCCTGAGAAGCTTCTGGAGTCCTCCGAAGCGTAGCTCGACGAAATCTTCACCCTTGAGGGGCACAGATGAATCCGACACGGGTCCCCGTTGATCGGATGTAGGATCGGTGGAGCTTGAGGCTCTTTTGACCGAAAGAATCGAAGTTTTTGTGAAAAAGCGCGAAAAAATAGCACTAACGCTCGAGAGCAATAGCACGAGGATCCCAACACATGAACGTGCGGTAAAAATCTGAAGATGGCTGCCAGAGGCGGTGCTTAGGTAGAGGGCAGTCATTGGCTGTGGTCAGTATGACGCAGAGACCAGTGATTGGTTATTACTACGAAAGACAGATCAGAAACGAAACTGATACTGGTTTTTTCTTTACCGAGGATTCCCAGCCTGACGACGGGGAATATTCATGAGCATGTGAATCCATGCCAGACCCCATGCTGGAGAACATAAATAAACTCCAGCGGATCGAAAATAATGCCCTCAGAGCAGTCTGGGGTCTGAAATGCTCTGACCATATTTCGCTAGTAAGATTTGAAGCACACTGGCTACCCATCAAGGCACAGATCGAGTTCAAAATACTCTCTATCACACATCGCTGCCTCCACAATACTTCCCCCCTACGTCGCCCATCGCATTGCTAGGAAACCCAACCCTCGCCTCCTGCGACCCTCTCCCTCCACCTCGCTAACCACCCTAAGATTCACCAGAAAAAGAGCTGGTGGCACTTGCCTCACCTTCATCGCTCCTGCCCTCAGGAATACCCTCACTCCTCCACCCAAGATGAACCCTCCTACCTGATCTTCCGAATAAAGGTAAAAACCACTCTCTTGAAGAAATATTACTAACCATTTTCACCCCATTCTGCTCACATTGGAGACTGGCTATTTCTTGGCCTCATGTACCGCTCAACTGCTCACTCCTACAATGTTGGTAGCAATAACTACTGAGCCTGAACAACCTTACTGCTTCTATGTTTGCAACGAATTGTCTCCTGACTGTGACCACACTGTAACCCTAAAGTCACAATGCATTTACCATTAAGTAACCACCATAGCGCTGTGATACCTCCGGGTGTGGGCGCTATCAACATGTAAAAGAAAAAGAAAAAGAAAAATTAACAAAAGTCAAAAGCAGGATCTAGGGAAACAAACGTCTACACACATTCATGAGTTTCAGGGTCACTGAGACAGAAAAAGACTGTCACATCAAAAATGTGTCCCACGAAATGTGATATTTCATGACACATTTTGGGTGGTACCTGGAGACCCATTATATGATTAATTTCCAGCTAATGGGGAATTTTAAAGTACAGAGTACCAGTGATTAAAATCAAAAAGAATTGAATTTAAAGACAAATTCAAGGCTCGTTTGGGAGTCATCACGCTGGGAGTCCTCATAACCGGCACACTTTGGATGATCCATGCACATCTCTAAGAGCGAGGTCGCGCTTCGAACTTATGCTGCTCTGCATTGTCTTGCTTTCAAAAGAAATTAGTTGCTTTGGAGCAATCCTCTCGGCCCATGAAATTTGTTAACAAAATTGACAAGAATTCAGACCATAAGGACTCCCCTCCCCTTTTCCAGTATTAGGTGTCCTTACCTGTCCCCGTCCAGGGGGATAGACTCTTCTACAAGTTGGCTATTTTGACTGTACGGATGTGACATTTTTCGGCATATGTGCTGGAGCACTTTGTAAAAAAAAAAAATCTTTTCGACAAACTTTTCAATGTCTGGTAATTTCTAGATAGGTGGAAAGGTCATCACAGAAGTGTATTAATCCAAGAGCAGAGTCACAATTTCACAATTTCATAATTTGAGGGCTCTTTGTGTCAAGGAATGATTGATAGATCACGCGTTCTATTTGTCATAAAACCATGACTTATGAGGAGTTTTCTGTTTCAGCAATGGCCTTCTTCACTTGTACCTCATGGTTTGGTTTAAACATACACTTGCCCATTGAATTGCGAGAGGGGGAGTCACTGAGTCCTTGTGGCATATCCTCATTTTGCTAATTGTGTTTAAAACGTGTGGCTGATTATCCACAATTGATTCAACGGCAAAGATTTGTTTCAGCGTCTCAGTTCAAATTCCTAAACTATTGGTTATGTCCTTGTCCCAAAATCTCTTTCTAGTAGCCTGCTTTACAGTATCTCTCTTGGGTTTGTCACCCCCCCTATCTCGTTTTCAGTGTTTTCATTGGTCTCAGCACTCATACCAGGTTTGAGATGACTTTCAGGGTTCCCAGTACCTCTGCTAGGCTAATGGTGATGTCTCAGGTATCGCAGTGATCCTCCAAGGCTTTAAGCTTTTTCAAAGTTCTTAGCATCCCTTTCCGGCTCTAAACATTCTTCAGGGCCATCATCCCCTCTCAAGGCCAAGGTGCTTTTCGGGCTTCTCAAAGCACCTCTGAGGCTCTATACGCATTTCAGAGTTCTCAGTATGCCTCTCTGATTCTAAATACTTTTCAGGGCCATTGGGTCCCCTCTCAGACTCATGTGGCCTCATTACGATCTTGGTGGTAGCCATGCCGCTATTGGCGGCATGGCTGCCGCCGAAATCGCGTCCATTCCGAGTTTGGAGGGCCTGGTAATTCCTCCTTCTAGGAACCCAGGCCGGGACCTTCCCCATTCCCATTTCAGCCCCCATAGGGCTGAATGGGAATGGGAGAGGGAGCAAACAACAGGCCCATTACGAGCGGCCCGTTGTTTGCTCCCTCCGCCCCTCGCGGGACCCGGTCTGCACGTCTGGTGAAAGAGGGGACCTCGTAATCAGGCAGTATGCGGTTGATGGCGCCGTTAACCCCATACCGCCTGGGTTATAATGAGGCCCATGGTGTTTTGATCAGGCTTCTGAGCAGGGGTGTTACTAGGGGCCTCATTACACGGATGGCGGTAGGGATTTACCGGTACCGGTAAAATACCGGTACTGGTAAATCCCTACCGCCTTACTACGAGGTCCCTTTGCGGCTTGAGGGATTTAACGCCTGCTTTTTGCAGGCGTTAAAATCCAACCCGCTAAGGGACCTCGGAGCTAATTACGGCACCGCAAAATTGCGGTGCCGTAATTAGCGCCTTCCCCATTCCCATAGAGCCCTATGGGCAGAAATGGGAATGGGGATGGGCAATGGCGGAAGGGGGATTTACCGCCCCTCCAACCTTGGAATGGGGCGGTAAATCCCCTTTCCGCCAAGGCGGTGCCGGTATTTTACCGGCATGAGCCATGGCGCTAATAGCGCCATGGCTCACCGCCTACCGTGTAATGAGGCCCTAGGTCTGGAAAAGATCTGGGGCTATGCTCATTATGGGACTGTTGGGATTGGGGGCTAGCTAGCCTTTTTGGTTGTAACCCCTGAGCTTCTATCCGGGGCTACAATCAAAAGACCCGGTGTTATAGCCCCCTCAGGCACTCCCTAGCAATGCCTCTGTTCTGAGAGCTACGTTCAGGCTCCAGATGCCTTGCAGAGTTATCAACACCCCTATCTGGCTCTAACCTCTTTTCAGTGCCCTCATTCCCATCTTAGACTCAAGGGGCCTCATTACGACCCGTGCGGAATGGGTTAACGGGTTCCGCTAATGGATGCGGACCCGTTAACACCATTCCGCACAATTACGAGGTCCCCTCGCGGGACCCGGTAAGGACGCCTGGCAAAACCAGGCATTGCTACCGGGTCCCGCGAGGGGACCAGGGAGCTAACAACGGGCCGGTCGTAATCAGCCCGTTGTTAGCTCCCTCTCCCATTCCCAATGAGCCCTATGGGGGCTCCAATGGGAATGGGGAAGGTCCGGGCCGGGTTCCCTGAGGGAGGAATTACTGGAATGGCACTGTAATTCCCCATTCAGGGAACCCGGTAAAGGAGCCCAGTTTGGCGGCAGCCATGGAGCTAATAGCTCCATGGCTACCGACCGCCAAACTCGTAATGAGGCCCAAGGTGTTTTTCAGGAGTCTCAGTGACCATCTCAGGCTCTAGAAACCGCTCTCTAACTGCAGGCGCCTTTCAAGCTTTTTAGCAGTTCTCTCAGGCTGTAGGTCCTTTTAAGGGTTCTCAGCACCCTGTCTACCTCTAAGCAATTTTCAGGGCGCTCATCATCTCTCGGATTCAAATTGCTTTTCAAATTTCTCACTGCTCATCTATGTCTCTAGATGCATTTCAGGGTTTTCATCACACCTCTCAGGTTCTAGTAGCTTGTTAGGGTTCTCCAGACCCCTCTCAGCCTCTGTGCACTGTGCAGGGTTCTCGGGTGTATACACCTTCCCACATGGCTGCCACATATGGAGGGTCTAAGGCTGCCTAGATTAGCTCCACTGTAGAGAAGCTTGATGCTTCCTCCACCTGCTCCAGATGATGTCTACCTTCCATTGATATTTCACAAACAAATTACCCTTGTTCCTTAAACAATGTCATCTAATTCACTAAAGGGTGTTTGCCAACTTGTGGCATGGTTGAGCTCGTGTGAGCACAATGCTTTCTTTGCGTGAATTTACATTGGCTTGTCTTTTGCATACTCCATGTGGCACAGTCAGCTTTCCTACATGGTGTTCTACAGCATCTTCTCAACTTCATACTTACTCTCTGTAGGGTTTATCAGTGATCCATTTGATGATTGTTATATAAGCATAGCCTTTTCAGCAGCTGGTGCGGTGACAATGGCCAAGGCAATAATTACGACCTTGTTTAACGTGCCAGATGCAAGGTTGTCTCAACATCAGTGGCTATTTAAATTCATATCTCAAGTATTCTATGAAAACTCAATCAGGTAGCATTTATGCAGGGACAGAAGGAGACAACCTGGCTATCTACAAAATGTGTTCTATGGGTCATAAGGGCTGCTAGACCTGGACTAGCTGATGATTATACCATGAAAAAGGTAGTCTGCTCATCTTAGAGACCTCTAAATCGAATGTCAGAGATAGGAAAAGGATATATGTGCATAGCATGGATGTGCTTGCGACTGAGACTGACGTTGCTCTCTTTACCATGCATGGAGATGTAGCTCAGATCACAGTGTAGTTTGTGATCAGGAAAAAAAGAGACAGGATAGCAACTGATAGTTGTGTAGAGATGAGGTGACATGAGGAGTGTCATGGTGTAATCGAACCTCTGGGTCACAAAGATCTGTGGAGGGTTGGTGAGTGCTGATAAGCCATTTTATAAATGTGTTCCTTACCTCCTTGACTTCTTAGTGTCTGAGTTCCAGCTCATCCTCAGACCCCAGACAATGTCTAGGTTTGTACACCAACTGGAACCCGCACTTAAGTCCTGTTTCCCTGCCTGCCTCTGCTGTACCTCTTAGCACTGGAGGAGCAAACCTTGGGGTGCCAGCCACATTGCTGTGTAGAATGAATACAAACAATTGACAGTGGGGAAGGGCGTAAAATGGTGAGGAGGGCCCGGGGCCTGGAGCCACAGACATCTCTAGTGGGGCAATGGAAACTCACACACTGTAAAATGGATTTGTCCGAAATGTCTATTTTCAAGCTCTTGTTAGTCTTGGTGCCACCGAAACAGCTAAACCCAAACATGGTCCATGCAGGCTGCAGCAGACAGTGCACTATATATTCAAATGTTAATGGACGGTAGCCACACTTAACAGCGTGACATTTTTCCTGTGCTTTCCTAGTGATTCAGGTACCAATGCCCTCTTCTTAGTCTGTCCCAGGCTGATAGTGGTAGTCACTATAAAGCCCTGATTGTAGGCAAGCGATAGGATATGTATACCATTCATTTAGTCTATGCTTTGCATACATCTGCTTATCGGCAAACCCTGTCCCAACGAACAGAGAAGGGAATGAGCTCAACCCGGCATTGTATATGTCCAGTACCCACATAATATATGCCACACACTGAATGCCACATCCACACAGTCTGTGCCTCCCATTGAATTATAGACAGCGCAAACTGTCTATAAATATCTAATGGGTAAAGTGTAAGCCCTTCATAACATTTAGGGAATCCCAGAGCTTAGCAACATGTAATATCGTTTAGGGATCTGAACATTGAGCAGGCAAGGGGGCTCCATGAGAGCATTGCATGATCAAATATAACTAGAGTAACAGGTTTTGGGAATTTAAGGAGACATCAATGTTGATAAGGGCAACAACCCATGGCATGTGCAATAGTTCTTGACGAGAAATGTAATCCACTTGGAGAGTTATTTGGAGGCTATGCCCAATTTGCCACGAGAAGCTTGTTCACAAAATGTCATCTTGATCCTCTGCCTGTAAAGGTAATTTACAGCAAAGGACCAATGCAGAACTTGATGCCTGATAATGCCAATGAAATACTGTTTTATTATAAACAACCATCAACTTTCTATCCTTATACTTACTACATCATAATGTGCTACATCGGGAATACTCAAAGTACAGGAAGTCACAAGCAGCTCATTCAAAATTCAATTTTAAGTTACTTACTTTAAGCAACCATTATTTTTTCTTTTTTTATGTTTCACAGTTGTCACTTTCTGGCCGGCAAACTTCATAGATAAAGCCTGGAGACTCAGAAACACAGCCGGCATGAGTAGCTTAAGACTTTGTACATGTTGCAGCGGCAGGAAATTGCCACCTCACTCCGGATAGGAGCAAGGCAGCACTGTCATTTCGTCCTCTTCCCTAGGTATTGATAATAAATTGTAGCAAACCAATAAATCAAGGTAAGATGACCTTGATCAATTCGCATAACCAAATTACACTTTATACACTATTTTCTGATGACTTCCCTATTGGATATCATTTATATTAATGATATAATGTTTGCCAATTGTCTATCATTCCAGGGTCTGCATATGAAGTGCACATGACATGATTAAAGTCAGCCAGCCAGGTCCCTATGATGCCAGCATATTCTGATGTGTAATTCTTCAATACTGTTTGCAATGTATTTGACCTTTTATTTTGTTTGTATTTTTATATAGTTCCAACACACCAAATATTCCAGAGTGATGTAAAGAAGTATATTAAAGTCAAAACAAAACAATGTAGACCATAATTTGTATGAAATTAAGTTAATCATAATAAGAACCTGGAAACGGTTTCTTATTAATGTCATACTTTCTAACATCAATGAAACATCTGCCATCATAGGGACCTCTTTAAAGAATAGGCTTTGACACAATTCTAGGTAGCTGGGCACTGTTCTAAGTTCTGCTCTTTACATATACACTCTGAACATCCTTAACATGGTCAATGCATCGTGAAGGCATAGCCCACCTAAAAGTGTCCTATTACTAAGGAACCTTTGGGCCGAGTACTGATGAGTAGATGAGAGAATCACCTTGAAGCTGAGGACTGCCTCCTAAAACTGTCCTAGTCAGTGGGGGGTGTAAATGCAGGTGATGCAGCGCTGGTGCAAAGTGATTGCATTGTCAGAGCCCAAACATCCACCTAGTTTCTTAGTGGAGCACTGAGGAAGGGTCTAGGAATGCCTGGCAAGATGTCATATCCAAGATATAGGGCCTCATTACACGGTAGGCAGTAAGGGATTACCGGCACCGATAAGGGCACCAGTGCCTGTAATCCCTTACCGCCTGTAGTATAATTTATTGTATTTTGGAGTGCAGTGCCACTGCATGGGATCACATTTTTGCTGTAATGTGGCACATTTAGCCAGCCAGATGTTGCCAGTGTAACATATGGATATGCAAATGAAGATAATCCCTTACCACCCTACTACGAGGTACCTTAGCGGGTCCCTCCCCTAACGCCTGGTTTTACCTGGCGTTAGGGAAGGGACCCGCTAAGGGACTTCAGAGCTAATAACGGTACCGTGAATTGCGGTACCGTTATTAGCTCCTTCCCCATTCCCATTGAGCCCTATGGGGGCTCAAATGGGAATGGGGAATGGTTCCCGGAATGGGGACTTACCGGGTCCTCCAGGGTCGGAATGACCCAGTAAGTCCCTATTCCGGGAACACGGACCTGGAATGTGGTAAGAGGGTAACCATGGTGCTAATAGCGCCATGGCTACCGCCTACCGTGTAATAAGGCCCATAGTTTTGAAAGGGGATTGGTTGATTACTGCACATCCTATTTGGTCGTTGGAGAATTTGTTGCAATTCTTTTTGCAAATGTTTCTGCATATATATGTGGGGGGTGGGTATAGTGATGTAATTAATGTATTGGAGTTACAAGGGGGGTGCAGGGGTCTCCCCCCATATATATGTGGCAAAATGTACCTGTCATAAAAAGAAATTGCGACCAATTCTCCAACGACAAAAAATATTCGCATTAATCAACCCAAACTGTTGAAAGCACCAATACTTGAACCAAAAAGCAAAGGTGTGAGCTACGGGTAAAATCTGCAAATCCTATCCAGGTATCTTTCTTACATCTGTTTGTCCGCACTCCTCTGACTAGGTTAATACTTAATATTAATACTTCCCCAGCTTTTTACCGCGGTGGGCCTGGATAGGATTTGCAGAATACTAAGACGGTGCGAACAACTTGGGAAATAATTTGGTGGCGCAACACTGTTACTGGACGCACCAACTCAGCACATAGCAGACAGAGGAAGAAAGGGCTGAACATGAGATTGGCAAATAAGTGAAAAACAATGAAATTCCCTTCCCTGTAAGGCTACTGGAAAAAAAGATAATTCTTGTGATACTTGGGTTAGAAGATTAAGGATCAGTGACGCAGCAATGAACTTTTGTCCTGAAGAAGGCCATATGGAAATACATCAGGGAGACCTTATTTTGGATGGGGTTATCCCATGATCAGAAGGTCCAAACGCAGAGCGTCGACACAACGTTATTTT
Source organism: Ambystoma mexicanum (assembly GCF_040938575.1). NCBI lineage: Eukaryota > Metazoa > Chordata > Amphibia > Caudata > Ambystomatidae > Ambystoma > Ambystoma mexicanum. The sequence continues at coordinate 600,072,414 of NC_090933.1, forward strand.
TACATCCTTTACCAAAAAGCTATAGGGATAATGGCCACCAAGAATCCCACAGAGGTTAAGAGAGGCAGGAAAGAATGACACAGATGGCAGTACAGGGCTTTATTTAGAATTAAAGCTGGTATGAGTAGAGTGACCATATATTAACATACTGAGGGAACAGAAATAAATCATTGTGTTTTTCTGTGATTCTTGGTATCTCTGTAATAATTGTTTTTGGCTTGCACAATACATTTTGTGTACAAGAAACAGGAGGGTAGCACACACTAACCCATGATTGATAAAAATCGAAGTTGATTTGGTTTGATGCATTTGAAAATGTAATGTTTCTTTGTGATATATGTTTTTAGATAAAAACAACCCCCATACAGGAGGTGTCTATGTAAAGAAATAAATAAAAAAGTAAATAGTTTGTATATAAATAAACACCAAGGGTCTGGGATCATTCAAACTGTGTGAACATCACCGTCAGCAGGTCTAAGCTAATACTGGTATAGAGTGATAAGAAACAGGAGAAGGGGGTAGTCTGTGGTTCCTGTGTATAATATTGACTGTTGCCACCATACATCACAGACCCCCCATGAACAACACATCTGGGGTTCGACCTATTGTATACATAAGTGTCACTGGTGCTTCAAGTACCGGTTCAATGCCATTATTTGATTATAATGCCTGCAGGCGGCAAAAGTGCTCAGGACCCCAGTGGTGATACATTCCATTACTTAGGTCCCAGTGCACACAATGCACAGTGCCTTAAAGCATTAAAGGAGCAGTGTTCACAAGTGGCAGCACCATGTTTTTTAGTGCCTCCATACGGCCTGCTATCATCCGAGTTCTATATCAATGTGTGGGGACTCTCTTGGCTTCTTTCTCATCCGTGATCATGCCCCTTTTCTGTTTCTTTGGAGACCAAGCCTGGTAAATACCCTCCGTCTCGTGTGGCCCTCCTTGGGGTCTTCCCTCTGTCACCTCCAATTCACCACGCACAATTTTCATGACTAATTTGTGCCCTTTAGGTTTTAACTTTATACCTCACTTTTATGCAGAAAATCCCTCATCTACTTTATTAATCTTAATTCTCGAGGTTCATTCGAGGTCATCTTTCTTCTCGATTCTCTCTCAGGGATTGCATGGCTGGACACAGGTTCGCTTTCTCTGTGTCAGATCTAGAAATCATGAATGTTATTTTTTCACCTTCTGTAGATAGCTCTCCTGCTAACTATTCCAGCTTCTCGCCATGTATCTCTTTCTAACCGACGTTTATCTCGCCCACTACTTCAGCCCACAATTTACTTTTCATTTTTGACACATCTCCCTTTCAGCAACTATATATCTATTGTTACAGGCACCTGCCATTTGCAACCTTTTTTTTTTTTACTGAATACATTACATGAATTTATGCAGTCATTTCATAGAGGTGTTTTTAAGCTATTCAAATCAAACGGCAGCATGTGATGTCTTTCTACTCTTTAGACAAGGCTGCTTCAGTCCCAGGAAGGATACGTTTAGTCAAGCTTTGCTTAAGCTCCAAGTTAATTACTGATACTAGCAATTAACATGACAAAGCATATGCAAAATAATATATATTTATACACATTACATATTTTTTCAGAGAGCAACCTTAGGTTAAAGGGATGTTATGGTTAAGTGTCCCTTAAAAAGTGTAAACAATTCGTTAAATAGAACCTCTTGTTGCAGCTCAAACCGCCCTAACTCGACCCACTGGCAGACAATGCACTGTCTCTTGTTATGTTGACGGACATGGAAAAGGGGGTTCTAATTCATTTAAGTTCTAAATGTTGTCTTTATTGTTTGTGTTTTCACTCGCATCACATTTCAAACTACTCAAAAAAGTTGCGAACACTCGTTTTTCATGACCTGGTTTTCGTTGCTGAATTCCGATACGAAGTGGCTGGATGTGTCTATCATACGCATCGGCATCTGCAGGGCCGGTCTTACACCACATTGCACCCCAGCCGGGAAGCATCGTTGGCGCCCCCCCACCCCTGACCCCTAAAAATGACAACCAAAAAATGTGTTACAAATGTTGTAAATAGGGCACTTGATTAAGAACCAGATAGAAATACAAATGCAATAGGCAATGCATACACTAGACACTAGGGTCTCACTGTGGGCACGCCCAACCCATTACAGGAACATCTTTTGGGAATTGTATCTACAGACAGTGCAGGATACCACACAAGAGAGACCCCATAAACAATGCACCGAAAGGCTACAAAGAAAGGATTGTACCTCTTACAAACTTTAGCCTGACCAGTAATAAACTGATGAAGCGTTTTACACAAAACTGGTTTCTAAAAGGGTCCACACAGTTCCTCAGCCACTACCCCCTCCCTATTACGCAGTCCTCAGGGGTTATTTTGGCAAAAAAGAGCAGGTCTATGATCTAACAGAGCTGGCATTAGCATATCTTGTTAGTGCTGACATGCAGCAAGTGAAAATCATTGCGTGGCAGTGTAGAAAGGGCGTTTGGCCTAGTGGATGTACAATTTGAGGCAACTTCTTTGACTGCTTTGTGTTTAAGTGTGGGCACAGTATGGCATGCTCATCAGGGTTGCATACACAAAACATTCCAGTGTGCTATAGTATGGACATTGGGCACATCAGATAACATGTATAAGTGCCCAATGCTACTCCCTGCAGCCCTGGAGTTCCCTGGCAGTGGGCAGGGGTCCTCGCCCCACCAGTGATTTAACTTCCATCACTTTGTGTGAAGAGAATGGTCGCCGGCTGGAGGGTGCCCCCTTCTGGATATGTTGTGCCCCTCTCTTCTTCCTCTGCAGCCTGTGCTCAGTCCAGGACAGACAGTGAGTACTTGTGTACATTTCGTGTGTTTTGCCCCCTTAAAATTCATTTTTTCACAGAAATTTCATTTTATTTTGTGTTTCAGACCCACACAAATCCCCCAAAATGTCAGGTGAAAACGAAATTTCTTCGACAACAAAATCATCACCAAATAATGTGGGTCAAAAGTTGGAAAATTGCACACCCAGCGGAATAGAATTGTTGGCAAATTTCACCAATTCCATTTCGCCAGCAGTGATTTTGCCCACCCCTAGGTATGGGTTTGGTAGGAGGAGGGATCTGCGAGGAGGGTGAGTTGGGGGAGGCGGGTTAGAGAAAAACACAGTTCCATTTCTTTTGTGTACACTTTGACCCCAGCTTGCCTTGCACTTTAAAGGGTGGACATACTAGTCGATTGCAGAAGGAAGAGGCTGCCTGCCTGCTGCCTCATGCCTGTAGCTTAATAAGGATGGCTTCATGTGCCAGGAGGCTGCAGCATGGAAAGGTCATTGTTGTGTGCCTTCAGCCTAATGAGGTACTGCTTCTCTTATTAGGAGGGGGATCCAGATGTTAACAGGTGCTCCTCACGTTTAAGCTTCATAGCGTGACTCTTCATTTACCAGTGGCCCGCGGAAGGGGGTGGCTGCGGCCGCTTGCCTACAGTCTAATAGGTACAGATTGTTTTACTGTGACACTCAGAGGTTAAACGAGGTTAAACAAAGCTTATGTTTCAGCTTAATAGGGTGGCTCACCATTAACTTGCAGCCTGGTGTTATATGTTCTTTAAGTGCGGACGGCGTTCTTTTAAATCGCAGTGGATTTGGGTAATGGCTGTGTGTGGAGAAAAAAAAGCAGCTTTGAGAGAATTCAACTTTTACGTCGGGGCAGCAGGGGGCGAGAGCTGCATACAGCTGGTTCCCTGGATCCCTGACTGCTGGAATGGGCAAGAAGCGGGTGGCAGCAGGAGTGGGTTGGGGGCATTTTTGAATCTCGATGCTGGGTATTTTTTTTATCCTGGTAAGGACTGTTAACTTTTGATCTCAAATGTAATGTGTCTTGTGAGTTGGTTAGTTTTGTGCGGCAATGGGAATTGAACAGGGCCGGTCTTACACAATAGTCCCACCCCCTCAGGGTGCTGCTGCCGGTATATGTGCTACTTGTACAGGGTAACCAGCGCTACTCGATTATAGCGTGATTTTATTTAGCATAAATGAAGCATCAGGTGCGTGCTCGCAACAGAAAGATACCCACTTCCCTCTCCCCTGGCCACCTCTCAATCCTCAGTCAGACCTATTTACACTGCTTTCAAAACTACCATAAAACCTGTCGCAGTCCAGACGTTTTAATTTGAGTCCTTCTTTCCAGCTCACAAGAGAACTGGGCTCTGGGAGCCTGGCAGCGGAAACTCACGTTTATGATTCATGTCATCATGTGCTTTCCGATCATACTATCATCTATCAACATGCAAATAGAATTGTGATGTGCGCACGTTGCAAAAACAAAAAAATATATAACCCTGCCTTCTTAAGGAAATGCTCACCTTCAAACTGTTTGCATCTATAGTGGACAGACATACACAAAGCCCTCCGTGCTTTGTCCGAGAACGTGCACCAGCAACACACCTCCCAACTCCTGCATTTACAGATAACTGTACAGCACTCAATGCATTAACGCCCCCAAATCCCACATCTATGTGGGCTATATCGACCTCACAGCTCCTAAAATATCCCGTAAAATGTATAAACGTGACATGCAGACCCAGAGCAGTTTCTACTACAGACAGGGGAGCCAGTGAATTTATAGATTGAGCCGAGCCATTGGGTCTGCTCTGGCTCAAGGAGTCAAATACAATACAGAAAAAGACGCATGGCACCTACATGAGGCCCTTCCTCCCCACAACTCAAAATCCAAACCTGTTGTCTTGCCCTCCCCCAGCCGACAACACAGAGCTCATACCAGATGCCCTGAACCCATCAACAACATTTTCCCAGATTCTTGTTCCGCCTCCCCACGCCTCACAACAAAGCCATGCCTGCTGTCCTACGCTACCCACAACCCATACATGGAAACCCAATTATAGCACAGTGAACACTTGATTTGCCGAGGATCACACATTGAGAACTGGGATTTTAATAACATTTTCACATTACACGTTTTTGACTATATATTTTCGCAGACCTAGCAGATAAAAATATTTTCAAATGTATCGATTTGGAGGAACTCTTAAATCCTTATATTAAGAAAAAAAGTATAATTTCAGCTTTACATTCTAGTGCGTATTCTCCCATCCACAATAGAGAAAACAAATTAATTCAAGTCTAGAAAAAACCCTTCTGTTATTTCCAGATAGCCACAAAACGTCTACATGGTAACCTACTTGTACCCATTGTTTGACACACGCATGACATTTCTTTTGTATGATCCGAAACAAATGTTAAGTTACACAATGTTTTCTTCTTTATATGTGCTGGTCAGAGCGGCACAAAGAATGTACATAAACTACACACTTCAAAAGGGTGTGGGCCTACGTGACTGTTTAATTGTCATTGAGAGCACAGATTCAATAGAAACCTGCAGGGTCCAAGGTTGGGAGGGGTGGTTTCCGTTACAAATACACCTATCGATTTTATTCATTTAACATTCACACTCAGTGCGGAAAGAGTTGGAAATCTGAAGAGAACCAGCTGCCTGGGAAGTTGACGCAGAGTGATAAAGGACATTACTCCTGCTGCATTTAAAGGCACAGCTGACAACAATGGGATGAATGCTTGCAGGACCCTTCACCCTTGCTCTGCATGGCTCCTCGATGGAGGTGAACTATCCCCCCGCAACAAGCCTCTAAATGTGCTATGGGGTGAGATGAGATTGGGCAGTTGAATTTCGGAGTACAATGTTTTAGTTTTGACTCAGCCACTTGGCTCGAGTTGCCCCGAGCCCTCCCTGGCTCCCCAAGCGTGAACACTGGTATACTTCTTGTGTGATAGAATGCCATTTGTGAGTGTGCCATCCTAAAAAATGTTTTAAAAATGTTGCTACGCAAATGAGAGTGGTTTACTCTCTCAGAAATGGGCTCAGCCTCAGACACTAGCAAGAGCAGTGGGGAACACGACAAAGGCCCCCCCAAACACTTACCTGCTGTGCACCCACTCGCTCCTCTTCTCTGTAATGGCGGGGGCCCAACAACGCCAGCCAGCCCCAATCATTCCTCATGTCACTGTCAGTGCGTGCGCATAGCCTGGAGGAGGGCATGCTGCACGTGCGGCGCCACCCGGGGCCGGAGGAAGTGACTAAAGCAACAAATGTTGCTACTTTATTTGCCAATTGACCTGCTGCCCTGCCTGAGGGCCGAGGCTGCAGCCTGCAGCAGTAGTGCTACTAGAATACACGTTCCGAACGTGTATTCGTTTCGTGACCTCTATAAAAATTAATGTGCCTGCCTGGCTTGCAGGAGCACCAGAGCGGACTGCTGGTGCGGCGCCCCTTAGAGGCTGACTGACATCAGGCAGCCGCCTGAGCTGCCTGACACAAAGACCGGCCCTGGGCATCTGTGGTGTCATCAGGCATGCATGGCTATGACCCAGTTAACGTGGTCGAGCTATGGTTGCTTTAAAAATGTTTTTTACTACATTTCAATGTTGTTGTTTTTTTAAAGATGTGCAAAATCGCACATACTAAACCATTGTGCATTGCCTGCATCCAAGCTTAGTCAGCACGTTGGTTGGGGGAGTTCCTTTGGTCCTGGTACAGACACCCCACTTTGAATGGGACAGAGCATTCTGCCCCACCATGCAGTCTCGAGCCACCCTATCAGCACACTGGGCATGGCATGCTCATTTGTTAGTGTAACCAGGGCAGAAAAACCACATAATAGGCCCACTGGGCATACCCAGGTGCAGAGCACAGTGGTTCCTTTGTGTGTCCATGCCCCGGGAACCCCCAAGTCACCCAGTGGCACACAGTGCAAATGAACAAATGGCCACTTTGATATACTGAGCCCCAAGCTTCTCTTGAGCTCACTAGGCATTGCCGGCATCCATGCCTACTTTGAATGGGGTAGGATCTAAGCCATGCAAAGTGGCCAGTGTCTTTCTAGGTTGTCTTGATGTGCACAATCATAACTACAATGCCCACTGGACATTGTGTCTGGAACACACCCATGGCCCACGTGTCAGGCACTGCCAAGCCACCCATCATATTCCATTGACATGACCTACAGCCATGCCCCAGGCTCCTTCAAGAGTACTAATGTGTCTATGGGGCATGTCAGGTGGCAAAGCCTAGGCCACTCTTAGCATCCATTTTGTCCACCAGGCATGCCAGATGGACACTGGATCCGGCGTATGGCGTGTGGCGAGACAACGGGCTTCTCCCAGATATCTATTGTGACAATGCCACAGGCACATCGTATGCCCCCAATATGCCTGTTCCTATGCCCACTGGCCCTAGGCTCATACCAGACACCAAAACACATCAAGTCACCTAATGTGTCCACTGTGTATGGTCTGCATTCATGCACAGTTGCCAGTTTGTCCAGTTTAACCATGCCCTTGCCATGCCACAGGCACCTCCAAGCCATCCTATATGATGCATGGTGCATGGACTTTGAAAATGCCCCAGTTCTCTCCAAGCCCACGCGATCTGCAACCATACTCACTTGCTTGGGCCATACTATCTAGTTTATGAAAGCTTCTTTTTTAGTAGCATTTTACATTTTTTATTGTTTATATTTTACTTTAATTGGTAGGATTTTGATATGTGTTTTTGTGATCGATCTCCATTTGCATCTGTTAATTTCTTTTCTTTTATGTATTTTTTGGTAGTATATTTTTTTAATTGGCAAAGCCGTAAAATACGGTGTATGTCCTGTGGGCACACAGTGATCTTGATGTAGGGGGATATTTTGATGTTGCAATGCTCTCCTCCTGCCTAGAAAAAGAATGGAGGGGGATTTGGAATTTCTCAACTCTTTGTGGAAGATGAAAATCTGCATTTAGTTCAGCTTAGTGCTGTGGTTGTTGGGGAGGCAGGGTCTTCTACAATTAATGCTGATCGTGTAGTGATGGTGGAGATATTGATTGGAAATGTTTCAGTTGCAGCAGGATTACAGCGATCGAGTTGGGTACAAGGTGTAGCAAAAGTTCCTTAAGATGTTTCAGGAGATCAAGAGGAAGCCCTGCCTTCACTATCATCTTCTTGGGAATGGGGTTGTTTGAAGTTGTCTTAGGAACTTTCAGAAAAAGAGTCTGAAATAATGCTATGCAGAGATGCCAGATCACAGTTATTAGGAGCACCCAATCATTGGGTCTTTTGCCATTTTGAACCACCGGCAGGGCTAGCACCAGGATTTCTATAACACTTTCAAACCATCAGAACCCATGTTATGGGGATAATAGCCGAGATAGTGAAAATGTTTTTGCTAGGACCATACAGGTGTCTGGACCACAATGTCTATTTAATTGCAAGTGTATACATCACCACACTGCTGTGACCAAGCCTTGCACACAGAGTTATGATGCTCTACCAATGCACATATAACCCAGACCATTGTCCCAGATCAGTGTTTTGCAGCCTGATGATCCCGGACAGCAGGTATACTGACGGCATTGACTAACAACTAAGACCTTCTTTCTACTGGATGACACCATCACTTGTGAGGGAATTTTGGCTGAGGATCTATAAAAAACACAACCATCACACACGCATTCCAGGAAGAGAACTCTGACCACAGGAAGCACCTACTCAGCCTTTTTGAATCTGAAAGCCTTACCCAAATGTCCTGGGAAGCAAATGAAAATAACAACAATCCTACCACAGACTCATCTCCTTCCACTAGTAAACAACATAAAATAGTGGGCAGCAGATGCCTTGTGATTAATGCATGATCTATCTCCAAACACTCATTTGCTTTATTTGTCCTCCTCTCAGAGGAACAAATAGAATTACTTTTCTACATGGAAAACTGGCTCTCTTATGACTTATCACCAGTAATCAATGAAAGTAGTTCAGAAGGATACAATATCAAATGCAATAATTGCCCAAAAAAGAGGTAAAGGGTTAGCACTAGCCCAGAGATTCTACCAAAGTCTCAGTGCCCTCAGTCGATAACATCTCAGATTGTGAGTCACTTGCACTTATCTGCTTGGTCTCTCACAGCTCTTCACTAAGCTTTCTCCTTCCATATATACCACCTTTTTATATTCCAATACTTGCAGACCATCAACATCAGACAATACGCAGAGATTTCAGCGACTGGCTGGAAAAATAAGACCATCTTATCATTAAATCCATTGAAGCTAACCTCACTGTACTACATCTCATAGAAATAGTGAGCACATAACTGGCCATAAATGCTTGATGACATTTTCCATAATTAGAACATTACCCAGTTCACAACCACCTCACAGAAGCTCTGCCACATGCATAACCACCCTTAGGGCATTTGGCCTTGCCCCGAAGTGGAAACATGGCATGTTATTAAAAATACTGAAATCAAACAAAGCAACAGTGATAAAATGCTCACAAAAAAAAGCATAGATGAAAACGCCACAACCTTCAGACCTGCATTAACGTGGCTTTAGACAAGATTTATCCCCCAAAAAAACTTTCAACAACACGAGAAGAAGAATTTTGTGACATGGTACACATCAAAAATACATAAAATGAAGAAAGAGAGAGAAAATTGGAGAAAATCTGGATGAGAAACAGCCTGCAATCAGAGAGATATATCTTTCAACAGGGCAGAAATGATCAAAACCAAGAAGCATACTACTCCAAATGCATTGATTCAGCACAACACAGCCAAATGGAAATGTTCGAGATTATTCAAAATAATAAAAGCTTGGCAGCCTGCAAAACAACCCCAATCTCAACCCATGAATTATATGATCAAATCATGACATACTTCATCAAAAAGGTACTACTCATCCAAGAGTACCTGGAGAGTAAAGGACCAAGGCTTACCTACCTCACCAATAAGACATCACCTCCAACCTGATTATTGCTAACCATGGGCCTCATTACACGGAAGGCGGTAAGGGTTAACGGTCACCGGTAAGGGTACTGGTGACCGTTAACCCTTACCGCCTTACTACGAGGTCCCTTTGCGTGACCCGAAACCAGCCGTTAAAGTTGGGACCCGCAAAGGGACCTTGGTGCTAATTACGGTACCGCAATTTGCGGTACAGTAATTAGCTCCTTCCCCATTCCCATTATGCCCTATGGGGCAAAAATGGGAATGGGGAAGGGCCATGGAGAAAGGGGGAATTACCGCCCCGCCAACCTTGGAATGGCGTGGTAATTCCCCTTTCCTCCATGGTGGTACCGGTATGGTACCGGCGGCAACCATGGTGCTAATAGCACCATGGTTTACTGCCTACCGTGTAATGAGGCCCCATGTGCCTTCTCCTTCTTCCTGAAGGACCTTCTCATCACAGATGACTCCAACAATCCTGCAGGATCTTTGGAAGGTTCCTACCCGCTAGTTTCTTTAAAATCATCATGAAAAACCCAGAACTGATGTCTGAATTTGTGTTATTCCTAATAACTCAATCACCACAGGCAGTGCCACTTTAGTGTTAAAATCATCCTACATCAGGGCATTCTTCAAACACAGACAGCAGACTCAAACAACCCTGCAAACCTTAATCCAATCTCAACCACTCCGTTCTTCAGAAAAATACTGTAAAAATGCATCTATATCCATCTCCTGGAAACACGTGACCTGCTTTTTAGGCTTTTTGAGGCAGGCAATGCCTATTGAACAATGAAGGGTACAGAATCACAGTTGTGCTCAATATGGGACATACTCAGAAGATTGTAAATGGCAACTCCTTCTGGACATCTCAGACATTTTTGATACTGTTAGTCGCGAGATTCTTCTAAACAGACTAGGAGACATTAGCCCTCATTACAACTTTGCCGGTCTGGAAACAACGGTGCCGGTAAGCTTACCGGCACCTTTGTTTCCAGACCGCCAAAGTACAAGTCTGGTGGGTGGGGAGATGTCCTCCCACCCAACAGGTCTGACTTGCCGGGCGGACTGGCACCTGTCCACAGACTTTCACGGAAGCACCGGCACGTCATTAACGGTGCCCCTGCTTCCCTGTTCACCGTTGGACTCAAATGGGAATGGGGAACAGCATGTTACCGGCGCCTGATTTACCGGCTGCCTGGGTTGTAATACTCTGGTGTTACCGGCAAGTCAGGCGAAGGTAACTGTTTACAGGTCCGGCAGCTACCTGCCAGTTTTACCAGCACGGTTACTGCCGGACCCGTAATGAGGGCCAATTAAATAAAAGGACCACCCTATGTTGGATTACCTCATTCCACAACAACATGACCAATGCCACTAATATGGCTCCCTAGAGATACTGGCCATATCATCTGGACTGGTTCCATGCTGATAGCCCTCCTCGTCCAACATTTACATGACACATATACTGGAACTCACCAACCTATTCATCCTCTCCTGGTACAACTATACAGATGACACTCAAATCAGTGACACACTTTCAAATGACCTTTCAACTAACTCACAAGACCTAATGCGATTTCTTGCACAACTAACCACATGAATAATGACAGATAGACTGAACCCTAACCCCTCCAAAACAGTACTCATTCTTTGCAGTGCAGCTCCATCGAACACCTCCTCAGTTCTCTGGCATGAGTTTTTTTCTTCTCTGCACACTGATGCATACCACCCTACCTTTCATTCACTCATATGGCCATGGCCATAGCTTGTATCATGGACTCCCAGAATACCTAATTGAAAAGCTACAAAGAGCACAAAGTGCAGCTGCCATATTACTTCTAAGGATGAAAAGGTTAAAACACATCACCTCTGCACTGTGCATGCTACACTGGCTCCCCATCAAAAAAAAGAATGTATTTCAAACCCCTTAGCATTGCCCAACATGCTTACTCAACCATGGAAAGGACTCTGCTTGCTTCACAAGGAATTATCAGCATTACACACCAAACAGGACGCTTAACTCTGGTAACGCTGCTCTAGTCCTTGTTCATGACTTCCAAAGAAAAAGAAGTATCTTCTTTCTCCATATTGGCTACCAAACTTTTGAACTCCGAATCCAAACATCTTTGTATGGGAGCAAACCACGGCATTCAGGAAACAACTTAACACACAGCTCTTCAACTAGGAAAATTGTATATAAAACAATGAACCTAGACCAACCTAAATAGAATCACTGAATTCTATATAGCTCAATTCATAATGTATTTAGGCGCTTAGTCTATCAAACAACCTAACTCTCTACAAAGGAGACTAATCTGCTGAACCATTAGCTTAAGGAAACTCAATTCCAGCCACGGTTACTGAAGAGGAGGTGCTAGACTTGTTAGACCCCACCCCCAGCCCCTCAAATGGAATGCCGATAACTTGTCAGGCTGATCAATAGTTCCAGTATTGCAAAAATCAGAATTGTAGTGCTTTATAGGCCAAAACAACACATTTTTGGGTGACATATATTTTTCAGGGTCAGAATGCCCTACACAGTGGAGGGTATCTCAGGTGGTACATGTATAACATCTAGTCTGAAAACTGAACCAAACTCCCCATTGGTAGCAGCACAGAACATTCAGACTAGAATAAAAGTCAACTAAATTTAAAAAACAAGATGGTGCAAAAACCCATAGTCATGCAAAGATAATTAAATAATTCCCTAAAACAGTTCATGGATAGTACACTGCAGCTGATGCATATATTTAGAACTTCTTGGCAGCAATTCTGATATTGATGGGTCAGGGGAGGCCAGTTAGTGGTCTGGGAAAGTAGCAATTAGAGCAGACAGCTGCTGGGTTTGCAACAAATAAAATGAAAAACATGGTAAAGCCTACCAAAAACACTCTGGTGATCTGATAAAGACTACTCCTTTCAAGACATCAAAGGATTTATAATAAAGGTCAGTAGGATCACACACACATTTAATTAGCATATATACCAGTCAAGTGAGGCATGCCAAGTTATGTCATGTGGACCTGGTGAGTGGCAGACATATCAGCCAATCACAAGTAAATAAGGGGTTTGCTTGTGGATGTAATAGCCAATCAAAATGTATCATGCAATAAATAATAAAGTTACATCAGCCTTGAAACAGTATATAAGAGCTGATGTTGAGAGCCCATTGCTGTTGCTTTCCTGGTATTGCGTGATGCATTAAAGATGACATCAAAGGCCCAGGTGTCTGTCTGCCTCCTTATCTTGTGTCCAGTCTCTGCTGCCTGATCCACATATGTGAGAGTGCCAGGCCACTGTGTTCTGAAGCAAAGCAAGCTTGCCATGAAGGTACCTGAAGAAAGCATTGAACACTTAGCCAAATCCTCATGCCCTCCCCTTCACTAATTATTCACTGTTAAATCCTTTCAACATTGTAAACCATATCCACATATCATTAGACAACCCACAAGGTCTAGCACAGTAAAGTTAGACTCCTCCTCTCCCCTTTCCCTATCAACATGCCACTGTCCTCCATTGCATACACAGCTACCTTCTTAATCTTGTGGCACCCTTTGGCTAACAAGCCCCAGGGTAGATCCCCCGCCCTAACACAGTAGAACCACTACCAGCATACGGGTAATGGGTGCTTCGACCTGAACTTATCAACACCACCTCATTTCTTCTCCTGCTAGCCCCACTGCACCACTAGCACTACTCTCCTACCCCCTTTTTATTATAGAGCCACATGCAGAAAGGCTAACATTATTATCAGAAGGGAACTATACAAGATCACTTACCTTCCCTTGCCAAACCTACTTATGCAAGTGAATGGTAAACTGCTGTTGAAGGGGGCCTGCAGAAATCCTCAAGCCTGGATCACAAGCATCCCTGATAGCAAGTGTCTTGATTAACCCAACAACTCACAGTCCAGTGGTAAGAACTCAGGTGACAATTCTCAGCACAGGAATGACAATACACCCTGGTGAGTAAAACAATCCTTTGCAGGCCGAGTGGCAGGATCCGGTCACCCAGAGACTTGAACTGTGAACCAACATTGACCCATTTGACTGACAAGAAGACAAGAAGAACAACTGGCCTTCTTTGTAGTGGGACACACCAGTCAAAACACTTGCAATGTTGTCTCCAGGAAGACTGAGGAACCCAACCAAGTAGATTCTGATGACCCAAAGGGTCAAGTGAGGAAGCAGCCAGATCGAAATGGTCCCAAATAGAAAATAACACTCAAGGTGACCTTGGATGGCTCAGACAAACAGCAGACACAGTGGGGGGAGGAATTGTCCCACAACCATTCTTGATGAGGGCAGTGTTGTATCCAGAGCAACACGACTAAGGTGATTTCCGGGAAGGCAGTGGTAAAACTGGACAGAAATGGCTCCAGCCCAGGAATACCAGCCCATCCAGTGTGGAGGACCAAGCAGGGTATGAGTGCAGCCTAAGAAGGAAGTCCATCTACCAAAATGCCAACAATGGAAACTGGAGCACAGGGAAAGACAGGACCCGGCAGGTTTGGCCAGACCTGTACATAAAATTGCAGCAGCTTCATGGAAACAATTCTCCAGTACTCAGGTAAAAATCCCATCATGCAGAATTGAGGCAGGGTTAGGGTCTCCCCTAGATGCACCCAGACACCAATGGGTTGGTATAAGCCAGCCCTCTCATCATAAACAGGGTCACTCACACAAAGGCCTTGGTGACCACCAATCAAGCGAGCCATAAAAACGGTAAACACCAAGGTCAACCACACAATATTGGAACCAGTCCAAATCACTATAGAGGGTGCAGGAATGAGATCAGAGTGATCCCTTGTTTCTCTGATGGCCAGGTTAGGCCTGCCTCCTGGTTTCCCCAAATAAAGAAATGGTCCGAAATCAAAATAGCAGAGAGTGGGACTTAAGAAAATACATCATAACTCCAGTGGCTTCTTCTGGGTTGTAAGTGATTTCAATCCGGCACACACTGAAGTCAAGCCCAGCATGTAGTGCGCAATTGAAACCCTTATTTATTTGTATCTATAAGTTCAATATTCTGAACGATATACCACTCGTATCATACCCTTCTCCTGGAACCCCCGGTCACACTGAACCAGGAATCAGGCAAGTTTACAAAGGTAAATATTTATTTATGTATTTAAAATGTAATCACAATATATTTTAATAAGTAAACAACAATCACCAATGGGGTGACAGAACACTGAAAGATATCTTTAATACACTAGGAATCAAGGAATGAGCATAAACAAATGCAGCACAGAACAGAATACTTTTCAATTGGTGTAGAACAGATGGCACTATGGTTAGGAGTTCCCCCTGCAACACCCCTCAACCCCCCCAATAGGCAATGTAAAGAGATGGGAGGAGAGAGCAGGTATTCAGGAATAGCTCACATCAAACAGATTATCAGTCCCACCGTCCCCCTTCAAACACAAGAGAAAAACAGAATTGACTTTGCAGCTGTCAGAATGGCTTTGAAATTGTCTTTGGAATTGACTGAGCAAAAACACCAAATGTGGTCAAAAATACTTAAATTGTTATAAATTCCTATCTGAGCCACTTTAAACAGTTGCAAACAATCACAAGCAATGATTTAGTCAGAGGAAAACCTTTGAAATCTCAAAGTCCAAGTGGGAAATACATTAAAGCTATTTCACAAGTGTAAAATATCTCAGAAGGTTAAATTGTGGCAAACTTTCCCTTACACAATATTTGCTATATGGATAGCTATGGACGTTAGGTACAAGTAGGCGTTGAAATTTCATTTCTATCACAAAAACTGAGGGGGTTGTAGAGGTTTTAGTAAAGGTCATTTTTGTAAAATAAGCGCAAGAATGGAAAACAGAAATGCACTTTGAAAATGACAGATGGTTTGAGTACAATAGATTATGACTATGAAAAAGCGAATGCCACAGATGGATCTTACAATCACGTGATCAGCGTGACCCGCCTGTTGTAGATACTCCACTTCTTCAGATGAGAAAATAGTCAGTGTAAAGATAGTTCTAGCAACACTATGGTTCTGAATGAAAGATAGGATGGGTTCGAGATTGGGATGAGACAATGCAAATATACTATGGGTCACAGTTCTTCCTATTAATACTCACAGGATAAGTTATTAAATTGGACCGTCAGTTCTGGTCATGGATTGTATCTGTCTAGGAAGAACAGCACATCAGCCACGGGATTGGGTCAGCTAGGCCGGTCACCGGATTTGCACGGAATGTGCCCTCCTTGTTTGTGGATATTTCAATTAGCTCGATAGTGAGTTCCTCAGGGAAGGCTAGTGGTAGCAAGTGTCATGATTCCTGCCCCTCATGTCCCCAGCCCTCCAAGATGTCAGGCTGGAGCCAGGCCACGATCACCTACATGGCCCTCAAGGGCCTCTCCATCCCTCCAAAGACCCACTTGGAGTCAGACTTGGCGCTTTTGGCACCAGACTCACTCACCCCCATAGAATAACACTGGGGATTGGACTTGTAGTGCATTGATGGGGACAAGATGGATGCCCCCACATATTTAGGTTCCCAGAACTGCATGTGCAGTCTAGTCTTTTGGGTGTGGTTCAGCCCAGAGACACCTGGGATACCCAGAGACTATTTAAGCCATGCCCAGGCTGAGAAACATGCTTTGTGTTTTCTGCACCTGCAGCGTGACACTCACCGTGTTCGGATTGGTCTCCAGTAGGCCTGCATCTTTCTCTGCGCTCAGCACCTGCAAGAACAAGAACACTGTTAGGGAACAGCCTTACCTTGTGGCGCTTCTGCCCATCATTCATCGCTCCTTCTGTTCTGCGGGCATCTTCGGCGGTGTCAATCCCATCACGGCACGTCGCTTCCTAAGAAAAAGGGAAAAGAACAGAAAAAAGGCATTAGTAAGCATTCAGCAAATCTTCGCTTAATTTTAAAGGCTGTACGAGCTTCAACGCTTCCCTGAATCCCAGCCGCTCTGGGGGAACTCTGTCTCCGGAACTTCTCATCCATCTGCAAGAGGGAAAAGACACTCCAGGTTAGCGTGGAAACATCTAGAGGTGCCGCATACCGCGCTTACTCACCGAATTTCTTCTTCATAACCGGCATCCACGCTGAAAACGTCACGGCACCTAAAAGACACAGAAAAAGAATTCAGTTCAATAAAAATACAAAAGGGTTCCATTGCGCATCGTGCTCTCACTCACCTTCAGAGCTACTCATCTCAGCAGCACGTCGCCATCCCCAGACGCCGGCCATCATCTAAGGAAGGAAAGGAATGAAGTTAGAGAACTGTTCAAAAGACTCATTATACTTTACTGTCGGACTCTTGCCAGTGAAGTAATTAGGCAGCAACGAGCCTGCATCAATCAACGCACCCCTGTGCTGAAAGCAGGACGGAGAGCACACTTTCCAAGAAATCAAGGTGAGCTGTGGATCAAAGGGAAGGGTTGGACCCCGGGGAAGAAGGGTTTCAAGCACACAGAGACAATAGGGAGTTGCACTCTACCAATCCTGTGTTTCAGGCCCAGTCTCCAGTCGAGTAGACTCCAGGGAAGGGTTTGAGGTCGTAAGAGGTCAGAACAGGCTGAGTGACGTCCCCGTGGGTACCAGGCGAGCGCTACAGCAAGCCAGAGAATTTCAGGATCTTAGTTCAAAAGGCCTTCTCACACCACAGCGCTTCACTGGGTTGCAAGAATAAGTTTGAAGATTTAGGCCTTGCAGAAAGTCAACAGTTCTCTACTGCTTGCAAGAGTCTTGGCATCTGGATCTTGAAAGATGTTAAGGCTGAATGTAGAATGCTGGATCAGAGTGCTTCGCCAGAATCAGGAAAGTGAGTGGATCAGAGAGTCAGCTGTCTCTATCCTTTAAAATGACATCAAAAAATGGGTGTATTGGCTGGCTTAGCCAAGCTTGCCCATGTGAGCTGAGATTGGATGAAAATTTACTCTCTGCGTTGCATTTGAGTGATTGGATCAAGGCCGGATGATGTCATATTTTATGGTTTGCTTTACAGTTCTTAGAAACCTCCCTTTAGCTACTGGTCTCAAAATCAGATTTTATACTAAATACATATTGCTACATTGGTCACTTTTACACAGATCACACACAAAGATGACATATTTTATGTAGCATCTGTTTCCCAAAATCCCATAGCTGTGGTGTCTTGTCTCAACTTTCTACAGAATTTTGTCCTTTTTGCTATGAACACAATTTCCAAACTTTATGCAAATTTCCACAAATGTGTGGAATGTGTGTGTAAATGTTCACAATTCTAGGATTCATACATTTCACATAAAACCACATATATTGCCATTCATGTCCAGAACATATTACACGGTTCTGCCGCCTCTTAAAACGTGCAGCCGAAAATTAGACTAACAGATATGTCCTTGGTATATTTTTCACCATTTTGAATCACAAGTTATAAGTCTTTAAAAATGGTTCTTTGTTCCTGCTTAACAGAAAATGGTACACCCTTTTTCTCTCCCTGGGGTCTAGGAGCATCCCCCTCCTTGTTTGTTCCTTCCAGGAGCCATTTACGACCCTCTCGCACCTCTGTTTCCTGGGCTGAAGGGCCTGCTATTGTTCATTCTCTTTCTGTAGACAAAAGTCTATGTTACCCCACAATTATCATCTCCCCGTGAGTTTCAGCTGAGAGGATAAGCCTTCCCATGTTTGTCCACTTCAAAGGGTTGCTGCTCAGCCAAGCTAATTTATTCTTAAATAAAAATCCAGGAAAACCAAACTTGTTGCATCAAACATAAATACATGACTTTCTTAGCTTTAACTCTGTGGGATAAAAAGCAACTGAGATCTGTATTCTTTTTAGCCACAATCCTTTTTATGTTTGCTGATCCGGCAGACTTTTTAGTTTAGATCACTTTAAAGTTTCATCAGTAACTCATCTGACAGCTGTCATTCAGGTAGCCCAGGGTACTGCACCTAGATTCTGACAGGGGCTGTCAGTTTACAGAAGAATGTTATGCTCTTCACATTAGGACTTTGTATGTTTACAATGCTTCTTTAGATTATATGAATTTAGGCACCAAGCAAGATTTTGAATGTTGAGAAGTGTTGTGTTATAGGCATTTTGGAGTTTTTAGCACAAAGCAAAAGTCATTTACAGGCACCTTTTGAAGTTTCATTTGCAAAGCGCTGCTTCTTTCTCTGTCCTCTGTTGGCTGGTCATGGAGCCCACTGGCACATTTTCTGCAGGGTGTGCTCTATTCCACCACACATGCACCATGGGTGGCAGGTTGTGCATCCCTCTTTTTGTGTGCTTGAGAACACGGTTTCTGTAGGTTTTTGGCACACATAAGGGTTTTGCCGTCATTGTTGCAGTTTCTTTCACCATAAGCATCAAAGTGATACCGCATAGCACAGCAAAGTGGGTCAATACATCCCACAGGGTTACTAATGCATTAAGTCTTGCACACCTTGTGGAGCCAAAATTACTGCTGCCACCAACCTAATCTATAAATCACACTAGAGTGATAGAACCACAATAGAGACAAAATGATGGGTGGCTTAGAAAGTACTCCTGTTGTAGGAGCCATATGGAGCCATATGGGCTACCATAGGCTCATATACTAAAGATGGGTTGCAGTGGCATGATGCCTTCAGTAGAAGTCCCTCTGGCCACATAAATAAGTCAGGGATCCTAGAAATGAAAAGGGAAAAAATATTTAGGAGTTCCATAAAACTGGTAGCAAAACCTACAAAAAAAGAAATGTTGCCCTAACTCCATGAATTGATATTGTTGGTCCATTGGATCACCATTGGATCACCACACAGCATCATTAAACTGACAAGTCCTGTTGTTTGGAGACCATGCTATTCTGTACACAGAAGCTGTTCCCTTACAAAGCATAGAGGTACTAGCAGTGGTGAAATCTCTGATTGGGTTTTTCTTACATCTAGATGTTCCCAATGTGCTAATATGTCACATATCTGCTTATATGAAGGATGTGTGGGATGAACGTATGATATATGTGGGATATGTTTTCTGCATCATTTAATCCATATACCAGTGAGAAAGTTGAGAGTTTGAACAAGACTCTTAGAGGGTGGATTGGAAGATCCTCTAAGTAAAAATGGGCATTGTTCTGCCGTCTCTCTTATTTACCTTCTGAGAGGGTTGGGGTTCAGGCTCTATTCGCTTTTCTATGGCCATCCTGTCAAAATATCCTTTAGTCCGGTAAGAGAAGAACAGGAAGATAACCCCAAAGCACATGCATGGAATAGTGTACTATGTGCTTGCGTTAATATCCAAAATGACCATGTACTTGCCCGTTTTTCACATAGTTGCACCTCTCAAACGTGACTCACTTCAGGAGGGCAATTGTACTGGACCCTATCCTGCTCTTCTGAAAATCAATACTTATATCATTGACACGAAGACAAGCACAGAGAGTCTTTCATATCAATCAACCGGGGCAAACCACATTATAGCAGGGATGACTTGATTATGCTTGTGATAACCATTGATGTTTTTGAGGAGGAAAGTGACCCCCTCCCAGACTTGTTGCACACAGACTTTACTGATGGATTAGCAGAAGGCAAGGAGGCAGTATGTCAGTGAAGAGCAGGTTTAATTGATTATCAGATAGGGCGACGGACAGCATTAAGATGTTTTTCTAAATGTTATCCCCTTGGGGTATTAAGCCTTCTTGTATCCCCGAGTGGTAATCTTGTTTGGTCCTTTTATAGTGCCTAATAAAAGGAGGCAGGAAGCAACCCGTGAGCTAACTTTTGCATGGATTGCACAGGGCTCAATCCTATTACCAAAAGAGGTGCCCATCCCTTGCACAGAGCAGTTAAGCTCATTGACAATTTGGGCGCTGCCAAAGCCTGTCAGTATATTTGACGTCATGGATGTTGAAGGAGAGCTCAGCATTTCCCACACAATAGGGGCACATTCAATTTACAGTCATGCCATTTGGGTTAAAAAATACCTCTATGTATTTTAAGGGAGGGTAAAGCAGATCCTACTGGAGCTGGAAGACCTCAATGTCATCCATTTAGATGACATTGCTATATTCAATCACACATTGGAGGAGAACCTGATCAACATGAAACAATTGCTTCAGGCCCTGTAGAATGCCAAAGGTACTACTCTGGACCACTGCCGATCAGTCTTCTAGAGGTCAAAGCCTGGTTTGTGCACATTGCCAGCTCAGAAAGCCTTTCATAATACAACTTCTTTGGGAGGGGGGCAAAAGATATTCTGCTACATTTGTTGGTAGTCCTTTCTGAATGATAGTTATTGTTCCAAAAATAAAGATATTGACCTGGGCACATTTTTCAACAGAGTAATCAGTGCTAGGCCTTGGGAGAAAACACATACCATGTTTGAAAGTATTGAGAAGACCTTTAGATTAATTACAGGACACAGAAATCTAATGGAAATGGAAGAGTTGTTTATAAGTCAAAATGTTCCTAAAATATGCTACTCTTCCTTTTTCCCCCCCACTCTAAGTGAAGAAGGTAATACATATTTAGAGAAAATTAATTGAATTATATTGTTGAGGTAGAAGAGAGCCAAGCCTCTGTTTAAAGAAAATACAGGTAAAGTGATTAATTAGTATCCCTAATTTCTAAAGAACAGAACACAGCGCTTTGGAAATCCAATAAAGTGTCATTCTACATATGTAAAAGCTAGGTGACTCAGACAAGACTGAACCATAAACATTAACACTCAATCCTGCTGGCAGGGGAGGAAGGAAAAGAGGGAGTTATTTACTGGCAGAGACACATTGATCTTCAGGAGGCGGTAGGAGACTACCAGCACCCATTGTTCTTCCCATCTCCCACTCTGTCCGCCACCCAGCCCGCAAAGTGCCTTATCCAAACACCCCTCTCCTGCATTCTGCAGCAAAAAACCATTGGTAAAAAAATACCACACTGAAAAATATGCAAGAAAAAGACTGGGTACCATCTGTGTGATTGCACTATAGGGGTGAATTTTAGGATCGGGGTTCAAAGCCCCAGATAGAAATGTTCGAGGAAGAAAAGACCAAAGATTATTTTTTATGAAATAACTTTTGTTTTTTTCTCCTCTGAAAATTTCCAACTTGGCCCCCGCCCCACCCAAACCCCACAACACCCCCACCAGACCCCCACCCACACCACCACCCCTACTTACCTTGCTGCCGACTCTCTGTGTCCCTGGCAACACCTGTTCCCTTTCACTTCTGTGATCGGGAACCAGTGCTGCAGAGTCCTTATTTCTGGGACCGGCTGCAGGGGACACCCCTGCAACTCCCACTCACAATATAGTGAGCAAGGGTGCGGGGGACACGCTATAGCCCCCGCCACCGAATGGGGGATTTGGTCAGACATTTCAGCTGTTCAGTATTTTTGAACAGCTGAAATTCAGCCAAATCTCCCATTCAGACTTTTGAACTCTGTTTTTTTGGCTGATTCTGAATTTTAGTGTATTTAATTGTAATTGGTTATTTAAAACACGCTTACTACCCAAAGGACTGGAATGAAGGATGGTGATGAAAATCTAGGATGAAGGACAAGCATGCAGGATGAATAGCTTGGATGAATTATGAAGGGTATGGTATAGGATGACGTAGAAGGACTAGGATGAAGGAAAAGGCTTAGGATGTAGGAGTAGGACAAAAGAGAAGGACTAAGACAAATAAGAAGGAGACAAACTAAGATAAAGGAGCGGGACTCGGATGAAGGCAAATGACTAGCACTAGGATCAAGGACTAGAATCAAGGCGAAGGATTAGAACAAAGGGGAAAGGTGAAGGACTAGGATGCAGGAGGAGCACTCAGACAAAAGAGGACTATGATGAAGGAGGGCTAGGATGAAGGAAGGGGGTTAGGACGAAGGAGGAGGTGCAGGGTGGCAGGCAAGGACCAGGATGAAGAATATGTACTACGACAATGCAGCAGAAGTAGGAAAAATACTATAAGGAAGCAGAATGACTCTGATGAAGAACCATGATGGAGAAATACTATGATGAACCAGAAGGTTTAGGAAAAAAGACTTTGATGAGGAAGAAGGTCTTTTACGAAGAAGATGGACTAGGAAGAAGGACTATGATGTAGTTATATGATGAACAACTATGACAAAGGAAAATGAGTGGGACAAAGGGTTATGATTAAGGTGAAACACTAGGCTGAAGGGCTATGATGAAAAAAGGATCAGGACAAAGAAGGACTATGCTGAAGGGCTATGACAACAAACTATGATAAAGGGCTAGGGTGATAGAGAAGGATGGTTCCTTGTCTTTGCTGCGTTATATACTGGCACACATATCTTTGCCAAAAAGCTTTCACATGCCCCCTAGAAACAAGCCCAATACTTTCCCATGTTTTGAACACACATGGGCCCCCACTTCTGCCTATGCCCCCCATTAACACACTCTCGCTGCCCCATACACACACTCACTCCTGTGTATCCCACAGATGTTTGGTTCTTTGCCACAAGACAAGTGCGGCGCTTTGAAGAACTGCATTGCACTTGTAACATTGAAGAGACATGACACCAGAAGGGTGAAAGGGAAGGACTGTGATAAAGGACTGGCACAAAGGATCAGAAGAAAGTATGGTGAGCAGAAGGGCACAAAACCCAACAATATGCGGTGCAATACCATTACCAGTTTTCAGTCCAATCAAGTATCCTGCTTCACAACATCCTTTCTCTTCTTTCCGCTTTAGTAATGTTTTGGCTAAAGTGCCAGAATATGTGCCAAAACGAATAATGTGATGCTAGCCCCTGATTTGAACTTTAATCATTTGTATATAATGGCTGGCTGGTGTTTTAAGCCAACGGGTACAAATAAATGCATCACAGTGCACTTGTGTTTTTTTTTTAAAAAGCAGTATACCTATGCATTGACAAACCGAACCACCTACACTAGGGCTGACTCAAGTTACCAATTAACATGTGGGGGCAATGTGTAAAGGGTCTAGCTCATATGAGCAGCCACAATTAGCACTGAGGCAAGATTACAGGCTTCAACCCACGGTTCATGGCAGGAAGCAGTACAGATAACAAGATTTGAATAAAAAAAAAGGCATATAGAGCTTCTTACAACATATATATAAACTTTGTGCACGGTTAAAGGTCAAACGGCTGGATGGATTTTCACCAATTTTGCACCAGGAGCGGGGGCTTGGCCCAGAAAGCGTGCTTTTGTGTGTTTGGTGGAAATCGGACTGGTAAATTTGTTACAAAGCACTGAAATGTACGTCCCAAAAAATGTGTGATATCTGGGTCCGCTCCGCGGACCAATTTCCCTGTTCACTCCGTGGACAGAAGTGTCATTGGATGGCGGTACGGCGCGGTTCGGCGAAGTTTGGACGTGGCCGGTGGTTGGCTGGAGGGAAGCGTGCTGTGCGTCAATATTTTTTGGGAAACCCGCCATGGTGTGTCGGAGAACAGTGCAGGGGCAGGAGGGTCGGCAGGGTCTGCAAATCTACTGTACGCATTGTGTCGGCGGCCATAAAGGAAGGAATGGCTGGGGAAGTGAGAAGTGGATCATGTGACATATGTAGGCTAGTATTTTCTGTGGTGATTGGAGGCAGCTGTAGTAACGGTCCCTTCGTTTCTGCTGCGACCTGTTTGCAGGGAACTGTTTTCATGGAGAGTGGTGGCAGCTCATTTGCAAATGAGGAGTGAATTGCACATGAGATAGGTTGGATGGGAGCACGGGTGGCGGTGCGTTGTGGATGGAAAGCGGTAGTTGTCCACATGGAGGCATGCATGGGTGAATGAAGATGCGGTGGGTCTGTGGAAGGATTACACTATTGGGTGCCTGGGCGCAGGCTGTAGCCCGTAGGCTGTAGGGCATGCACTGAGGAGCGTAGGGCTGTATCATACACACTGCATGAAGGCATGTTTCAGTCTGCATCCAGTACATGGTGGTGCTTGCAAAGTGCGGTGTGTGCTGATTGGTTGCAGTAGCGTTAGTGCTGCAAACTGATTGTGGGTAGGTTGGCAGTGACACAGTACTTTGTGAATAGCTGTGGGTAGAGGCAGTGGAGGATGTGGTATGTTTGTGCATTCTTGTAAGTGCAACCTATGTTCATGATTGCGTGTTTTATGGTGTGGGGGAGTTGGGGTGAAGACTGCTACCTACGTGTGGTATGTTTGTGCAAAATGGTAGCTGCCCACGTGGCCATCATGTTAACTGTTGGGATTTGCTGCTGTGTAGCGCCATGGTGGTGTACAGGTTGAGTAGGAGTGTTGGTGGCAGTGGTGTCTATGTGCATTGTCATAGAAGCTGACATGGAGACATGCATTACATTGCTGTGAGTGTGCATAGGCCATGCATTCAAGAGCCTAGGCCTTGAGGACACGCATGCCAGTAATGCATTTTTCAATGTGCATGAGTAAGAGGGTGGTGGCATATAAGGAATGGGTGTGGAGCCCATTTCGGCTGTTATAGGCCCCTGTTGCAAGTAGATTGTGAGTAGGTTGAGAGTGGTACAATACTTTGTGAATGGTAGTGGGTAAGCCCATAGTATGTGATTGAAAGTGCACAGGGATGCAGGAGAGAGTGTCTTGTTTTTACAGTATGGTAACTGTTGCAATTTGTTACTGCATAACTCCATGGCGGTGCTCTGTGGTTGGAGTTGCTGCAGAGAAAAGTCAAGCTGTGTGGGCACTGGGTGCAATGCTTGTGCCAGTGGTGCATGTGTGCATAGTGGTAGCTGGTTATATGCTGACATGTATTATTCAATTACGGTTGAGGAATGTGTGCAAGGAGCAGACCCACTGGAGCAATGCAGGTTTGGCAGTGCATGCGGCACAGGGTGGTGATGTTTGATGCGTGTGGAGCACATTGTCGGCGTGCTACAGCAGATCAAGTGAGTTGCAAAGCGTGCATTGTGCATTCTGTGGTTGTGGTGATTGTTGGAACATGTCACAATATTTGGCGTGCGGCAGGAGATGGTTTAGTGAGAAGTTGGGTAGTGTGGCCACAGGGTGCAGTGCGTACTTAATGTAACTATGGAAGTGGGTATGGTTGAAGGGCAGCTTATATGTGGTTGGTTACTCTGCTCTGCAAATTTATTGAAGTAGGCCCAATGTTGTGAAGATGGTGTGCATAGGTTGGCAGTGACACAATAGCGTGTGATCGGTAGTGCGTAGGGTTGGTGCAGGCTGCACTATGATTGTGGTTTCTGCTAAGTGTGACACGTTTTAGTGCATGGGTGTTTTATGGTTTGAGGGAGATGGGTAGAACTGGCGCTACATATGTAACGTTTGTGCATAATGTTGGGTGCCCACATGGTCGCTTGCTTGGATGTGCAGAGTTGCGGTGGGTGTGGAAAGGGTTGCAATATTGTCTGCATACCTAAAGGTGTGCTGGGGGCGTGTTAGGATGTTTGTGGATGCTGCAATACCGCCTTCTTTAGAAGAAATTTCTGCTGGAGGGGCTTTGTAAACAAACAGAACTTGTACTCAGAGTGTTGAACGGTAAAAAAGGAGTGGTGTAAAGAAATGACAATATGCAATGCAGAGGTTTTGTATGCGATTGGTGCATGTGTGTTTTGAAATGTGACAGCACCCAATTTGGGGAGTGCTGCAAAAAGTGTCCATGTAAAGGGAAGAAGTATTGTCCCAGCTTTATTTGGCCATGGCCCTCACAGTAGATGGGAAAGCGCACGTGCACATCTTCACATTATGAGCAGGGTGGAAATGGAAATGGAATTGTGGGAAATAGACAATTAAGAGTTTAGGGCGTGGTTCATAGGAAGGGGCATTAGCATTTCATCACAATACTGTGTCGTGAGGGTGGTCGACATGGAGAGACGAACTGTGCTTATCGTCAGTGATATCTTTGTCAGCCATCTGCACAGGTGTTGCGTGCAAAGAGGCGTTGCTGGTAATTTCGTGTTGGAAGGAGTGGACGCTTTCTAGGTCTGTCAGGGTGACTGCAGTTTCGCCGGGATGGTTCACCTTTGCAGATATTGTTACGCTCACCTGGTATCCACGGGTACGCAACCCAGCTGTGAGGACTCTGGTATTCTTCTCAGCCGCTCCCAGGTATGATCAGCGGAGAAGTTCTGCCTGGAAAACAGGTGGGCAATGTTCAAGACTGGGCAAATGGGGCAAGAGCCTCCCAACACCCCGCTAGCCCACAGCCCCTCCCCGGACCTTTCTCACCTTGTTATGGGTTTTGGCATGCTCTCCGTCCTGCCTTCTTGGCAGGGGAGCGTTGCCCTTTATGGGCAAGTGCGATCTAGTTACTTCACTGATGCCGGCCCTTTTGAGTCTTTCAGGTAGGTCTTATTACTGTTATACCTGTATGCCTTTCTTTGGTTTAAGTAATGTCTTTTCTCTTTCCTTAGGTGCGCAGAAGTTCGCTGTGGAACGTTGGCTGAGTTGGGACTCGCCGGTAGGTGATGGTGCATCGAGAGTGCCTTGATGCGGTAAGTAGGTGCTATGCACAGCGCTATGATGCCTTGCCTTTGCCAACCTGTTGTCTTTTTGTTCCCCGTAGATTGCGGTGCTCACCCGGAGCAAGAAGTCTCAAGGCGATGCTGGTGGATGGGCGACTCGTGAGGTAAGCTTCCGGCACGAATGTAAAATGTCTCATGTCCTGTTTCTCTCCTTTTTGCAGATCCATCGGTCCGGGAGGCTCGCTGATCCTTGGATGCTGTTTGCAGGAGCGGAGGGCAGCTAGCGATGGAATTACAGGTAAGCTGCTGCTATTAAAGATGTCCTTTTGTTTTTAAGATGCTGTTCTTTCGAGGTTCACAGGTAACACTGAACACGATGAGCGGCACGTTGCAGGATTGCAAAGTAACGCGAACCGTGTCCTTCAAGTTGGGTGTGGTTTAAATAGCTTCAGATAAGTAGTCCCGGTAAAGTAGTTCCTAGGCTACCACACCCAAAACACTATACCGCATAGCTTGGTTCCAAGGGAACCAAGCTATGTGGGTGCCTCCATGTTGGCTGGCACTGGAATAAAGTAGTCCCAAAACACAAGTCCTCATGAAGTATGAGCCTGGCTACAACTGCGCCAGGACTGGCCCCAAGAGGGCTTCAGCAAAGGATGCCTGAGTTTGTGTGAGACCCGATCCAAGCCCCCACCTGGCCCATGGGGTGGCCAGGGTTTTTTTTTTATACGGGTTGTGACAGATATGTGGCGTCCATCACAAACGTGGACTGTGTTGTGGTGCACTATTGAAGTGCACATTTGGGTTACATGTCATGTGGATGATTAATCCGTCTACTGATGAGGTTGCTGACTGCAGTGATGCATATTTTCCCTACTGCCAAGGTGGTTTTCTCATGCATCACACCAAGAGCAGTGTGGGTCCATGACGGTGTAATCTGTCCCCAGCCAGCGATCGGAAGGTGTGTTATAAACAGATGTAAGCGTCAGTTTATGCAGACTGCTGACATGTTCTCCACCCACTATGAGATCATGAGGTCTCAAAATATGCAGTGGTTCCGTAGAAATGGCATTTATTTGAGTGCCATTGGCAATGCCATTTTCTTTCGCACTGTGCATGGAGCATTGACCAGAATGTTGTAAAAATGTGAGGACAGGCAAACAGAAATGCATACAAAGAGTAAATACAGAAAAAATGTGCTTGCACGCACGTAAAAAAATAACAACAAAAAATACATTCACACATATACGCTGGAAGACTGAATCCCCTGCCTAGTTTCATCCACCCAACGCCCCCCTCCCCCTGCCTTCACTATCACAAAAAGCTAGTGGATTACGCTGTACTTTCAGGATGGCACATGCCACATTCTGGGTGGCCATGTGGATGCATGAGGATGGAGAAATCGTGCATACTTTCATTGAACTTTGCAGTGGACGTGCTTTGGAATGGCACGACATTTGTACTGTGAATGTGTAACGGTACATTTCAAGTGTTGCACAGCAGTG
This sequence comes from Ambystoma mexicanum, assembly GCF_040938575.1. Lineage (NCBI taxonomy): Eukaryota > Metazoa > Chordata > Amphibia > Caudata > Ambystomatidae > Ambystoma > Ambystoma mexicanum. Next base: position 600,101,028 of record NC_090933.1, read on the forward strand.
ACAGTGTTCGATGATGGCACCTTTAATGCAATTGGTGGATGCGTGTGTGCGTATTTACCAGTAACCTAATGAGGTGGAGCTGCAGAGAAGATAGTGCAAAGGGAAGGAGGACTATTCCAGTTTTACAGGGGTGTGGCCCACGCGCTACTTTGGCAGGTGCACGTGGCAAAATCTGCCCTTTACACCACCTTGCCCAATTGCCATGGCAGTGTGGGGATTAGCCAATCAAGTAAAGTGGGTGCGGTTAACAGGAAGGGGAGGTGAAACGGTTGCAAATTATACTCTGCGTACTGAGTGTGGCTGACATGGTGAAACGTATTGTGTTGCCTGCAGGTGCTCCCTTTGTAATAGATGTGCGTTACTGTGCTCTGCAAAGAAACTTTGACGGCAATTTTGGTTTGGAAGGAGTGGACGCATTGTGTAAAGCTGTGTATGAGTGCAATTTCGTCGATATGCATGCACTTTGCAAAGACTTCGCCACATTTCCAGTAGTAGGTGTTATCGTTATTTCTTACGGCGGCATGCATATGGGTTACTTGCCTTGCTTACATTTGTCCCGTAGACTGAGGAGGTTGCTGGGTGTCGTGAGGATGCTTTTTTCCCACCGCCAAGATGATTCTCTCATCTACAATACCGCGAAGCGCCTGGCCTACTGCTCATGTATCTTGTGCCAAGTCAGACGAAGGAAGCTATCACATCAATAGAAGCATGTACACTTTTCTGTCCGCTTGTGGAATGTTCTTCTGCAACAATGACATTATTGCTTGTGGATATGCGGAGTGTTTCCAAGAAAATGGCATTTTGTTGTCCTCTATTGGCAAAGCAGTTTTTTTGCTCGTCTACAGGATGCAGTGAAGAGTTTACTGAACTAATGTGCGTAGAAGAAAACTCAAAAGCTACTGAAAACAGACAAAAAAGTTGTTTTTGTAGAAGGATCTAAAAAATTAATAAAACAGACTCTTTGAAAAGTCACCCCTTACTACGAATTCCCCCTGCCATGGATGCAAGTTATTCCTCCACGGCCGCACGTAGCACGAAAGTCACATGCAGGGATTTTGCGGGTGGCGGCCACGAAAATGGAACTGTGGGGATTGTCCAATGAGTTGCTTAGGATGTGCGGCAATAGGAAGAGGGACACCTGCTGCACGGGGGACCGGCCCTCGATGTACTTGGGGACTCGCATGTGTCACATTTGATGCTCCTCACCATGTTGGACTATGGAAATGGGACTGTAGCGATTGCCCTATCATGTGCTGCTCAGGGTATGCATCAGAGGAACGTGCGCCAATAGGAATAAGGACTCCTCCGGCTTTACTGGTGCACGGCCCTGGCAGTAGTTGGAGAAAGGCACGTGCCACATTCTGAGTTTGTGAGCATGATGGCCAATAGAAATGGGACTATGCCCTTTGGCCAATGAGGTGGTCAGGGTGTACGTTACAGAAAAGAGCACCACTATGGAGAAGAAGTCCTCCTGCTTCACCAGGGCGCCTCCCTCGTGGTGATTGGGGAAAGGCACATGCCAATTTTTGCACTTGTCACCATGTTGGCCCATAGAAATGGGACTATGGCCTTTGGCCAATCAGGTGCTCTGGGTGTGCGTCACAGGAAAGGGAGGCATTCACTTTTCCAGAACTTTGTGTACTGCAGCTGGAAATCATGGCAAGGTGCACAGTTTTCGTAGTGGGTGATTACTTTGTGGAAGATCTGTGCATTTATGCCCTCCAAGACTTGTCTAGCAATTTAGGTTTGGAGGGAGTGCACGTTTAGTGGAGTGGTATGGAATTGTGCTCTGTCGGCGGACTGCTTCTAGAATGTCGACGCGTGGCCTCTTCGGCAACTGTACATGTTGTGATCATGCACTTTGGAGGCTTCTTTTTGGGGTCCATGTTCTCGTGTGTTCAGTCAACTGAAGATTTTGATGAAAGCATTGCGGCACATTTTTCCTACTGCCAATGTGCCTTTCTCATGTATACTGACGAGAATCGCCTGCCATTACTCCAATGCTTCCTGTCCGCAGCCAGAGGTCGGAAGGGGTCTCATCAACAGAAGTATGTGCGACTTCTTGAGTGCTGCTGGGATGTTCTCCTGTGAGAATGAAAACATTGGTTCCCGATACATACACCTTTTCAAGGGAAATGGCATGTCTTTGTGGACCAGTGGCAATGAAATGTCTGTGCACAATCTACAGACTGCACTGAAGACCCTATTGTAAGGTTGTGAGCTGCAGTTCAAAACACACTTTCACGTATGAAAACCGCGGAGAAAGTGTTTCTAGGGAATCATCAGTGATGTCATAAATGAGATTTGTGATGGCATCTTTGATGTCATGGGTGTTAGTCCTTGCAGTACACACTGGTGACACGAGTTATAGTTGCGTAGCTTACCATAACTGTCGAAGTTCTTTTTTTTTCAGTTTCACCTGTAACTAGGGGGCTTCGGCCAGGGCAGGCTGGCAGCCAGGTGGGTACAACAGGATGAAGAAGGTTGTCCTCCTGTTTGGTATTTCATTTTTTCTTCTCAGTTGATCCTTCGGTTGGAACATTTGTATTTGGAATTAGCAAAATCAATTGCCTCTACTTTCTGATCTTAACCCTGCTGGGACCCATACTTAACACTGGGGCATGGAACTTGAAACATTTATGCTGTCATGAATGATGGGTATGCTTTAACTTTAAAAAAGAACTGTTCCAGAATGTTGAAAACGGTTGTAAAATGTAGTGGAACTGCTAACAGTAAAACATAAAAGTAGTGGCACTCCATTCCCGATAGTTCCCAATCACTTCGACCTATGCATCTTTTATTGAATTCATTTTATTATAACATACACTGACAAACAAAACACATGATTTACTGATTGAATGGCATACAGCATCGAATGCAACATTTCGCATGTCCCGGCTCCTCCAGCCATGGTGGCCCCTGGCTTGATAATGATATTTCCATTCGGAACACAGCTAAAGTTTTCAGGGGGGGTGTGGGGGACGATGAAAGGAAATCTTCGCCATTTGCCATTTTTGTGAAGAGAAATTGGACTTCCGGCTGCGTATCATCCCTTGCAGTGGATTCAGCTCTCATCCAGCTACTTATGTTGATCTGCGCACCGGTTCAGAGCTGCCACCGCGCTATCAGATCCACAATCCTCCTCGGCTGCGTGCATCCACAGGGTCTGATTATCGCATCACGCGCGTCAGTCCACGCATCATTGCGCGGTGCCAGCCTGAAATTAAAGGCGCAATCACATTTTCTCTTCTGATAAAAGCTTCTTCGTCTGTAATCCTTTTATGCCATACATTAAACTGCTTTGCTTTGGCGTCGACTGCTCCGTCGGGCTGAGTGTTCCGCGTTGAATATTTCAGTAGCTTAAACTGACATCACGTTGGGAGGCACGCAGCACTGATTTTTGGTCTTACCTCAGTCTGTATTAAAACATACGCTTGCAGAGAGCTGCTCTTTGTAGCAAACACAAGTTATTGTTTATTCCAGTTCAATTGTCACACGGTGTTTTGGTTTTGCCAAATAATATCGCATGTGCCTTGTACGCGTGCGCAGGAAAACAAACTAATGCATAGACAATATCACTCACTTATCTTCTCAATATATTTATTGCCAGGATATAATACCATTCTTGAGCATAAGCCGGGTAGGTCACTAGAGGTTTAGCAATGTGCATTTTAAATGAAGAAATGTGTTTCTTCTATTACGAAGGACACGTAAGATCAACCAAGAGAAATTAATCAAAGCACACTGCAATTTCATCTGCCGGCAGAAGTTAAAGTGAGATAAATACGTATCTGCACAGTGCGTTAGTACATTCCCTTTAGATTTTCAACTACCCTGCGTGTTGGTCTTACACTCCCGGCTCATTTCTATTATTTCCTCGTCACAGTTCCTATCTTTGATGTGAGTTCTAATTGAATAAAGGGGTCCATCGGTTAACTCCTGTACCTGACGTGTCTGTAAGACCTCTTCTAATCTCACTAATTCTACTGCTTTGATTGTTTCTTTAAGCAGCTGCTACGTTGTCAGAGCCGCTGTGTGTTGCAGGTGTCCATTCTGCGCTCCACAGGAGAGTCCACGGTAGAGGTCTCTGGACGTGGACCAGAGAGATATCCTTCTACGGTGGGAACCATCACCAGGGCAGTCACTATGCATTGGGAGGAGAAAAGTAGGAGTCAGTCAGACCTGAAACCTGAAAAGATGGCTGCTCCCGTACGCGTCTTCACCCCAGGATGCTTTACGGCAAGCAGAAATCAACGCCAACACCCCTTGGCCTGGAAGTGTCCATTGGATTTCTGACTGGCGTGCAGTTTGGGTATTGTTTGCTTGTTACAGAACAAGGTGCATTTTCAACCTCACCAGAAAGGCCTCTCAAACACGAATCCTAGCTGCTTCTATGACACCACAACGCCCGAACAGTCACTAGACCACCGTTGTTCCCAACAGTTTCGCTTTATAAGCTGTAAACCATGATTACGGGAAAAGTTTAAAAGAGTCCAAATAAAAAGGAGGCAAGGGTGCAAACCCTCTGATGAGAAACTTGAGGTGTACCCGAGGCAGAGGCTCATGGAATCAGGGCCATTTTAACAGTTTTGGGGGCTTGGGGCAAAGACATCCTTGGGGTCCCCCCACCGCCCGAAACCTATGTTGCCCCCCCAAAACCCATGTCCTACTCCCACCCCCCTCCAAACCCATGTCGCCCCTGCGAAACGACACCCATGCCCCTCCGTATCTCGAGTCTAATTCAACAGATACTCCTCTAAGCTTTAAATGGATTATCTAGTTGTTTATAAAATATAAACATTATACATCTGTGATAATTTTCCCCAAGCGGATGCTATATTAAGGACATTTCATTTTGTTTTTGTTTCCAATAATATATTTTGTAAGAAAATAAAGGAAAAGGATTTTAAGCAAGCATGTAAGATGTAAGCATGTAAGCAATAGTAAGATGCACTGATCGAGTTGCCTTTCATATCCAACGCACTTCTCACGAGAGTCTATGTGATAAACACAGCTAAATATGGATTTCAACCAAAGCGATTTCATTACTTACAAAGGTTTTAAGTCTCGCTTTCAGGAAGACACATATCAACATTCCTACATGTATTTATTTATTTATTTATTTGGATTTAAAAAGCGCCCAGCGGCCCGGAGGCATTGTGGCGCTGTTACAGTATATTCACTTGGTTACAGCTTTCAAGATTAAGACAACTTAACACGTATGCTTTACGTCTCATCCCTGTTCCTCTAAAACCATCAAGGACCACATTGACACCCTCGCTCCGGCCCTTGCTGATTTTTGCAACCACTCCTTTGCCTCTGGATCCTTCCCCTTCCCTCTGAAGCACTTCTTTGTGCATCCTCTTCTCAAGAAATCCACAGATGATCCTTCTTGTCCAGCTAACTATCACCCAATTTCCATTACTCCCTTTCTTGGCAAACTCCTGGTAAAGTTGGCCATCTCTCAGCTTAACCTTCATTCCAATTCTGTTGGCTGTCTCCATGACCACCAGTCTGACTTCAGAGCTGCCAGAAGCACGGAAACTGCTCTCCTAAACATCTGTGAAGATCTGCTCACCAACCTTGACTCTAACATTCCATCTGTCCTCATCCTCCTCGATCACTCTTCTGCCTTCGACACGGTCAACCATACCATCCTGCTCAACCGTCTCCGTGAAAACCTGGGTATCACTGATCAGGCTCTGGCCTGGCTGACCTCTTTCCTCTCAGATCGACCCTCCCAGGTCCAACTTGGGTCCTTCCTTTCATCTATCTTCCTCTCTACCTGTGGTGTTCCCCAGGGGTCTAACCTCTCGCCCTGGCTTTTCAACCAATACCTGGCAACTCTCGCCCACTGCATTGCCATTTTCTGCTCAAATTTCCAGTGCTGCGCTGACGACACTCAACTAATTTTCAAGCTGCCCTCTGCCACCTCCTCTCCCTCTCTCATCTCTGATTGCCTAACTGCCATTCAATATTGGTGCGCCGCCAATGATCTTTGTCTGAATGCCAGCAAGACGGAGATCCTCCTCATCGGCACACCTTCACCATCCTTTCCCCTCACTCTCTGGCGGGCCTCCCTTGGCCCTCCTCCTACCCCCACCTGCGAGGCTAAGAACATCGGGGTCATCTTTGACTCCACCCTTTCCTTCTCCGCCCACATCTCTGAGGTCTCTAAAAAGTCAAATTTCCGACTGCACCTCCTCAGAGGTACTCTGCCTTTCCTCTCCTTCCCCCAGAAGCTCATGGTATCTCAAGCTCTGGTTCTCTCTAGCTTGGACTATTGCAACAGCCTCTTTCTAAATCTACCTGCCTCTACTCTCCGCCCTCTGCAACTAATCCAGAACAGGACTGCGAGACTTTTCCTTGGCCTCAAGCCCTGGGATCGTATCTCTTCAGGTCTGAAATCTCTCTACTGGCTCCCAGTGGATGCAAGGATTAAATTCAAAACCCTCTGCATTGTCCACAAGGCTTTCTGGGACCTGGGTCCAAAATACCTTCAGCTATTCCTCTGCAAATACCTCCCCTCTCGAGCTCTTCGCTCCTCTACCTCCAACTCACTCAGGGTCAGCCGTTTTTCTAAGAAACGATCTCTGTCTTCGGCTGGGGCCTCCCTCTGGAATAGCCTCCCTGCCACTCTAAAACTTGAGGAGAACCATCTCCGGTTCCGGAAGCACCTCAAGACCTTCCCCTTTTCTTCTGCCTCTCCCCTGCTGATCTGTTCTCTCTTGGCACCGTGCACCTGGCCACCCTCTGTCTTTTGGGCCCAGGTACCTGCTCATCCTGCCACCCTCCCGCACTGCCTCCGGGCCACCCTTTGCACTGGGGTCTGTATCTGTATTCATACAGCCCCCGCTTTTTCTTCCTGCACTTATCAGACCTACCCTGTCTGCTGCCTTAAACCTAGCACTTGCAAATTGCTGGCTGCATTACCACGGTTTGTTGCCTTTATTATTTATTTATTGTTATTTATCTGTTTCTCCTCTGCTTCGCACTTTCCACCTCTCCCCCCTTCCATGCACTTTTCCCCTCCCCCTCTCCCATGCACTTGCGTGTTCTCAATGTCACTGGGCCTAGTAAGATCGCTGTTTTGTTCTCCCCTGTTCCCCTCCCTTGCCTTGTCGCGCTCTGAAACACTTGTGTACGAGCGCGATAGAAATAAAATATCAATCAATCAATACAGGCAGAGTTGCAGGTACAGAGAAGTGTCATAGAGGTGTTCCGAGGTTACAGGTGAACAGCCTTGATTGTCAAAAACAGGTAAAAACCTATTTGAATAGCTCTTGTACTTCCAAGAGAAGTCCACCATCTTCCAATTTTACCCAAAGAAACAAGTCCATTCACTACCTATTCACTGCCACTGTCGCCTCTGTTAGGACTGCTAGGAAGATAAGCTGTATGAGTACCAAATGACGTCCCTGATTTCTTCATTACAGCCTATATTGAATTGACCTGACTCCTCAGCCAAGACTACTGTCCACATTAAGCGTCAAAATGGGTTAGGGGTGTGCATCTTGGGTACGAGAGTGCAGAGTGACTACAGGGGATACAGCTCGAATGTGCTCGCCACAGAATGTGAGCCCCACTATCATAAAACAAGCATTGGCAAAGTATACAGTTTTTACTTGGATAGGGATTTTCCAGGCAATACCATAATTGTACTTCCTGTACACGAGATGGCAAATGGTGTTCGCAGATGGGCCTATTATGTCAGTGCTTGGCAAATGCCCATCGAATGCCTACGCAACAGCCAAAAATGTTGGCTTTGCCAGCGCTCGTTTTTAATAGGAATTGAGCGCAAGGTACAGGTGCAAGAGCAAGCCTACTGCTTACAAATCAAGTGGCAAAAGTCATACATCAACAAATTCATTTTGTCTTGTGCTTACGGATTAATATAGAGTGGTGTGTGTGGGCAGTGGATTATAAGGGAGGTCACAAAATCAAGGTGTTTCTGCCCTGAGTGGGCAATACACAAAATAGTGCCCTTCAGTGTGCCATCGGTGCATGCAAGTAAACAAAGGAAGCACAGTGCGTGTGAGGACTGATTCATTGAAGAGAAAACTGCATGCAGTTACCTTAGCGCATGCAGTACTCGCATGCAAAACCTGAGGTGTGTGGGCATTCCGGGGGGGGGGGCATGTGGAGGACATGAAGACCTATACTGACATTCCCACTGGAGTGTGGAGTTTCACACTTACCCGCATCGCCTGCTGCTCTGCCTCGGGCTGGAATCAGCTCGCTCACTGCCAACAGGATGTGCCCTGCTGGTCTGGCAGCACCCCCAGCACAGCAGGAGGCTGCCGCAGGCTAGTGCAGGGGCGGCCCAGGACAGGTCAGTAGGATGCAGGCCGCATCAGAAGGATGGTCGGCCTGCTGCCTGGGGGCCAAAGAAGAAGTTAACTGTCTGCAGACTGGACTGCAGGCAGAGGCAGCATGATAGCATCCCATTGCAGATCATCACTACATTGACTCTCACAGGAGCTAGTGGCACGTGCGTGCTTGCCACTAATGTGCAGGTGCCTGGAGCCAGCGCTTGATCGAGCCGAGCGCTGCCATGCTCATGCCCACACTCATCAGTCATGACCCTTAACTGACCCCCCCGCCCCCGCAATCATTTCACGGTACCCTGGTGCCGCGCTGCCTGGCCTGCTGCTTCTACAGTGTGATTGTAATGCATTGACGGATTCCTCTTTATGTTGCATTTTTTTTATATGTGCAAATGAGATGGTGAAATGAAAATTAAAAAAATCCTCGATTAACTGAGGTACATGCCCCTTGCTGGATGTTCACAACCTTATTTAAGCACCCACCCTCTAATCAGATGTCGAAAAAAAGCATTAAAGCTTTTAGCTTTCAGTTGATGTCTCCCATGGGACTATTTCTGCTCACTTAAACATTTAGGCACACAAGCAGACAGGGCGCTTTTGTGACTCTGTCAACAAACAGCATAGAGCTTTCACGCGAAGTAAACAGCCAGCAGCGTAATATTTTCATAAAGCCAACAGTCCACGAACATGGGGCTCTTTAAATCTTAACTTGTGCGAGACTGTGGAGTGAAAGTAAATCCAGCAGTTGTCAAAGGTATAACGCGCGCAGGAGGCAGCCAGCAGCCAACCATCATGTTCGAATCGTGTACTCACATTTTTTTTTATTCAATAAATCACAAACTAATGTTGCTGGCTGCGCTGCCTCCTGGCCTGCCTGATTCATTTTCTGCATCGATGTGCACACAGTGCCACTGCCGCCCACCTGCCTTTCCAGCACAGCACTAGGGCAGGCAGGGCAGCGGCGAAAAACAGATGATCCCCGATTCAGATCACAGTTCGGGCCCGGTGCTAGCCTTTGCTTGTAGCCCCGTGATCTTCATCCCGGGCTACCAGCAAATGATCCGGGGCTATAGCCCCTCAAGTCCCCCCCCCGTAGTGATGCCCCTGGTCACAACACTCTCCAGGATCATTCTGGGGGCCCCTTCCAGGGCCACCAGGATGGGGGGCCCGGGGCATGTGCCCCGTTTGCCCCCCCATAGATACGTCCCTGCATAGAATGATTGCAATCATATAACAAGTGTCATGTGCTTCTAACAGTGATTCCCATTAAGCAAACAATCCAGTTCTATGCATTGTTTTGTAAAGACACACAGTCACCCAAGTTCAAATTCGACAAATGCATACCAGTAAGAAACATCCAGTCGGTCATCATTCCCATAAAAAGCTCTCTCCTCCAAAGCTCAGACTTGAAAAAGTAAGAGGTAGAATCCTGTGGGCCCCCGGTCTCATCTGGCCCCCGTGATCCTCCCACCGCACACAGAGACACTGAGCACACTTGTGTACGGTGTGGGCTCCCCGGGCACTCTGCTGCGGCTGGGAATGCCCCCTTTATTTATACCACACGCAGCTGAGTGACACATCACTCTCCCATGTGTGTACACCCTTAAAGGGGCAGCCACCACACTCCTCCTTTTTCATAACAAAAGAACAAAAAAGGTCAAATACACACAAGGCATAATAACACCACTGCACACAAAACAGACGACCCATTTAATTACAGCAGCCCCCAAACCCATGAGTCACTTCCAGTCCACAGGTTTCTCCCATCAGTTCAGGGGTCCAACACATTGTCACTCAGGTGGGCAGGCTTCCCCCTCCTGACCCTCTGGGGATACCTCCTGCCCGCCTCCCGGATCGGACCCTCCTTACCTGTGTTCCCTCGTCCTTGGGAACTCGCAGGATGGGCCAGGCCACCACCCTCATCAGGCACATCGTTAAAGTCCCTTCTATGCAGCACCTGGGACCTGGCTTCTCCAATTCTCTTGAAGAAGCTAGCATTGCGGGTGACAGAGGCAGTCCCATCTGAAGCCGTTACCATGGAGCCATGCACCGCCACCACGTCCATCGGACTAGGCTCGTACGTCAAAGACAGCTTTCCTTGAGGGTGCCGATTCTTAACCAGCACCTCATCTACCGGGGCTAGGTGCGGGGCTTAATGTCCTCTACTGATGTTTTCTTGCTCCATCCTGATGCTCCTTTCCCTTTCCACATGCGCATTGTAGATTAAAGCTGTCTCTCTCTCCCCCACTTCCGGGATCAGGCTCCTGGGACATCGCCTGAACATGGCTTCAGCCGGGGCCACTCCAGTAGATGTGTGTGGAGTGGTCGGGTATTCCCTTAAGAATTAGTATAGTTCCCTCTGCAAGCTATGTCCCTGGCCATGACTGATGCAGAATACCTTGTTCAGCGTTCTCATAAAACATTTTGCTTCGCTGTTCGCCCCAGGCCAAAGAGGAATGACCTTGTAATGGTGGATGCCATACTCCTCCATCAGCTGGGAGAAACGTCCAACTTGGAAGGGTGGACTATTATCCGAACAAAGAGTCTGGGGCAAGCCATGGGTAGCAAAAATCTTCTCCACCGTCATGGCCACCTTGTCAAAGGACCCTGACTCGATGAATTCCACCTCCGGATACCGGGACCATTCATCCACAACCACCAGGAAGTGTGTGTCCCGGCCTGTGGACCCAAAGTCACTGTGGACAATCTCCCAGGTCTTTGTTCCTCTTGGCATCATCTCAATTATGGGCTTCCTCTGGGCTGGGGATGCCGCCTGGCACCATACACAGGCCGCTATGAACTCATCGACCCACCTATCCAGGTCCAGAAACCACTCCTTCTGTCGCAAGCAAGCCTTGATCCTGGCGGTTCCCTGGTGCCCTTGGTGCACCAGCGCAATCACCTGGGTGACCTTACACTGTGGAATTACGATCTGGTCCCTCCCTTGGAGCAATAGCCCCAACTCCACGAACAGCAGCTCATCCTTGACCCTCCATAGTTGTTCCAGTGCCGATCTCGCTTCTTGTGTCCTCAGAGCCAACGTCTCGACAACCGACTTCCAAGATCCCCGTTGCAGGGCTGCCTTCCAGATGTTAAAACATTCATCGTTGGCTGCCGCCTGTTCTAGCTCGTGAATAGGTACTGAGTTAGGAGTGGCCGCCTCCACCACCAGTCTGACATGCTCATCGGCCTCCTCTGCACTGATATTGTTTTGTCCCTCAGGATCACATCGTGGGTGTCTGAATAGATAGTCGGCCGCATTGTTGCTGCCAGGCCGGTATACCAGGGAGACGCATAATCAAGCAGCGGCAACATCTATCTTTCAATGCTAGCCAGAGGCTTGGATGACGACCCAGACAGCAGGGGTCTGCGGTCCGTGACTACTGTCACCAGTCGTCCAAGCACATAGAGACAGAAATGATGACAATCTCACAGGACCACCAGGGCCTCCCTTTTGATCTGTGATGTACTGCTGCTCCATCTCCGACAGTGCCTTGCTGGCATAGGCGACCAGCTGGACCTCCTCCTTTGCATCTGTGTGTGTGAGCACTGCGACCAGACCAAACGGGCTGGCATCCACCATGATTTCTGACTGTAGAGCCGGGTCAAAGAAGGCCATGGTGTCTTTTGCTCTTAAAGACCCCTTCATGTCATCGATCGTGGCCTATTCAAGGGGTCCCCACTGCAATGCGACTTCTTTCTTAGTTAACGCCTGCAAGGGCTCTGACAGTGATGCAAGGTTCCTAATGAACCAGTCACAACATGTGACCATCCCTAAGAAACTCTGGACCTCTGACACGTTCTATTGGAGCAGTGCCTCCACAATGTCCTTTACTTTCCGAGGATCCAGTGACACGCCCCCTTCCTTGAACACAAAGCCAAAGAACTTAATCATCTTCTTCAGGAATTCACATTTGTCTCTGTGCAGTGTGAACCCCAAAGTCTGCAGCTGTTCAAGTGTTTTAGCCAACCTGTCCAGGTGCTCCGCCTCCGACCTTGCAGACACCAGGATGTCATTGTTGATATTTAAGACGCCATCCAGGTACGCGAGGGTCCCACCGATAATGTTTTCAAAAACTCCTGCCACTGACAACATGTCAAAGCTCAGACGCTTGTAACGGTAAAGGGCACAATGCATAGTAAAGGTTGTTATATACCCTGAGTGTGGGTGTAGCACCACCAGATGGTATCCGGACTGAAGGACCAGCTTAGAGAAGAAGCAAGCCCCTTGTATCTCAGCGATAATGTCATCTATTGTGGGGTTGATGTGACACTCCCGCTTGATTGCCTTATTTGGGAGCCGCATGTCCACACATACCGTTCAGCACACCCAATGCAACCTTATGAAGCCATGCATGCAAATATGTGCCCGGGGTAAAAGCTGGCAGGCTGAATTCCAGATGGGGAGTGCAGTGCACATGACATGAGCATTAACCCTTGCATGCTTGGCTGCAGTAGAAAGTGAAAAAAGGAGTCCTCCTGCTTTACTGTGCTGAGTCCCTCCTGGTACTTTGGGAAGCGTACGTGCCTTATTTTGCATTTCTCACCATGCCGGCTAATGGAAATGGGAGTATGGCCTTTGTCCAATCAGGTGCTAGGGGCGTTCGTCACAGGCAAGAGCACCAATAGGGAGAAGGACTCCTCCTGCTACACTGGGGCGTGGCCCTCGCGGTACTTGGGGAAAGGCACATGCCACATTCTGCACTTCTCACCATGCTTGCCAATGGAAATGGGACTATGGCCTTTGGCCAATCAGGTGCTCAGGGTGTGCATCACAGGCAGGGGCACCAATAGGGAGAAGGACTCCTCCTGCTCCACTGCGGGGCATCCCTCGCGGTACTAGGGGAAAGGCACGTGCCATGTTCTGACCTTCTCACCATGGTGGCCAATGGAAATGGGACTGTGGGGAATGTCCAATAAGGTGCGCAGGGTGTGCATCACAGGAAAGGGTGGGAATCATTTGTTCCATTAGTTTGTGTAGTGCGGCTGGCAAACATGGCAAGATGCACAGTTTTCATCATGGGTGATGCCTTTGTGTAAGATCTGTTTGTGTATGCCCTCCAAGAATGTTTTTGTGGCAATTTTGGTTTGGAGGGAGTGGACGCTTTGTGGTGCAGTGTCGAAGCATGCTGTTTTGGCATAGTGCTTGGAGAATGTCGACACATGGCCTCTTTGGCAACTGTACATGTTGTGGTTGTGCACTTTACAGCCTTCTTTTTGGGTCTCATGCCTTGTTCCTGTGTACCGTCAACTGAAACAGATGATGAAAGCAGTGCAGCGCATTTTTCCTACTGCCAAGGTGCTTTTCTCATGTACACCCCCGAGAATAGTGTGGAAGTACTCCAATGATTCCTGTCACCAGCCACAGGTCAGAGGGGGTCTCATCAACAGAAGTATGTGTGACTTCTTAAGTGCTGCTGGGATGTTCTCCTGTGAGAATGAGAATATTGGTACTCGATATATCAACTTTTTCAAAGGCAATGGCACGTCTTTGTCGAACAGTGGCAATGACATTTTGTTTCACAATCTACAGGCTGCTCTGAAGACCCTATTGTAAGAATGTTTGCTGACGTTGACAACACAAACTTATTTATAAAAACCGCAAAAAAGGTGTTTCAATGGAAGCACCTATATAAAATAAATAAAAAAGGCTCTTTTAAGAGCCGCCACAACTAACAACATCCCCTACCCTGGTTGAAAGTTATTCCCCCACTCCTGCGTGCACACAGCACGAAAAGTCAGCGAATATCACGGGAGTTGCAGGGTGGCACGTGTTAGATACACCCCTTTTTCAGATGATGGCCATAGAAATGGGCCTGTAGAGGCTACGGGATTGATCAATAAGGTTTCTGGGTGTGGTCTGTACGCAAAGAGTGTGGTACACAGTGTATTTGTCGACAGAACTGCAGAAGGTGCGGTTATAGCTTATGTTTCACAAGCCACAGCGTACAGGTTTTAGGGAAGTTCGAAATACATTGACTGAAAGTGAATGGAAAACACTGTGCAGTGGCTGCTCATTTTGGAATCTATTATGTGGATGTGTTGTGCTATGAGGTACCTACAATGAAGTGACTGATTTTGGTTTGTCTGTGTGACACTTTGGTGACACACAATCATGCTGATATTATTGTTGTTCATTGTGGACCGAAAAATTCACAGCATGTTACACAAGTTTCAGTGCCATTTGTGATGAAAAAGGCACTTTCCCAGGTCATGCGTTTGTTTACGATCTCTTGCAAAACTTTCTGTCGTATTATATCAGACACCAATGTGACTGTGTAATTTTTTATTTAGTTCACAAATGGAGAAAGCCCGGTACATTGAGAAGAAGTGTATTTGTGTCTTTGTATGACATGTGCCAATGGCATACTTCACACATGGGAATATGACGTTTCACAGCACAAACAGATTTCCCCAGCTATAACTTTTATCTTACTATGCCTGCCATCTCTATTTCTGCATATCCCATCCAAATTGCCTTGGAGCTCTTCTTGAAAGTAGTGAAAATGTTTTGTAGTAATTGTTGCACACTGAACCTCTTTAAAACACTGTGCAACACGTAAAGAAACCTCTTTCTACAGCAACCCCTTTCCAACCAATTCAACTACAGTGTTTTGCACAATGCCATGCCTCCCGCCCTGCATCCGTTCATTGGCAATTCCATTGTTCATCTCTAAAAGGTGCTTTCTTTATTTTCCTTTTTTCCTTTCCCAGTTCATTTCCATTTATTATGGTCTTCTTGTGGAAATCGATATAATATTGTGACCCCAATCGCATTGTATGTTGGCCTACGCCAAGCTGTCTAAAGAATATTGTGAACACGGGTTCCGCGGCAAGGTCTTGACCTTAATGTATTGTGTAAGCTGCCATCTTGGATCTAGCCGCCATTTTAGGTATTCTTGCAGTGTGGAAGTCACCCCGAATCACAAAATGGAGGCCGAATGACATTGCGAGTAAGACTTCGGCCATGGTGACCTCCGCACACGTGAATGAATAATATGTCCGCAGGCTACTTGTAAGGGTCATGAACTAAGACCCTGTCCTCTGTTTAACCTAGGTGTAAATATGTAACTGTATCAGCGGAACCGATCTAATATATGGAGATTGCATGTTCGACCTGGCTACGAACCCTAGCCATGGTTCCAGAAATGGTTAACTTGTAAGAGGGCTGGCCAATGCAGTACTAAATGTATAAAAAACCCAAGCATCCCGATGATCGGTCTCTCCCACTTTCAGTGCGAACCTAACGTTGAAGGTTCGTGTGTTAGTCAGAGGGCCGAATAGCTATTCGCATGTCAATTGACTTTGATAACTTGGTAACTTTGTAACTTTGAAATAAAGCGCTTTATATGGTCCTTTGTAACCTGTGTTGGTGTGTTTCCATTTGGGCTTCCCGGCCTCATGTCAATTTCTCTGTTTCCACAGTTGGCGCCCGAATAGGGACCCTCAAGATTGATGCCGGATCATTGAAGGTTGACGCAGACTATCGAATCGGGATCGGACGGTGTGATTCTGCGGGCCCGACCGATCGAGACGCGATACCTCGGCAGCGCTGCACGATCCGATCCTTGGGCGATAGTCGTGCGGTCTGACACGGCATCTTGACGAGGGTCCAAATCCGAGGCGGGCAGATTTGCCGAAACCACTGAACGCAGGTAAAATTTGTTAGTTGAAGTCCTTTGAAAACCGTACGGTCCTCCTTAGGTTTGGTCAGGTGTAGTCGTGACCCGGCTCTTAATTTAACCCTGACAATTTGAATTTGGCGTATTGTATCTGCAGACACAATTATTGGACCAGGTAACACCAATTCTTTGAGAAATGCCTGGGAAATTGTCTAGCTGTTTTAGGGCTCTATTCCGCAGCGATCGACAATCTTTGGAATTTAGCCGTCCGGCACCACAGGAGGGGTCGCCGGCGTGTACTATGTACTGTAAGTATGGCATTGGTAGTATTGTATTTAATGACATTTGGCACAGACAGACCAGAAATGCCTCCGAATTTCAGTGGCCAATCAATGGTAGTTTTGAGATCCCCCGTATTGAATACTTAGAGTCGATCTTGCTTAAAAAGAAGGCTAGGCCAGCAGCCTTTGATGTGTTACAAAATTGGAAAAAGGAAGCATTACAGCAGCTTAAAAGTAGGGATAAACATGCACGACGTCATAAAACGAATGCCGAAAAGGCATTGTTAAATGACAAGGAAAAACGATTAGATGAAACCCAGAAAATGGACAGAGCTTTTTCGCTCGGAGTCCAGAAAATTTACCCTTCTAAAGATTTCCATGTTTCCGAGGAGTTTATTGAGAAAATATTAAACGAACGGAGGCCTGATTCTTCAGCGCCACCTCCGTATGCTCCTGTTGTGGGTGCTCTTCCCATTCCTGCTATTGCTCCTATCGTTATTCCTACTCCTCTTACACAGCCTACTACCCCTAGTTCCTTAGTTGTCGCTCCTCCGTCTATTTCGTCTGTTACATTACCTCTTTCCCCTGCACCCATGTTAGGTTCACCTACACTTTCGATTTCGGGGAGTCCTGTGTTTATTAAATCAGATCCTGGTGCAGGGTCAAGGATAGTGACTCGTAGTACTGTTCCTGCGGGCAGGAAACAGGAACTATTTGCTTGGGCTAAACATTGCATGGAAAAAGGTGATCAAACTGATGTATTTTCAACATTATCTAATTTGCATGATTTTCCCGAGAAAAACGTTTTTATTGAAGGACTGGGGATTCATTTAGGTGTAATGTGGGGTAGATTGCAGACTTCGGATCTCCCACAAGAGGTGAGAGATCTGAATGCTTTGGCACTCTCAAGGGATACCGAACAGAAAGTATATGGACATGTTGATAGATTGTTTGAGTTTAGACAGGATTTTGAAAGATTACAAAATAAGGATGATGAGGACGATAGGATATATATGCAGAAACGGTTCCTTTCGTGCCGAAAATCAGCACCCGAGGAAGTACGGATCTGTACTAGAGATGCGGTTCGATGGATCTCGGATTCATCAATACCGCCGGATGAGGTATACGATACATATAGTCAATATACGGTAGAAATGCAAAGGAAGGTAATTCAAGTGATGGTACAGCACTTGCAGGAAGAATGTATAAGAAAGAAGGTTGGTTGCCCCACAGAGTTATTAGGTATTTGTAAAAGAGCTTTTTCGCCTGACACTTCCACAGCTGCTTTAGCGCTTGATTTGGCCTTATTACTCAGTAAGCGGTCGGAGGTCCCTATATCTCAGTTGCCTATGAGAGAGGTCCCTCCGACCCTTGTCCCAAAAGTAGAAATCCCCGCCAACGCGGCGACTGGTGCTCCCGCGGTGGATATCCCAGCACACTATGTATCACAGTTTGTTCACGTCCCGTTCTCTCGACAGGAAGTGAACACGATCAGACAATCAGTCCCTGATATTAGGAAGAACCCGACAGGGTTTTATAAAGAAATAGAATCCGTTTTGCAGTCTTCCGTGTTCACCTTAAGTGACATGGATTTATTGTTTCCAGTGCTTTTACCTGTTGATGTATGGAAGCAGGTACGGACAGTAGATGATGTGCCGGGGTTAGGGGATACATGGGTAAATCTAACTAGAATAGATGGGGAACGACCAGCTGGTGAGAAACCACCCCAGGTAATACTCACTTTACCTGATAGAATAGTTGCCAAATTGAAAACTATAATTCCAGAAAAAAGGATTATTTGGGACAAGCTTACGGCCTGTGTCCAAGGAAAAACTGAAGGTACCACTGAATTCTTTAATAGGTTTGAACAGGTGTTCTCCGACTTCAGTGGACAGGATTTGGGTACAGAGTCAGGGAAGAGGTTGTTTGTGGACAAATTTGTGCGTGGATTGTTGCCCGACATCCAGTCACAAATTATGTCCTCAGAAAGCGCTTGGCAGGCAAAATCTCAATCAGAGGTTTTGCATATGGCTCAGTATGATGAGAATCGGGTTAATAACGAAAAAGAGAAAATCGAAAAAAGAAGGGGTGACCTAAAGACTAAGGTATTGTTGCAGCAAATTGTCAGGCACCCCAGAGGAGGTACGACACAAACTAGAGGTCAGTACATTCCAAGAGGAAATACTCCTCTAAATTCTATAAATATTAATCAGTGTGCTTATTGCCGCCAGGAAGGTCACTGGCGAGCACAGTGCCCTGCCCTCCGTCAGAGGTCAGGAGGCACATTCGGAGGTACGGGTAGGCGACCACGGGGCCGCCCTGGAGCAGGGGGTCCTGATAGGGGTCAGCTTCTACGAGATCCCCAGCAACCTTTTTCACAGGAAAATCAGACTTCGAGTATGGACTCAAGAAATATATTTGATCACCCTTCCGCCGTCTACCTTTCTGAGGAACTTCCCTTTGATGAAGTTCTGCCTTACTAGGATTGCCCGAAGCAGCGTTTGGAACCTTTACCTATTCCCGTTATTCAGAAGGGCCCCTATGTTGAATTATTGGTGGGGAATAGGAAACATCAGTTCTTGATCGACACTGGAGCGCAGAAGTGCTCCATTGACCATTCTCGGGTTCCAAACATTCCCCTGTCAGGGCAAACAAACGTTTCTATAGGGTTCTCTGGTATACCAACTGTTTGTCCGGTCTCTGCGCCGGTATCCGTTTCTTTGGGCCCTTTTACAGACCAGTGCCCTTTTCTTCTTACTTCAAACTGTGGAGAAAACTTGCTGGGGTTGAATTTGTTGAAGAAATTGAATGCAGTGATCCATTGTACCCGTGACGGAATAAGATTGACAGTTTCACCACAGCAACCTTTTAACTCCCAGTATTTGACCCGACCTCTACCTTCCGAGTTCGGCATTGTCCCGGAATGTTTGTGGGCAATAGACGACAATGATGTCGGAATATTGCACGTTGAGCCCGTTAAGATAGTCTTGAAACATGGGGTTAAACTACCTCGCATTCCGCAATATAAAATTTCAGTTGAGGGCGAGCGCGCTCTGAAATGCATTGTCTCCGATTTTGTACATCGTGGAGTGATCGAAGAGATTACAGGTAGCTTATGTAATAGTCCGATCTTACCGGTATATAAGAAAGGCGACAATGCAATTCCGTACCGGTTTATAATAGATCTTCGTGCTATTAACCGGGTAGTGGCCCCACAATTTCCAATCGTGCCGGATGTAACAACAATCTTAACAATGATCCCTGCTACGGCTACGCACTTCAGTGTCGTAGATTTGAAAAACGCCTTCTTTAGTATTCCGATACACAAGGAGAGCAGGTATTTGTTTGCGTTCACCTTGGGGGGACGCTCATTTACATTCACAAGGGCACCTCAAGGGTACACTGAAAGTCCTAGTATCTATAGTAGAGCCTTAAAAGAGCAGCTCGACACCCTTGAACTGCCACCTACTTGCACGCTGCTTCAATATGTAGACGATTTGCTCTTAGCTGCAGACTCTGAGAAAGCTTGTAAAGAAGGCACTATATTGTTGCTTGTTCATTTAGCTGAACATGGTCACAAAGCTTCACTTAAGAAATTTCAATATTGTTGCCAGGAGGTTGCCTATTTAGGCTACCTCCTGTCAAAGGAGGGGAGAAGATTGACACCTGAACGAATAAAACACATTTCTGGCATGTCTTTCCCAAAAACACAGAAGGAAGTCAGAGCCCTGATAGGGATGGCGTCCTACTGTAGACTGTGGATCCCGAACTTTGCCCTAGTGATAAAACCGATGTTGGCTTTGACGAGGAAGGGCATTTCTTTGCCACTGCCATGGGAATCGGAACATCAACGATCATTTGAGCTTCTCAAAGCCGCGCTGTGTTCAGCACCGGTTCTGGGTACACCAAATTACGATAAGGCCTTTGTGTTGTTTGTGCATGAATGTAATGGATGTGCTTTGTCTGTGTTAACGCAGGAACATGGAGGGAAGAATAGGCCGTGCGGCTATTATTCCTCCGCCCTCGATCCTGTCGCATGCGCTTTGCCGCGATGTCTGCGCGCTGTTGCTGCTGCGTCTGTAAAACAGAGTGAGGGGATGGTCCTAGGCCACGATTTGATTCTGATGGTACCTCACTCTGTTGATATTCTATTGAATAAAACTCAAACACAACACCTTACTTCTGCCCGGTTGACCAGGTATGAATTAGTTCTATTTGCTCCTCATATCCAAATTAAAAGGTGTTGTGTTCTCAATCCGGCTGAACTTTTGCCTCTCCCGCAAACTTCTGCTTGCAGCGATGATGGATCACATGACTGCCTGTACGCCACCGAACAAGAAACAAAGGGCAGAATAGACCTCTCAGATACTCCTTTGGAGAATGCGGAAGGGGAGCTGTTTTGTGATGGCTCCTGCTTTAAACTTCCGAATGGCACATCTACAGCTGCTTATGCAGTTACTACTTTGAACAAGATCGTAGAAACTAAAAGGATTCCGCATAACTCTGCGCAGGCCGCAGAGATTATAGCGTTGACTCGTGCTTGTGAGCTCTCCCAAGGGCATAGAGTTAATATTTATACGGATAGTCAGTACGCCTTTGGGGTGGCTCACAACTTCGGAAAATTGTGGTCGGAAAGAGGGTTTCTGACCTCACATGGGACCAAGATTCAGCATGGTCCCTTAATAGTACAGTTACTTTCAGCACTCTCACTCCCTAAACAACTAGCGATTATGAAATGTGCAGCTCATCGTAAGGTCATAGATGATGTGGGCAAAGGAAATGCTTTTGCAGACTCGATAGCTAGACAAACAGCTACAGACCTTAGCACAGACATGTATACCGCAAGGGAAGTGAGAGATGGTTGTATAATAGATGAAGGCATTGGGTCTGTGCGAGATATTCAGACTGATGCCTCTGTTGATGAATCTAGGAAATGGGCTGAAGGCATGGGGAAATTGGATGACGAAGGGTGTTGGGTGGACGCATCTGACGGGAAATGGTTGCTTCCTGATTCTTATGTATTAGCAATGGTCACAATGGCACACGGTCCAACACATGTGTGTGCCCAGCAAATTGCGAAGATATTACAGCAGGTTTGGGTGAATGATAAAATTTTGGAAACTGCAAAAAGACATGTTAGTAATTGTATGATTTGCCTACAACACAATGTGGGTAAAGGGACAGTGACTGCAAGGGGAAGTTTCGGGCCCCCCTCTGTCCCCTTTGAAACCATTCACCTTGATTTCATTGAAATGGAACGTTGTAATAACTTGAAATATGTTCTTGTTATCATTTGTGCTTTTAGCAAGTGGGTCGAGGCTTTCCCCGCCAAAGATGCTACCGCCATGACCACCGCAAAGATCTTGGTGAAAGAATATTTTCCTCGATTTGGGCTCCCGAGGATAATCTGGTCGGATAACGGCCCACATTTCATCGCAGCTGTAATATTGCAAATATGTGTTGCCTTAGGGATTGAGAAACGTTTTCATTCAGCTAGGCACCCTCAAAGTGCGGGGTTGGTAGAAAGACACAACGGTATTTTGAAAAACAAACTTGCGAAAACATGTGCTGAGACTAAATTGAAATGGCCAGATGCTTTACCTATTGTATTGTTAACTATGCGCACCACACCCCAGACTAGAACTGGGCTTTCTCCATTTGAGGTAGTGATGGGAAGGCCTGCTAATATTTGGGGCCTCCCTAAACCTAAAGCCCTGAGGGATGTGGAGAATGTATTGCTTGTAGATTATTGTAATCAATTGACTAAAAATCTGTATTTCATCTACCACCAGGTGAATGCCGCCTTACCTGTACGGTTTACGGGCCCAGGACACGATATATTGCCTGGCAGCTGGATCCTGGTAAAGGCCTACGAAAGGTCTTCCTGTCTCGCGCCTCGCTGGCGGGGACCCTACCAGGTTTTATTGGTCACCAGGACGGCAGTGCGGGTGGCAGGAAAGAAGAACTGGATACATGCAACGCACATCAAGAAGATCCCTCACCCGACGCCACACGTTACAGAAGAAACAGAACCCCTTGCTGATGCTACACTCTCTGATCTCGGAGTAGCAAGCAGCGTTGTGAGTGCGTCGGAGAAGTTCTCTGAGCCTGAGGAGCTCGGGGAGCCGTCCATTTTGTCTCCGCACTCCCTTGATCAATCACTTCCGGAAACTCTTGTTTCAAGTTCTGCGACTTCCGTCGCCACCGACGTGACGCTCCCCTCAGGGAGCGACGATACTTTGCTTTTGGATTCGGTAAACTTGGGTACCATCAGGTACAACCTTCGACCACGCGCTGCACGAGTATAGAGCATTTGAAAGGAAGAAGGAGTGATTGAAATACTATTGTCTTCCCTTTTTTTTTTTTTTGGAACAAAGAAAAAGGGGGGGTTCTGTTGGCTAGGGTTGGGAAGGACTAAGAAGTCGCGCGGCCGAAGTGCCGACAGCAACGAACATTGGGGCCGTCGATCGGGATAACCATGATGCCTGCCGCCTTCACCGCTGCTCCTCGTATTGAACTATTAGATAAGGAGGTGACCAGTTCGAACAATGGACAATGTGCCTGGGCCCTGAAAACGTACTGTTGTGTTCTTGTTTTGATTACTGTTAGTTTTGCAACTGCTGCCGTGGGACTTTGGTACTTTGAAGAGATTTATCCTTTGAAGCCTCTGTTACCGACCGAAATTGTACCAACTGTTTTGACTCCCTTTGTACACCTTCACACTCTGTCCCCTAGGGACTCTCGGCATAGACAGAAATATCATAATAACACTCTGATGATAGTGATGAATGCTACGCATGCTATTTTTAATAAGAGTAATTGTTGGATTTGCACGCATTTGCCACAACATGGGAACAAGGGACTGGGATGGTATATACATCCCTTACCTCTAACGACTTCCTGCTATGCCTCTCTTAGAGCACTCTTCTTTGGCCGATGGAATGATAGCATCTCACGGAACTTCGATGGCACTAATTTGAATGAATTTGAGAGACGTGAATTGACTCCCCTGGGATGCTCACTTTTCGCAAATAGGAGTAGACCTAATATCGCTTCTATTAGGCCGTCTGATAAACTTTCCTTTCCTTTCCAAAATCTAGTTTCTTTCAAGATGGCTCCGATAGGCAATAAGGATGCCATGCCTCCTTCTTATTCTGTAAATCACAATCCTGATTCTGTCCCTTTCTGTGTACAAAGAAATGGCACTAGGCCAATGGGAGATTTTGAGCCTTGTATACATATTGTAAATTTGACTGGGGAAAATAGGCCTTTGTATGTAGGGGGACCCGTTTATTTTGTTTGTGGTAGTTTAGCTTTTCCCTGGTTGCCCAAGGATTGGCAGGGGACTTGTTATTTAGGGATATTGTTACCAGGTGTATTTATAGCCAGTACCTTAGAGGTATCCAAGGCTCGCCCGCGACGAGATAGTGATGGAGATACCCCCGGACAAGTGTTCGGGGATATAGCCAAATCAGTAGTCCCCTTTTGGGGACAAATAGCAAATTCAGAAAACATTAGGGGATTAGCGAGGGTATTGGAGAAAACGATCAACCGGACCACGGACATACTTTACAATATGACCTTAGAGCAAAAGGCGATAAGATTGGTAGCACTTCAAAATCGAATGGCATTAGATGTCATTTTAGCCGAACGAGGTGGAGTATGTAAATTAGTGGGGTCCGCTTGTTGCGTTTTCGTACCAGATTCTTCACCAACAATATTTAAAGCAATTCAGAATTTACACACTCTTAGTTCTGAAGTCCATATCCCTGTAGGAGACTGGAGCCTTAGTACTTGGTTTTGGGATTTTCTACGATCTTGGGGGTGGAAGGTGCTTTCTGTCATTTTAGGTATTTTAGGGACTCTGTTATTTCTTTGCTGTTGTTTTCAATGCCTCCCAAGTATATGCGGAATGATGGGGGAATGTTGTGCCCAGGTAATGAGCGCAATAGGGCATAAGATATACACTCCGAAGACAGCATCTAAAGAGTTCATGTTGCAAGAAGTTCTTACGAACGACCTTATGGCTATTGATATTTCAGACAATGATGCGGAACCTATGAATGATAATGCCTTCAAGTATTTTCGAAAGTATTAGAAAACTATGTTTTAGCACTTGGCATAGGCCAAAAGGAGGGTCTGTGGAAATCGATATAATAATGTGACCCCAATCGCATTGTATGTTGGCCTACGCCAAGCTGTCTAAAGAATATTGTGAACACGGGTTCCGCGGCAAGGTCTTGACCTTAATGTATTGTGTAAGCTGCCATCTTGGATCTAGCCGCCATTTTAGGTATTCTTGCAGTGTGGAAGTCACCCCGAATCACAAAATGGAGGCCGAATGACATTGCGAGTAAGACTTCGGCCATGGTGACCTCCGCACACGTGAATGAATAATATGTCCGCAGGCTACTTGTAAGGGTCATGAACTAAGACCCTGTCCTCTGTTTAACCTAGGTGTAAATATGTAACTGTATCAGCGGAACCGATCTAATATATGGAGATTGCATGTTCGACCTGGCTACGAACCCTAGCCATGGTTCCAGAAATGGTTAACTTGTAAGAGGGCTGGCCAATGCAGTACTAAATGTATAAAAAACCCAAGCATCCCGATGATCGGTCTCTCCCACTTTCAGTGCGAACCTAACGTTGAAGGTTCGTGTGTTAGTCAGAGGGCCGAATAGCTATTCGCATGTCAATTGACTTTGATAACTTGGTAACTTTGTAACTTTGAAATAAAGCGCTTTATATGGTCCTTTGTAACCTGTGTTGGTGTGTTTCCATTTGGGCTTCCCGGCCTCATGTCAATTTCTCTGTTTCCACATTCTGACACACGCCACAGAAGGAACGGCAGGAAAGGCACAGTACAGAAGGGGCAGCACCTGCATGGATACCATAGGGGACGTGCAGAGAGACGGAATTATTTGGTGGCCCTCACCTACATAGGTGCCAGTCATTGTCATGCTCCCGGAAGGACCCTTCCCATGCACTTCCAAGCACCTTCCCTCTGTAGAGTAGCGCATTACAGTACATGCACAGTACAATTCCCTTTGCCGGGTAAGGGTCTGTAGCGTGGCATATGGTCTGCAAGGATGTTTTAGAACTCCGCTGCCCTGTAGGATTGCCCCTCTTGTTGCCCGCAGCAGATGTGGCAAATGCTGTACATGAAATTACCCTACGTAATTGTAGGCAGGGCGGTAGACTGCACACAGGTCCCTTGTGCTTTTATTTCAGTTGTCGTCACATGCAGTACAACACTTCATGGTACACCATTAGTCTTAGGAGTAGCATTTACAGAGAAGCATACATTCTGGAATACAAGAATGTTTATAATAACGAGAAACACAGCTTCATTACGTGGAGCAGGAAGCCATTTATTTTGTGGGATCCATGCAGCTACAGTACTTTTCTAACAACCAGTAACATTGTTTTCGCTCTGCACATTCTGCTGTTTGCTTACTTTCCTTTACAGTCACTAGTATGTGCATGACCAAGCCGCACCAGCTTTGCCATGTTGCAGACTCACTGCAAACTGTCCCACCTGCAGTTACATGTTTTCTTCAACTGTACGACCCCCAGGCGACCTCTTGACACTTTCTGTCACACTGATCAGTGCAGACACAATTGGCCTCATTGGCTATTAGCACCATGGCTACCCCCTTATCGCATACCGGGTCCAGGTTCCCTGAATAGGGATTTACCGGGCCATTCCAACCTTGGAGGACCCAGTATTTCCCCATTCAGGGAACCCATCCTCATTCCCATTCGAGCCTCCATAGGGCTCAATGGGAATGGGGAGCATGCTAATAACCCGTTATTAGCATGCTTATCCTTTAGCAGCCTCCGATAAGGGCGACTGGTAAAACCAGCCGCCCTTAGCGGGACCCACTAAAGGAACTCGTAATGCAGAGGTAATAGGTTAACGGCACTGGCACTTTTACTGGCGCCGTTAACCACTTACCTCCAACCTCGTAATGAGGCCCAATGTGTCTGTTTCAAGGGTCAGGGAAAGGCAAGCAGCACATCAATCAAATTAATGCAACATTTACCACGGCCACGTTACACAGCAGGTTGCTGTTCCTTGTTTACCAGTGGGCGTCATACAGTCAGGCGTGCTTTAGCCACACATTGGTAGGTTTGCAGAGCCACCCACATAGTCGGCAGGAGTACCTGAAATGCGGTAGCCTACCATAAGAATCCGTAAGGCTGGCGACAGGGTCGGTGTTACCAGCACACAGTGGATGACTTATGCATGGGTATAGGTATGGAACGGATACACGTGCGTTTCCAGAACTATTTAACAGTGCATTAGAAGATGCAGAAATGCGGCCACTAATGGAGTCCTATGGATACTTGCAGTGTGATTGCACATGCGGCGACCAGGTGCAGTCTCCCTAGGAAATGTCCATATTGATCATCTGTAGTCATCTCAGCCAGTACTGTGCAGGACAGATTCACCATGCAATGTTAACACAAAAAGAGAAACTACTCAAACACTCACTAACATTTACCATGTATGTCTGTAATTGCTAAGATACACCAACACTATTCGGAAAAGGAAGGGGTAGCGCAAATGGATACATACACCAGACAATTTGGCCTTTCTACACCTTTATCATGAGGGCAGCCAAGTAATCGGTAACAAACCGTTGTGAATGGAACGTTATGGATCTGTTGCAGTACCAAACAGCTATTATCTTTACAGAAAACACTATGCTAAAGCAATGTTCTGGTTACAGTGCCCTACTAAAAATGTATGAAATTCACTAACAAAAACATCGTTAAAGAGACACTATGGTTAAGTTGCACTAGTAAAAACCCATGCAATTCAATTGACAAACGTTGTTAGAGGGACGTTATGATTATAGGTAAAACCAAAAATAAACGAAATTCACCAGTTATGGTAAGCTAAGCAACCATAACTCGCGCCACCAGTGTACACTGCAAGGACTAACACCCATGACATCAAAGATGCCATCACAAATCTCATTGATGACATCACTTATGACATCATGTGTGGCTGCCCCTTTTTTGTTCACTGACATAAGTAGGTCAGGTGCTTTTCATCACTAACAGTCAGGAACTAACTATTCAAAAGGTTCTATCTTTGTGTAAGGCACCCTTCTCATATGTTCTTGCACTACGTTCCTCAGGGTTGACTCACATCATATAATACATATAGATATAGGGGAAGAAGAAAGTGTAAAACACAGAAATCATTTCTGTACATGAGGGTAATCAGTTATGTTATGAAACACTTTCTGGTAATACTGCTCCTTTTTCGCTTGCTGTAATTTCCCAGTAGATGCTCATATTTGTATGCATTGTGGTGTCCTTATGTTTTCTGTGCAGTAGTGCAATTATGCAGTTATTAAGGCAATGGTAGCTACCTCTTATATGTTTCACAGTACCCGAAACTCTAACACAAAAGCATTCATCATATCACTATGCAACATGGGAAGATTTTCAAGATTACACTTCTATGGGGCATGGTGCAGACAATGGCTACATATCCACATGAGTTGGTTCATGAACTGCAAGGAAGTCTGTAATACAATGGTGTGTATAGCAATGCATTGCGTAATGAACTACTTATCTAATGATAGTTCTTCCAATGATCTTTGATAGTTTTCTGCCACCATTACAATAACAATGCCTTGTGGAGGCTTTCCATGAAAACTAAATGCACATGTGATGTCATCAGTGATGTCATCAATGAGATTTGTGATGACATCTTTGATGTCATGGGTGTTAGTCCTTGCAGTGCACACTGGTGGCGCGAGTTATGATTGCTGAGCTTACCATAAGTGACGAATTTCGGATTTTTTTTCGGTTTGACCTGTTACCATAACGTCCCTGTAACAACGTTTGTCAATTGAATGCTTTGGTTTTTACTAGTACAACTTAACTATAACATCCCTTTAACAATGTTTTTGTTAGTGAATATATATATATATATATATATATATATATATATGTATATATATATATATATATATATATATATATACCGTGTAGTGAGATGCATACAATCTATATTGAAATATATACACTGTACACTGAGATATATTCATTGTACATTCAGATACCAATTTTTCAAAATGCAAGTGTCAAAACCGACAAAGAAAAAGACTGCTTTAAGTGAAACTACACACCTTCTTTGAAAACAAAGAGCAGTGGTTCATCCATGCAATAAGTCTGAAGCTTGGTCTGTCTTCTTGCATTGGAATTGGACACCAAAAGGTTTGTTTCAGCTGGAAGTGTTGTCAGGTCACACTGATTCAAGGCCGAAAATGAGACCTCTTTAGCCTTTCCAAAACTAAATTAAGATGCCATCTTTCTGTCCGTATGAATAGCATTACTGATCAAAGCACTCCCTAATGCCTTGTTTATTAATGGTTACAAATACAAACATACATATATGAGAGCTAACATTGTTACAATCCAGTGGGAGATAACTAAGCATTTCAATCTTCTGAGCCAAGTTAAATGGGTGCTTTGAAAATAGTATGCAGGGTGCTATACCCACTGTGCATTACTGTAAGCTTCATTTGTTTATGGATAATAAGGCATGACCTTGTACTCTTAGCTGGTTGTTTTGCAAGTATTAAAATAGACACTTTCATGCCTATTCATTTTAATAAGCCAGGGCCACCAGGCAGGTTGGCGCCAAACTACCAGGGCCTTAAAGCAGTGAGGGCTTGCTTGGACTTAAGTCTCACAGATTTGAGCCCATTCTCAGGTTCTGAGGAACATAGGTAAACCTTCTGATGGCCACTCATGTATGTGCAAAATTCTGCAACAAAAAGTATGAAATGTCTGTTTTTAGTTCACATGTGAAGATTTATAAATATGATCCAGAGTGTTTAAGGGATTTCATGAAAGAAATAGGGACACGTCTGTTATGCAAATGACTCATGTCTTCTCTAATGTGTAGCAACATGTTTTACTATACAAATGATTTACAAGATGATGGTTTCAAAATCCCACATGAGTACAGGATATGCTGGATTTAAATCCAGTGGGATCGAACTAGCTACTTCTTGTGGTAAATACATAAGAATTATTGATAATTGGTAATATTTGATTTTTTATTTAAACTTTTACACAAGCTTTCTTTTGGAATAAAGTTATGCGTGTACAAAAATAGAAATCTTTGCATCCAAATGACATAATTTATGGCAAATGTCTGCCTTGTCTCCTTTCATTTACTAATACCCAGGAGCATTTTTATTTAATTTAAAATATATATACATATAGTGAAAGGCCTGCAACATTTGTATTTGTCTGGTTCAAATATGCACACTGTAAGGCCCATTGCCTTCTGAGAGACAACAGTAATAATGACAAATAAAACAGGCATGTTGTGCTGGCAGGCAAACAGATCTTAAACCCTGTGCCCATTGCTGAATAATTACACTAACATACTGCTGTGCTGGCAACCATTTTTGCTGCCCACAAAACCAACAGAAATTATACACAGGCACTCACCACAAAGCAACCCAGGCATGCTGTCTAAGAGTCAGACTTTCAAGAAACTGGCAGACAGGGAATATCGTTGCAAGAGCCTCCAGTTTCTGACAGCCCAGCTACACACCTGAACAACTTGTTGAAATTGAAATTAGCAAGAGAAGAACAAGCCACCCACTCCAGTGGACAGGACTGTAAACCATGTAACATTTTCCGTAATGTGTGTACAAGAAAAATAGTTAATTTCTAAGCAGTTTCACCATGCTATATGCACGCTTCCCACTACTGTAAGGGTGCAGAAGGAGGAGACTGACACGTAGGTGGCATGATTGTTGGCATAAACCTTTATTGCACCTGAAAACAAAGAGAAAGCCTAGCTTGCCCTAACTTTGAGTGGTTGACCTGCCTCACGTAAAAAACTAAGTGTGTTGTCAGAATGTCCATGCAAATCAATAGTCCACCGTCCTTTGACAAAAACCCTGCGTCTGTCCCTTACACTAAATACTAAACTAAAAAAAAAGGTAGTAGATCTTCTTGGTCCAGAGGAATTATTCCCTTCTTCTGGACAGCGGCCCACAGTTCCAACTGTAGTGCTGAATCTTTGCCCAGGGGGAATAACTGCCTTCCCCAGCTTGCAATTCCTTTTGCAGGCACAACATAAAGTTTCAATTTGTAATGCTAAACAGCAGTAAAGTTCTCAGTTAAAGTCCACAAGGTAAAGATCCGGCACAAACATCAATATTCCTTATTGCCCATAGTTTCTTCATGATTGGGCTCCTGGAGAATGTCTCCTCTCTCCAGGTGTTTCACAATGCCAGGGGGATGTCTCCCTTTCCCTGGGTGCAACAAACTAAAAAGGCACAGTTCAAAACAGTTCTCCTTGTCAGATAAAGGGAATAGCTTCCTTTCTCAGGTTACAGTACAAAAAGGCTACGTTTCACACAACCAGATGGAGTGACTTCCTCCCCCTGGTATTGACTAACAGGAGAATGACTCCCTTCTCCTGGTATCTTGACTCTTGAATTTGTTCCACCTTGTTGTTATGTTCAATTGTGAGAGTTATTCAAAAGGATGCTCAGGTATGCCGCAGGTATCCTTCAGGACTCTTAAATCAGGTTACAAAGTTAATCAGGTCACATTAGGTACATAAAGGAGATGGGGACGGGCAGAGGGAGCCCACCGGCTCCCACCACCCAGGCTACATCTTGCAACTGCCCTGGATGGAATCACATTCACACTCAAACAATCCAGTCACTCTCCTAGCATTCCATTCATGACATCATACCTTGCATTCACACCCCATGCATTCAAGAAGCAGGGATAGTGCAGGAAAGTCTGTCACAACACTTGTTTACTAGGAGAATGCATCCTTTCTCCTAGTATCTTGCCAGTTCAACACAACCACAGGGAATGACTCCTTTCCCCTGATTTCAGTTACCAGTAGAATTACTCCCTTCTTCTGGTAACTTTTCAATTGTCAGCACAGTTCCAGATCACCAGCAGGAATAACTTCTTAACTTCTCTTCTTTGATTGGGTTCACTTGGTGTCTTCCCTTTGCTAAATACTGCAACAAGGAAGATGACATGTGCTGTGTGTGGATTTCGGTTCCCAGGCTCTGGTTTCTGTTGCTGTTCGATCCAACCCACTTGGTTCACTTTCCTGCCAAGTGGGGTCACCAGGAAGAAACCTCACTTCATGGTTTGGGCTACAGACTCCGGGTTCTCTCCTTTTTATGCTCCACTCCCTTGGCTCACTCTCCCGCCGAGTATGGGTGTGAGGGAGACACCTCATTCCTTGGTGGGGGTCCCTGCACATGTTTCTCTCCTTCTTATGCTCGGTTCCCTTGGCTCATCGCCCTTCCAAGTACTGATATGAGCGAGATGGCTCATTTCTTGTTCTGGGTCCCAGACACCTCTCTGGTGGTCAGTGGCTTGTGTGACTCCACTGGTCTGAGAAAACTCTCTTCAGCACCAGAGCCATCTTGCTTTCTGCCCTGTGTCCCTGCTGGGCCTCCTGAGGACCCCTCTACCTGTTACTGGGGTCAGGTAGCTTTGCGGTCCTTCCTGGGATCGGCTGTCCTCGCGGGAACACCGGCATGCCTTCTCATCGGCTGTTCGGGTCTGCGGTTCTCTCCTTTGCTTCCAGCTTCCTGTGGCCATGTCACCACATGATTCATCAAGACGAGCAGGGAGGTTGCCTCTTGTGTGACTTTCTCAGGACCTCCACGACTGCTTGCCTCGGTCTGCCGCTTTGCTTGGTTCTTTTTCTTCTTATTTGGATGAGCAATATTCACAAGGCAATTTTTTTGTTGCTGTTGCAATTTCCCCCCAAAGATAAATTGCAACATAAAAAATGGCAATACTCGTAGACAGAAAAGGACTATCGGACGTTAGAATCCTGTACCTCAGAATCATGGTGCATGTTGCCAAAAATTTGCTCTAGAACCGGAACTGGCGTTGGCACCGCTACTAAACAAGTAGTCAGCAAAGCTTCGGCATTGGGCACGTCAGTAAGGCAAAAGTGAGTAATGTTCAGTACCTGTTGTGCCAAATGCATCCACATATTCTCCGTTTGGGTAATCATCGAGGAATGTCTTCGCCGTCCTAAAGACATCTCTTGCATAGCTGGCATCAACATTGTTTGCGATTGCACCTGACGTGTTTGCCGCATTCCATGAATCAATTTTTTCGGTCTGGCTGGCTTTTCGGCATCGGCATAGGGCTGCTTTCAGACATCATTGCTCATCATCATCAGTTTCCCATGGATCGCTGGTACAGATGTGACATTTCTCATTGGTAGCAGCATGCCGTTTCACTCTCCCAAACGCAGTCTATTTAGTCCCACAATTACACCAGCGAGACACAGGATTTATAAGGCATACATAGAAAAGAGATATCAGTGTTGAAAATCACTCTCCTAGGTAACATTTGTCTGCAGGCACATACTGCCATTTTTCCTTGCCGGGTTCCATTACTAAGACTACCTGGTCCTTGCCTGATGCAATAACATTTGCGGGCACCGGTGGACCACTTGGTCTTTCGACCTAAACCTTTGCACCCGGTACCATACTGTCTGAAGAGCCAAAACCACAATCCCCATGAGTAGTTAACACTGTTGGAGGCTCCCCCTTTTTGATCATGGACAATTTAACAGGAACAATAATGAAATGGGCCACCCGATCGCCCTCATGAATCGGTAACACTTGGCCCGCACTATTCATTAAGATGACTTTAATCTCGCCTTGGTAATCGTTGTCAATGACCCCTCCCAGCACTTGAACTCCTGTTACACTCACCTGGTATCGACGAGGTATCCACGGGGACGCAACCCAGCTTTGGTTGGAGGATTTGCACTCTCAAACCCTCTCCCGGTCCCTTGGTAAGGCCTCTGGTTAAAGGTGGGTCGCAATATAGGAGAGCTGTATTCAGATTGTCTTTATGTTTTCCTACCTCCCTTGGCCTCAACTCCTTCCCCCCCCTTTGGGCCTTCTCCTCACCTTAATATTGTAAAAGGTGGATTCTCCGTCCTGCTCCTCATGGCAGGGGCACGTAGATGTGGGGGGCGAGCAGCGACCAAGTTACTTCACTGGTGCAAGTCCCCCTGTGGGAATCCAGGCCTGCTGTGGCTCCATAGGTTTGCTGCTTTACAGTCTTTATATGCAGTTATTATGTTCCTCTTACTTTGAATAATAATGTCTTGCTTCTTTCCTTTTAATTATGGAAAGGTATTTTGGTGTTGTCATGCAGTTTGAAGATGAGCATGGGCCGGTAGGCGAAAGCACGGTGTGGGCGATGCTGTCCGGTGAGCAATGCGCGATGCACAGCGCTGTTTCGCCTTTTATATTGCTAACCTGTGTCTTTTCTCTCCTTGCAGGTCGCAATGTTCCTCGCCGAGCGCCGTAATGTCCCAGCGATGATACTGACCAGGAGATGACTACCCAGGTAAGAATTGTGTGGCTTTCCTCGATCGGGTGGACACGTGAGTAAACGCTTACTAATGCTGTCTTTCTTTCTCCTCTTTCCAGGTTAAGGTATTCCAGGATGCATGCAGTGCCGGATGATGGAGTTCGTACCTTCAGGTGAGTGGAACTTAAGTCGGCGATGGATTGAAGACAGGATACTGTTGCAGGTAGTTTTCGTAGTGTTCTTTCTCTCTCTGCAGGTCCTTGGTTTCAGGTAAGCTGGCATCAAAGAACTGGACACGGTGAGTGTTACGCTGCCCACAGCAGAATAACGAGAAGCATGTTCTGCTGATTGAGTGCGGTTTAAATAGTCTCAGGTAAAGTAGTCCAGGTAAATAGTCCCAGGCCTGCCACACCCAAAGTAGACCAGGTAAAGTAGTCTCAGGCCTGCCACACCCAAAAGACTACACCGCATAGCTCAGTTCCTTGTAACTGAGCTATGTGTGTGCCTCCATGTTGGCTGAACCCCCGAAGTTAAATAGTCCCAAATAAACAGTCCCATTCTAATGTTGGTCTTCATGATGGTTATGAGCCTGGTGCCAAAGGCTGACTTGCCAGTGAGGGCCAGGGGTAAGGGTCATGACAACTCCCTTCAATGCTAATCCAGATCTAGGGGCAATCCATCCCATATGCTCTGGAGGAATTTGTACTCCAATCCCTCTTTCAATCACAGCAATCCCTCTCTGGTCTAATCTGATTTCTTCATGAGAATGCAAGTCTACCTCTGCTGACTCTGGAGTCGCCCGATAGGGAGCTAAATAACCCAGTGTAATTTCCCAGTACAATAGAGTCTCTCTAACTGAGTTGGGTTGAATCTGTAAAGCAGGAGTCATTAGGTGCAACAATGGAGTCTCATGATTATTTACAGGCCTATTGTTTAGCACTTACACCTCATCAAACACACGATCAAGCCAGCCTGCTAAACCGCCATCTCCAGATTTGCGTAACTGTTCTTTCAACAACCCATTGATCATTTCAATTAACCCTGATGCTTCGCGGTGGTAGGGGACGTGGTAGAGCCACTCAATACTCTTCTCCCTACAATATTCCTGAATTAATTTGCCTTTAAAGTGTGACCCATTGTCACTTTGAATTTGCAAAGGCACTCCATAATGCAACGTGATCTGATCTAACAACTTAATGGTGTTCAGTTTTGTAGCACGTTTGCACGGCAAAACCATCATATATCCAGAGCATATCCACAATGGTGCATGCATACTGACAGCCTTTGCTGATTGGCAGAGGACCGATATAATCGATCTGCCAAATGTGACCTGGTAACTTTCCTCTTCGCAATGTGCCCTGGACAATCTGAGGGATAGGCCTATGCTGTTGGTGTTGGCACACCGGACATTGCAAAATGATTGTTTTCACTACCTCTATGGAATACTGATTCCTCGAGCTTGTGCCCACATGATAGTAGCCTTTTCTCCAAGGTGCCCACATTTCTGGTGAGCCCACTTGGCCAAACCCTCCAAATCGTCTTCCTGAACCTCCACATCCACAGATGAAATCTTGGTGTGTTCATCTGCAACAGAATTAAACCAACGTTCTAATGAATCTGTAGCACAACGCGCATCCACATGATACACAGTGATATCACTTTGTGATAACATTTCCGCAATATCTTGCCACAGTTCTTTTCCCCACAACTCTTTTGAATGAATCTTCCACCCATTCTTTTGCCAGGTTGGCAGCCACACTGCCAACCCATTCGCCACTGACCATGAATCTGTGTACAAATGACATTGACTAGGGGTCTCACGTTTCAATGCTTGGTAAACTGCGTAAAGTTCTGCAAACTAGCTGCTGTTCCCTTTCCCTGATGTCAAAATCTTTTTGGTCTTGGGATTGAATGACACTGCCTTCCAGTATAGCTCGGTTCCCACATATCGAGCCGAGCCTTCTGTAAACCAGGCATGCTCTGTCTGCTCTACGGTCAGATCGCCATAAATTACTCCCCATTTCACAGGAGACATGCGTTTCTCAGACACTTCCGGTGTTATGTAATCTGAGGGTGGTATGTTGGCTACTTGCTCATGTAATTTTGCAACCCCACCCTTCCCTGATTCAGCTCTGTCTTGAATGTACCATTTCCATTTAATTATACTGGCTTCTTGAGCGTGCCCTATTCTGTGTGTTTTAGGAGAGCTCAACACCCACTGCATAATTGGGATTTCTGGCCTCATCAATACATCATGCCCCACGGTCATTTGCTCAGTATCGACAAGGGCCCAATAACATGCCAGCAACTGCTTCTCAAATGGATTGTATGTGTTACGAGCATCAGGTAACTTACGACTCCAGAACCCCAATGGCACTCGTTTCCTGTCTTGTTTCTGCCACACACTCCAGTTAGCATAATTGTCTTGCACAGACACATTCAATTCCACTTCCCCTTCCTTCAATGGCCATAAATCAAGCACCTGCTGCACAGTGTCTTTTGCCAAATCAAATGCTTTTTGCTACTCCTCCCCCCACTTAAACTCATATCATTCTTTCGTGTCACTTTGTAGAGGGGGGACAGTATCTGCCCTAAGTGGGGAATGTGCTGTCTCCAAAACCCAAACAGCCCTATAAACTTCTGAGCTTGCTTTTTGTTCATTGGAGTGGTGAATTCAAGTATTTTCTGTCGGACCTTCGGCACCATCTCTTGCATACCCATTATGCCACTGAATCCCTAGGAATATCACTGTCTCAGCTGGCCCTTAAATTTTGTTCAGGTTAATCTCCCACCCTTCCTTCTTCAAATCTTAAATAATGACTTCTAACTGGTTTTGCACACTTTGCTCATCCTTGCCCTGAATCAAAATATCATCAATGTAGTGAGAGATTTGTATGTTAGGTTTACACAGTATCTTGTCTAAGTGCTCTGCCACCAGCCGTTGACAGATGGTCGGGCTATGTATGTACCCCATAGGTAACCTTGTAAAGGTGTACTGACGCCTGCTCCAAGAAAATGCAAATTGCTCTTGACAATCTTCAGCAATTGGCACAGAGTAAAATGCATTGACTAAATCTACCACTGCATACCAGGTCCCCTCAAACTTTTGGACATTCTCAATCAAAGTAATGGCATCTGGGACTGCGGGGTCTAAGGGAGGAGTGTGTTTATTTAACTCGCGGTAATCCACTATCATCCTCCAAGACCCGTCCCCTTTTTTTGACAGGCCAGAGTGGGTTATTCCACACGGTAGTAATAGGGCCTAACACACCCGCATCCACGTACCCTTTGATGGTGTCTGAAATTTACTTGTGCCCCCCGGGAATGCAGTATTGTTTCATCACTACCCGCTTGGTCGCCACCGGCACCTGCACTGGGGTCATCTTCAATTTACCTACAGTAATGGGTGTGCATGTCAATGCACTCACCCCAAACTGATACGTTTTACCTCCAAGTCCCAAAGTCAATCCTTCTAGAATGTCAAAGCCAATTATGTACTCATGTATTGGGACAATCAACACTTGGTATTTCTGCCTAGTCAAACTGCCTATTTTCATCTCTACCTCAGTTTGTACTGCGGGGTTCTCCTTCCACCCTAGCCCTGTAATGGTTAAGTGTCTGCTTTTGAATCGTGTTGGATTTCCATGAATCAGAGAGGCCTTCGCCCCGGTGTCTATCAATGCTCACACCCCTTGCGTATTTCCCGGCCCCCAAAAAATCTTAACGTTAACATGGGGCCGCCTATCAACTTTTATGCGGGCCGTAACCCTAGTCAAATTTTGAATGAGTGTAACCTGACTCTGCCTCTAACATTGCACTCCCCATCTTCCTTAAATCAGCATGTGTTGGCTGGTACGGGGAAGGAATCCCCATAGACCCTTCTTCCTGTTCTTCCTCAGGAGGGGCGTAAGGTGAGGTGTCCCTCTGTGGCTTAGTCAGCACCTGTTCCTTGACTTGCTTATAGCGCTCTTTGGCTGCAAGCCCTTTCTTTTTGTATAGTTCATACATTACCCTGGTTTCAATGCCATCAATTTCTTCTTGTGGCACACCATCTTTTAGCAAGGCCAAAAACATGTCCTTCCTGGACACTCGGGAGTCTCTACTATCTTGCCTCCTGCCTTCAGTTCTTCTCTCACTATGCCCCTCTCTCTCCCTTGGCTTGTCTTCACTCTTGTCCCACTCCCCTAAATCTGCCAGTTGCCAGATGGCATCCACTACTTCATCAGTGGGTTTGCCTGTCATACCTACTAGCAATGTCATAATGACACTTTTGTATGTGGGTGGGGCAGTTCTTTTCACCATATTACTGGTTGAAACTGAAAGCGGCACGACCCACATGTGTCCTGGTTCATCTACATGAATTGCCTCCTTCATATAGCATGCTCTCTGACCTTTTGAATCGCCTCTTTCAAAGTGTACCACTTCTTTTCCTCACTAGGCCAATCTGTGGTAACAGGATACTTGCTGCTAGGTGCAACAAAGACACCTGTGAAGTTTGCCCATTATCGTCAGGGGGCGGCCCTACCCTTAACACCTCCTGTACATTGGTGTCAGTTGACAAAGGCAAAAAGCGCGGTGAGTCTGTGGAATCCCCCAACAACCCTGTGGCACCCCCATCTAGCAATCTCACATCCATGTTAGTAAAGGTTCCCCTGACTTTTGCCTCAAAGGAGTAATGATTTCCCCAACCTCCTGCTGAGTGTTAAATCCACAACCCCACCTGCAGGATTCTGTAGTTGGGGTCCGGCACGCCGTCTTCTAACTGGCTTAGCCTCCACTGTCTTTTGATTAAGTTCTGTTTTAGAGTCTGACTCACCTTCCGAGCTGCCCTCGGGCCTTGTTGAGTCAAAGATGTCTCTGTCCCAATTATCAGGGTCCCAGTCCACATCTGCGGCAGCAATTACAGCTGCTACTTAACTTTGGGTGACCCCCCCTCGTCTTTTCCTACATTTCCTACATTTCTACCGGGCCACTCTAACTGCTGCCCTCTCTGCCGCAGCCTGATATTTATCAGCCTTGTCTTTAAAAAGCTTCATTTGTAATTGCTGCATTAATGCAATCTGCCATTCAGCAACCAACTCTTTTTCTAATCGCAAAATATGCTCTATCATTTCCACATTTTTCTGATGTATATTTCTGTAGGCATGTTGGAGAACCCACCCCCGCCTGCCTAATGCAGCACATTCCTTTCCTCTCTCTACTGAAATATGTTGTAAACAAAACATTACTTCTGATGGAGCGGCTTCTCCTAAGCCATCGTCCAATGTTTCACTCAAGCCCGTGCCACATGCCCACAACTTATCATATGGGCCCTTAGCCCACCCTGGGATCATCACATCGGGACATTCACCGCCAGCGGGAACATCCTTTTTTCTGAACAAACTATTCATCATTACAGTAATTTGCAAAACTTCTTTTTCCTTTCGTCTGCAGTCACTCCTTCACTCGCACAAGCATGCACACAAAAAAAACAGATTAATACAGTCTGACGCTCACTGCCAAATGAAAATAAACTTTTGCTTGCAATGTAAACAAAGCCTATCTGTGTTCAAACAGATTCTTTAATATTTGGAGCAATTCATCACAAATATCCTGCTTACAGCGTCAAAATGTATCGCTCGCTAAGAGTGCATGAACAGTTATTTATCACCAGTGCATTTGCAGAGCAAATACTTTGCACGCAGGTAGACGAAGCAATGACTTACACCCACACTCGCAATTAGAGGATAAGTAGCACTTATACGGCTATTTATTCATAGTTAAACATTCATAAGAAATAAGTGATAACACAGAAATGAATCACAGAAAAGATAGTAAGTTAGCAAGAATACATCACCATGGGTGTAACTGAATTCCTCATCTCGCCAGAAGCGGCTGAAAGACCCCGGTAACAGCAAGGCCGCGAGCACAACAACCCACGGGGGTTTCGGAACAAGATCCGCCCCCTGCGACTGAGGTCTTTGTGCTTTTCCCACCTGATCTTTCCAGAGCCCCGCATTATATGCCCTTCTCAAAAGGGGTGGCAATTTCTCAAACCTTCTGGTATTAGCGTTCACGCGTTGATGAGTGACTGTTGGTTGCCGGCCGGGTCAACGGCAGTTACCCCAAGGAGCAAAGTGCTTCTCTCT
Organism: Ambystoma mexicanum; assembly: GCF_040938575.1. Taxonomy (NCBI): domain Eukaryota; kingdom Metazoa; phylum Chordata; class Amphibia; order Caudata; family Ambystomatidae; genus Ambystoma; species Ambystoma mexicanum. The sequence continues at coordinate 600,140,762 of NC_090933.1, forward strand.
CCTACAGCACCACGGAAAACAATTCCATAACTCATCTTGATACCTTGGCATGCCCATAACAAACCTTATCAGGTACCAGCCTGCACCTGTGGATCCTAGCTTTCCCAGTGCCGTGTCCTTGGCCGAGGCATGCATACCAGTCTCAGCAATTATTAACGTTGAAAACCAGCAACGAATAATGTTAAAAACATGTTTTTTCAGCAAGTGCAGCTTCCACTGAGGCATAGAATAAATATCCATTATGGCTCTGAGTGCCCCCAGAATGCAATGCGCACCAGCGCCATGTTTTAGCTCAAGCATCACAAGGTCCCAAATCTGCTTGTGTTGCCTCGGGGGGCTACAATCTCCCATCCAATTGTTGCAATGCGATGTCCCTCAGGGTGCATCTCTTTCTCCCACTCTCTTTAACTTATACATTCATCCTTTCTTTGACCTTCTTGACAGCAACAGCGTGAGTTATATCAACTATGCTGATGATACTCAGGTGGTGTCAAACTGACTGGCAATTATGAGTTGCACCTCATTAAAATTACTTCTATCTATGCTACCATTGAGGAGTGGATGATCAAGAATTCCCTTGCCCTCAAGGGCAATAAAACTGCGATCATGCTTGTTGGTACTCCTCAACGTCTTGCCAAACTGAATTCCAGATATTCAACCTTTAACATCTCAGGAACTACAACTCAAACCAGCCCCTGGGTCAAGACCCTTGGCATTTATTTAGATGCCAATCTCAACATGAACAAACATGTCAGCCAGCTCAAGGCCTCCTGAGCCTACACAACATGCCTTATCAGACAAATCAAACCTTTCTTATCTACCACCAACATTGCAGCCCTTGCCGGTGCCCTGGTGAAATCCAGAAATGACTATAGCAACTATCTTGTGGCTGGTATGTCTCGGTCCAATCTAGTTTCCTTACAGGTGGTTAAGAATAATGCTGTTCAACGCAGTGTTCCTGCAGTAAAGTGGTATCTCTAGAAGGAGCCATGTCACTGAAGCCCATAACTCCCTACACTGGCTTCATGTCAAGGACTGCATTGCCTATAAGATTCTTTCCCTCACTCATAAGTGCCTCACAGAAAATGCCCCATCTTACTTGAAAGAAAGGATTAAGCTTTCTCAGTCATCTCGCGTTCTACAATCCAACAACTCCAATAACCTTAAGCAGCCTCGTTATAAACTTGCCCGCTTTGGCGACACTAGCTTGGACTCTTTTGCCCCACGTTTCTGGAACTCTCTCCTGGTTTTTCTGTGCACCTGCCCTGAACTGTCTTCCTTTAAGAAATCTCTTAAAACATTTCTTTTTCATTCTTACGACTAGTGCCTATCAACCACTGTGTCTCCCTGGTCTAACCTTTGCGTCTCTCTACTGAGTTCTCTTACTTGCTACACACTGAGGCCTACGGGTGAGTTGTGCCTTATAAAAAATAATTAACATTAACATTAACAAATAATACACACAAATTAATTCTGAAAAAGACAAACCACAGAACTTTATCTCAATTTCAATTTAAGGAATAATTAGCGCTGGTCAGTGAACAAAATCAATTACAAATGTATTGCTGTGCAATTTTGATTTTCCTGTGCATTTAAAAGGCTAACAGTTTGGTTTTTTCAGGACCCCCCGCCCTTTACTTTGGTCTGTGTGGGGAAGGTGGACAGAAAAATTGGGATGATTTAAGAATTTAGGATTGGATTTCAGACTCACCTTCACTTAAAGGCCTTTGTTGGGGAAGTTGGACCCATAGGATTACCCAATTAAATTACAGTCTATAGTTTTCAGTGCACACTGGGAATGAGCTTTGTAAATTTCGAATTTTAACTAAAATCACCCTGTGGTGTTCTGTCAAGGAGAATTCATTACATTGGGCCTCATTACGACCTTGGCGGAGGTCCATGGCGCTATTGGCACCATGGACCATGGCGCTAAGTTGCCAACTCCGCCATGGGGGTTGGCGGACTTACCGCCCCATTCCGACCTTGGCGGGGCGGTAAGTCCCCAATCCCCATTTACCCTTCCCCATTCCCATTTTTGCCCCATAGGGCATAATGGGAGTGGGGAAGGCGTTAATTTCGCCACCGTAAATTACGGTGGCGTAATTAACATCAAGGTCCCTTAGCGCCATGGATTTTTACACCTGCTAAAAGCAGGTGTTAGATCCGCCATGGCGCTAAGGGATCTCGTACTCAGGCGGTAAGGGTCGGCGATGTTTACGCTGGCGTAAACCCCTTACCGCCTGGGTCGTAATGAGGCCCATTATATTTTTTGTTGAAATTAATTGAATTGAATTGATTTTATTTATACTGCGCATCACTGACCTGGAGGCTTAAGAGCGCCGACATACAAACAATAACAAAATAAATAGATGTCTTAATGAAAAAAAGAACACAAAGTCTATAATACATATACAGTTAAAAATGGCCACATGAAAAGAATGACAACAAAATATATTATACAGCAATATCCTTAAAGAATAGACAGGTAAATTCAGAACAATTCTTAGCTTGGTAAAAAGGCTAAGGGTCTTCACAGTTTTGCTCCCTCCCCACTATGAAGGGAGAGGATTTAAGCTCAGCAGATTCTCTCACCTTTTGGTTGTAAAGGGTTCAATTCTACTTACATTGAACAAAAACCTCTGCTTAAAGTTTAGGAAAGCCAGCTGCATGTAAAGACCCTCTGGAAGGACGGGCAGGGGTCTGGTCACTCCACTCTCAAGGTTGTCCCCAAACTCTCTACCATACGACCCAGTCAGCTTTTAGGCCTTCCCAGCTATAGACATCTCCACCCAGAGGTAATCTCCGCAAACTCCTTTTAGTGTCTCCTGGCAGCTGCCAGGTGGTTATTTTAAGCAGCTCTCTGTCACGACCCTCAGCCCTGATCCCCACTGGCAAGCCCATCGGCCAGGTGGAATCAGGGCTCGGATCACTAATAAGGCCTGGCATCCACTTCTTAGGCCCTCTTGGGGCCAGTCCTGGCGCCTTTGGCGCCAGGCTCATCAGTAAGGGAAGACATCTGCTTGAGGAACTACTTTATTTAGGCTTTCAGCCAACATGGAGGCATCCACATAGCTTGATTCCTAGAACCAAGCTATGCGGTCTAGTGTTTTGGGTGTGGTGGCCTAGGGACTACTTTACCTGGACTACTTTACAGTGGCTATTTAAACCACACCCGAACAAGACAACACGCTTCGCGTTACTTTGCTTCTAGCAACGTGACGCTCACCGTGTCCAGCTTTCTCACGAGCCTGGTGAATTCCAGACCTGCAGAAAAACCAAGAACATCGTTAGCAGCAGAATCTTACCTGCATTCATCATCCTTCACTGCTCGCAGCTCCTGGGCAGCCTGTTGGTGGAGTTCACCGCGGGATCGAAGGACCTGAGAAAAGGAGAAATGCATCATTAAAGGAGGTAGTGGAAACATTACAACCACAAAGCGCTTAAATACTTAAATGGTTGGTTGCTTTTTCGCCCGGCATAGCTCCGGAACTCCATCTGCGCATGGAACTCACCGTGACCTATGAAAAGAGAAAAGCACAGGTCAGTGAGGACAAGACATTGCTGCGCTACGCAACGTGCCTCCTTACAGCATCATAGCGATATAGTGCGCCATCATCTCCCGGTGAGAACCAGCATATCAAGTTCTCCGAGCGGACACTCCGCGCTCCTAGGGAGATAAAAAATGAGACATTTAGAACAGAGAAAAGGCATGCAAGAATTACGACGCCATCAATCGCAATGAGACCTACCTAAAAGACACTACAAGTGCAGCAGTCAGTGAAGTAACTGGACTGCCCGCGCCCACAAAACATAATGCGCCCCTGCCCAGAGAGCAGGACGGAGAGCCCACTGATTCCGACAACCAGGTGAGAAAAGAGCCTGGAGGGGCTGGAAACACAAGGGAGGTAGGGGTGTCAGTCTAGAAATCTAATTTGAGACCGCAAACGCATTTTGGTGGCCGTGGGCCAACCGTCTCATGCACGATACGACAGAATATAGATTTCGAGTTTTCCAATGAACGGCCATTTTGATGTAACAAGAATCGCCATTTTGTTTTCTAACCATTGCTCATTGCTTTCTGTTCCCATTGCTTCGCACTATATTTTCCGCTTACACTGCTCGACTGTAGAACATTGTTGTCTGTATATGAAAAGGACAAGGCCACAGGGCCGAGAGGATAACAAGAGTTTCGCTGAAACACAAACGTAGGCAGCGCCAGGAAGAATGCCCGACTCCCTCCTTAATGTAGCCTTGAAGCAGAGCCGGAGGGCATTTAATCATTTCACAGCTGCCAGCCAGTCTCGTTATATGGTACAATATGTTAGAATAATACTGCTAAAGGCTTGAATTATGCTTTACTAACGGCCCCCCTTTGCTGAGCCCGCTAAGAGCATGTCGGCTCCCAGGACACGAATAGCACCTGATAGATAGCAAGGTCCGGAATGCAACTCCCCCCTGTATGTAGTTCGCTTCCAAGAACAGAAGCGCGTGTTCTATTCAATAACCGAAAGATGCCTACGCACTCACAAATTGCAAATTGTTACTAGAATAGATGTTTGAAGGTGTCATAGTGGTCGGAGATGTCCATCATCCCACCAAGTTCAGAGAAACCCAATGAAGAGGGGTGTTATGCATGTCATAGCTGATTGTTTGATATGCATTTTGTATATATGTAACTGATGTACGTAATTCACTCTCTTGCGTCCCTCGAGGTCTAGAGATACACGTCGCGGGGCGTGAGACCGAGTTGGCCAACTGAGACTTTTGCTTTGCAATAAAACCCTAGCTTTGGGAATACAACCTTGTGTCTGGCGTCTCTATCGTGTGTGGTGACCCGCCTTGTTTCCATAGACGTCAGGGTCCCCTAGAGGCCCCTTTCAAGATGGCGCCTGAATAGGGACCCTCCCCCACTTGTTCCTTCACGTAACGTTGTAATTGAGAAAGGGAGAGAGCGGCGATCAAGAGGTGTTCGGGGCGCCCTGTAAAAGTGATGAGAAACTCCTTTGCAGATCTGCACACATCTGATCCCTGATCGACGTGCCTAGCTAGAGAACAAGGAGGCGAGGGTCCCGAAACGAGGCGGAAGCCAAGAAACGCAGACACGACGTCCTTTGGTGCGTCAGTATACAGATGACTTGATTTATAAGGTGAGTCATTCCCCGATTCAAAGCATCCTGATATTGGTTGAGAGTTGACTTTGCAAAATCAAACGCCCTAGGTAAGATTGATTAACCAAGGGGAAGGTTGAAACATGCCTGGGGTATTGTCCACCTTAGTGGGGTTTTTACGCTGTGATAGACAATCTTTGGAAAATGGCCAAATTTTACCACCTGGGGGAACGCCGGTGTATGAGATGTATGTGAAGTATGGAGTGGGTGCGATAATATTCTGTGAGACTTGCATAGGCAAACCAGAAAGCAACAAGACCATCAGTGGCCGATTAATGGTAGTTTTGAGATGGCGAGGATAGATAACTTGGAAAGGGTGTTAATAAGAAAGAAAGCGCGTCCTGCAGCATTTGAAACTATTAAAGACTGGAGAAGGGAAGCAATGCCTTTTCGTTTGTAAAATCGCCATTCAAAGATGGCCGTTTCACTGTGCCTGCACCGGAGTGCTGAGCACACTGCTGCTGGGGGTACGGGATTGGCTATGGGCGCCTACATCTTGTCCAATGGGAAGGCCGGCAGGCTTGGCCGGCCCTCCTCACAAGGCCCACTCCTAAGGCCCTGTCTACCGCTGTCCACCGCGGTACGCCGGATCGCCGGCCCCTCCGTGCGTGAGTATCTGTGTGCCCCCGCTGCCCCCGTGAGTATCTGTGTGCCCCCCTGCCCCCTATGAGTATCTGTGTGCCCCCCCTGCCCCCCCTGCCCCCCGTGAGTATCTGTGTGCCCCCCCTACCCCCCATGAAAATCTGTGTGCCCCCCTGCCCCCGTGAGTATCTGTGTGCCCCCCTACCCCCCCTGCCCCCATGAGTATCTGTGTGCCCCCCCTGCCCCCTGTGAGTATCTGTGTGCCCCCCTACCCCCCCTGCCCCCTATGAGTATCTGTGTGCCCCCCCAGCCCCCCGTAAGTATCTGTGTGCCCCCCCCTGCCCCCCTGCCCCCGTGAGTATCTGTGTGCCCCCCTTGCCCCCCTGGCCCCCGTGAGTATCTGTGTGCCCCCCTGCCCCCCTGTTAGTATCTGTGTGCCCCCCCTGCCCCCCCTGCCCCCTGTGAGTATCTGTGTGCCCCCCCCTGCCCCCCTGCCCCTGTGAGTATCTGTGTGCCCCCCCTGCCCCCCGGTTAGTATCTGTGTGCCCCCCTGCCCCCTGTGAGTATCTGTGTGCCCCCCCTGCTCCCCCTGCCCCCCGTGAGTATCTGTGTGCCCCCCTGCCCCCCGTGACTATCTGTTGTGCCCCCCTGCCCCCGTGAGTATCTATGTGCCCCCCCTGTTAGTATCTGTGTGCCCCCCTGCCCCCCCTGCACCCTGTGAGTATCTGTGTGCCCCCCCGGCCCCCCTGCCCCCGTGAGTATCTGTGTGCCCCCCTCCTGCCCCCCGTGAGTATTTGTGTTCCCCCCTGCCCCCCGTGAGTATCTATGTGCCCCTCCTGCCCCCCCTGCCCCCATGAGTATCTGTGTGCCCCCCTTCCCCCCGTGACTATCTGTGTGCCCCCCTGCCCCCAGTGAGTATCTGTGTGTCCCCCTTGCCCCCCCTGCCCCCCTTGAGTATCTGTGTGCCCCCTCCTGCCCCCCGTGAGTATCTGTGTGCCCCCCTCCTGCCCCCCGTGAGTATTTGTGTCCCCCCTACCCCCCGTGAGTATCTGTGTGCCCCCCCTGCCCCCCGTGACTATCTGTGTGCCCCCCTGCCCCCTGTGAGTATCTGTGTGCCCCCCTGCCCCCCGTGAGTATCTGTGTGACCCCCTGCCCCCCGTGAGTATCTGTGTGCCCCCCGTGAGTATCTGTGTGCCCCCCTGCCCCCCCCTGCCCCGTGAGTATCTGTGTGCCCCCCCTCTGCCCCCCGTGAGTATCTGTGTGCCCCCCCCTGCCCCCCGTGAGTGTCTGTTTGCCCCCCCTGAGATTCTGTTTGCCCCCCCGTGAGTATCTGTGTGCCCTCACCCTGCTTGCCCCCTCCTCTTGCTCTGCGCTCCACCCCCTCCTCATTTCCATCCTCTTCAACTTCCCTCCTACTCCCCCCTCCTTTTCTCCCCCCTCTTAGACTTCCGCCTCCTAGCACTTACTCCTATCATCTGTTCCGTGACTCTTGATAGCAGCTTGTCTGTCCCCCCCCTTTTTGTTCTCCCCCTCCCCTACTTTTCAATTTGTCACTGACTTTTTGATCAGTAGCGTGTCTTGTTCTCCTTCCCCCCTCCGTCCACTTCCCCCCCCACCCCGCCTCTTGTTTCCACCTGCACTGCGTAAATTGTCCTCAGACTTAGTAATGTTACTGCTTGCTCTGTTTTCCTTCCTTTCCATCACCTCTTGCCTTACTTGTTCTTTGCACTTGCACTATCAGAAATGTCGACAGGCCTATTATGATAGTTATTTTCACATTCTGTATTGTTTCAAGGACTTTTACTGAATGTAACTGTATTTTTCCTATGTCCCCTCCCTCCTTGAAGCGCTTTGAAACACATTGTGTATAGGCGCTATATAAATAAACTATCATATCATATCATATCATATCAATACTCCGATTTAAAAGCAGAGCAAAGCATGCGCGCAGGTGAGGTGGCGGAAGAAAAAGAAGAGGAGGAGTGGACTGAGAGTCTACGAAGGGCAGGCAGACGTGACCAGTTGAATATAGAAAAGATTTACCCACAACGAGAATTACACATGACAGATGAATTGATAGAAAATATATTGACCCATACAACACAAGGCCCAAGATCAGAAGTAAGACCAGATACGTCAGTAGCTATTGCCCAGACCCCGCCCGTAGCTCAAGCTCCCCCTCCCGTATCTCAAGCCCTCCCACAGCCACAGACCACGCACGTAACACTTCCTACTAGCCAACCAGGCCCACAACAGACACTCACTGTTCCCATTGTCCCATCCGCACCTCCCGCCTTAGACACAGACTCGGTACTGTCCGTTCCTCCCGGGGTTGAAGTTGAAACCACGGGGACAAGAGGCGGGACTGACCAACGGGAGTGCACGAAGGTAACCCGCAGCGCAATCAGCAAGGAAAGGAAGGAGGAATTGCAGCAACAGGCAGAGATGTATATAGACGGGAATGATGGGACGGCAACATTGGCTTCGATATATGACATTCGTAGAGGCAACGAAAGACAGGTAGTGTTGGAATGCATGGGTGAATATTTGGTGGAGAGATGGAAACAGCTAATTGGGAAATTACCACCGCGGCGATTGTTAGATTTGAATGCATTAGCACGCTGTAGGGAGAGGGATGAAGAAGTAAGAGAACATGTGTGTAGACTTTTTGAGCTTAAAGATGAATTAGATAATGACTATGCCGAAATGTTTACTGCACCCGGGTACAGGAGTAAAGATATCGGGAGAAATAGAAAGGAAACTGTAGAGCCATATATACAGCAACGACATTCGATGTCATCAGTACAAAGGGGCGACAAGTTAAAAGTATGTATGCGAGAAGCGTCTAGATGGATGTCAGATCCTAGTATTCCCACAATGGAGATACACAAGATATTTGATGAATATTCCATGCCTATGAAAAGAAAAGCGCTACAATCGATGGTTGAACATTTATTAGATAAAGATATAAAAAAGATAAGGCCAGCCCTCCTGAAATAATGGCAGTATATAGAAGAGCATTAGAATGAGGGACAGGAGAAACAGCCCTATCATTGGATCTGGGAATATTGTTACATCTAAGAGAATGGGGAGGTAATTGGGGCATTTCCTATGAGAGAGGTCCCACCTAACTTTGTGCCCAAAGTGGAGGTTCCTGCAGCGGGCAATGTAGCGGCGCAGGTAACACCAGCCCATTACACCGCCCAATATGTGCATGTCCCCTTTTCCAGACAGGAGGTGAACAATATAAAGCAGATGATTCCTGATATAAGAAAGAATCCAGCAGGGTTTTACAAGGAAGTAGAGTCCTGCCTACAGTCATCCGTGCTTACCATGGGTGATATAGACCTAATATTCCCGGTGATCCTGCCAGCAGACATATGGAAACAAATAAGGAAGGTAGATGACACAACGGCCTTTGGCGCCACATGGGGGGACTTGATAATAGAAGACAGGAATAAAGCGGTTGGAGGGACACCAGGACCGAACCTGGTGGCATTACCAGCACGTATAGTACAGAAGTTAAAAACAATTGTCCCAGAGAAAAGAATCCAATGGGACAAATTGATTGCATGTGTACAAGGCAAAGATGAGTTGGCTACATATTATTTTAATAGATTTGAAGAAGTATTCACAGACTTCAGCTGGCAGGATGTGGGTTCAGAAGCAGGAAAGAGGTTATTTGTTGAGAAATATGTGAGGGGGTTCAAACTTCCAATTCAGGATCTAATAATGACATCAGAGAGTGCATGGCAAGCAAAAACGTTGGGCGAAGTACTGCATATGGCCCAATATTATGAGCGCAGAGTGACTGCAGGAAAAGAAAAAGAAGAGAGGGATAGGGTAAATCTAAAGACACGAGTATTAATGCAGCAAGCAGTAGGACATAATAGAGGGCGAGGGAACGCACAAGTAAGGAGTAGTTCGAATATGCATGGGGGAACAGTGGGGCCGAATCAGTGTGCATATTGTAAAGAGGAAGGACATTGGCGAGCGCAATGCCCGCATCTACAGAATAGAAATGGGTCTGGTCAGAGGAGACAGCATAGAGGACACCCAGGAGCGAATGGACCAAATAGGAATAGTATGCAGCAGCATCATAATAACGGAGGTAATCAAAACCAAGGCCAAAACCAACATGCCCCAAACCAGAGTCAGGGACAGCAAAATCAACAATATGGAAATCAGAGTGGGAGAAATAGAGGGAAGAGTGGAAATGTTTTCGATACACAGCCAAACACGTATTACATTAATAGTAATGATTACACATCGGACGATGTGTTATTTCCCCAATAGGACAGCCCAGGACAGGGGTCGGAACCAGTGTCTATTCCCGTGAATCAGAGAGGATCCTACTTAGAAATGAGAGTCGGGAATGAGGAACACCGCTTTCTTGTAGATACAGGTGCACAGAAGTGTTCAATAGACCATCACTTGGTTCCGAATATACCACTGTCAGGGCAAAAGAATATTTCCGTAGGGTTCGCAGGTACACCAGTCATAAACCCAGTGTCCAAACCAGTCCCAGTTACAATAGGACCATTTACCGAACATTGTCCTTGCCTTCTAACAGAAAATTGTGGAGAAAATTTGTTGGAGTTAAATTTGTTGAAAAAACTAGGTTCTGTTATACATTGCATGGCAGACGGAGTGTTTCTAACGATATGGCCACACGATGCCCCTGTGTCAGAATTCATGTCCGAAGCGTTACCAGGGGAACTAAGTAAAGTACCAACCTGTATATGGGCAATGCATGACAACGATGTGGGGTGTTTAAAGATAGAGCCAGTAAAGATTATTTTAAAAGAAGGTGTTACCCTACCGCGAATACCCCAATACAAAATTTCGGTTGAAGGTGAGAAAGGATTGAAGAGTATTGTTACCGATTTGGTGAAATTAGGGGTAATAGAGGAAATCACAGGCAGTACATGTAAAAGCCTGATCCTTCCGGTTTATAAAAAAGGAGGTAATGAGGTACATACCGTTTCATAATTGATCGATGCGCATTGAATAAGGTAGTACATCTGCAATTTCCTCTAGTGCCAGACGTCACTACAATATTGACAATGATACCTGTTTCAGCAGAATATTTTAGTGTAATAGATTTGAAGAACGCATTCTTTAGTATTCCAGTGGACAAGAACAGTAGATACTTGTTCGCGTTCACATTAGGAGGACGATCATTTACATTTACGCGGATTCCGCAAGGTTATGCGGAAAGTCCAAGTATTTACAGTAGAGCATTAAAAGAACAACTAGACATGCTGGAATTACCCGTGGGTTGCGTAATTTTGCAATTCATAGATGATTTATTGCTAGCTGCAGACACAGAGGAGATTTGTAAAGAAAGCACTGTATTACTACTGTCACACCTAGCGGCACATGGCCATAAAGCTAGTTTGAAGAAATTTCAGTATAATCGAAAGGAGGTAGTTTACTTGGGCTACCTACTTTCGAAAGGAGGGAGAAGACTAACGCCAGAACGCATAGAAAGTATTTCTTGTATGCCTATTCCAAAGACACACAAAGGGGTCAGAGCAATAATAGGAATGGCTTCATATTGCAGACAATGGATTTGTAATTTTGCGTTGATTGTGAAACCATTAGTGAATTTGACTAGAAAAGATGTGGTTATGCCTTTGCAGTGGGATGAGGAATGTCAGAGAGCATTTGATGGATTGAAAACTGCATTATGCCTGGCTCCAGTTTTGGGTACGCCGAACTATAAGAACATTTTTAGACTATTTGTGTGTGAAAGTGAAGGATGTGCATTGGCGGTTTTGACACAGGAACAAGGTGGAAGAAATAGGCCGTGCGGCTATTTTTCTTCTGCGCTGGACCCTGTAGCGCGTGCACTACCACGATGTTTGCGATCTGTCGCGGCGGCTGCTGCGTCAGTGAAACAAACGGAAGGGATGGTATTGGGGCACACTTTAATTCTGATGGTGCCACATGCCATAGACGTTCTATTAAATAGGACACAGACGCAACACCTCACCTCTGCTAGATTGACAAAATATGAGATTATCTTGTTCGCGCCCCATATCCAAATTATGAGGTGTAGCGCTTTGAATCCTGAAAAATTAATGCCATTAACCATAATAGAAATTGGGAAGAATGAATCGCCCGCCCACGATTGCTTAATGGTCACTGAGGAAGAAACCAAGGGGAGAGTTGATTTAAGTGATATTCCACAGAATTGGGGCACACTTTAATTCTGATGGTGCCACATGCCATAGACGTTCTATTAAATAGGACACAGACGCAACACCTCACCTCTGCTAGATTGACAAGATATGAGATTATCTTGTTCGCGCCCCATATCCAAATTATGAGGTGTAGCGCTTTGAATCCTGAAAAATTAATGCCATTAACCATAATAGAAATTGGGAAGAATGAATCGCCCGCCCACGATTGCTTAATGGTCACTGAGGAAGAAACCAAGGGGAGAGTTGATTTAAGTGATATTCCACAGAAAGAGCCGGATGGAGAGTTATTTTGTGACGGCTCATGTTTTAAATTACCAGATGGCACGACAACTGCCGCATATGCTATCACTAACCTAAAGAGTGTTGTAGAAAGTAAAAGAATCCCCTATAATTCAGCACAAGCCGCGGAAATAATAGCAGTAACCAGAGCCTGCGAGTTTTCTGAAAATTTGAATGTGAAATATATACTGATAGTCTGTACACGTTTGGAGTGTTTCATAACTTTGGACGACTCTGGGCTGAGAGAGGGTTTCTGACATCACATGGTGCCAGAATTCAACATGGCCCTTTGATTGTACGATTTCTGTCTGCACTCACGTTTCCAAAGCGCCTAGCAATAGTGAAATGCGAGGCACATAAAAAAGTAACATGCAAAATAGGAGAGGGAAACGCGTTTGCAGACAGGATTGCGAAACAAACTGCCACTGATTTGAATACCAAGAAGATGACGGTTCAGACAGAGGAAGTACCTTGTATGATAGAAGATGAAGTTGCGACTGTCAAAGAAATTTAGGCCGAGGCTACGGCCGATGAACTACAGGGATGGGCAGAGGGATCTGCTGAGTTGGATTTGGAGGGTTGTTGGGTGGATAAGGGAACTAGAAACTGGATGTTGCCAAATTCATATGTGACTGCAATGGTCACAATGGCCCACAGCCCTATGCACATCTGTGCCAAGAAAATGATACAGCACCTTTCTACAGTATGGCAGAATGCAAACATAAAAAAGAATGCAGAGAGGTTGGTGCAGAACTGTATCACGTGTTTACAACACAATGTAGGAAAGGGAACAGTGACACCAACAGGAAGATTTGGCCTGCCCTCCATGCCGTTTGAGGTAGTTCATTTTGATTTCATAGAGATGGAAAGGTGCCAAAACTTAAAATACATCTTGGTGGTAATCTGTGCATTCAGTAAGTGGGTGGAGGCATATCCTTTAAAAGACTGCACAGCGATGACTTCGGCAAAAGTAATGTTGAAGGAGTATTTTTCCAGATTTGGCTTGCCCCGTGTCCTATGGTCCGATAATGGACCACATTTTGTGGGTGCAGTGGTGTTACAGATATGTGCTGGTCTCCAGATTGATAAGCGATTCCATAGTTCAAGGCATCTGAGTTCTGCCGGTCTTGTGGAGAGGCACAATGGGATTCTTAAATCAAAGATTATCAAGATTTGTGCGGGAAGCAAGTTGAGTTGGGTGGATGCATTACCAATAGCACTATTATGCATGCGTACGCCTGTACAGGCTAAAACTGGGCTCTCCCCATACGAGATCATAATGGGGAGGCCGACAAATGTATGGTGCGCACCTCAGCCAAAACGACTCAGTGAGATAGAACATCCTGTGCTTAGTACTTATTGTGGCCTTTTAATGCGGAAATTGCGTTTGATTCATCAGCAGGTGCAGGAGGCATTACCCGTGCGGTATACCGGTCCGGGGCACGCGCTGGAGCCAGGAGACTGGGTGCTGCTAAAAAACTTCGAAAGAAAGTCATCATTAGCACCCAGGTGGCACGGGCCCCATCAAGTACTTTTGGCGACGCAGACGGCAATATGTGTGGATGGAAGGAAGTCGTGGATCCATGCCACCCATGCCAAAAAGATTCCAACTGCACTGAAAGTCTTGCCTGACACTGATGACTGGAAAGAGACAGCGGTCCCAGAAACGAAAGAAACTGTTGCCAGTGTGCAGCCACCTGATCTGCCAAAACGTGAAGTGAAACTCGAAACAAAGCCTGAGACGATTGCCAAAAAGGGGGTAGGGCAAAGAGTGCCCCAACGTTGCCCAGCAGAATCGACATCACTGCTGACCGACGTGAAATCTGCCTTGCAGATACCAGCAAAACCAAATTGTGTACCCCTTTGGCGCCCACCAGCACTTGCCAGCACGCAAAAGACCGAATCTGCATCATTGACGCGGCGCACACCAGCACCTGCAGTAGCGCCACAGGCTGACTTCAAGCCTGAATCTGAAAGTGCACCAGCACTGTTCACGGATCATACGATACCAGGAGCAAGGCGATACAACCTGCGGCTTCGGAAGACAAAGTGATCTGCATTCTTTTTGTTTTGGTGTTTATGTCAACCTCTGGTTCAGCTCATGGACGGAGAAGGAACCAGGGGTGTAGAGGAGAGAAGTGTGAGAATTGTGCAAGTCGGACAATTCAAGACTCGCGGCTCCTCGGTGCGATCATAATAGTACATGTGTCCGGAACCAGAGCGGACAAGCTGGGCGCACATGGTACTATGACAAGTGAGATAATTGATTAACAGTACATGTGTCCGGAACCAGAGCGGACAATCTGGGCGCACATGATACTGAGGCGAGAACTGATCAAAGGTCCTCTGAGCAGTATAAGAAGGGACAAGTGATCTCGCCTAAAAACGAATAATCGAAACCAGGCTAAAAAAAAAAAAGGACAGGCCAAACTGAATTGTGAGAAATCCATTGAACTTATAGACAGAGCAGACGTGACGAAGAGAGATATCCACAACGAACTGTGATGAGGAAGAAGAAGGACGACGAGACACATGCTGGGACTGGTTCCAGCCTCCCCCTGCACCACCGCCGCTGAGAATGAGTCAGTTATAAAGACTATAAGTTTAAGAAAAACGCATGGTAAAACAAATTGTATGCTGACACTAGCGATAATAATGTGCTTTATGAGCGTGGTAGCACCAATATCGACAGCCCTAATATTATGGTGGGTAGAAACAATACACCCATTTGAAATGTTTTTACCAATAATTAATATATCCACTACTGAAAGCCCGGTTCAGGTGATCACTTATACCCTACCCCCAATGGAAGAAAAACACAGGGAAGGTTTTACGAATAACACCTTACTTCTGATAATGAACATGACACATGCAATCCTGAAGAAAACAAACTGCTGGGTATGTGGCCATTTACCACAGCATGCTGGGAAAGGAATAGGGTGGTATGTGCAGCCATTACCATTAAGTTCTGCATGTAGTGCATCTTTAGGTGCAATGTTCTATGGGAAGTGGAATAAGAGTAATACGGGTCAATTAGACAGAACCAACATGAATGAGTTTGAGGAGATAATAATGAAGCCTGTGGGTTGTTCCATTTTCCATAAAGCACAAGTAATAGCCCCAGAGCCCACGAGGAAAGGCACACAAAAGATAACACGACAAAATAGACGAGATAGATTGTCCCCGCCAGAAAAAACATCTGTAATGACGTTTCCTGTAAGAACAGAAGGTAACAAAGATGCAATTCCCCCATTTTACACGGTGAATTATAGCCCAACAACTGTCCCTTTTTGCCTAAAAAAGAAAGGATCTTTTTCAATCGGAACATATACTGGTTGTATGAATACAGTGGTACTAAAATGGGAAATAGAACCAGTATACGTAGGTGATCCGTTTATTTTATATGTGGAGAGAAAGCATACCCTTGTTTGCCCAGAAACTGGGGAGGTGCATGTTACCTCGGGCTATTGTTCCCAGGAGTATTCCTCTTGGAAACAGCAGCCATGGCCAAATTATCCAGAACTAGAGTCAAGAGGACTGACAAAGGTGTTTTAATAGCAACTGATGTAGCAAAATCATTCATTCCATTTTTAGGACAGATAGTGAACTCCTATAATATAAGGCAACTGTCCAGAATCCTAAAGAATACAATGAACACAACAACAGATATATTATTTAACATGATATTGGAAGAAAGAGGAATCAGGTTAATGATGCTGCAAAATAGAATGGCTCTCGATGTAATCATGGTTGATCGTGGGGGAATTTTCAAAATAGTGGGATCAGCATGTTGCCTTTATGTCGATGACTATTCCCCCACGATCTTTGAAGCAATAAAGAAAATGTACGTTCTAAGCTCTGAACTCCCCACTGGAGAAGAGAGCTGGGAAATAGGATCTTGGTTTTGGGGAATACTATGATCTTGGGGATGGAAGCTGATCTTGATATTAGTAGTGGTGTTCGGAATATTGCTAATGGGTTGTTGTTGTATACATTGTTTACCCATAGTTTGTGCAGAGGTAACTGAGGGATGTACGGAAGGATGCATGCAAATGATAAAGAAAAAACAACCTCATGATCGTACTAGCCCAGACCCAAATGAGATGAGAGTAATGAAAGAGTTGATGGCAATAGATATTAATGAAGACAATGATGTCCACGATAGCATGCGAGACTCAGAAATAAGTACTTCAGATTCATCATCACTAGAGGAGGTTTCAATAAATAGATGAGACGTTTGGCATACGGCCAAAGGAGGGTTTGTCAGTCTAGAAATCTAATTTGAGACCGCAAACGCATTTTGGTGGCCGTGGGCCAACCGTCTCATGCGCGATACGACAGAATATAGGTTTTCGAGTTTTCCAATGAACACCATTTTGATGTAACAAGAATCGCCATTTTGTTTTCTAACCATTGCTCATTGCTTTCTGTTCCGATTGCTTCGCACTATATTTTCCGCTTACACTGCTCAACTGTAGAACATTGTTGTCTGTATATGAAAAGGACAAGGCCACAGGGCCGAGAGGATAACAAGAGTTTCGCTGAAACACAGGAAGAATGCCCGACTCCCTCCTTAATGTAGCCTTGAAGCTGAGGCGGAGGGCATTTAATCATTTCACAGCTGCCAGCCAGTCTCGTTATATGGTAAAATATGTTAGAATAATACCGCTAAAGGCTTGAATTATGCTTTTCTAACAGCCCCCCTTTGCTGAGCCCGCTAAGAGCATGTCGGCTCCCAGGACACGAATAGCACCTGATAGATAGCAAGGTCCGGAATGCAACTCCCCTGTGTATGTAGTTCGCTTCCAAGAACAGAAGCGCCGTGTTCTATTCAATAACCGAAAGATGCCTACGCACTCACATATTGCAAATTGTTACTAGAATAGATGTTTGAAGGTGTCATAGTGGTCAGAGATGTCCATCATCACACCGAGTTCAGAGAAACCCAATGAAGAGGGGTGTTATACATGTCATAGCTGATTGTTTGATGTGCATTTTGTATATATGTAACTGATGTACGTAATTCACTCTCTTGCGTCCCTCGAGGTCTAGAGATACACGTCGCGGGGCGTGAGACCGAGTTGGCCAACTGAGACTTTTGTTTTGCAATAAAACCCTAGCTTTGGGAATACAACCTCGTGTCTGGCGTCTCTATCGTGTGTCGTGACCCGCCTTGTTTCCATAGACATCAGGGTCCCCTGGGGGCCCCTTTCAGGGGAAGACTTACCTTGGTAGCCCAGTCCTAATATAGTCTTCATTTCCAGGCAGAATCCCATCGACACAGAGACCACACCAGGGAATCATTGGGAAGGGCACCAATAACCAACTGGCTGGGTGGCATCCCCGTGGATACCAGGTGAGCGTAACACTCTCTCACAATGATAATTTTTGGTGCTCTCCCTACTCTCATAGTGCATCCACTTTATATAGCAGTGATGTCACCATTAAGTTTACAATCTTTGGCAGTTCCCTGAAAGAGTAATTGCGAATAGGGTTGGACAGTTACCCTTCTCCTCCCAAATCCAGCGTCTCTCTAAGGATTGGCTTAGGAGTTTTTATGTATACATATTCTACTTCAGCTAATCATTCAGTAAGCTCACGGCACCCTTGTTTCCAGATAGGCAAACTCTGTGTCTGTCTGCCATGGCTGCTGTGCCCAACATTTCTGACCATGCCGGGCACAGTGGCCATGGTAGGCAGACCCATCATGGAAGCACTGGCACTGTTTGCAAAGGTGCCGTTGCTTCCGTGTCCCCACTGCCATAGAGTCCTAAGAGACTCTATGGAATGGGGATGTACAATTTACTGGCACTTGAATACCCAGGCCGCCAGACTTGCAATCAGCCGGTAATGAGGCTCAGTGTGTTTTTCTGATCAGGGTCCCCTTTGCGTTTGTGCTTAAGGGGCAAGGCTGTTTTTTCAGTCATTAATAAAATATACTTTTAATTATTTGTTGTTCGTTTTTCTGCTGGAAAGTAGGTCTGAATTGTTAAAATGCACCCCCTTTTGACGGGTGACATTTTCAGTGAACAGATTGCTGTAGTTATTTCTCAGCCCACAAGTGATGTGCTTTTGTTTTAGACTTCTCTGGATTTCCCCTGCAGAAAGACACCCTCATAGTTTGCCTAAATCGGCCCAATGTTGCAGTTTGCAGGTTTCTGAATGCTAGCAGCTCAGTTTCCCAGTGGGCCCTTCAGTTCAATTGGTTTGAGGCCTTTGACTACGCCCCACAATCCAGCCATACCCTTGTAGTGGGTTCTGTACACTGTCTGTAATCCTAAACCGGGTAAAGCTAGGTTCTTTCTAAAGAGAACCACAGAACCATATTTTATTACAGCAGTATACAGAAGACAATGTAACTGAAACTGAAATGTTGATCTGGTATAGCTTCCACATACACTACACACACACAAATGGACATTGAGAGAGAATGAGAGAGAGACAAAGAGAGACAGAGAGAGAGCAAGCGAGAGACCGAGAAATATACAGAGAAACAGAGCTACAGAGAGAGAGAGATACAGAGAGACAGAAATAGCAGGAGAGAGAGAGAGAGTGAGAGAGAAAGAGACCGCAGCAGGGACAGGGAGAGAGTGAGAGAGACCTACTGACATTTTATTTTTACTTGTATGTCGATGGATTGCTGTCCAATGATACACTGATGGCACTGTGTAACCTTCCAGACAGGATGTAGCCTTTTCTGAACATTATCAGGCTTCCAGTCTTCAATCTATTCTTTCTACTTTGTAGTAGTTACTGCAGAGTGACAAAGATGTATTCTAAAATGCCGCCTCACAAGAGTTACATTGAGAGCTCATGTGAGTGCAGCCTTTTACTATTCTCTGACATACCACTGATGATTACTTCAGTGTTTGAAAATAATAATGATGCGCAATACTACTCCTTTAAGCCTAAGTCTCTGATAGAGTTATGGAAGTCTAAAAGTCTCTAAACAAGGGCATATTCATATTTTTCACAAATGTATTATCAGTGTATCCTCTGTTTGTTAATGTTCAAACCCCCTGATTACTGATAGTGGGGCACAATATAATTCTAAGACTTGGTTCACCCATGCCTCAAAGATTATCCAGATCTACATGGTTTTGCTCATTGTCTATGTAAGATGTTTATTTTGTTTTGCAATTCATATGCATTTTTGGATTTATGGGTGTCCTTACTAAAAGAGTAAACATTATTTTAGAATAGGTAGCCCTGGGAAAATCTTAAAAACCTTTGTGGCAAGCCTTTGAGTGATGTAGTTCTTACCAGGGAAAGGAAATCGCCCAAATATGGCCATTGAACAATAGTTGTATCATCCACTGATGATACAACATATTTCTGATGTTACAGTATGTCCCGTTTCTTACAAAAGGCACAGAAAGGACTAGCGAAAGAAATATACAATATGGCCCAATTAGGAAGCAAACTGAGTTTATTCAGATTATGGACCAGTAACATAACATTCATGAAGGGCTGCATATTGTTTGAACCAATGGGGCTTCCATAGCACATTGGCTGACAACAGCAGATAGCCCCCACACTAAGGGCGAGAGACAAATTCACATTCACAGAACATCTGTCACAAAATATGCATTTATTTGCATTTATTTCAGCTCACAAAACCCAGAGCCATCTAGGCGCTGGTTACAGAAAGTGCACTGTACAGTTGATAAAGTGCAGAAACACGCATAAGAGCTACATGGTGTGTATACAGTCTGGTGAAGCCTCACCTCATGGCATGCGGACTAGGTCTGGTGTGCAAACAAGCATAAGGTCAAAATCAATGGGCGTACAGTCTGGTAAATTCTCGCCACATGGTACGGGGGGATACGTCAGGTGTGCAAACAGGAATTAGGACAAAATCAGTGGGTGTAAATGGTCTGGTAAAGCCTCACCTCATGGTACGCGGGCTACATCAGGTATCCAAACAAGCATAAGGAGAAAATTAGTCGGTGTACACGGTCTGATAAAGCCTCACCTCATGGTACGCGGGCTACGTCAGGTGTGCAAGTGGTCAAAGAAAACCACTTTTGAAATGGCACACATACTGGTGACAGAGGTGCTGATGGCATAGATATCTGTAGCACACATGTTAGGATTAACATAGTAAGTGTGGAATAGCATAGTGTAGTACATAATGGCGGCTGTAGAGCAGTTAATGGTCACCAGATTCTAATAATGCATAAAGGCAAAGTAGGTAGGCAAGATTGACATAAGCTTAGATGTGATAGATGCATGTTATAAACATACTGGCAGTTCGGAAAGTTTAAACTCAGAGGGCAAAGGATAGCTTAAGTAAGAGATGCAGTAATGCATGACAACCACTTCTGGATGCACTCCAGGGCTCATTGAGAGAATAGTGAACACATTTAAAGAATACATATTTGAAACACGAGTAGATGCACGAGGTTGTGAGCACACACGTGTGTGGAGCAGAGAGTCAACTTCAGGGTCTGGGACAGCCTCACTCAGTGTGTAGTGTGCTCCTTCAAACGAGTCAGTGCAGTGGTGCGTGATTATGGGATGTCCTTGCTCTCGGCGTGAGCGGGCAGCAAGTGCCGGAGTAATGTGTTCCAGGCAGCGATCGAGTGGCTTTGGCTGTGATCTGGCACTTGGAAGAGGACACGCTGCTGCCGTAAAGAGGTCCGCCTATGCAAACTCTAGCGGGTAGGAATGTCGTTGGAAATGGGTGAGGACCATCACTAGGAGAGATAGTAAAACGTAGTGGCAGCCAAGTACAAGCGAGCAAAGAGCAAGGGCTCTTCTTACCTTGGCACTGAGGAACCGCACGAGGAGAGCGCAATACACAAGCCACATCTGTCAGTCCAGATAACTGTAGGTTATCTCAACTTTAACCTACATATGGCTTCGAACTAGAAAGTACCAAGCCACGGGACACCGTCATTCCTCAAAACAAGAAGTATCGCGATGGAAATCATGACTAGCTTGCTTAAAATGTATTCAAAATAGTAACGTTCCTTTTGCGCTACTCATGACTCCCCTAGGATGCTTCAGCCATCATATATGTGGGCGCTGCATGTCACATTCCATACATTTCAGTGCCAAATGCTACTAATAATAAGAACAATTATATTTCTGGTCTTAAAAGTGTTAAAGTGCAAAAGATAAGGCCCAAGGACCACATTATTTTTAAAGGTTACACCATTTGAAAATTAGCTGACAATTTTGCATGTCCTTTTCAAAAGCTTTTACACTGTTTCAAGAGCAATCTTCTGTGTCCTACCAGCTAGCCGGCACAGAGATCAGCCTGATATTTAAAAAGGGGAAACAGTGGATTCATCCAACTACCACAGCTTTACCTTGCTGGATTCCTTAGTCAAGATCTACTGCAAGGCCTTGCTCACACGACTATAGTCCTGGTGTATATAACACAATGGGCCTAATTCATGGAATTTCTAGTGTGCTTCAAAGTGACTCTGCCCTGATGCAAAGTGACTCTGCACTGCCAACAAACACCCTGATTCACAGAGCCGTACAAAGTGTATTTTTGCAGTGCACCTTTGCACTGACTTTGCAGTGACTTTGCACTGCAATATTACACTTTGCACCACTCTGTGAATCAGGGTGTTTGTTGGTAGTGCAAAGTCACTCCGCACCACCAGAGCCAAGTCACTTTCCATCACTAAAAATTCCATGAATCAGACCCAATGGCCCTCATTCGAGGTTGGTGCTAGTCATGGTGCTATTAGCGCCATGACTAGCATCAATACCGGTACCGCCGCCGACTTGGTGGTATGGGGACTTACCGGTCTATTCCGATCTTTGCGGGACCGGTAAGTCCCCATTTGAAAAGCCATTCCCCACTCCCATTTGAGCCCCCATAGGGCTCAATGGGAAGGCGTCAACAATGGTACCGCAAATTGCAGTACCGTTATTGACCCTGGTATTCATTTGCGGGTCCCGTCTATTACGCCTGGTTTAACCAGGCATAAAGGGAGGGACCCGCAAAGGGACCTCGGAATAGGGCGCAAAGGGATTACCCGCACCGGTTTCATTACCGGTGCCCGGTATCCCTTTGCGCACAGGTCGTAATGATCCCCAATATCTTATATCATCTACCCCTTAGGCTGGATTTCACAGGGGCATTTATATAACCAAGCAGGACTTTAACCTGACCTTCCTCCTAAAGAAACATGTGGTCTTGAGGAATCAGGTCTTATACATGGCATTCATGCATCTTAAGACCACCTTCAATGCTGGACTATGGCCAGTCCTCTGGCACACTTGGCAGCTACTGCGGGTGCCATCGATAGCAGTAATTCAGGGGCTGTATTTGGATAACTTTGCTGTAGTCCACTGTGGACGGAGAGAAAACATGACCATTTTCGGTGTCTAAGGGAGTACGGAAAGGCTGTGTGACGGTCCGCACTTCTTTTATCTTTATATATCAATGACTTAGTTGAGAATATTTCTAGCATTGATGCAGTGCATTCATACTGGGCAGAGGAAAGTTAGATATTTTAATGTGCGCCAACATTGGGATTTTGCTTTCTAAAACCGCCATTGCCCCCCATGTCTTCACATCAACATCAATTTGATTTATCTAATGATATATGAAAGACTAAAGGTTTGTCCATAGCTTACCTAAGATGAAATGTATGGCAGGCCCGACCAGGCAAAACTCTGAAATGATTGCAAACATTTTTGGGTGATAAAGTGTAATGCTAAGAGAACTGTGAGTATTTAGGCAGAATTGTTCATTCAAAGGTATCGCAATGCATGGGGTGCACGTGTGGGAAATGGGCAATTGTAAAGTAGTATAAGTAAAAGAAAAGATTATTTTTCAAAGGTTGCATGACCTTTCAAATAGTACAACTTCTGTTGAGCATCAGTTTGAATTGGGCACATAGAGTGTCCTGGCTACGGTCAAACTAAAATCCTTGATGTATTGGATCAAATCTGATTGGCATGTATACAGAGGGCTTGCTTTATTTTCTTACGTTGCCTGGTGCAAGACATTTGCTGTGGTTTAAGTATATTAAGACAATATTTAAAAAACGTAACCTGTGCCATGTGTGGGGAAAATCCTTATAGCCTATACCACACATTAAGTCAAGTTTTAGAAAGACATTTGAAAATTGGTTTCTGGGGCAGTCAATGCTAAGCTGTAGTTTTTGTATATTTTCTTCCCAGTAAATGGTCATTCGAACATGAGTTAGGTTTAAGTTATATTGAACTACCATACCAACTCCTTTGTTCATAAAGTTTGGTTTGGATACCCTACCCGTAGACACATTTGCATTTTATGCCTCACACCTTCCAGTGATAAATGCCTGTATTGCTGTTAGGCAGAATTATATGATGTACCCTTTGGGAACACCACACACAATTAAGACTACAAGTGACAGTACAATTTCACGTTTGGTACAAGCCGGTACTACACAGTTAACGTGGTAGCAGTGGCTGAGCAGGCAGACTTATCTCAAGAGTAAGTGAGCAGTATCAAATAGTTACACAAAGGACAGAAATGACTATGATTCAGGCAAACACTGACTCAAGGATTTCAAGTAAATGAATATACATTTATTTCACTCTTCAGTTGTAAAACATTTCACTATTACAAGCAGTTTAAAAATCACACTCTTAATACACCACACAACTTCCCTTAAATCCCAGACAAGTTCAGCTCAGAAAATGAAGTGGGAGCAACATGGCACTCCAGCAATTTAAAAGGGAGGGAAAGACAGAAATTAACAGAAATTGAATCACACCAACAGGTAAGTAGTCAGGGCAATGGAACAAGAGAGACTACAATGCTAAAATCAGATAGAAAAGGCTTAGGGCCAAAGACAATTGTTCAAAAGTCTTTTGCTCAAGATAATACCGTTCAGTGTAGTCCGAGGTAAAGTTCGTGCTACGGATTCCGGATGAGGTTGGTTGGTAGAAAATTTAGTTCAAATGGAAGAGAAGGACAAGCCCTCAGTTTCGAGAAAGATTTCAAACACTTTCACTGTGGCTGAACGAAACGAACAACCGGATTTGCACAGTACCTTAAAATGGAGAGGGAGCTGTAGCTGAGGCAGACGTTCCTGGTAGTTCCTGCAGGCTCTTGGTTCCTGAAGCGACTGTCAGACTGATCAGAAGTAGGAAGACTGGAGGATCCTGCACTACCCAGGGAAGAAGCCAGCAGCAGAGCAAAGCAACAAATAAAAGGTGCGCTCCTTAAAACCCAAGCCTGGCTATCTGGGACACTGTAGCTCTGTACAGCGAATTCGACCAAAGGAGGAGTCCTGGCTTGCAGTTTGGGTGAACTGGCTGGTCCCATTCCTGGAGGATCTTCTCTGTCGTCGGATTCTGAAAATTCGGACCTGCAGCAGGGCTTCACCAGGCGGTTCAGTCGGTGTAGGGGTCCTCTTCCATCAGCTCCTCGTAGGTTCTTTTGTTCCAGTGGCGACTCTGCTCTTCCAGTCACAGAGACCTGATTTTTATGCATTTTTCCCCCATTCACACAGCCTGGCTGTCAATCACACAGCAGGGTGGCTGTCCTGGCAAAGACAGTCACCCAGCCAATCAAACAGGAGTGCGACTTGGGTTATGGCAGGGGTCCTAAAACCCCTCCCTCACATCCAGCCTACCCAGACTTTCAGGTGCTTTAAGGAGGGCTTCTATGCAAAAGCCAGCGAAAAGACTGCAAACCAACCGACCAAACCTGGTTTGGCGCGCAGAGTGAAACACGAGAAAGACATTTACAAAAAGAAATGGCGAATAAACCCAGCCGGAATCGTAATAAAACAAATAATGTCAAGCGGGTTCATGTTTGAGGCTAATATAATAGCCTAAAACAATACCATAGTTATTTCAGATAACCGTGGTATAAACATTAGGGTAGATACCACTGCCACTAGCCAAGTCTTAGTGTAAAGGGAGCAAAACAATTCTCCAAGAGACACATACAAAAAAAGGGATAAGAATGAACCTTTTCCAAAACTCCATGTAAGATGGGGTGTACTGGGTCTGGGTTAAAGTGATTAAATAAAGTTAATGGCAACTTTATCTTCTCTCGAGGGACAGTAGTCAGCCCCAGAAAAAATGAGTCAGTGGGAAGTCTAAAAGACAACCCTGTGTCACTGCACTGAAGGTGCTGTGTAACACACATGAAAATACGGTGCCATGGAGTAGGTGAGGCTCCAGTGCCCAAGATCACACAAAAAGTAGAAATACACATAGCAGAACACATGTAAGAGTGGGAAAAAGGCTCACACTCTTACCAGGAGAATAAAAGAACCCCTAGAAATCCAGCAAAGCTGTTGAGGGATTCAGTATGTAACGGAAATTAGCCATTTATGAGAATTCTCCCTAACACTTGCCCCTCCCCTCAGACTAAGGGACAGGAGGATTTAATCGACTCCTGGATGAATTTCTACCTCTAGTCAGTTAAAAACATCCTAGAGAGATGATCAGCATTTTGGTGGTGACATCCTGCTCTGTGCTCAATGGAAAACCAAACCCTTGCAGGCAGATTGACCATCTCAGAAGTTTTGGGTTCTCCCCTTTTGTTTGCATTAACCATCTCAAGATTTGGTGGTCTGTCTGAATCACAAAGGTCGATCCATACTAGTATGGTGTAAACCTCTTCAGAGCCCACACAATGGCAAAACATTCACACTCTATGGTTGCCCACCTTGTTTCTGGTTCCTTCAGTTTCCTACAGATGAAGCAAATGGGGTGCTCCCTACCTTTCTCCTCCAGTTGACTGCACCTATACCTATATTGGAGGCACCTGTCTGCACAATGAAGGGGTGGTGGTAATCAGGAGCTCTTAGGACTGGAGCTTGACAAAGGGCTTTCTTCAGGTTTTCAAAGGCTTGAGTGCACTCCTCATTCCATCAAACCTTTTTAGTGAATTTTGGAGAGGAGATCACATTCAATGGAGAAGCTATGGACCTATAGTTCTCTGTGACATTCTGAGTAGTAGGGGTGGCCCAGTTTTGCACAGCTTGTATTTTGCTGGGAAATGGCCTTATTTCACCTCCTCCTACTTCATGACCAAGGTAGACCACTTTGCTCTGACCAATTTGACATTTGCTTGCCTTTATGGTCGGATCGGGCTGCTCAAGAGCCTGCAAAACATATCCAAGGTGATCAATATGTTCTTTCCATGTAGGGCTAAACACTGCAATGTCATCCAAGTATTCCATGCAGAGGTCCTCCTTCCCATTCAGACCTTGATTAGCCATCCTTTGAAATGTAGCAGGTACATTCTTTAGTCCAAAAGGCATAACCCTAAACTGGTAGAGGCCTGCTGGGGAGGAAAATGCAGTTTTCTCCTTGGCATGGTCTGCAAGTGCAATTTGCCAATAGCCTGAGTTAGGTCAAATGTACTGTGGTACTTGGCAGAACCAAGTCTATCCACCAGTTCATCTGTCGTTGGCAAAGGATGGTCATCAGTCTTAGTGACTGCATTTAGGGCTCTATAGTCCACACAGAATCTCAACTCCTTGGATCCTGCCTTTGGTACTAGAACAACTGGACTAGACCATGGACTTGAAGAGGCCTCAATAACCCCTAGATCAAGCATCTTGTTGACCTCTTCTTTGATGTGGGATCTCACATGTTCTGACATTCTGTAACCCCTGCTTTTTACAGGTAAACAGTCACCAGTGAGGATATCATGCTGGCCCCAAGGGGTCAAACCTGGTGATAGTGAAAACAAGGGGGCAAACTGATTTAACAGAACTTTGCACTCCTCCTGTTTTTCAGAAGTCAGATGAGAAGAGAGATTAACTTCTTCTATCTTTTCATCTAAAAGTTGGCCTCTGAGGAGGTCAGGTAGAGGTTCACTCTTCTCTTCCTCTTGAGCTGAAGCTAGAAGCAAAGCTCCCACTTCTGGTCTCGAGACATAAGCCTTTAAACAGTTGGTGTGAAAGACTCTGGGAACCTCCTTAGGTCTGCCAAATAGTTCACCTCTCCAAGTTTGCCCATAACCTTGAAGGGTCCTATTTTTTATTTTTTTATTTTTTTTATTCTTGTTTATAATCTAAAAGATTTTTACAAGGACCTTTTCAATTTGTGTAACATCTTGTAAAAGGGTGTGTAGAAAAATGGCGAGGAGTAGAGACAGTCTTGGAATGTTTTAGCGTCTGGGAGACCAGGATTTGTTATTTCCCACAAATTTTCTACGAGTTAGTCAAGTGGGGGGCAGCCGCTTTATCAGCCATTTGGTCAGATGTCGTTTGAGATGTAATCATTTTCAATGCTGCTTCTAGAATTTTAACTGCTGCTATGGTGTATCCCACTGTCTCCCCTGCTATCAAGTGGCACCACCAAGTTTCTTCTTCTCTAATTTTGGAATCACCGAAAAGCGGGGTTAAATATGAAATCTGAAGATGACTAGTCTTTTGACAATTCATTAGTTGGTGTTTTAGCGTTTCTGGATCCAATTCCTCTTTGCACAGTCTGCATTTGTCTGATGTTGTGAGTGCGCGGATCACACTGATTTCTTGTGTGGGGAGTAAGTTCAGACGTATTCTCATAAACAATTTCTGCAGTGCTTTGTTTGGAAATTTAGAGCAGTATGCTAGTGGAACTTTCAATGTGTTTGTCGATGGTGGAAGATGTGTCAGCAAACGATTTGCAGTTGCTTTTTCACATGTTGATATCCAGTCACCAAGCCCCATTTTTGTCTTTATTCTTTCAGAGTTAATGATCAAGTCTTCTTGAGAGCATGCAAGTTCTTTCAGTCTACTGTCCAAGTTGCGTTTCCAGATGTTTAATGCTTTGCATCGGCCACTTTGAAGTTCACTACAGATGATCTTATATATAGGCAAGTTGTCGGGAATTAGAATTTACCGCAGCAGTTGCATTTGACTTTGTTCCACAGAGGCTGCCAGTGACAGAAGACCAAGCTTGCGCCTGATGGCGGCTATTGAGGTTGATTTGGGAAGTCCTAGGACCGATTTCCACACGTAACCTTCCATCTTCGACCAGAGCGATGATGGAATATTAAGAGTTTCGTCCATTCCATAAATTAGAGCAGGGAGCACTTTGGATTTATAGAAGTGTATTGCTGGTATTAGCGAGAATTTTCTGTATCTTTTTTTTGTTTTTGTTTTATTCCAAAGTGATTGTTTCATTGCTTTTTCGTTGTTTGTTGAATCCACCATTATGTCTAGATATTTGAAGTGCGTGACTACTTCTATTTTTGTATTGTTGAGTGACCAATGTCTTTTGTTCTTTTTCCCCGTTTGTTTTTTTGTCAAGGATTAGGAATTTTGTCTTGGCTATGTTGATTTCCAAGTTGTTTTCTTTGGTATATTCCGTCAAGTAAGATATCTGATGCTGGGGACCAATTTGAGTTTGGTCTAAAAGAATTAAGTCATCTGCGTATAAGATATGAGATTTTGGGTGGTCACCTATTTTGGGCGGAAATGATCTCACGGATTCTTCGGAGTGTTGGAAATCACCGATATATGCAATAAAAAGAGCGGGCGCCAGAGTGCAGCCCTGTTTTACTGCTCGCTCCGATATCGGTGGGGCAATTCCATGTGATAAGCTTGGTCCAGAGTTTCTGTCGATCAATTTTGTCGAACGCCTGTGACATATCGATAAATGCTAAGAACACTCTTGGCAGACCGGTTATGATGTTGTTTTTTATTATGTTTAGTAGAAGAATGTTAATGCTAGTGCTCGCGTGTTTCAAAAAAACGGTTTTAAAAAATCTACACTTGGTGATGTTCTGGCCCACCTTTGAAATCTTTCCAGTAATAGTGAGGCAAAAATGTTGCCAATTATGTCCATCAGCGCGATTGGTCTGTAGTTTAATGGGTCGTCTCGCTTGACTTTTTTTAAAATTGGTACCACTATGGCTTCCGTCCAGGATGCGGGGATCTGCTTTGTTGCTTTGCAGTGATGGAAAATGTTACTTATGAAGATCGCCTACTCGTCCGGGTTCTGTTTGAGGTCGATGTTAGTGAGACCGTCCGATCCTAGTGCTTTTGATCTTTTGAGTTTCGAGATTGATGCCCTGATGTCTTCGGTGTCTGTAAGATTGGCCCATTTATTTTCAACCGGAAAGGATGGCGTCTTTGCGTCCGGTTTTAGTGGGGCAAAAAGGTTGGAGAAGTGAGCTATCCAATCTGTCTCTGGGATGGCATTAATTAGCTGATTGTTAGTTTGAGGGTCTTTGCTCTTTATTAGTGTCCCGAAATCTCTAGTGTTTTAGTTTGTTAAGATTTTTAACATGTTCTCTGCGTCACTTTGGTATAAGGTTGCTCCATAGCCTCTTAGCCAGATTGTATAGCTCCTTGTTGCAGCCTTAAGTGTCTTTCTCCTTTCCTCCTAGTCATGCAAGCGGGCAGACCGTTTTAGTTTTCTTAGCTCTCTTCTTTTCACTACTAGTATCTTGTCATATTCATGGTTACCTTTCTTCTTCTTTTCTTTACCTTTCCTGGGATCTTGCTTGTAAGTCATCAGGAGCGGAAGGTAGTTTGGTCTCGCTTTTTCTGCACCAGGCGGGGCGCTTTTTAACTCGACGTTGTATTTGTTTGTTATATGTCATACGTCTGCCACTGAGATACGTCTGATGTTCGTTTTGCTCCACGTTTGGCTTGTGGACTTGTTTTAGTGGGCAGATGGTGGTGAAAGTCATGCAGAGTAAGTTGTGATCGCTTTCTTTAGTACGATATACCTCAAATAGATCGACATAGTGTAGTAGGTTATGAGTCACGAAGATGTAGTCTAAAGTTGCAGCCGAGTTTGCTCGTTCCCAAGTTGGAAGACTTGGGTGATTTCCACATGTTGTTGCTACGTTGTGGAAGTTTCTTGACTTCATAAGGTTCATCCAAGTCTTTCCTCTTTCCACGTAGAAAGACTGAGTTGTTTCTGAGTATTGATGTCGGAGGATATTTCACAGTTCGCGTTTAGGTCCCCGCAGATGATGATATGGGTAGTTCTAGTTCAATTTGTAGTTTATCCAATGTGTCGGCTACTGCCGTACAAAAGGTGGCATTGGTAGTTCCTTGCAGGTTCCAATACAAATTTATTATTTCCAACTACGTTGGAGTTTGACTCGCCATTTTTGAGATTGTATGATTCCATGAGGCTAAGATTGCCAGAATTCCATAGGCCTCGACTACTTTTTTTTCAATCGAGATTCCTGAGCCAGATCGTACTGCCGTCAAGAGGCCCGAAGATGGCCACCCTAGAAGTCCTTTCATAGCTGGCGATAACTGGATTTCATAGCCATCCAGGGCCGGTTTTTCCTGTAGCCAGGTTTCTTGGAGGCAAATTATGTCCAGAGTTTCCAGGTCTTGTGCCTCAGGATTTGCTAGATGTTCGTGGCCATGTGTGTTCCAATAGCCCATTGTTATTGGTTTTATTGTTGTCAAGGCACTGAGATGGGCGGTGCTATTTTCGTCTTTGTTCTTCCTGTTCCTTAGCTGCTATTTTGTAGATTTCGGTTTTAGGACATCTGTCAGCCAATTCCAAGGTCTGGTTGTACCTTGATCGCTGTGGGAATCCTTGTCCGCTTTATTGCAATGCTGGACCGACTTTTGATAAGTTTGACTTGTGCCGTCTTCACGGTTGGATCCTGGAACGTCTGGTGCCTTACCATTCGTCAGGTCCTTTAAGGTATGCCTTCTGTCTGACCTCAATCTGCCTCTTCTGTCATTTTCATAATTACCAGTTCGATAGTGGTGCAGTCTATCGTGTCTGTGCCGGTCAGAGTTGGTCCGGCTTGGGTATGGCAGATTCCATGCGCCATGGAGATCTTTGTTTCTTCTATTTTTGTGATGGTCATCCGTCTTAGACGTGTAGTGAATTTTTGCGGAATATCTGGCGGTCGTTTGACAGTGGAGGATAGTGCGCATGATAGTTCTGATATTTTTAACCCTAAGTGTTCCAAGTCAGAGGATACTTCTTGTTTGATTTCATGAAGAGCTGATGCTTTTATGGGCAAATAAGCTTTTGCTTTTTTATCCTGGTGATAAGCGTCAATCAGAGTGAAATCTTCAGTTTTTAATGTGCATAGCTTTCAAACTTTTCCTAGTATTTCTAGCACCGATTTTCTATTTAGGACCCTATAGTTTCTGCCGGGCGCTAGCTGCTCTATTTTAAAGGTACGGGTAAGGTTTGTCTGCGGGGAGCGTCTTATGAGGTCATGCTGAGTTTGCTTTTTAGTTGGATCTGCTTCACCCGTTGTCCCTCTTTGTTCACTTTATGACTTTTGAAGGCCAATTGTTCCTTGTTTTGTCTGGTTCTTGTTAGACGACGACTTTGGTCTTTCAAGATGATCCATGTCTTCTTGTTTTGGGTTTTTTGATGTTGAAGTTAATGGTCTTTCTGGTACCGGATTTGAAACCGGTTTATTTTTGGTTGTTGAATCATGTGGACAAAGTTCATGATTTTTTGATGCGTCAACAGCTTGGGTGGGGTCACAAAAAAGTCCGCTTCTTCCACTTCATCTAGGTGGAGTGTTAGATTCATTAGTGAGGAATTGTTCATGAATTCGTTTGATGTCACTGGTGATTTGTGGAGTTCAATCACTTCATGATCGTCCTGCTGGGAGTCTTTCGGAGTACTTGTTGGCTTTGTTGTTTTTGTTTTCGGTGTTTTATTTGTGATTGTGTGGGGGGGTCTGGCTAGTTTAAATATAGCCGGCATTTTGATGACAATCTTCTTTTAAGGTTCCTGCAACGAGCGTGCTGTGTTTGTCTCTGAGTTATTTTCCGTTGTATCTGACAACACAGTTTTAGTGGTCTCTTTAGATGCTAGTAGAGGTATTGTATTTTTTGTCGTAGACTTTATCTGTAGTGCAAGGTTTTCCTCAACGGCTGTTTGCCCCCCTTTCACTAGATTTGTTTGTTCTGTATTGGATGGGTATAGATCTGGTTGATGTTTACATTTTTCTTCCAGAGTCTTAAGTCTTAGGTCCCAAAGCCGTTCGCGCTCAGCAGTTTTTTGTTCTAGGGCGGTTTTTTGTTCTAGGGCGGTTATGAAGCCTTCTACAAAAATTAATTTGGTATGCATCATTGCTGTAACTGTTAGTGAATCCTTCATAGAGTCGTTTATAGACTCATATAGTTATCCAAACGGTGCGAGAGCGGTGATGGCAGACATTATTGACATGTTTTTTTTTTTGTTGGCGAGTCTTTGTGTATGTTTGCAAGTATTTTGCTGGATCTTCTATTTCTGATCAGAGTATGATCCTCTTTGCGATGTTCCTGATGAGGTCGCGGCGGATCTCGCCCAGTTACGTAGTCTTTAGTTTTCATTGAGCCTGTTGTGTCTGATGATAGGTCAGCAGTAGGGCAAGCTTTTTCGTATAGTTCACTTGCCCCCAGATTGCTTGTGTTTATAATATCAGTTGACTTGGACTCCAAGCCATGTAGTTGAGGATCCTGAGATTGTTCGTAGGATGTTTGTTTTGCTGGGGCTGAGTCCGGTTGAGAGTGCCTGCTTTACGCATCCTCAAGAATAGATGTTTGGGCTTGAGCCATCTCATATGGGGTCTTAAACGGGATATAGGTCATGGATTTAATGCTAGGGATTAACTTCGGGTCAATAGTTGTTTCCAATGGCTGCGCATACCCGTTCCAAGGTGTTGGTTCGTTTACAGGGGGAAGGTCAATGCTAACAGTGTCGGTAATTGGGAGAGTTCACTAGCTTCTTCTTTGTTATGACCATTATAAGAGGCTTCGACCACCGTTTTGCGTTGCTTTGATGCAGGCGGAATGTCGTAGACGGCGTCTAATATCTCAGCGTCTGAGAGTTCTGCCTCGGCCTCCAGTTTTCTTTTAAATTATTTTGTGAAGAAATCCTTCTGGGCGGTTGACATTAAAGGCTTTTCCTGTGTCTATTTTTTACTTAAGGCGGATTGTTTTTTCTGTTGCACTTTTGTGTTCATAACTTCTGATGTGTCCTTGCCTCTTGTTTTGTGCAGGACTTTCTTTTCGTAAATTGCTAATCCTTTTTCTCTCTTTTGCAAATATGGGTCCAAGTGGGCGGTGATGGGACGGGCCTGCGGAGGCAGGAACCCCTCGGAAGAGTCGGCAACCAGAAGCAACAGCCCTTCGGCGAAGAGTCCAGGTAAGATATCCGGATGAGCTGTTCCGTCTGTGGTGAGCCCGTTTTTGCAGAGACTTTGGTCGTATCTCATGGTTTCATCATGTATTAGCACCTGTATTGATTGATTGATATTTTATTTATTTAGATGACGGTGCTGAGCCAAGTTCCAACTCATTGTTTTTTGAAGGCGGCAAAGTTTTTGACGGAACGTCCTTGTGTTGTAAATTGGCATCTTGCGGTGATAACAGTGTCGCTGTCATGGGTGACATCTCTGACGAGACTTTTGCCACGGTTGGCAGACTGGAGTCCTGCCGGAGGCGCCCTTCAGCGCCTTTGTCCAGGGCACCACTCGCCACGACGGAGGTCTGCCGGCCGGGGGAACGTCTCCTCAGTGAGTTCCTGGTCCGCTG
Source organism: Ambystoma mexicanum (assembly GCF_040938575.1). Lineage (NCBI taxonomy): Eukaryota > Metazoa > Chordata > Amphibia > Caudata > Ambystomatidae > Ambystoma > Ambystoma mexicanum. The sequence goes on from NC_090933.1 coordinate 600,174,434, forward strand.
TGGTTTGCTCCTGCCACGGAGATCGATCCTGGTGGATGAGGGGCCCGTCTGCGGGGCTCAGGTTGTCCCCGCTGATGAAATCTTGCGTGCTGGGCATGATAGACAGGGGGACCCAAGCAATTGCCTCGACTGCGCCGTTTGCTAGGCTCAGACTTGTATCAGGGTCCGAGTCTGAAGCCAAGTTGGAATTTCTCACCATGTCAGGGTGGTGAAGGCATTGAGGGTGGCAAGGTTCAGGGCAAGTTGGTGGAATGAAAGAGACGGTTGATCAGGTATCGAAGAGGCATGTTTTCAGAGGCCCTTAGTCGGTCGATCCGGATGAGGAAACTAGCTTCGGAGGGCCTGCCCAGAAGGACTTTTGAGATGGTCTGGGGGCGGGAGGTTTTCAGCCCCTCTCTTTTATCTTAGGCTGCTTTGCCAAAGGAGCCAAGGAGGTCTGCTCCAAAGGTTCCATGGAATCCGTGGACTGCCGTAGACTGCACACAAACTCTGTGGTGCAAACTCTGCGTACCGCTTCACGTTGGACCCTGGGTTATCAACCATGCTGGGCTTCTGGTCATGCCAATGTTTGACCAGAGCCTGGCCTGCTTTCAAGTTATTAATTGCTTCTGCCATCATGTGCGACATTCTCGTCTGGACACCTATCACATAGTCAGTCACTCTGACTGACCTGGGGGAAAAAGCACTCTCCAACCCCTCCTTGATCAGGGCCAATGGACCTCTGACTGGGTGGCCATAGAGAAGTTCAAAGGGACTGTAACCAACTCCCTCCTGAGGGATTTCTCTATATGCAAAGAGAAGGCATGGCAGTAGAAGGTCCCACTTTTTCTTAAGGGGTTCTTCTAAAGCACCTATCATGCTCTTCATAGTACAATTAAACCTCTCTACCAGTCCATTTGTCTGTGGATGGTAGGCTGTCGAGAACTTGTAAGTGACACCACAGTTTTTCCACATGGCCTGCATGTAGTGGGACATAAAATTGGATCCCCTGTCGTATATCAGTTCCTTAGGAAACCATACTCTGGTAAAAATACCAAGTAGAGCCTTAGCCACAGCCTGAGCCGTAACAGTTCTCATAGTTATGGCTTCTGGGTATCTTGTAGCATGGTCTACTACAACCAGGATAAACCTGTTCCCTGAAGATGTGGGAGGGTGAAGGGGACCGACAATGTCAATGACCACCCTCTCAAAAGGAACTCCCACCACTGGGAGAGGCACCAGGGGTGCCACATTCTTGGCTCCACTCTTGCCAGAGGTTTGGCAAGTGTGACAGCTCCTACAGAATTTTTCAACTTCTGAACCCATCTTAGGCCAGTAGAAGTAAAGGGAGAGCCTTTCCTTGGTCTTTTTGAAACTCAAGTGACCAGCCAAAGGTATCTCATGGGCTAACTGTAGGAAATGGAGTCTTTTAGCAAGGGGCACCACAAGTCTTTTGCAGTCCCCAGGGGTAGACTCAGTCGGTTCACTGTCGAAGAGGCCATCTTCCCAACTTAACCTGTGCTTTCCAACTTCTTGCCCATCAAGTGGTTAGCAGCCTGTTGTCGAAGAACTTCAAGAGTAGGACACTCTGTATGTCCTTTATTGAAGTCTGCCCTGTTGGGTCCACCTTCTGCCAGTAAAGACTGAAGCTCAGGATGGTCAACAGGGTCAAGATCCCCAACTAAGACAGTGTCTTCTTCCAGATCTGATTCTTCAGAAACTGACTCAACCACACAAGGTTGCACCTCACACTCTGCCTCAGCAGGTGTAAGAATCACAGGTGTGATTTTGGACACTCTCTGTGATGTCCTTGTTGGTAGGACAGGGGTGCTATCTGTCTTCTTCCTGGAGGTCTTGAGTTTCCCCTTTGCCTCTGTTTTCCTAGAAATAGCAGTGAGCAACTCCTGTGGAGTGGGAGTGATAGTTTCCTCTGTCAACTCCTCTGGAGAGCCTCTCAAGGTTCTCTCCCTGCAGACCTCGTGATCTCCTGTTTCCTCTTACTGGGAGGCCCGGGGGTGCTTGACAGAACTCCAAGAGTTTTCAGGTCATTACCCAACAGGACTCTCCCAGGCACTTCACTCTGCACACTAACATGTATTTTGACAGTCATATCATTACACTGGATGAGAGCTGGTAACTGGGGAAGCATTTGCACAGGGCCTCCAGATAACTTGGTGAGGTGTTTGGGTGCCTTAGCAACATCCTCCAACTTGAAAAATGATTCATCCACCACAGTTATGCTGGCTCCAGTGTCTCTGATGGCAGGGGTTTCCTGATCATTCACAAGAACACTACCTTTGTAATATTCTTTAATATTATCTGGGATGGAATTATAAACATCTAAATTATGTTGTTCCCACAAGCCAAGGGACACTAAAGAAACACTAGCTGAGACTCTCATGGGTTCATCAGCCAGTAGGTGAAGGTTTCCACTTGCCACAAGGTACTTCGTCCTCTGGAGAGAAGGCTAAGGAGACAGGGTGGACCCCTGAAGGCTTACCCTTACATCTGGGATCCCTTACACATGATCAGTTGACACACAAACATAACATTTCCCACATGTTTTGATGAATGGGGGTTTGTTCTGACCCCCATCTGGTTTGTATCCAGATAATGCACTAGCCTGATTTGGTTTCCCTTGTGGTTTACCCTTATGTTGTTGTGTGTGGCCCTCTTGTGGATTGGAGGTATTAGAATTCTCTTTGTTGTCTTTCGTTGGCTGTTTCTCCTCATCCTTTTTCTGAGTAGCCCCAGAATCCTTGTGAGTAGCCCCGTTGGCAACCCACAAGTCAGCAGCCTTAGCTAGCTTCTTTGGATCTATCTCCTTAGAATCAGCCAAGTGCTGTCTGAGCAGTGCTGTCTGAGCTCAGGAGAGTAGACATCAAAAATAGACTCCAACATTACAATATTTCTAATTCCTTCATAAGTGTTCACTCTGTAACCCTTAATCCAACCATTTAAGTTTTTCAAACAGCCACGTACCCAGGTAGCCCAAGGGGTACCATCTTGCTTTTTGAGGGTCCTAAACCTCTTAAGGTACTGGGAAGGGGTCTTGCCAAATCTAGCAATTAAAGCTAGCTTCCCACACTCATAATCAATCCTATCCACCTCGCCCCAACTCCATCACAACATCAGATGCAACAGTGGGTAGCCTAGAGAAGAGCCAGGGAAGCAATTGATTCCCTGTAAGACCTTGAATACCATGGTTATACTCAAACATTGCCAACCAATCCAAAATATCAAGCTTAACCTCATACATACCTACCATTTCTTTAGGCATTCAGGGTCTCTTAGGACTGAAAGACCTAGATGACTCTGAGAGTGAAGCATTTTCAAGAGACAATCTTTTCATTTCCAGTTCATGATTCAACTCCATTTCTCTGAGTTTCAGTTCTTGATGTTTCTGTTCATTTTTGAGAATTTAAGCGTTTGAATACAAGTTCAAGTATCATGTTCTCTAAAGAAATGAATTCAGAACTGAGTGTAGGACTTGTGGGGGTCGCGGTGGACAAGGGTTGAGGTTGCTGAGCAGGCAAGGGAGCAGAGAGACCTACATTAGGAGACACATCTACCTCTTCCTATTCATCAGTAACAGATACATTATCATACTCAATACTTTCCATATTTGCTAAGGAATCAGGCATTTCAGACCCACTCCCTAGACTTGGAATCTTTAACAATTGTTCAATCAATTCAGACTTTTTGCCTTTGGCAGAGAGTTTCCTTTCTTTACACATGTTTCTTAAATAATCAGCAGTGTAACTCAGGAGGGTCTCCTGACTATGGCTTTCCATATCAGACATGATTAGTATTGCTTTTTAGTGATGTTAGCCTTGTGGTAAGTTGATTCAAGGTAATAGCAGCACTCTAAGTGTAATTACTATACTTTAATCCCACCGTTGCCACCAGTGTTGGGCAGAATTATATGCAGTACCCTTTGGGAACACCACACACAATTAAGACTACATGTGACAGTACAATTTCACCTTTGGTACAAGCCTGTACTACACAGTTAAAGTGGTAGCAGTGGCTGAGCAGCCAGATTTATCTCAAGAGTAAGTGAGCAGTATCAAATAGTTACACAAAGGACAGCAATTACTAAGATTCAGGCAAACACTGACTCAAGGTTTTCAAGAAAAGAATATACATTTATTTCACTCTTCAGTTGTATAACATTTCACTATTATAAGCAGTTTAAAAATCACACTCTTAATACACCACACAACTTCCCTGAAATCCCAGACAAGTTAAGCTCACAAAATGAAGTGGGAGCAAAATTAACACTTCAGCAATTTAAAAGGGAGGGAAAGACAGAATTTAACAGAAATTAAATCACACCAACAGGTAAGTACTCAGGGCAATGGAACAAGAGAAACTACAATGCTAAAATCAGGTAGAATATGCTTAGGGCCAAAGTCAATGGTTCAAAAGGCTTTTGCTCAAGATAATACAGTGTAGTTTGCAGTAAAATTCGTGTAACGGATTCCAGACGAGGTTGGTTGGTAGAAAAGTTAATTCAAAGAGAAGACAACGACAAGCCCTCGGTTTGGAGAAAGATTTCAAACACTTTCACCACGGCTGAACGAAACGAACAACCGGATATGCACAGTACCTTAAAATGGAGAGGGAGGTGTAGCTGAGGCAGACGTTCCTGCTAGTTCCTGCAGGCTCAGGGTTCCTGAAGCTACTGTCGGACTGATCAAAAGTAGAAAGACTGGAGGGTCCTGCACAACCCAGGGAAGAAACCAGCAGCAGAGCAAAGCAACTAATAAAAGGTGCGCTCCTTAAAACCCAAGCAGGGTCTGAACTTCCTGGCTATCCGGCCCACTGTAGCTCTGTACAGCAAATTCGACAAGAGGAGGGGTCCTGGCTTGCAGTTTGGGCAAACTGGTTGGTCCCACCAGCTCAAGGGAAGAGGTTTCCTGTAGGATCGTCTCTGTCGTCGGATTCTGAAAATTCGGACCTGCAGCAGGGCTTCACTGGGTGGTTCAGTCGTTGTAGGGATCCTCTTCCATCAGCTCCTCGTAGGTTATTTAATTCCAGTGGCGACTCTGCTCTTCCAGTCCCAGAGACCTGCTTTTTATGCAGTTTTCCCCCATTCACACAGCCTGGCTGTAAATCACACAGCAGGGTGGCTGGCTGTCCTGGCAAGGAAAGTCACCCAGCCAATCAAACAGGAGTGTGACTTTGGTTACCAAGGGAACCCATGGCATGCTTCCTAAAACCCCTCCCTCACATCCTGCCTACCCAGACTTTCTGGTGCCTTAAGGAGGGCTTCTATGTAGAAGCCTGAGAAAAGACGGCGAATAAAGGGATCAAACCTGGTTTGGCGTGCAGAGTAAAACACGAGAAAGACATTTACAAAAAGAAATGGCGAATACACCCAGCCAGAACCGTAATAAAACATATATGGTCAAGCGGGTTCATGTTTGAGGCTAATATAATATCCTAAAACAATACCATAGTTATTTCAGATAACCGCGGAATAAAAAATAGGGTAGATACCACTGCCACCAGCCAAGTCTTAGTGTAAAGGGAGCGAAACAATGCTCCAAGAGACATAGACAAAAATGGATAAGAATTAACCCTTTCCAATACTCCATGTAAAATGGGGTGTACTGGGTATGTGGTTAAAGTGACTAAATAAAGTTAATGGCAACTTTATCTTCTCTGGGGGACAGTAGTCAGCCCCAGAAAAATGGAATCAGTGGGAAGTCTAAAAGACAACCCTGTGTCACTGCACTGAAGGTGCTGGGTAACACACATGGAAATATGGTGCCATGGAGTAGGTGAGGCTCCAGTGCCCAAGACCACACAAAAAGTAGAAATACACATAGCAAAACACATGTAAGAGTTAGAAAAAGGCTCACACTCTTACCAGGTGAAAAAAATAAACCCTAGAAATCCAGCAAAGCTGCTGAGGGACTCAGTAGGTAAGGGAAATTAGGCATTTATGAGAATTCTCACTAACAATTGCCTGAATCCAAGTGAGGACGTAGCACACCTTTAGTTGTGTAGCCCTCTCTAGCAATGTCTTGGAAATACATGGCTAAGACCAATGTTGCAAGCCTATGGTATACATTCTACTAACAGTGCATTGAATCTGTCACACTCAAACTTCGATCTGCTGTTACTGTACCAGTTGCAACATTACTGGGCTGCTCATGGACGACAAAGGATGTCTTGGTATCACTGGGTGAAATGTCTTGGTATCCCTTGATGAAATGTTATGCAATTTGTTTTAACTGTGATTATGTATTGTTTTCTGAAGTTTACAGCAGTTTTTTATCTAGAGGCATTTTTGCCCATGTAACCATTTGGACTTGTTCGTGTAGCCATTTGCAATTGTTTGTGTAATTTTGTATTACCGGAGAACCGTTTTTAAACAAAGTGTATTTCTTAAATTGTTTGTGTTGGATGATTCTCTTCGTTGATGGGTATTGGCTCAAATAAATGATCATGAATGATGAATACATTATATAATTATATCAACCATAAACCAAAAACAAATCTTACAATGACCTCAACAATACCAATACCAATACTCCTACCAATATGATTGAGGGAATAGCATTCCCTCACTCACACCATAACATTCCGTTTTACGTGACAAACTTCTTAATTCACCCTAAGCACACTGCAACACAGCTCCTTCTCTTCCAGATATCACCACATATCAACAGAGCACATCATAACAATAACGCACTGCTCCAAATGCGCAGCAATGATTGCAGCATGTTGGTGATATTGATCTCATTAAAAAAACTTTGACCACATGCACTCCCATTTCCAAATGTACCCTCACAACTGCTCTTCACCCAAAAACATTGTGACTGAACACACTGAGTGACTTGTTTGGTTGTCAAGCTTATAAAAGCAAAATGTAGGAAACATTATTAATACAATGCAAAAATGTCACAACCAAGAGGAATTAAGCCAATATATTTAAAAGCATCGAGGCGATTACCTCTAAATCTGAGGTTAAAATCTGAGACTTCCCAATTCAAATAATGAACACTTCACCTGCAGGGAACTCCTTGTTCTCTAAAAAGGCATGTACGCTACGTTTTACCTGTATCTTATTTAAGTTACGCTCTTCCTCTAACAAATGCATGGCCTAATCATAAATGTGGAAACATGCTGCACGCCTACAGCCGACCTAGGTTAGGCTCCCACCAAATAAACAAAATACCTCAATATCAAATTGCCATAGCATTTACCAGTGACTACAGTGTTCACTATACAGTGACTGGGCTAATTCATTTAATTAAAACTTACAAATAACTTCACATGGAATATTACATATTAACGTAAACATATTATACTACACAAAGACATATCAGATTCAAGGACTAGAACAGGGCTGTAATGTGCCGGTTCGACCTACCACATTTAGTCAGTCAACCCCTTAGTCAAGTCAAGGTTGATTTTGGAAATGTGTCTGTGAAAGCTGTGAGAAACTTGAGAGTATTCTCCCTCCTACTCCACTTGGATCCTCTCTGCAGGTGGTCAGGGAAAGGGCATTGTTTTTGGATCCTGACCCTTGGGGTGAGAAGCGAGGGAGGATCACCTGGGTGGAGGGTCCATGCGGACTGTGAGTGGGGTGCCTTTGGGTGAAACATGGTATCCCCCTTTTCCTATTGATGACCAACCTAAACCTCCCCAACCTTTATGACTATTATCAACTCTCCTCATTTTCCCACATGTGACACTTGACAGTACTTAGATGAAGAAAAGGCAACTGAGAGTGATGAAGACTACACCTTTTCACCACTTTGGTACTGGGACGAGGAAGGTGCCGGTAAGCAGCTGTGAGGGTCAGGCATGTCCCTTTAATTATGGTCATGCAGGGCTAATGAAGCATACACACCTGCAGCCTGTCAAGGGGATGCAGGTGTATTGAAAGAGACCAGCCCAGCAAGTGAGAGAGCGACAGGGAAAGCAACAGGGAGACCTGTGTCTGCGAGAACAACAGGACACCATTGTGAGTAGGCAGCCGTGGTGGGACCGGAGAGAGGACAAGGATGCTGGTCATATGCCCAGAAGACTTGTGGGACCCAATCTGAGTGTGCTGTGTATTTCCCACAAGCCTGGGAGCCTCCATAGTCCAGCGCGAGCAGCTGGAGCTGCTGGGGAGCCCGCAGCGCAAAGGACGCTGCCCGCGTCTATCAGGAAGCATCAGAGGTGCTGGTGTGAGGAAGGAAACAAATAGCGAGCCAGCAGGGCTCGCACCAGTGGCTTTCCCGGCTTCAAAAGTCAAGACAAAGGCGCAGGAACCACTGGGGAGAGGAACAGAAGGCTGGTGAGTGTCAGGAAGGCACTCCAGCACTGGGGCTTTCCCATAGGACCACAAGGAAGCAACAGTCCATGAAAGTAAGCAAATACCTATTGAATACTGAACTAAGGGAAAACAACATTGAAGCAATTACATGCATATTGAATGCCAAACTAAATGGAAACTTAACATTGAGGCAAATACATGTATATTGAATACTGAATATAACATTGAAGCAACCAAGTGCATATTGAATACCGAACATAATTAAGCAAATTAAGTGCGCATTGAACACTGAACTGAAAGTAAACAATATTGGATATATGTTGCACAATGGTCTAACCCAAACCTTGAATACAAGTACATTAAAAGTTGAATAAAGCCAAACACTGAATTTTTATGAGTCAATGCAGGGTGGCAAGGTCACGGTTTGGCAAGGGGTGTGTGACATGTGGTGGCAGAGCCACGCGGCTACCAAGGAGAAGCCAGAGGAGAGCAAGAGTACACCCTAAACCAAGAGGCCAACAAAAGGAACTAAATAAAGGTGACTTGGTGCACAGGAGCAAGTACCAAGGAACCCTTGTGGGCTGAAGGGCATGTGGATCCTGATTGCATGACCTGTGATGGGTGGACCATGTGGTCTAACAACTGCGCCGAGACCAGAGAGCCCTGAATGCTGAAAGCTAAGGACACCGTGAAACAGCCCAATGAAAAGACTGAAGCTAGTTTATGTGGTGAAGCTGACGTCTTGGGGAAGAGCACTCTGAGAACTGAAGGACCACACTTGTTGTCTTGGGAACGGACTGTTAAGACCCTTTTGTTTTGGATTGTGTTACTTGAAACTTGGGGAAGGGAACCCCAAGGATTGGTTCTGAGCTATATCACCTTGAAATTGAGAAAGGTAAACTTTGAGACTTTTTCATAGCCATCTCAGTGAAATGCGCTCAGAGCAACCACGTGGTTGTTTGGCCTCTATTTGCTCCCTTTTATTGTTTGTATTTTTTTAGCCCCCTATCTGTCATGTTTCCTTTTTTGCCCTTAGATTCCTCACCACTAAAGACTTTCACTTTCCTTTTTCCCTGTTTCTTTTATCCTTTGTGTGACCCGCAAAATATATTAAAAAAGAAAAAAAGTCCTTTCCCTTTTTGGAGGTCATGTTTGTCAAAGTGTGTATTTGTTGGTGGGAGCCATTACGTATTGACATACACGTAGTTGGCATCGCGCCGCCAAATTTTCATCATTTGCATGGCGAAGTGCAAGAGTGTAAGGCAAAAGGCGGCATATACATGTGTACCTTGCCTTTTGCCCTACACTTTTAAAACACACTGTGCAACCTGAGCAAACGCTGCCTGGCATGCTTGCATGGCAGGCAGCGTTTACTTTTAATTGTAAACACGCATGGCATGCTCAAATGGCAAGTGTTGCTTACAATTACAATTAAATCCTGCCCAACATGCAAGCAGGTCAGGCAGGGATTCATTGAAATTGTGCACGCTGCCTGCCACTCCATAGGGATCTCCAGCATTTGCGCCAGCATGAAAATGCATGGCAGTGCAAATGATATAGTGTATGGTGATTGTAAGGGAGGTGTCGGAAACGCAACTTGCACTCCATCTCTCCTCTCCACCATACTAATGATTGAAAATAACATGCAGCATGAATGGGAGGCGTTAAAGCACATGAACATTAGCTCCTTTGTATTCCTAATCTAATTTTGCTGTGTGTAAACCTTTCTAGCCTTGGTGTGTAATGTTTTATTTCCTCCCACTATGTATCTTGCTTTTAACCTCCAAAAAATAAAAAAGCAAAACACGATATCCTTTGGTTTTTCCTCCTGTTTCAGAAACCTAAATAACCTTCACATTTGTGTAACAACACTTCCTGTTTAGGTCACCTTCTTTTGTCACAATCTGAGGTCCACGATGATTATAGTACCTCCGTCCCCAAGTACCAGTCAGAGAAGAGCAATTAACTCGCTGACCGATTATTGAGGCCACAGGTGGTTGGCAGGAACCGGAAACACCAGGTCCCGGATGACTGTAAGGGAGAGAGAAGGGTTAGCAAGCAGGTACAAGGAACCTACTATAGGCACCAAATGGTAGACAGAAAGAACAACTACCCTAGGGATATTTGGTGACAGCTTGAAACCTAGATGTTCCTCTTGAAGTGGAGAACAAGGTAGGGTCCTCAGGGATGGGAAGTACCACCTGGGAGATTGAGTTAGGAAACAAGGCAATCCAGTAGCAATCCAGAGGTCTTGAACAGTTCAAATGAGGTAGTCCGTAATAACCAAATCCAGAGGGCAAAACCAAAGGGAGTCCAAGAAGAAATCCAAGTGTCTTGTTCAGTTCCAATATACAGAGTTCCAAGGGGCAAATCCAATAAGAAGGTCCAGAAGCAAAACAAGGTCAAGAATCCATGAAATCCAAGAAACAGAAGTACGAGGAGCACAGAAACGCTACTCGCCGAAGGAACAGCTGAGAAGCACTGACTGAGAGGGCTGGAACTCTCTTATAGGGTTCCTCCGAGTCACGTGACGTCCCTCCTGGTCACGTGACCGCTAATTGGCTCACATGACCTTCTCCTGCGAGGCGCCGTGCCCAATGAGCTCCTATGATGAATGAGAGAGGTTCTGCGTGCCTGCAGACGCCAGGGTAAACCCCAGCGTGATCGGGGAAGCAGGCGCCAAGGAGGCCACAGCATGCGGCGTGTTCTCGGAGGCCGGGCGGGCACAGGAGCGGATGCGATCCGGACCGCTGCCAAGAAACCGCCACAGCAGGTGATTGGGAGGAGTTCCGAGGTCCAGGCTGTTTCGAGGAATGCATGACATCTTTTGAGTGTCTGAGAGGCTTGTCTGAATCTATTTGTTTGACCTAGTAAGTCACTTGTCTTTCTTGTTTTTATCTAGTATGTTAGTCTTTCCTGAGAAGAAGTTAATTGAAATAATGAAGCAGGGCAGGGATATGGAGAAGGAAGAGGAGGTTGACTCCTCGTGGGATGAGGATAGAGATTGCCAGGTGCAGAATGATACGCCTTTTGTGGTTTTGAGCCCTGTAGGCTCCAGATGCCTGCAACCAGAGAAGATGTCCTGAGGTGCTTGGTCATTGTGAAATGGATCTGAAATAGGAGAGGATTTTAGGCAGGGCAGTTGGAGGGATTAACACTGGGTGGAGGTAGCAGAGGCAGTGCTACCAAAAACAGAGGTATTGCTATAGCCACATGTAGAGATGGTGGAGGAGGCAAGGCTGTTTCACAGATGTCTAATGCTAAAGGTGCCAAAGGTGACTGGTGATGACTGACAGGCAGTACTTGACTTAATGCATGAAGGGACCATTGTAGCTGTGGATCCACGAGAGTTGTTTGAGACAACGTTCGAATTGCAGAGGATATGGGGAGGGTGGTGCAGTAGTGCTAGACTGATCAGAACAATTATTTTACCTGACTACTAAAATATGGAGTAGTCTCTTACAGTCTCAGAATATAATCTGCCCATGCCTACCACGAAACAAAAGACTTTTTTGCTGCAAAAATATTTAGTGCGGCCACTGAAAGACAACACACTAAATTACAGCCGCTGACTATAATATTCCCCTGAATATCAAGAAATAAAATACCATATGCAGCTTACATTTGATATGGACACCAAAAGGCAACACCCTCAGCTGCAGCCACTGAATATAATCTCCTCCTTCCTAAAAAAAGAATACAACTTTTTCTCTGCAGTTTGTATTTGGTATGGCCACTAAATGAAACCATACCTAGTTGCAGCCACTGAATATAATCTCCTCTGTCCCACCAAAAACATAATAATTTTCTCTACAATTGGTTTTTGGTATTGCCACTAAAAGAAAACACACTCAGTTACAGACTGTGAATATAATCCCCTTTTGACTATTAATAATTAGAAACCTTGTTCTCTGCATCTGCATACTAGTATAGTATTTCATAGGACCACTGAAAGATGGCACAGTGATTTACAACTACTGAATGTAATATATTTTCCAGTTTTCCTCAAAACAACTCTGCTGTGTTCTTCCCACAATGTTATATGCATTATGACATGTGTTATATAGTAATCTATGGACACAGTAAGTACTCTTCATGTCCTCTATTATTCTTAGTAGCAGCCCCAGACCCATGGTCCTTTTGACCATGCTAAACCCCCATAACCTCTTGCCATTTAAAATCCATGCATTCCTTCTCCCCACACTCTAGATTCATAATGTAGTGATATCGGGTGACATTCTCATTCCACAAAAGACTGTCTTATTTAGCCGCAACATACACATGTCTCCTTTTGACAACTATTTACATATTTTGAATGTAACACATCTCCTCCCCTTTGCAGACTGTGATGATGATCAACTCTGTTTCCTCTCACAACTATTTCCCACTCACATTCCTATCAGCACCGTAGCCATTCTTTCTTTGTTCCAGAGTTCTCAATGTTCCAATGTCACTGAATTCCCTGGATCTCCCTCATCCACCATTGCTCTTGAAAACTTGGTCAAACCTTTATGGACAGTCCTACCAAACTTCACCTTAACAAGTGTTCCTCTCGGCATGGGTGTATCACGCAAACAGTTCAATTTTCCACATCTTTTTTTTTATTCTAGCCTTTTTCTCCTTATCCTGTTCTTTGCCTCACATTCATCCACATTCACCTCACCTGCCCAGTTTAACCACCCTGGACACAATCTTGTATGGGCTTCTGTCTTCCCAAACTCTCAAAATAAGACATACCTGTTGTGCCAGACAGTGCTAATCTATACTGAAACACTCTCTCCTTTACCGCCCTCACCCAATCCACTCCTATGACTTTGCAATCCTGACGACATCCATTAATGTCCAATTAAATTGTTAGAATGCAGTATTCCCCTTGGGTTAATACAATGCTGTTGTCACATGTTTTAATCCATTGCATTCCAAACTTTCTTCAAACTCCCTACCCACAAATGGTTGCCCATTGTCGGAAACTAACTTTTTAGGAAAACCTTCTCGCAAAAATATGGACTCCAGAGTGTGAACTATCTTCCTTGCATTATGCCCTTCATCACGCAGACATCTGGCCATTTTGACGACACATCTACTACCACAACTATGTAGTTCCCCAGAACTCCTCTCATATTCAACGGTCCTAATATGTCGACCGCCACTATATCTCACACTGTTTGGGGTACAGGAGCCACTTCATGTGTGGTGTCCATGTTTGAAGGACCTTATCACTACGGTACAACTTTCACACTCTCTTAATGTTCTCTCAATATCCGTATCCATTGTATACCACTATAAGCTTCCCTTATTAGACCTTTCATTTTACATAACCCAAGATTTTCCTCATGTGCAATCTTCAAGACTGGCTCCTTCAGACCTTCAGGTACAACAACCTGATGCCCCCTGACCAGCAAGTTCCCATCTCTCCCTAGCACGTTTTTCACTCTGCTGAACCCCATGAGCTGGACCAACCACCACATACAGATCCCCACATTTTTCAGCTGCATTGCAGCTATCAACCCATTTCTTCTAATATATCACCTTGTTATTCTCAAAGACCTCCCCTTCTTTGACCTCATAGTCTATATCGCGTTTATCACATTCTCGACTCATGCTTTCAACTTCATCCCACAATAAAGTATCAACAATAACATTCCATTGCCTCTTTATGTACTGTGTCTCAAAATCCAAACTTGCATCCCTGTAACTCAGTGGACAATCCTCCTCGATATTCTGTCAAGAGCTCTCCTGCTAAATATAGACACTAATGGTTTATGATTCGTGACAATTTTAAAAAACATACCCCACACCCACGGTTTAAACTTGTCAACATATACACATGCCAAAGCCTCTCTCTCCAAAACCGAGTATCGTCTCTTTGCATTCCTGAACGTGCGAGAGGCAAATGCCACTGTGGGAATTTCATTGCCATCAGGCTGCATCAACACACACCCTACTCTGTTCTCACTGGCATCAGTATACAAACACCCGTGCAAATCATCTCTGAAAACCCTCAGCACGTGCATATCCACCAGACTTTGCTTTATACATTTGAGTTCTTCTTCACAACTTTCATGCCAGAAGTACTTGACGTTCCTCTTTGTCAGACGCCTGAAATTTCAGAAAGTATTCAATTAGCTGCAAAAAGTAAGCTATCTCTCCCTTATTCAAAGGGGGCCTTATTTTCACTATTGCCCCAAATGCATTATGCTTTGGTCTAATACCTTGGCTCGACCATTCATGACCCAAGTAATCTACATTGTTATTATTATTATTTATTTATTGTGATGTAGTTTAAATTATAAACTTTACACAAAGGATAAGAAATAAATTTCATAAAATTAGCATAACATTAAAATATGCAATAAAATAAACAAAGATAAAATATCTACATTGCCCTTTCAAAACGTACACTTTTGTATGAAAGTAGACCTGCTTCCCATAAAATCCTCAGTAACTGTTTCAACCACCCATCATGTTCTTCCTGATCTTTTCCCCAAATCAAAATGTCATCCTGGTAATATCTGACTCCTTTTTATTCCACCTACCAACGTGTCTATCACTCTCTGAAAAACACTTAAAGCTGAAATCGAGCTGAATGTCATTTTCCTGCACCTGTATAAACCAAATGGCGTTATAAAAGTGGTCCATTCCACTGAGCTACCATCTGGCAAAATGCTGACTTGAGATCCAACAGGGAGAATATCTTTGCTCCCGGAATTTCTGCAAACAATTCATTGATCTTGGGTAGGGGAAATGTGTCAGGAAGCAAATTCTTATTGAGCATTCTAAGATCTATATGCAAACTGACCACTCCACCGCTTTCCCGCACTACCACAATTGGGTTTCTCCACTCATCCACATCAGCCACTTTTATGATGCCTTCTTCTTCAAGTCTCTTGAGTTCATTTCCCTATATCTGTTCTCAGAGCTAACGGTATCATGTGTGTTTTGGCTTTAACTGCCTCTGCACCACTCTTAAGCCTTATGTGATGCACAAACCCCTTGAGACAACCTGTGCTGTTTTTAAACACACCAGGATACCACATTTCAATCTCCTACATGTCACTCCTTTAGACTTCACTGTCAAAAACTGGACCATGTGATCAGGATCTAACTTTATCCCCTGATCGTCTTGCGCATCCCAAGACAAAAGGTCTTCACCTTTCTTAGAGACCTGCGAAAAACCCACTGCCTCACAGACCTTAAACGGAAGTAGAGCTGAAGTAGAGCTTTACACTCCCCCAGGATTTCTACGGGTGAATCCACAAAAGTATGGGCAGGCACCGTTTTTGCAATGCCCACCAATTCAGCGTCTTCTTCCGTGTGTCCCCATTCAGCAAAGTATAGCCAGTGCCACTGTCTATCCGCATTTTAACTCCAACCCCATTCACATTCATTACAGAGTGTGCGTGGACTTTTTGGTCAAGTATTGACTGCATTAACCACATTCACTTCATCTTTCTCTTCCTGACGGATGGATCCCATTCTGCTCATCGACAAGGTAACTTCTTGGACTGATTCAATATATCCAGCCCATTGCTTACAACACCTTGCAATTTGTCCCTTCCTAACCCATTCTCAGCACGCTATGAGTATGGACAAATACTACGAGATGCTCAGTACTCCCACAACAATAGCACCTGTTCACCATGTTGCATCTGGACTCTTGTCTACATTTGTGATTCATCCGTCCTTTGGGTCGCGACTTGTCGACTTTCAAGCCCTTCCTCCTTTCAGACCTCTCAATTAAATTCACGTTATCCATTTGAGGTCTACCAGCTCGTCTGAGCAATTTATTAATGCAAGTTTCAGGATATTCTACAATTATTGCTACTTGAATTGCCCTCTATAGATGAATATCTACCTCTCTCCAAAGTACTGCTCATATCTTGTGGTTTCTGCAGTTAATTATCAACTGGTCCCTAAGATGCTCTTCTCTGCAATGTTTAAACTTGCATTTAATTGCCAATCCACACAGGGCAGTCACAAATTCCTCAGTAGATCCATTGCTTTTCTGCTCCCTGGTGGCAAAGTGGTATCTGGAGAATGTATTATTTTGCTTGATGATAAAATGTTTGTCCAGTTTGAGCATGCTCACTTCAAATTAATTCAAGTCTGCCCGCTTCGCATCTGCAGGCTCTGGGAACCTTGTATACATATTCTGCCCCTCATGTCCCAGGCAATGATATTACAATGAATCTTTTTTCTCAGCACCAAAGTTTGCTCCATAAACACCATCAGCCTGATTCATGGAATTATTTGCGTGAAAAACACAGATTTGCGCACCTTTCTGCCGGAAAATCTCTATTTGAAGTATGGGTATTTTTGGGCAGAAAGACACGCAAATCTGCGTTTTTCACCCAAATAATTCCATGAATCAGGCACCATGTATACATCGTAAAAACCTCTCCTTCCAATCGGGCCAGTTGATGCACGGGGAACGGGGTGCTTGCAAAACAAGTGGCGATCCAAGTATATTGGCATGCTCAATGACTGATATCCTTGGATGTAGAGCTCCTTTCTTTATTTCTTTCTCTTTTGATCCTGTGTGCCTTGTTTGATCTATTGCTGCTGGCTTGTGACTCTGGCCTGTTCTCAAGGGAAGCTTCTAAATGTATTTATATATTTACACTCCCCTTAGCATAAAAAAGTTGTCCCCTTCCTTCTCATTGTTCATGGAAATGCTCTCCAGTCGCCGGGTAATGGCAACTCCACCTATTGGAGACGTGTTCTCATTGTCTGTCAATCACCAGCTCCACGTCATTGAGGGGCGAGCAAGTTTATGCAGCGGCATCCTGGTGTCCTGGTTACCAACCGCACCGATGTCACGCGTTTGTCGCTCTCTGTGGCACAACCCTGCGCAATGTCGGGCACCTCTGACACTGCTCAACGAACCCCCCAAAATGTCAATGAGTGGCCTACTTCGAAAGCCAGCTCCAAAGGATGCAGATTACCCATCCGCAATGCGCAATCCTCCTCCGACAGATCCTGCGGGTGCACTGGCACTTGGGCAGCTGCCGCTTGAAGGGTTCGTCACAGGGCACTCTTTGGCAGTATTATATAGTAAACTCTGGACACAGTGAGTTCTCTTCACATCTTATTTCATTCAGTTTCTTCTTAAGAGCAGCCCCAGCCTCATGGTCCTCGCAACCACACCCAACGCCTCCTATCTCGTCCCTTTTCAAATCTACGCATTACTTCTCCCCACACTCTAGATTCTTTATGGAATACTATCCGGCAACATCCTCATTCCCAGCAAGACTGTCTTGTTTAGCTTCAACCTTTATATGTCCTCCTTTAACAACTTTTTATATATTCTGGCTGGAACATCATACATCATGGACACTGGGATGTAGTGGAGTTCATAGTAATGAAAACTATATTACCTATTTTTTTCAATGTCCTGCCTGTCCCTCAACTGACTGCTTTTTAAATGTTCTACCTCGCCCTCAACTCAATCCTATTCATTTTCTACCTCTCCCTTTTAGAAAGCCTATTCCCTCCACTCCTCTGCCACCCTCCTACCTCACCCACTGCCAAACAAGGCTGATCCTGTAGTTCGTCTGCATCTACCCTATTTATACTATTTAATCCCAAACCACCGAATCAATTCTTCCGAATGAATCATAATGTTCTGAACAACTCGAGTCACCAAAATGTGGGTCGTGCAGGTGTTTCAGTGTATGTCCAAAATGTTTTGCTCAGGCTTGCCAATCACTTACGTCATTTTGTGCGTATGCCTCTTACCTGCATCCTTTATGTTATTCCTTCCCTCCTGCTTACCTGGCCCCTTTATGCTTAGCTATATATTTTAGGTTGTAGCAGCACTAGCTGTGGATGGATTCTGTTAGAGACCATCTCTAGGAAGGGAGGTTTGACAACGTGCTGCTGACATGCTGGAAGCATGCCATGCCCCCTCGGATTGCCTCATCTTGCATGGTCATTCACATCAGTGCCGGAGTTGCCAGAGTTGGCTCAGGTATCTACTATGCTAGACATGCCTGCCTTCCCTGAAATTTGCACATTCTCAATTTTGGATCGATGTCAATGACACCCTTAATTGCGCAACACTTTGGGCCTCATTACACAGTAGGCGGTAAACCATGGTGCTGTTAGCACCATGGTTGCCGTCGGCACCATACCGGTACCACCATGGAGGAAAGGGGAATTACTACCCCATTCCAAGGTTGGCGGGGCGGTAATTCCCCCTTTCTCCATGGCCCTTCCTCATTCCCATTTTTGCCCCATAGGGCATAATGGGAATGGGGAAGGAGCTAATTACGGTACCGCAAATTGCGGTACCGTAATTAGCATCAAGGTCCCTTTGCAGTTCCCAACATTAACAGCTGGTCTACACCAGCCATTAAGGTCGGGTCCCACAAAGGGACTTCGTAGTAAGGCGGTAAGGGTTACCGGTCACCGGTAGCCTTGCCGGTGACCATTAACCCTTACCGCCTTCCGTGTAATGAGGTCCTTTGTGTCATCATGAAATGCACATTTTAATTTAACATGATTTCAGTTATGAAATAAATATCTGCCACACAGGCAATTCACACATGATTTCGACGTAATTAAGATGTGCTTGAGCATCCCTTTCACTAGCACCAAAAGTAAATATGTCAAAAGGTCAGCCGAACGTGTGCCTCTTGCTCATCTGCCCCTGTATTCAGCACATGAGGCAGGCGGTGTTTCCACGTATTTAAACGTGCTTCTCTTTGCAAATGGGGTGTACACTGAGATGGGTGTATGTGACACGGATTCCCCATGCCTACCTGTAACAGGTGGAAGTGGATGTGCAATGCACAGGTGGTTGTTTTCTGATCTGCCTGTGCTTTTCTTTTTACCCGGAAGAGCAGCAGTGCAAACTGCTTTCTGCATTGCTTTCTGTTTTGCAGGGATAGGAATGCATTTTTGTTAGCATTTTACCAAGACAGGCGGTTTAACGGACCCCAATGGTGAAGCGTATTGCCAGCACAAAGCATGCTGTAACCCTCTGAATACTAAGGGCCTGATTCATGGAATTGTTTTGCACAGTGATAAGTGTCTTTTCACTGGTGCAAATTGAATGTGCATTGCCAACAAACACCCTGATTCATGGAACCGTGCAAAGTGTCTTTTTGCTGTACAGCATCACTTTGCAATGCAAAAATACACTGTGCACTGCCCCACCCTGATTCATGGAACCGTGCAAAGTGTATTTTCGCAGTGCAAAGTGACTTTGCACTGCAAAAAGACACTTTGCGCGGTTCCATGATTCAGTGTCTTTGCTGGCAGTGCAAAGTCAATTTGCAAAAATGAAAATTCACTCTGCATAGTGCAGAAAAATGCCATGAATCAGGCCCTGAGAGTGCATGTCTCCTTTTTCACCAAGGAGATCTGCACAATTCCAAAAATTCATGCATCTAAAAAAGTGCATCTTCTGTGCTTCTTTTTAGATGCGCAATCGTGTATCAATAAATTCCAGCATGCTGACCCTATGTACTGTGCCTGCTCATTGTCAGGTTGTGCAAAGACACACGTTTTGCACGTCCAAAACTTATCATTCCACTTTCATGCAGCAGTATATTATCTCCTTGCAGTCATTGTGAACGACCCACCAGCATCACACCTGTTAGAAAAGAGACCTACAGAGACTCAGTGAATGAGAGCAAAATAATCCGGGCCAATAGAGCTTAATCTTGTTGAGACACCTTCTGGCCAAGTCTGAAAGCAAAACCCAGGTTGTTGCTGCTTAAACCAGTCCAGATGTGCAAAGTACTTAAAATGATCATTTTCTGTAATAACCTCACCACAGACATACTTCCCCGCTAATCCTTGCAATCTCTTAGTACATAGTAATCTTGCTTGGTACGTCCCATGAACAGTAATCCTTTTCCTACTCTATCCTGGATTTTATTTCCATTATGCTTTCTATTTTTATTTGTTTACAATGCCATACATGTCGGAATTGTCCTTTAAAACATTGTTAATGAACTTGAATTCTGAAGCCTCTCTAAGACTTTGTTCGCGCGCAATAGTTGTCGTTTGCCATTAACTGATTGTACTATATGTGGATCGATACAGTATGCCATTCTCTTCCCATGTTCAAAATGAAATAAAATTGCCAGAAATCAGAGGCGGATCATGTGCCCATGTTTGACTAATGCAAATTCAGCCAAACGCAAGATGGCCTTAGATGGCTTTTGAAACCTAGAAGAAATTGAGTGGGCAGACTGCTTGGTGTTTTGCTGAAGGAATCTGAACTCGTATTTGTACGGAGTTCTACTACCTGTGAGAGTTGTTTTTCGGTGCCTAGTGGAGGGAGTCGTCTCCCTGCTGCTCTACTGTTACCACTCTTATGCCTCACTCCACGCGGAGCGCGCAGAGTGAGCAGAGTATTTGGTGGACGGAGGCCTTGCACACGAGGCACTTTCCGGACATACTATTGGACTGCACGTGGCGAGCCCCGATTAGGTAGGTTCATTTTGACTGTAATAAACATGTTCCAAATTTGTCAAGAGCCGAGGCGGTGACTCTATAATAGCTCTAGACGCTCCTTTCCGCTCTACTGCTTCACTCACGGGCAAGTGACTACAGGAATTTATCCTTTGAGCTTGTCAGTGCGAGAGGCAGGCACAGGCAGTATTTTCCAAGCATTACACCTTCTGTTATACTGACTGATACTTTCTCAAGCGACTGCGGGCGGAAAAGCCTTTGAGCTTGTGTCACATCCTTAATAACTACTGCTAGATCATGCAGGTGCACAGACTGTTACAGGGGAGGAAGAGGTGGAGGGGGGACAAGTCCTGAGGGTGGGTGGTCCAAGTGCACCCAGTTGGTGGACACTTGGGTAAGTTCAAAGAGAGTCACTCTCTTGGGTCATTGCTCAAGTGCATTGATGATGAGGTGACTGCAGGGCCTGGAGGAGAGGGCGAGAGGACTCGCTGGGGTGCCAGGGACCTGTGAGACTCTGAGGTACACCAAGCGGCCAGTCAGCAAAGCTGTACGGAAAAAGGAGGGAGAGAGGGAAAGAGCACAGAGATAGGTTAGCAGGGTAGAGGGAGAGAGAAGAAAGAGGAGAAGAGGAAAGTCTTGAGGAGTTTCCAGAATTTATGGAGATCAGGCTCAAGAAAGGGTGGCAGGGAGGCTATTCTCAGCAGGGGATGTCTCGAAGAGCAGCTGTACATCCTCATGATCAGAGAACTTCATCCTTATTGCTTGTCCCTGCCCCTCAGGGTGACCAAGAGGCATCAGCTATTGGTGCTTTCTCCTTTCCGGTGTTATCTTGGATCCTGGACTCTATGGACAGTGGCCATGATGTAACCCAATTTGAAGGGAGGTTCGCTCTGTATTAAAGGGCCTTGCTGAGAAAGTTAACTTTCTTGAAGGTTTTGTGACTATGCTGGGCATGTCAGATTCGATTTGAGCAAAATATGGTCTAGGCTCGGATCAAAAATCAGTAACCTCTACTTCTTGTGAAACATCTTTTTCAGAGCCTGGTGTTGTGAATATGCTTGGTTGTGCTTTTGGGCTCCTTATTGGATAAAACTGCCTCTAGTGTAATGGGTGGGCCTCAACTGAGCTCAAAAGAGGGGGGCAAGTATCCCCTTGATTTGATCAATAATGTTGCACCTATTTTTGATACTGTTTCTTCTGAGTTGGCTGCTAGTCCTACTTTCAATTGTGTTGCTCTTATTTCTGGTACTAATTCTTCTGAGGGGGCTGCAAGTGCCAGCTTGGTTCCTCCAGCATATTCATCGCCTCCTCAGGAACAGGGGGTTAAAAAGTGAATGCACCACTTGCTGAACACAAAAAAAGGCTCCCTGTAATTCCTGCGCTCTCAATCAAAGCACAGACTGAAGTCTTTTCTGAAGACCGCGATGCTTGAGGGTTATCCGGCACTGATACAATTGTTTCTAAAAAATACCTATAAATTAAAATCTGCACTTACGCGCAAGACCGGGAATAGTGTTGTGCGAAAGGTGCTTGCTGGCTTTGTTAAGCGTCCTCACGCATTAATAACATAGTTTCTAAAACCTAAAAACAAAGTTCTCATTTCTGAACCCCTGAATCTGAGTTTGATTTTGACCTATTCAGCTGGGTTAGAGGGTGGCGTAACTGAGGCGGTTGATCAGGTAATTGCAGCCCCGTTGGAGGCAACGCCAACTATGGTTGGTGGTCTTGAGATTGAGGAAAATGTAGCCTCAACTTCAGCACTTCCAGTTGCCTTGTCAGCATTACAGGCCTCAACCTCCTCCTTTATTCCAGCTTACTTAAACTCTTCAGCTTTAGAGGTGAAATCCCTATATTTCTGTACTCTCAAATATAGGAGGAGATTAGTGCTTCAGCCCCTCCAGAATGGAGTTACAGAACCTACCCAATACCGTGGACCTACAGGTCCTGCACAGACTCCTATGTTTGCACTACCTTGGAAGGAGGTGGCAAAGGATACTGTCCAATTGCATGCAATGCTTGAATGTGGGGTGCACTCAGGGGGTTAATTTGTTTTACCTATGCTTGAAACACGCTTTTAGTGTACAGGACTACTACCCACTTAATCAGCAATATATGCTAACCTTTTTTTTAGAGTCATTCTCAGCCTTCATGCATTAATATCCAAAGATATTGCCAGAATATTTTTTCTTGATTTTAAGCGGGTGGATATCGTACAAGTGGGCTTTTATTCCAAGTTGATTACAAATCTTGTGGTCTCTGAGTCATCAAGCTTGTTAAAGTTGGACTACCAACGGTCTGAATACTGGGTTGATAGATCGTTTTTGACAACTGTAGTCGAGAACTCCTGATTATCAATGTAAAAGTAGATGCACCAAGATTAGAGGGATCAAATTATCCATGCTCTGAAAATTTATCAGTGGCCTATGACTGGCCCCATATCATAACCTCGCTTCACAAACAAAACTGTGTCCCTATGTGCTCAAATTGAACTAATTCCATCAGGTTCTTATCGTGGAATACGCGAGGCTTCAACAACCTCTGTACCAATGACGTTATTTGGGAAAACGTGGATTTGATATGCCTGCAGGAGACCTTTATATTAGATGTCACCTTTGTGGATGGTTTTTCAATTATCCATGAATGCCCAAGGAAAGGCACAAGTGGTAGGCCTGTTGGGAGTCTTATTAGTGCCTGGCAGCTCGCTCCAGGGTCTAATGTTGAAAACTTGTTTCTGGGACGGGCAGATATGCTTGGCACTAAAATCTCATGGTGGCACCTGAGCGAAAGATCTTGGAGGTTCTTAATAGTGTTGAACATTTATTTTAACCCTAAAGTAACATCTCTGGACGATACCTTGCTTACTATTACTAATAGTATTGATTCCCATGGCGTTCTTGACAATCATCGTATTATTATCATGGGTGACTTCAACTCAAAGTGCCTAGATTGTCATTGGTACGATTGGGGCTCTACCTGTCTGCACTCTAGTTTAGCAAGAGCCAGAGGGTTACACTTTCGGTCCCTAATGGACGCTTGTGATTTGAACATTTTGAATGGTAACGTCAAAGGTGATATACCTCCTAATTATAAATGGACAAATGACCTCTAAAGTTCCACTCTGGATTGCATATTCTGTTCTAGCACTTTATTTTCTTGCTTTGATCTTTTTGTGGCTGTAGCTAATGAGTGTAGTTCTCACTCTAAATTGTCTTTCTATTTGAGTGGGGCCTCTGTTTCTCCTCCTGGGACTCATGCACCAGCCGCTATTGAGGTGAGACCTAGAGATCACGCTATTATTTGGCATCCATGAATAGCTAAGCGCTTCAATAATAAGATCAACCAGGAATTGTGTGATGTTACATTCTCTGTAATCTTGCCTCAATTCTTTGTTACCCATCTACAGGCCCTGCTCAGAGGACTCACTTCTCACGAACGTCTAGATGGGTCTCCGAGCAGTGTTTCCCTTACCCATAAATACAATATAATGGTTAGTGAAAGAAAGTAACAGTTAAGAAGAGAGATTAGGAGTGCTAGGATGCTTGGTGATGCTGGAATTCCCACCATCAGAAGATTGAAGCTAGTTTACAGAAACTAGGTGAGGGGTTATAGGCATATATTGTTACAAAGAGATGCTGAACATGTGTTGTGTGCACTTGTTAATAAAGACTCCTCATGTTTTTGGAAATTATTAACAGGGGTCCACGTTCAAACCCCTCTACAGTTACATCCCATCTCTGGCTCCCAATGGGAGTCCTTTTTTTAGAAACTTGTATGCTGCTCAGCTCGTGGTGCCTATTCATGCGTTGCAGGACAATGCAACTCCTATGGGAACTCAATCTTGGGCGATCTTGGAAATTGACATCAAGGTTATCCTGTTGGCTATCAAAAAAACAAAATCTACTAACGCACCTGGGTCAGATGGTCTCTCTAACCTTACCTTAAAGTCCGCTCCTCAACTTTGGGCAGCGGTTCTTTTAGAGCTTTTCCAGCATATTCTTGCAACTCACCAGTTGCCCCGGTCATGGAATGATGCAGCGATGGCTGTGTTTTTGAAGAAAAAAGATAGGTTGGAACCCGAAAACTACTGCCCTATCTCCCTCGTTGATACCTCCTATAAGATCTTCTCACGCTTCATACTGCGTGCCCTTGAATGATGGGCTGAGGAGTCTGGTATATTTGATCTTAATCAGGTAGACTTTGGGAAATGTATCAGAAAAGGAATGACCAAACTACAGAATGGGCCACACACCCTCTGACATAACCTGACCATTAAGGAATGGCAAGCTCTTAAACACCTAGCAGAGAGTAAAGATTTAGTGATTAAAATGGCAGAGATAGGAGGAGGGATTGTCATCCAGAACACAACCCACTACAAAAAAGATGGTAGTCGATCTCTTGGAGGATGGTACGAACTACCGAAAACTTAAAAAGGATCCCACCACCGAGATCAAGACCATGATCCAAGAAACAACTGGATACGCATACGAACACAACTGGACCACTGAAAAAGAGGAGGCCTTCTTAAACAATTCTGAAGATAGGATTCCAGCATTTTATGCCCTCCCCAAGAGCCAGACAGATGCAGCAAAACCACCCGGAAAGCCTATAGTGTCGGGTTGTGGCTCAATCCTCCAGCCACCTATGCAAATTCATTGACTTTTTCTTAAAACCATTGCGCCAACAAACACCTACATACCTCAGGGATACCATGTCAACCATCACCACCTTTGAGAACACTCTTTTCAATAAAACCAATGAAATCATAGTGACTATGGACATCAAAGCCTAGTGCTTGAGGATCCTGTTAGAAGCAACTTTGGAGTGTGTAAAGGGACACCTCACCCATCACATGACACATTGGAAAGTCCTGGTAAATTTCATAATAGAATTACTTGAACTGGCCCTCACAAAGAACTACTTCACTTTTGATTAACATTTTTATCTCCAGACCTATGGCACAGTGATGGGGGCTGTTTTCGCGCCTAGCCTGGTAGTCATATTTATTCTCCACCCAAAATCCTTTTGCCAACAACATTGTCAATTGGCGTAGATATATTGATGATATTATCTTCATCTGGCAGGGGAGCACGATGGCACTCACTGACTCTTACACCTGGATTAATGCACAAATGCCAGAAATAAAATTCACTATCAGCTCTAGTCCCGATTCCATCAATTTCCTAGATCTGACCATTAAGCCACAGGACAAAAAACTGGTTTGTACAATATACGAGAAAGAGACAGATTGTAAAACCTTGCTACATTACAGAAGTAGTCATCCTAAAAACCTCAAAGATAATCTGCAATTTGGACAATTCTTGAGACTTAGAAGAAACTGCACTGAAGTACAGCATGTAGTAGAATTGGAGACAAGACTAAAAGCATGTGGATACCCAAATAATTGGTGAAGAACACCCGGAAAAGAACATTGTGCACCCGAAGAGAAGTACTCCAGAACTCAAAAAGCAGGCCATCGGAGCAGGATATGATTACATGTGTAACCACATTCATCTCGGATATGATGAAGATTAGACATCAAATCAAACAATTTTGGCCCTTGGTGCAGACCAGCCTTCCAGACGAATCCAGCCACAGGATGGAGCTCAAGCACTCCAAGAGCCTAAAGGAGCACCTGACTAACACCAGACTAAAGAAAGCCCCCAGAACAGGTTCATGGAACCTAAGGGAAGTATTGGGGCACTACCCGTGTAGAACGTGCACAGTCTGTAAATTTACCAGCACGACGAAGACCTTCAGTATTGATGGCAAAGACTGGCACTGAGACATTTCACTAACTGCAAAACCCGCAATGTGATCTACATGGTGGAATGGCCCTGCGGGCTAAGATATGTGGGGCAGACACAGAGGCAGGTAAATAAAAGGATTGGCAAACATCGCTCCCGAATTTGATGCAAGATGTAGAACACCCCCCCTTGG
This sequence comes from Ambystoma mexicanum, assembly GCF_040938575.1. NCBI lineage: Eukaryota > Metazoa > Chordata > Amphibia > Caudata > Ambystomatidae > Ambystoma > Ambystoma mexicanum. The sequence continues at coordinate 600,201,057 of NC_090933.1, forward strand.
TCACTTCCTGAAATACCAACAGGGTCCAGATGAAATAAGATGGTGTGTGATTGATAAATTAACCAATGACACCAATACCAGCAACACCCTGAACCACAAAGAAGCGTGGTGAATATTCAAATTAAACTCTGTAACAAAAGGACTCAATGAGGCTACCCCAACCTACCATCAAAATTGGAAATGGGTGGTGCCATTACAACAAGCTCAGAACCCAATTAGATCATGTTTTGTACCCACCACAAAGCACACTGACATTGGAGCAATGACAGTATGCCAGACCCTGCCATTTAGACCTTGGCCAAACCCATAACGCTATTGCAACAGTCCCACTAGCACCAAACACCACAAGTAGGAGATCCCTTGGCCTGTGGTGCTTAGCAATCAAGAGCCTCCTACCAGACACTCCCAGCCTCACACAATGCCACTGGTGGCCAGTATGGCCCTGCCCAACAGTCTAGGGCACATCTGCCGTCCAGCAACAAACTTACGTAGCATTTCTTTTCTGAGCTACATACGCCACACCATCACGCATCTAGACAATAGCTTTAAGCAAATTTAACTCCATATACAGATACTTGATGAGCAAGTCCACATGTGGAATTGCAGATTCCAGCACCTTCTCTTCAGTCACTTTTACTGTGACTACCATCACTAGTACGCACAAATAGACCCTGTGTGTTCCTTGTATGATAAGCCATGCAATAAGCTACTTGGCGAGTGTACAAAGAGGCACTTGGTCGGTTCCGCACTGCTCTCCATCACCCATATACTCCTTGTTTACAACATTGCCATAACAACGAGCACCTAGTATTTACTCTAACACCGTGCATGCTCAGCTGAATGTACGCATGCGCAATCCACTGTGGCACACCGCTCCACAGTGTCAGAAGCCCTAGTATGCAGCTTTCCGCAGAACGCCAGAGGACTGCGAGATATCAAGGAACAATAAGGTAACACTTCACCCATGCTAAACACACAGCCCGGTACAGCATTGGCAGTGCAGTTCCCAGCCCATTGCAAGTTACTGAATGCTATGCACCAGCACCAGTTTCACATGCTGGGCTGGTTGCCTTCACTTTTTCAGCACAAGCTGCAGCTCCTACTTGTGACATAAGGAGGAAAGGATTCCTGCCATGCCAGAGGATTAGCAAAACAGCAGCACTTGAACATCTGCACATTTCTCTCTGGGAAGACGAAGCATTGGAGGGAAATTAGGGACAGCTTTCCTCTTCTAACGGCCTACTAATGACCATAGGGCCTTTAAACATCCATGTAAATAGAGAGGTGGCACTATGCACTTTGGCTACTACAACAACTGAACCTGCCCAAATATATTTTCACAGCAGTAGAGTGACTCCAGCCACAAAGTCTTTACAACAACACCAGCAGCCACCAAGGAGAAGGACACAGAAACTGGTCCCCAACACACCTGTCACCACCAACCTCCCAGGACACACCCAAGGTTAGTGTTTTATCCCCCACGAGGACTGGATACATCTATCTCAGTCTTTTTAATACTGTACCCACTCACCTAGTATTCTATTTCTCTAGGTTGTGTTCTGGTCTTTTAACATCCCCCAAAAAAACAACACATACATGTGTTTTCCCCCTTATAGAGAGACACTATACGAGGCCCGGAAGAAGGCACACTCACCAGGAGCCAAAACACCACTGGACCTAGCACCTTTGTTGCTGAGAAGTCCATTTTACACCGGGGGCGCACCACCCAGGTGTAGACCTATGGATTGGTCATCTCTTGCTTTCATTTTATGTTAGGTTTTTGATTTTGAACTAGGACACATGCATAGGCCCTGTGTCATAGAAGTATAGAATCAGAGCAAAACTAAGTGGCTTTGTTGAATTCTTGTTTTCAAGCGCAAAAAAAATGTTTATATTTTGACCGTCTATAACTTGTATTGACGGTCCCCACACTTGATATATTATTGTCTGTTTTGCACCAAATATCTGTTTGTGTATATGTATTTCTCTTCCAAGGAACATGTTAGTCTGTACATTGGTCGCACTGTTTTGTATATATATAAAACAAGATAATGTTGAAACAAAGTAAAAAATGAGACATTAACAAAAGTCAACTAACAGCCAATGTAATAAAGCTGTTTAGAAATTAACACAATGTTTCCTTTTATGTTTGCATACTGACCCTGCAGATCCAAAACATTTGTGAGATTGGGTGTGAACAGCAACTCATTTAAAGCTATTAGACCCCTTGAACAATGTTTCACTTTATTTGAACAATGAAATGTCATGAATGCCATGTGGTAGGTTACCCCCTCATTGCATATAGCCTGAGCCCTTACTCCTCCCACAAAGGGGGCAGTCCCTCCTGTTACCAGGCTTCTGCAAGGGAACAGGTACATCCTTGAATTTCTTGTTGATCAAACTTTTGTCTAACCAGGCATCATGCTATAAATGTACCTTATATCTGGCCTTTCTAGATATTACTAAAGAGTTTGATCGTGTTGATTGTTTCAGGTTGTGGGTGATGTTGAGAGATCTGGACTGTCCTGAACCTTTGGTTAACATTTTGGAATGGTTCCACACTGACATCAGGCTTATAGTCAAGTTGGATCAGTGTGGTTCATTGTCTGGTTGGATTCTAGAGGAGGGTAGTTTACAACAGGGATGTGTGTTGGCACCGGTTTTGTTTAATCTCTACATTTTGGATATAGTGGCTGCGTTAGAATGCACCGTGGCCAATCCCCCCAAATTGGGTTCTCTGAAGTTGCAATACCTTTTGTATGCGGATGATCTTGTCCTGATGGACTGCACCCCTATTGGTATCTAAAGGTCCTTGAAAACTGTGGCTGATTATTTTGGGGACCTGGCTTGGATATTAATTTGCCTATGTCAAAGATCCTAGTCTTGAATCGGCACAGGAATCCTGTAGGTAGATCTCATTTTGTTTGGTACATAAATTATTCCAGAATGGAGGAGGTCATTGAATTTAAATATTTAAATATCCTGGTGTTGTGCTAAGAATAAAGAGGTCTTTGGGTTTAGCAAATCAGGTTCTTAGGCTAGAAGCTATTGCGGCAATGACCAAACAATGAGTACTGGATAGGAAATATGGGCTCTTTTCCCTCCTACCAGTGTTAAAAATGTATAACCAAATTTTGGTTCCTAAATTGATCTATGTGGCGGAGGTGTGAGAAGATGGCTACTCTTGTTAAAGCTCAAGTCCTTCATATGGAAACGAGTGCTGGCACTCCACATTAGGCATTCCATTGGCAGCCCTGTGTCACATTCTGGGTCTTATTCCACTTGAGGAACGTATTACTTGGCGTAACATCTTAATAGTGACATGTATTCTGTTTCCTCCCGACTTCTCTTTGTATGTGCACCTTAATGCTCTCTTCAACATGTGTAATTGTAGCACCTTGAATTTGTGGATGACAGGTGTTGTATCTACCCTGGAAGTAAATGGCATATTGTTGGAGGACTTAGAGTATAGACCTTCCCATGCTAAAAAGAAATGATTCTAAAATACTTGGATTGAAAATAGGTGCAGTCTCGAGACGTTTACAATCTCCTCTCATTTCAATTGGGATAATAAACCATTTCAATAAAATCCAGAAATGTATGGGAAGATATCCATTCAAGCATTGTAGGAAAGTTAAATCTACTGCTTACTAACGATATTTTAGGTGCAAGAAACAAACTGCTGAAGGAAGAGCGGGCGTGTCTTCTATGTAAGAAGTCCAATGATACTATAAAGCATATATCTATTGAATGACCTGTGCTCGCTAACCAGAGGAGCAAAATACTTTAACTGTATTTTAGAACTAGACCGTTGTTTACATGGGAAATGCTATGGTGGAATTTCCTTTTAGAGCCTACTGATCAACTGGTTATAACAATGATGAATTTTGTAAAAAAAAGTATAGTGATAGACTCTGAGAGATTATTTTAGTATTTTTATTATATAATGGAATTTTTAGGAATTGTATATATTTTTTACATTTTACTTTTTCTCTTTGTTTTCTGTTTTATATATGAATGTATTGATTGTATGTTCATCTGCTTGTTTTATCTTGTTTTATGTGTGTAAAGTTTCACTTTTTGAAGCTAAGTCACACAATAAATAAATAAATACATGGGTTCATTTTTAGCATTTGTAGTGTGCCATGTTCACCATCGAGGGGGGCCCTTGGTGCTGGTGATCCAGGTGGGCAAGGCACAGACTGGGGGAATCAGATAAACTGGAAAACTGACTTTTTTATAGCCTGGCTGAGGGAAAGGTGATGAGAAATGTTCTTGGTCTATGGGAAAAGGTTGTTACAGAGTGTTGAGGCAAATGCAGTGAAATAACGCCCACCATTTGCAATCTGTTGATGGACAAGTGGCGGTGGGAGGTGGGGGCATCTGCATGTTGATCAAAGGTTTGTTGAAGGTGTGTTTTGATTGAATTTAAGTGAGAGGGATGGGTGACAGAATCGAAAGTGCAGAGAGTAATACAAAGAGAATTGAAGGTGGGTGACACATATGGAGACAGGCAGCCAGTGGAGGAAGAAAAGAGTTGGAGTGATGAGATTGGCTCTATTGAGGCATAGGAGGAGCCGACCATCAGTTTTCTGGACCTCTTGAAGTCTAAGAAGTATTCAAGCAGTAAGGCCAAAGTAAGCACCGTCCTATAGTATGGCCAGCATAGGATTAGGGAGATGATTACTGTAGCTCTGTGAAACATCGGGAATGGGGCAAATATTTTAAGGGCGTGGAGGTGGAAAAAGTAGGAGCTGATGTGTATATTTGGTAGGAGAGGAGAGTTTATTGTCATGAGAGAAGCCCAGATTGTTGACCGCTGGCAGGAGTTGAAGATAGGGGCAAAGGGAGCATGGCATTCCCACCCTATTTGTGAAGAGTGCACATTTGCATTTAGCACCTTCAGTTCATTATTGACATGTCCTTAGCAAACCAGAATGCTCGGAATTTAGCTAATAACTCCCAATGTAAAGTGCACTCCAAATGTTTTGTCAACAAGAGCATTGCTTAGATAGCATTGCAATATTATGTTCCTTTAAAACTCTCTTTCAACATCATTGGAGAAAAAAGGGATGAATAAATATTTTCTACGAATTAACCAACTAAAACAAATGTTTATTTTACAGTTCTCAACTCAATGTTGATTCATGAGGCAAGAGCGAACCAGTTAATGTATAAGTGCACTTTTTTAAAGTGCGATTGTTAACTGCAATTTTAATTACATGTATGAATAAATTAGTGTGTTTGGGATGTGTCAGTTAAATGTTATTTTCGAAGTTTCACTTCAGTTAAAAAATATAGTATTATACCCAACTGACAGGTCTTTTTTTATGCCTAAAGTGCTACTTGCCTTATAGACCTAGGAAACTGACATCATAGCCTTAGATTAAATCTCATTCCCTTGGCTTCCCCTCAGGCCCTGGCCAGGAGGTGCCAATGTATACTGCAATAATGACCACTCCTGCTGTCAATGCTGTAAATGTGCCTTATAAGCCGCAGCATTACTCCTTTTCTGGTAATGCCGCTTTCCTTTTACTGGTGTTGCACAGAATAGTGCAAGTGTCTTCGAATTCTATGCATTGACTCAGATAAAATAATGGCGATTTGCAAAACTATAAAACAGGAATGTGTTACTTTGTTTCCAACACAATTAATGAAGAGGAAAAAAACGTAAGAATACACAGGGAAAATAAACAAATATACCAGGTGTTAATAGTGGATCAGATTCAAAATAGGCTGCTTCCCCTTTAACCTGGATTTCTATGAATCTTTATATACTAATGCTATTGCTTTATTGGCACTCATTTTTGTAGTGCCTCATAGCTTACTGTAGGCTCCTTAGTGGTTTAGGGAGTGTTTATCATTACCAGAATAATAAAAGAAGGTAAGATAGCTCAGCAAGTTAAGTGCTCACTCCTAATTTTGATGCAACTTGCAACCAGATGTAATCACTCCGGTAAGGACGCCTCACTCTGCCTTCTTTTCAAGGTGAATAACTTGACTATCATTAAGTTGAGGGTATACACCCATTTCATTAGCACCTGGGAATCAATCAGATGGCCTAGAACATGGACAATAATTATCCTAATTTCGAAGCCCTCCTGTTGCTGCTGTCCATATGCCTCTGTTAGCGCTCTGTTTGCTGCCTGATCTGCACAGTACACTCCTCCCGTGTGCCCGCCGACCAGCTCCTCTCTCAACCCCCCTCTCAACACTGCCAATTCTTTCCGGATGGGGAAGAACCTTCTTTTCCCTGTTCCAGGCTGCCTACCGCCATTCTTTCTTCTCAAGTGCTCTCTCTGGAACAGAACCACACACATTCTACCTAAACATTCTGCAGGGCCATCTACCTCATGACATGAAATACAACAAATCTTCTGTCCTAATATTATTTTCTTAATGCAACTTTTCAACTAAATTTATACAAGTTCAACTTTTCATTTCTTTAATTAGATACGTTTTGATATATTACTAATATTAACTTTACATCATGTTCAACACTACATGTCCACATTTTCCATATCACACCTTCACAACTCTTCTCAGATGCCACATCTGCCCATTTTCCAAATTAATTGCACCACTCAGCACTTCCTTAACCCTCTCTGGAGAACCACATATTACTCCCAACTTATTCCTCACAACTCCCTTCATCAGTATTACCATACTTCCTCCCTTAATCAATATCTTCTTGATTCGATTTTGAATCTGATTATTTATACCGTGACCCAGACAGACTTATCTGTATAAAGGCATCGATGATAACAGACCACTATAACTTAGCAGTGGCGACCAATGTACATGGACCCCTCCATAAACTGACCTAGTCCTATTTAAACAGGAAGGTTTTAAGTGCCTTCCGGAACTGAAACAGTGTATGGCAGCCCATAATCTCCAAGGGTAGCTCATTCCAGAGTCTAGGCCTGAATACACCCAATCTCCTCTCACCTCTGGAAACACACACTTGGGGGGTTAATGGTGCCCGTAGAGCTGCCGGTGCCGTTAACCCCATACCGCCTCATTACGAGGTCTGCACGCGGGTCCCGCTAAGGACGCCTGGTTTTACCAGACATCCTTAGCGGGTCCCACAAGCAGACCAGGATGCTAACAACAGGCCCGTCATTAATGGGCCTGTTGTTAGCATCCTCCCCATTCCATTGAGCCCTATGAGGGCTCAAATGGGAATGGGGATGTACCGGGTCCAGGTTCCTTGAATGGGGAAATACCAGGCCCTCCAAGGTCGGAATGGCCCAGTATTTCCCCATTCAAGGAACCCAGACCCGGTACCCGGGTAAAGCGGCATAGCTACCTCCATACTTGTAATGAGGCCCTCTATGTGAAGAGCGCTCAGCAATAGCTGCTCCCCTGAATGCAGCAACTTTGACGGGTTATAACGACACATTTTAGAGCTGAGGTACTCCGGGGCCAACCCGTTTAAACACTTGAAGATCAGGCATGTCACTTTAAATTTGATCCGGCCTTCCACCGCCAACCAGTGCAAACTTCTGCGCGGGGGGGAGCGTGAACCCTTCTCCTAAGTGGGCCTACTTGTCTGACCGCAGCATTTTGGGCCTTTTGCAGCCTTCTGCAGCCTGTACAATTGTTTGGCTGGGATGGCAATCAGCAGACTATTACAGTAATCCAAATGGGTGTTTTTCATAGCCCCCACTACAGCTGCATGATCCTCTACAGGTATGAGTGGTAGCACACTTCGGAGCATCCATGATACATTTGAACTTGTCATAGCTTTACTTTGTATTTAGCTTAAGATCCACCACTTGCCTCCCCATCGCATTCTTATCCAGTTTATTTGACTATGACTCCTTGAGCCAAGGAGGGTACACCTTTATGTTAGATTTCCTTTGCCTCGTCGAATCAAATGGAACCACTCGTGTCATAGCATGTGGTGCCTGTCTAAGACCCTTGACTCTTTCGTCCATCTATCCTTCCAACTGTTACCACTTTCATCTGCCATACGCACTCCTTCCATGAGACACATATTCACCCTTTCCATCACCCCATTAGTCTGTGTGTGATGTAAAGTGGTACGTTTGTGTTAAATATACATCACATCAAGACCTTTTCGTGTTAAGTATTATGCTCTGCACATAATAAACCACTTCCAGACGACAGCTCTGAAAAAATGGTATGTTATTTGTACACATTTCTTTCAAGATATATCTAACTTGGTTTATATCTAAAGCTAAAGAAATTATAAGAAACTTTTAACAAACATATATGTATGCATATGGTAGCACCTATATGAAGCTCCTGAGCAAATCATCATCATGTAACTAAATAAAAAAACTCAGATCATTAAAGGCATGACAGAACCAAACCATCACCAAGTGACTTGAGTGCAAACAATATATTATACATTCACATAGACCACATGTATAACAGAACAGAAACTCAATACTTTGTATGAAAAAAACAAGTATTTTTGATAGAAAGGATATGTAGAAACCAATTGGAAAGTCTAAAAACAGAACAAAGCAACTACACATTAATTGTAGTTTATGTACCCGAAATGTTTCTGTTCCCTATTTATTGTGGAACATTCTTCAGGGGTGACTTTTTAGTTAATTAAGTCTTCTGTGACACCAAATTTCTCAACATTATATTTGGCGTGCTTCTCAGTGTTCTGCAATACAAAACCACATATTTCTGTTAGTATTCATATTAATAATACAAACAGAAATGTGTGTTTTTTATTAAAAATACTAGTATTGAATTTTTCTTTGTTATACATGTAGTCTATTTGAATGTAAGCAGTTTGTACATTACCTTTTAAATAACAACTGCGTCAGAAGTGTATTTCCTCAATTTTGGATGTAACTCTACTTGATGATACACAGATGTCAAATCTAGTTTTGTAAATATCTTGTCATTCCCAATCAGGCTTTATAACTCTCATATTAGGCAACGGATGTCATTCTACTACCACTCATTTCTTCACCTCACACAAATCCACACATAGCCTCATCTTACCATTAGGTTTCTTACTAATGCATACAGCCATTCTACTGCTCCTGCACGTTCTGTTTTTCCATTATCACATTTTCAATTCCTTCCCTACCACTTCTATTAATGCCAAAGGTACTGATCTCAGCCTAGCAACTATAGGAACAGCCTTATCCTTTAAAACAATGTTATGTACCATTCCTTTTAACTTCCCCACAGTATTAGAAAACACCTTAGGGTACTTCAACAATCGTGGTGCAGCGTTAACATTAACCTTGTCTGCGACTGCTAGTACCTGTTCACACATATTAGGATCTAATTTAATTTTCAGCCTACATTGCTCCTTCCAGCTCAACAATGCAGCTCCCTTCCTTGTCACATACATTTTACCCCATCGCTTCCTTCTCTTTAAATTTTAAAGTTGATATGAAGTAACCTAGAATTTCAATTTTATTCATGTTAAATCCTCACTAACTAATGTTCAGAGGTGTCAGCTCTTCCTCTTTCCCTCCTAACACTTTTCCCCCCACATCCTTTAAATTAGTGATACTTTGGCCCCTGAGTCCACCTTCATGTGTAAATGTACACCATTGACCTCCACCACAGCAATAGTACTCTCATCATCACTATAACATTCTTCCCCAATGCTTATGGGGCATATGTCAGCCCCATCACACCATCACTATCATTGGAATCTTCTTCTGTTTGTGCTTCTTCATTTACTAATTTAGCACTTTTCCTATTCACTTTGAAATGTTTGCAATAATTTGCAAAGTGTTCTCACCAGTTGCACTTTTTACATATCACTTTCATCCCAGGCCAATTTGGTGCTCCTGAAAAATGGCTGTTGCTGCCACACCTGTAGCATTGTTTGACATTCACAACACCCTCCACTTCCTTGCCTCCACTTTCCTTGTGGGTGTCTTTTCTATCCTTTCTTCTTTCATGTTTCTTTTTCGCACACATACTTAATTCTATTTTCATCACTTCCTTGACCACAACTTTCTCGGGCTACCTTCCCTTTTGCCAGCTTCGCCAGACAGTTCACTCAATGTTCTCTCTTTGTTATCATAATCATTGCGTCTCGAGAAGGATCATCCTTGAGACATAGATCTTCTCATATCCTGTCTTGGTTACATCTCACCATAAACGGATCCCTAATGTGCTCATCAAACTTGTTTCCAAAATTGCATGTTCCAGCAATGAGGGCTGTGATGTACACTTCAACTCTCTCACCTGCCATTTGATTGCGCATTGAAAAGTTGTTTCGTTCAAGTATAGTGCTCACTTTGGGATTGACATACCTATTAAGTTTCTGCAATGTATACTCCAAATCATTCGCCAATGCACTTATTCCTTCACAGTGTTCAAGTTCTGGTAATGTATCATATACACGTTGCACCTCATGTCCCAGCAAGCGCCTCAGTATGATATGATATGATCGTTTATTTATATAGCGCCTATACACAATGTGTTTCAAAGCGCTTCAAGGCAAGGGAGGGAACAAGGGAAAATACAACCATATTCTTATAGGCCATGAACAGTAAGGATGTGAAATTAACTATCGTACTCGGCCTGACAACATTTCAGATAGTGCAAGAGCTAAGACATAGATAAGGAAGGGAGGGGGAGAGTGGGAAGGAAATGGAAACAGACAGGTGACTACCGTACTAGGCCTGACGACATTTCTGGTAGAGCCGGAGAAAAACAAAAGGTGAGGGAGAGGGGTGCAGAAAGGGAGCGGAGGAACAAAACAAGCGACTATCATACTAGGTCTGACGACATTTCAGATAGTGCTGGAGGGATGGTGGGGAGGACAAAAACAGTAATGGGAGGATGGAGGAAACAGACGAGGTTGCTATCATATTAGGTGCAGGGACAATTCTGATAGAGTAAGTGCATAGAAGAAAGTAAGGGGAGGAGATAGGGAAAGGGAGAAGGGAAAGGAGGAGAGAAAAGAGAGTATGCAGTCAAAAAGAGTGGAGAAGCAAGAGTGGAGAGCGAATACAATTGAAGAAGTCAGTAGTAACACATAATGTTGCAAGCCAGGATACAAGATGAAGATGGGAACAGCATGATTCAGGGCCACCATGAGTACAAGATGCAAAGGAAGTCCAGCATGAGAGTTGAGAAAGAGTGACACACCGTGAATCAATGAAGTCCATAAAAGTCAAATCCAGCATTGGCCACAAGACAGTGATGGTGAAGGAAGGCACCAGGTGGGGGGGACTTGCTAAGTGGTGAAAAAGAGCAGCAGGCAGGAAGGTACCAGGTCGGCGGGGCTTAGGCCAGGTGACCTAGATCCACTTGGACCTGCTCCCCATCTGCAAAGGAAAAGAAGCTGGAGGGATCCTTAAGTAGGGAAACAGAGCGGGAATCAGGAAGGCGCCAGGTGGGTGTGGCTTGCTAAGTGGTGAAAAAGAGCAGGAAGCAGGAAGGCACAGTTGGGCGGGGCTTGTTAAGTGGTGACAAAGAGCGGCAAGCAGGAAGGCACCAGGCGGGCGGGGCTTGCTTAGTGGTGAAAAAGAGCGGCAGGCAGGAAGGCACCAGGTGGGCGGGGCTTAGGCCAGGTGACCTAGATCCACTTGCACCTGCTTCCCATCTGCAAAGGAAAAGAAGCTGGAGGGCTCCTTAAGTAGGGAAACAGAGCGGCAAGCAGGAAGGCACCAGGTGGGCGTGGCTTGCAAAGTGGTGAAAAAGAGCGGGAAGCAGGAAGGCACCAGGTGGGCGGGGCTTGCTAAGTGGTGAAAAAGAGCGGCAAGCAGGAAGGCACCAGGAGGGCGGGGCTTGCTAAGTGGTGTAAAAGAGCGACAGGCAGGAAGTCACTTGGTGGGCGGGACTTGCTAAGTGGTGAAAAAGAGCAGGAAGCAGGAAGGCACAAGATGGGCGGGGCTTGCTAAGTGGTGAAAATGCAGTAGGGACATGCTCCTTTCCATCCCTACATTTCCTCCACATATGGCCCTTAAAAAGTGTAGAAAGCCTTTTTTCCAGGCTTACCACTTCACTACCACTCTTCTTCCTTCTCAACTGTTCTCTCTGGAACACAATCACACACATTCTACATACACATTCTATGTAGCCATGGAGAAGCACCATCTATCTACCTCATAACATGAGACAAAACAGTAAGCATTCTAATTGGAAACCTGGTTGAACTGGAACAGTTTTAACACGAGCTTCCTTTAAGTGTAATTTAAAAGTAAGCTTATTCACTAGCTGAAAGTGAAATAATTTTTCAATTTTTTGCATTTCATTTCAGATCATTAAATTTCATGTTGCCGTGATAAAAAGATCCTCCCAGAAAGGGAGAGCCTTGGTGCAAGAAACCTCATTGGGATATTGCTTTGCTCCAAGTTGAATTCAAAGACAATATTCTGTTGTTCTGTGCCTGCATCTGGAGTCTGAATTGTTGGCATGCAGTCAGTACCAGTAGTTATCAACTAAATTCTGAACATTTTGATTATGTGAGAGAAAGTTAGTAATGGCCTTTACCCACTAGTTGTTTTTACCTCATGAAGATATGCAAAGAAAGTTTAGACACTTTGTTACAGTCTGAAAATCACACACAATTGTGATACTTTTTTAAAATTGAAAATATGAGGCTAGCTATCTTCATCAGATGATGGTTGGCATTTCTTCCACCCGACTCGGCGTATCTCACCCTAGAGAAGAACACCCTGGCCCTGGCAGGGGTGCCTGTCCCTGGGTGGCGCGTGATGTATCGCCTATCTAACAGATATCTAACTCCATCCCTTCCCTCTCTCCCACTCCTGAGTCTTTCAATAGGTTTTTTTTTTCCTTTAACCACCATTTGCCCACGTCACTTCGTTTGGGAACACTGTATGTCTGTGTTCCTCGACTTAGTGCCCTGGCAACCGGGCATCCCTTTACATTTACACGCCAGAGTGTCTTCCCAGCCTCAGCCACGTCCCCATGACAATGCCAACTGCATTAGGGATCACACCACTCGCCAGCCCGACCGCTGCTGATACGAGCACGTTCCTCGCATGTTTCTCGTGGCGATGGGGCTTCTTTGCCCCCCGCATAGCCCGCTGCCGGGCCACCAGCCACGTCACCCAGACGCCAGCGCGAGCGCGCTTCCTCTTATTCTTTAGGGGCGATTGGGCTTACCACACTTCACACGCCATTGAGGAGCTGTATACACAGCTACAGCACTCGGTGCACACGGAGTCCTGAAACCAGAACAATGCAGCTACGGCCCACCGGGTTCCCCGCACCTATTTATTCACTCAGCTGTTTCATCTTTGAAGCTCATGACCCTTTCATGTGTTTTGCAGATGCTTTGCAAGCATGCATTGAACTGCTGATTCCATTTGATTTTGGTCAGCTGAGCGTTCTTCGTCCAACGAACGCCTCCTTGCTCCACATTTTGGACGCAGACCAGCAGGTATGGCCTCCCGACCTGCACCCTAAACCCTCCCTGGTCTGGGATGTCTGGCCCCATTCACTCTCCCACACTCAGTGGTTACCTATCCCCCCTCACCCTTTAACTAGCAGACTCTCCCCTGCATGGTTCATGCACCTTCCATTGGGGGAGTTTGCCCATGCACACCGGATCTGCACGCCCTTGCCTTCTGGCGGCTCTTTGCCCAGTCTGCCACTCCTGCACCCCACCTACCTCTCCCTTCCCCGTTGATGGCGTGTTTGAGCTCTCATTAGGTGCTCAGGCACCCCTACCATTCCTTCATTAACTGACCTAAGCAGCTTTGGCCCTTCCGCATGCTCACTTTAATTTATGAAGACCTCCACCCTCACGTTAGCAGACAGTCCCTGTTGCTAGCGGTTAACGTTTAACCCCTTCCCTTTTGTTTCTTCCCTCCCTTCCTTTTGTCTCCGCGCAGGAGACTACAGCACTGCTCTCCAGTTCAGCAATTCCTGAACTCTGACAACCCAGTTTGTGTTGTGAATTACGGTCCTGAAGAAGATGGCTCCACTTACCTACGCCATTGAAACCGGTCGACCCCTTTCGGTCATGAGGGCTCACATGACCCACTTTTGATCTCTCCCACATCAACAGAGAGACTTTGTTTTCTGAAAATTGCTTACTGCAGCACACTCATTACCATCGAGTGAGCTTTTTTTACAAGAGCTAATCTTTTACCCCCCCCAGCCCTGCGGCTGTTTTTTATTGCATAAACCCACGAGTGGGTTCTCCAGCTGTATTGTTTTGCACCCCAACCATAGTGACCTACGGGCTGTATTAAAAGTGTACATTTTGGATTGAATACAAACAGTTGACCTGCTTCTCAGGTTGTACCCTTAACCACAGCAGTCACAGAATCTAATCCATAGCTCTGTGGACCACTGCAATACCACTCTGGAGAACACCATTTTTAGAATATTTATTTTTTGCTCATTGGACTATTTTGTCTGCCTTCAGACACTGCCACTAGTATAGAAGGTTGAGGGACAGTTCTCTCCTTTATATCTGTTAGATAGGCGAAACATCACGCGCCACCCAGGGACAGGCACCCCTGCCAGGGACAGGGTGTTCTTCTCTAGGGTGAGATACGCCGAGTCGGGTGGCCCTCTTTTGTTGCATTAGAACGTTAGCATATGCTTTTCCTTCTTTTCACTTTTTCCATGTTTGACATGTCTTCTGAATAACTACCTTCCTTGAAAACCGTTGTTTATCGTGCTACTACATGTTTCCTTGTTAACGGTTAACAGGACGACCACGGCTGGACCGTGTCCTTCAGCTTTCCCAAGCTATCCCTGTTTGTTTCATTACTGGCATTTCTTCCAGACAGAATAACATTGATAGAATCTCTAACTTTAAACTCCATTAGCTGCAGGCAGAATAAGCACAGAATTCCGCTAAATTCAAATTAAAGGCTGAGTAGAGACCTCAATAAGCATCAAACTCTGCTAGACAGGAGACGACCCCTTTCAGTGGCCCTTCCCTCCTACAACTGAGCTGTGTTGCCTTCCTTAGAGTTAGGCAGAGCACAGAACACAGCCACTAGTTTGATATCTATTGAAACAGTGATCCGCTGTTACCTACATCAGTAGAATAAAAATAAACCTAATCCGGATTTTATAATGAACTGGCAACATGGTCGAATAAGTATTAAAAGCTAAATATTCACTATTTTCGCGTTGTATATTGTATAGCACATTAGCCAAAAGTACTAAGTTCGCCATTTGCAAGCTTCTTGATGAATAATTCAAACCCAATGAGCAGAAAGTGCATAAAAACACATCAATGTGGACTGGGAGTATGGATTGATGGGTGCAATATTCTGCAGACTGTTGTAAAAGCATGGCAGGTTTCTATAGCTCACATGTTATATACATGACTCAAAGTGCTCGATAAAAGTAGACAAGATGGCAACTTCATTCTTACCCACAGCGCTTTTTTTGTTCCACTTCATAGTCAGCTCCAGCTTGTCACAAATAGGACCATACGAAGGGTGTATTCTGTACTGATGAGACGCGCTTGTACTGGGAAAGAACGCTCTTGTCATCTGAAAATGAACTACATGTTGTCTGCCTTCGATAATACGTGTTGCCCTTGTTCTGTGTCTGCTTTTTAAAAACCGCTGAAAAGCACCTCGTTATGGGCGTTGTTGTAATGGCAAAACTAGCATTTAAAGAACCTCCTATTTTTTAAATATCAGCTTTTTATGATTTGGGATTGCAGGGGTATTTAGTGCCACGGCTACATTGCAAGTACGTTGGAAGTAGTACATAGGTTTCATAGCCCATACTTAGCCCATACTTACCCCATGCTGCACTTTATATGCAGTAAATATTCCATGCAATGACAATAACTAGATGTATTTGTTTTAAAGCAAGTGGTCCATAGGCCTCATGGTAAACACAGGCTGTATTGAGATCACTGCCTGTGTTTACTGCCACATGAAAGATAACTTAGATGTTCGTGTTGCTGCTTACGAGCCCTGTACGCATGCTCCCTTGCATGCGGTAGAACCATGTTAGACCGGGTGAAACACTCACAAGAATGTGAGCTGCAACAAACCAACCGCATTCTGGAATGTGCCAGCATCACAGAAATGTAGTACCAACAGAATCGTGAGGGGAGGAGCTATGGCTGTGCATATGTTGATGGAACATTGCATGTCTCGCCTGGCATGCTATCCATTATACTATGCTGTCTAGACAGCAAACGCTGATCTTTACCTTGTCTCCATGGAGTGGATGCTGTATTGCATTAAATGCAATAATAGAACAGAATTGAATGTTTAGACTCAATTATTTCAACATTAACTGACTTATATTTCTACAACTAACACATTTCACCTTACACACGTCCCAACCGCCCACAGCAACCCTTAACACAACCCAGCGCTCGCTTCTCAAATCACACCCCTAACAAACTCCTCCACCAAACACCCATTCACCAACACCAACCTCTAAAACACCCCTCCAACCACTGCCACCTTCCCAATAACACCCCTTTTCACACAACAGACTCTCCTAGACAACTGTGTGCAGCCTATATTTCTACATTCACTGCATACATCTGCTGAAAGGGCCCACCATTGTGAAATGACACCACTTATGCGCGGCCACCGTAAGGTTTCACCCTTTTAACATGCTTTTTCTTCATCGCGACTTTGTCCCCCTCACCACAACGAAAACTTTCAATGTTCCCTCACCTGCATCCTGCCTAATAAGGTTGCAACGTAAAACGAACGCCCTATGACCTGCGGCTCCTAAGCCTTCACCTCACTGCACCTGTTTGTCCCATGTGGGCATCCGGCCTCTGAACCTTACTCCCTGAAGGGTCTCTGACCATAACAGCCGTTGGTACTATTACTAACAATCCGCCAAACGCCTCTATCGCCAAGCTATTGTTTGATGCACGAATGCCTCCTTTCGTTATTCATCATTCAGCTAGCCTTGCCATTAGAATTGATTCTTGCTGCACATTGTGAGATGGGCCCCTCCCACTTCAATACTGGCCCGCTGCAGTAGGGTACTAGTTATGTTGTGCGCCTTCACCTATTACTGCCCTCACTTTGACTGTTTGTAACTCATTGCATTGCTTATGACCACTTTACCCGCGCGGGTGGCCTCTACCCACAGTCGAAAATCCACGATCCTGCTTGTTGCCTCTTTGCTTGTGATTGACCACACTGCTTGTTCCGTAGGCCTGCACGTTGTACTCGTCTACAGCTGAAATGTTATGATCTTGCATGCTGTCTTTATTGCCTCTGATCCACGACCTTGCCTGTGATGCTTATGATCATGATTTCGACCTCTTATGTTATCTCATTCTATTACGTCACCTACAATCCCTAGTCTGCCTGCATACTATTAGTCTTACCGATGGCTTGTAATTCATTGTTATGTGTGTAATCCTGATTGACACACTGCTATCTCCCTAGAAGATTCTCCCATAGATTACGATTGTTAAATCCTATCTGAACTATGTATCCTATAATAGACCTGCTGATATTATTACTGTATACAACGCTAGCTGCAACCCAACAGACCTATGTCACAGGTACATACATTGCAAGCCAGCAAGCCTTGACCATGACCAACAAAACGCTGCTCACACAGGAGATTAAACCAACGCCCGGTCTGCCCCCATATAAAATTGGCTCACAATCTCTAGAGACTAATTCCAAAAAAATTGCACTGATGCTTTCGTCTGGTACCAAACCATAGCTACGACATGAATAGCTCCTTTATTACCTGTCATTATGACAGACACCTCTATCACCATACCTAATAGACCCTGCGCTCTCTCTTTAAGAAATAACATACTTTGTGCCAGGCTACCATGTCTTTATGAGCCTCGGACCAGCAGCTTAACCAATCTATGCCCTACTAGCAGAAATAAGTCTTATCAGGCCAAATCTCACCACAGATTAAATAAAATAATGATGCTACCTCTAACATCCGAAATCCTACTTCTCTTCTGTAGTGAAGCAGTTCTTTTCAGGAAACGAACACTCTTACCTTGTGCTGCTGTCTGCAAATCAGCGCTGGGAGTTTTTCTAAACTCGCGCCTTTCGAACGCTCGCTTCCAGGAGGGGGCGGAGCATTGCGGCGATCACGTGACTGCTCACATGACACTCTCTGCCCACAAAAACAGGGCCAGTCCACCCTTGCAGCGTTAAGCCCGTCAGGAGTAAAGCCCAGTGACTGTTGAGCGACTGTTAGGCGCTGGGGCGCAAGTGGCGCTCTGAAACGTGTATATAGCAGCACGTGTGGCCCCGCCCGGCTATATCTGGGAAAAGAGAAAACGGAGAGGAGCTGCATGATGGGTCCAAAATGGGTCGCCTGACGAGCGAACCCGCAGA
Organism: Ambystoma mexicanum; assembly: GCF_040938575.1. NCBI lineage: Eukaryota > Metazoa > Chordata > Amphibia > Caudata > Ambystomatidae > Ambystoma > Ambystoma mexicanum. Next base: position 600,219,320 of record NC_090933.1, read on the forward strand.
GTCAGAGACAGCACCAGTAGAAACAAGATTTCAGGTAAGAAAGAGGTTGGCCTCCCACCCGGCTGTCCGCAGCTCCCCCTCCCTCTCTCCTAAACATCCAGTGAGAAACAAACTTGTGCCTACACTGAAACAATTGAAACTTCCCTTCTTGATGGATACACACTCATTGGAACGTAAATTTGCAATGACATCTGTCCCCCAGGATAAGCAGATCCTGAACTAGCCATTAACATCGGATAAAGCCGATAAGGAGGTATTTACTCACAATGATATTCCGTTGGCCCTAAGGATGGGACCCTCTGATAAAACAACCAAACCTCCGGAGGCAGTAGGCAAAATACAGGAGACAAAACCCCCAGAAAAAAAAATGATGAGGGAGGCACCGGAAAAGGATGGGGTTGCACTTACACCAGGAAAGGAAATAGATGTAAGTGAAAATCCTTCCCACCTTACTACATCTAAAGATGTTACCGTAATTGGGGGGAGTAGTCCGACCATGCGGGAGAAAGACCTTATTCTTTCCGCTATAACAGATACCTTAAATTCTGTAGAGGGATCATCTCCTCTGGCTGACCAATTAGGGGACAACCCCCGGACATCTGGAAGGACTAATTCAAACAATGACAACGTGCAGATAATACATCCGATCACGCCACATGAACAATCAACGGACCGAAACTCAGATTTGGCTGAATCTGATATTTGCAAAGTGGCTTCTACTCTAGGGGCTGAGATTGTTTTGGAGACACCATCGACAATACTGGAGATATCTCTTGCCCCTAAAGATCTGACAAGCAGGGTGAAAAAAACGACGGCTCTGCCAACAAAGGAGGGAGACAAAGACTGTATAGAAACAGCCACTGCACCAACAGTGAAGAATATTATTCCTGCAATCCAAACACCCACTGTTCAAAACAGTGAGATCTTAATAGAAGGCAATGCTCCAGTAAGCACAGTGACTGGGTCCAAAACTTCCACACTGGATCTCTCGATTAGTCCTTGTACCTCGTCGGATCAGCCCGGCTTTGAGGGTCAACTATGGCAGCTGTCTAGCCCAAGGCAAGAGAGGAAGACAAAGAGCACTCAGGGAATGAGTTTTGATGAAATGGCAAGAGGTCAGACTGGTGCCATCTCGATAAACTCATGGCAGGACGAGTCCCCCTGGTCGGATAAAGAAAGTCAAATGGCTCCATTGACCCCAAGCACTACCAACATAAAAACTGTAAAGGACGCTACATTAGGTGAACTAAATCATACCCCCAAGTGGGACTCAAGTAACCCATGGACACCAGTACACGCCCCATAAGGGATGCCCAGAGACAAGAGAAAAACCCTTGAAAAAGCACCGATAAGTAATTCTTGTCTGGCAGCGAAACTCATACAGGACATCTCGAACCTTACTGGGAAAATCACATCGGAAAAAAGGAACAGTTTATCCTTTATTAAAGAAAAAATCAATGCCCTTGATATAGAAGATCCCCTGGAGACATATAACCAGATACATGGTAAAAAAAAAGGCAAAGGATTCTTCTATCTCACTAAAATCACCAACAAAGGAAAATGAAGAGACCATAACCAAGGGTCAAATTAAGAACAGGGAAATGAAGATAGATGACCAATCCATGGAAAAAATAAGTGAATTATGCAAGAAAGGCAGAATAGAAGATCTCGCACACATACAAAATGGAGTGATGGCGACTTTGACTATTACTCTCGCCCCATATTTGAAGCTCTATGAAAATATAAACGACTCTCTGCAAACGATTCTCGCATCAAATTCGAAAACATGGGACCACTCAATAGAGGTTGACAAAACCTTGAAAAGACTTGAAAAGAGGATGGACTATGAAGCAGAGAAGTCAATCAGATGGCAAGACAGGCTAACAGAGCTGGCCAGTCGAGACTCCAAAGATAAACAAGTGCTGATGGAGGCGATTTTGGAAGCCCACAAATGGCAAAGACCGGATCCCCAACAGCCCTCCGTGAAAGACCCAAAGACCACCTTGGAATTACTTGAACCTGGGGGTACAGAAGATCAAGGAATAGGACCCCCAGAAGCATCAAAACCGAGGTCAGCTCAAAGTGGACCCTTGGTACTCGGCAGGGGCTTGAAGAAACCAAAATTAAATCACGGGGGAAAGGGCATCCCCGTGCCGGATGTTTCTTCAGACATGGTAGAAAAGGATCTAAATGAAGATCAAAATAAGCCAAGCTATGAAATGTTCCAAGAACCCCAAAAGGCAAATAAAAAGATACCTACCATAGATAAGAAAGACCCACCCAAGATCGTGGGGAAAAAACAAAGAACCAAGTAACCAAGAGGAAGGAACACGGTTCAAGAGCCTTCCTAAGGAACATTAAAACACCCGAGAGAGAACTACCAAGTAATCCAGCTAAGAAACCGAGAGTGGAGCTGAAAATAGCCAACCCCGTGAATGAGAAGAGTAATCAAAAAACGCCTATTGAAATAGAAAGTGAGGCAGAGCATGAAGGGAACCTAAGCAACTTAATTGAAGTATTTGATGAACAACGGGAGGAAGACAGTTGGCTCAATATAAGTCCTTCAGAATGGCAGAATATTGATAAACAGCTATAGCAATATGAATTGGAAAGAAAATCAAATGGCGAGAATAGAGGTGAAAGAGATAAAAAGAGCACCAGAAAACCTGAGGAGAGGGCAGGGGATAACGTAAGAAAACGTTTAAGGAGCATAGACTACAATGAGAAATCTCCAAAACCACCAGAGGAAGGGCGGTTAAGATCAGAAGACAGGGGAAGAAGACCCCAGAAAAAAGAGAGAGTAAGAAATCAACTAAGAAGCAATGAACAGCGAGAAATACCAACAAAACCACGTCACAAAGGCCAGACGAGAACAGAAGAAAAGTCCAGAAGCTCGTCAAAATATGAAAAAGCAAGGAAACACCTTAAGAGTAAAGACCAAAAAGAGAACTCTGCAATGTCTAGGACAGACATTTGGAAAAACCTGGAAGATCGCCGAGGCAGAAGGGAACAGGCACAGAGAAGGAATCTTGACTCAGAATCTAAAGACAAACGGAATCCCCAAAGAAAAATCTATAAGTGCCAAAGCAATGAACGTCATTTCGAAGTAAGCGGAAGGCGGCATGTCTCTCAGCAGACATGTATCCTCAAACTAGAAAGAGTATCTAAGAACTCAAAAAGAATAATTTTGAATAGGAGTAATGTGATGTCCATTTTCAAACAAATGGCAACTCTTAGAAAGATCACGACAGACGACATCTTGATTATTGAATTTCCAGAAGAAAAAAGGCCAGATGTGATATTACTCCATCTTGCCTCGCAAAGGATAAAAGAAACCATACTAAAAGCAAAGGAAAGGTTAGCCGAAGCGGGCTTTAGACTGTCGGAAATCGAGGGGAACGCAAGAAGTAAAAGAAAGGCCCCCAATGAACATTCTTGTTCTGAACAGCAGAGCCCTGAGAGGGCCGCTCCGATTAGAGAACCAAAGAGCGGTTATAAGTTTCCAGCAAGAGAACACAGAACACCGCGGCGTGAGGACAAGCCCAGGGATAAAATCTCTACTCACGCCAAAGCCGAGAAGACGACTGTACCACTAAGATCTATACTGAGAACAAAACGAATAAATGAACATGGGAGCGAGGACAAACACCTAAGGCCAACGGACTATCAGGACTGGAGGAGGAGAAGCAGAGAAGTCTATAGTGCCCATATTCAAAAAAGGAGATCGAGAAGATCCCAAGAATTATAGGCCAATTGCCCTCCTGGACTCAATGGGAAAAATCTTCACCTCAATTCTCCTAAGAGATCTCAAAAAGTGGGCAACTAAGGAAGGCTTATTAGATAAACGACAAACGGCCTTTGTGACGGGGGTTGGAACCTCCCTGAACCTATTCATCCTTAATGTACTAAAGCTCCGAGCCCTAGAAAGCAAAACAAACTTATACCTTGACTTCATAGATCTGGAGCAAGCTTTCGATGGAGTCAGTAGAGCCCTCCTATGGACAAAATTGAAGAGCTGGAATTGCCCGGAGGATCTTGTGGAAGCAATTCAGGAATTATACTCGGATACATCAATTCAAATTATAACAGCAAAAGGAGGCGCCACCACGGAAAAAATTCCTACATATAAGGGAATCAAGCAAGGCTGTACCTTGGCACCTTTCCTGTTCATTTTATATCTGACTGATATGGTGGAATCCCAGAGCAGGATAAGAGCATTTCCACCGAAAATAAACAATGAGGAGCTGTCTTGGATTCTCTATGCTGATGACGTGGTCTTCATTGATCAAACAGCCATTGGTCTGCAGCGCTGTATTACTGAATTTAAACATTACCTGGATAGAAATAAAATGAAGGCAAACATAAAGAAATCAGTGGTCTTAATAATGAAGTCATCCAGAGGGCTGAAATCAAAAAGAAAGACCTTTGTATGGTCAATTGACAACCAAAACCTAGAAACGGTTGAGTCAATGATTTATCTCGGAATAAGAATAAACAAAAATGTAAACAAGATTGGCCAATATAACCTGATTAGAGACAAACTGGTAAAATTAACAAATCAGGGAATAACTCTCCACAGAAGATATGGGAAATACTCCACAAACCCAATTTGGACCTTTTACAAACAAAAAGTGGTGGCTACCCTGAACGGCGCTGAATCTCTGCTTAACTTGAAGTGGGAAACCTAGGATGTCATCGAAGCTTTTTTTTGGCGGAGGATCCTAAAACTGCCAAACTGTCTGGCAATTTCAACAATAAGGCAGGAACTAAGACTACAATCTCTAAGATCGATAGTACTGTGGAAAACCATTTCCTTTTATAGGAAGTGTATTTTGGACTCTCCACCAGCGCCTTTTGAGATTTTGGCAAAATCATTGGCTGGAGAAAGAAATAAACTTCTGCAACTATGGAAGAAGAAATGTCTGATGGTTCTAGCGCAGTACAATATAAAATAAGAGACTCTCAAAATAAATCCGAACAAAGCAAAGAAAATCCTACAAGAAAACAATTGGGATGAGACGAGCATACGGAAATAGGAAAATAAATTATGCCACAATAACATCTGGGAGCAGAAAGTATTAAACAACCTCCCACCTTATCTGAGGAGATTTCCATTGCCCCATTATAGAGACCTTCTGATGCACTGTAGACTTAATATTCTACCAACCAAAGAGGTGCAACTCCAACGAAAATTGATTGAGCCACAAGACGCAAAGTGTCGATACTGCGAAAATCCCAATCTAATTGAATCAACTAGGCACCTGGCATTATCCTGCCCAAAACTAATGGAAAAACGAAAGCTATGGTTGGGAGACTTTGTCACACGCATTTCCGCATATACAGAAGAAGAATATTGGGAGAGACTGATGACATTGGAAAAGCTGGAAAAAACACTCGAGGTGCTCAAATTTATTGAACATCTCTTGGTAAGGAAGACGCCAGATTGACTGGGCGTCGACCAGATGGACAATAGACCTGGCCAATCACAAAGGTCAATTAACCGATTAACCCAACTTAACTGAAACTCATCTCCAAGGTCTTCCTACCCCGTCTATTATGTTCCCTCCATTAGGCCAGCAAGAGGGGACACAAATTTAGACGGACCAAGATGGAGCCTTGCTTTTCTTATTTCTTTTAGAAGAATGTTTTTTATCATTATATGTTAAAGGTTAAGAAAACTTTAACCATAAAACATTAAAAAAATAATAATCCTAAACCTAAATCTAACAACCATTCAATGAAAAAAGTAAACCAGACTACACCTATTGACCACCGGGAGCCTAAAAAGTCTACTAATATGATAGGTGCTCTAATCAATGCTAGATTCTTAGTGGCACATGGCAATGAAATATCAGACTTGATCTCAATGGACAACCTCGGCATTTTAGCAATTAGAGAGTCATAGGGCCTCATTACATGGAAGGCGGTGATCCAGGGTGCTATTAGCACCCAGGACCATGCCGGTAATTTACCGGCACCGCCTTGGCGGTAAGGGGATTTACCGCCCCATTCCAAGGTCGGTGGGGCGGTAAATCCCCCTTCCGCCATTTCCCTTCCCCATTCCCATTTCTGCCCCATAGGGCTCTATGGGAATGGGGAAGGCGCTAATTACGGCACCGCAATTTTGCGGTGCCGTAATTAGCTCCGAGGTCCCTTAGCCGGTTGGTTTTTAACGCCTGCAAAAAGCAGGCGTTAGAGCACCAACCCGCTAAGGGACCTCGTAGTACGGCGGTAAGGGTTAACGGTCACCGTTGCCATTAACGGTGACCGTTAACCCTTACCGCCGTCCGTGTAATGAGGCCCATAGTTACATGCAGCTGCAGGTCCAGTCCTCTCTCTAGCAGTTCCTGACAAATACCATATTCTCAGAGCTGACAGAGCAGACGCCAGAGGAGGAGGCCTTACTTCAAAATAAAATTGCTGATAAGAAAGCTAACCTGCCAAACCTTGACACACATGTTAAAATGCCAATTCACTCCACCAATATACCAGAACAATTTATATTCTCCAAAGTCACCATTCCTGAAGTCGAAAAAATCATCTCTTCCCTGAAACCTTCTAGATGCCAGGTAGACAGTTCTCCGGCACAGATTCTCAAACATTCTGCCAGAGACTTGGTGCCATTCATATCTAAACTAATTAATGCTTCCTTCTCGTTGGGCATTGTTCCAAGTAACCTAAAAGAGTCATGGGTCTTACCCTTGCTCAAATAAAACTCTGGACTTATCCCAACTAATTACAGGCCAATCACAACAATGCCTTTTCGACTCAAAATAATTGATTAAGTAGCATACATTCAGATACAGAAGTATCTAGAAACTAACCAGCTCTCAGGTGTCCACCAGTCGGGCTTTAGGACACAAGATGTTGGGGATTCGGTCTTTGCCAATTTAAAAACCCAAATCGACGAGATCAAGGACAAAGGAAAAACTGCCTTGCTACTCCTCCTTGACTTGTCTGCCGCCTTTGACTTGGTGGACCATGAAGTATTATGTAAACATCTTGCCTCAGCAGCTCACTTTTCTAAGGATACGATAGTCTGGGTCCAATATTTCCTCTTCTCTCATTCAGCTGCAGCAGACCCTATCCCAATAACCTGTGGCGTACCACAGGGCTCTTGTGTATCGCCAACAATGTACAATATATGCACAAAGCCCTTGTTCGACAAATTGGATAATCTGGGTGTCACCTACACAAATTATGCAGATGACACCCAGATCCTCATACCACTTCCGGGTGATTACATTATGGACACGGCTCTTGTCAATAAAATGTACTTAATCATTCAGGCATGGATGGCAGCCCATGGCCTATGCTTTAATGACGACAAAACTGAGCTCTTGATACTTGAAACTGTCGCTAATCTGAAAAAACTTAGCACCAACTATGTCACCTTTAACATTGACAGGAACGCCATTAAGGTTGTAAAGGAAGTAAAAACCTTAGGCTTTAACCTTCATTCTGCCCTAACCTTGAATAAACAAGTCAACTCCATGGCATCAGCAACAGCATATACCTGCAAGTTAATCAGGGCCTGTAGGCCGTTCCTATCTAAAGCGATCTCCATCACCTTAGCCAATGCCCTCATACTCTCAAAATTGGACTACTGTAATGCCTTATACTTAGGTGCGAGTAAGTACATCGTGAATAAAATTCAAATCTTACAGAATAACACACTTAAAATGACACTAAGCATTCCAAACAGAGAGCATATCTCCGAGTTTAGGAGACAAAATAATTGGCTGCCATCAAGGATTCTGCTTAAAACAGTCTCCCTTACATACAAATGCCTCAACAATGCTGCGCCACCCTACTTGGTGGAGAGAATAGTCATGAAACCCACCTCTCGCCCTACTAGAACAGCAAACTCCTACTGCCTCGTCATACCCTGATTCAAATGAAAAAAATCTGGAGGAAGTAGCTTCCCTGTCATGGCAGCGCAGACTTGGAACGCACTCCCACATTCCTTAAGAGTGGAACAATCCTTCCACAGTTTTAGGCGTAATACCCTAAACAGGCTGAGAACTAACAACAAGTAACTTCTACTGCATTCCTCGTACTGTATTCTGTATTATGTTATATAGTTCTCACCTTCAATCACTACCATCCTGTTGACTTCCTGTTTCTACCATTGATGTTTGTAACATAGTGTCCCATACTGTATCATCTGTTTTGTATTCCCTATACTGGAAGCAAATTTGAGTGGGCACCACAGGGGTATTGAATTTTTCTGGTGTTCTTAAGGGTCTCTGGTGTAATGAGTCTCTTTAAGGAAGTTAGATCCTATGTACAGGAGCTGGCTGAAAAAGACCTGGAGACACCCAAACCCAGAAAACAGCAAGAGAAAAAGATTAGGTAAAATACCCAATCATACAGCCGCTCTCTGAAATCCCAAACTGGGTTTTGTGTTAGTTGTAATTTTACTATGTACAATTCCTGTGAACCAATCTTGGAAAAAATTTGAAAGTCAAATATGTAATGGTTTTTCAATGTTGATTTTATCCATCAAGCAAAAAGTTTTTTTTGAAGAAAGGAGTGACAAGTAGCCACTAATAATGTTCTTAGTGAGGAAGAGTTTGCCATAAGTCACTCTATCCGTACACTTACATTGTGCCAATGCATTTCGAAATACAACAAATTCCTTCATCAGGGCAAGTCTAAAACATAACATTTAAATGCAATTGTGCCAATCATCCCATGATTAATATCCATATATGATAAATCCCATATTTAGAAAAACTTAAGTATGTAAACATCAACATGAACAGTCATCATCCAAATAGTTGAAAAAATGTGAAGGTAAACACATACCCGACAATGTAATGAGCAGGATCAGTAGGCAGGTTGAAAAATAAAAGAAGCAAATCAGATCAGTACAAAGGTAATTAAAGACGTCCTATAACAAAATGGAGGGAATTTGGTCCATTACCTGATGTAGGTGAGTAATGGCGAAATCTATGTTTCAGAAGCCAGGCTGCTTCACCGCGTTCGGCGAGCAGTTGCTGGAAATAGTAAAGTAAGTTTATATAGAGGGCCTAACCAAAATGTAGCTAATCGCTTATAGTAAGAGCAAACGTGGATCGTTGCTTACCATATGTAGAGAACGGTGCGGAGAAGTTCTCTCTGCGTCTGCCGAAAGCAGACTGTCCTCGTTGCATCGGCGCGTTGCCGAGCAACCTAGTTTTATAAGACACGTGATTAAAGGCAGACTGTCCTCGTTGCATCGGCGCGTTGCCGAGCAACCTGGTTGTGTAAGACACGTGATCAAGGCTTCACGATGAAGAGCGCGAGCCACGATCCGTGTCTGTGAACCGGTCAATGAGCTTGAATATGGTAAAAATACCTAATCTGAGCACCTCCTGGGTTACTAATGAATTAAGTCATCACCTAAAAATCAAAAAGGAATGGGTAGTCTGTCGTCCATGGACATAGAAAAAATACTAAGAGTGAATGATCAAACCTAAAAAGGCTCATTCGGATGGCAGTAATGGCTGTTTCATGAACACCTCAGATGAGGCTGTGTAGTTATAAGGATATCCGGATTTGGACGAGATACATAGATGATATCTTTGGAATTTGGAAAGGAACCAGAGAGTCTTTTGAAACATTTTTTGTGTATCTAAACAGCATTGACCAGAGGGTACAGTTCACTAGGGAGCTCTCGCATGAAATTATAACATTCCTTGATGTGCAGGTCAGAAAGCAACTCACCAGCTACAGCACTTCATTGTTTCGGAAAGTGACGGATCGGAATAATCTCCTACACCGCCTTAGCTTCCATCAGCTGAGCCTACTGAAGAACCTACCATACAGTCAATTACTTAGGGTCAAGAAAATAGTGAGTGACCCTGAAGACTACAGAATGCAACAGATGGAAATGAAAGAAAAATTTCTGGCCCGGGGATACAAGCAGAATGAACTCGATCTAGCATCTGACAGAGTTGATGCCTTATCACGAGAGACTCTATTATCAGGACAGAATCCCAAGAATAAGAGAGAATTAAAGTCACCGGTATTTGTGTCCAAGTTTTCTACGCAGAGTAACAAAATCAAGAAAACAATTATGAAACACTGGGAGATTTTCAAGAATGACATCCGAGTTCAAGATTTATTTAGTGAAAAACCTATCTTTGCATACCAACGCAGTAGGAACCTAAGAGATGAACTGGTACAGACGAAACCTACAGCAAGGGAACCTACGACACAGCGAACTGGGACTTTTCCTTGTTTACAGTGTGTCAACTGTAACTTTGTTATTAAAGGGAACTCCATCAACCATCCAAGGACGGGGCAGAAGATTATGCTAAAGACTTTTGCCACATGTGACAGCAGTAATATCATCCATGGCATTAAATGCCCTTGTGGGAAATTTTATGTGGGACAGTCAACCCGAACAGCCAAGTTGAGGTGGGGTTAACACCGATCCTGTATTCGCAATGCAAACACCAATTCAGCCGTGGCACGACATTGGATGGCCAATGGACATAACGTGTCACAAATAAGATTCGTGATTTTGGAAGTTCTAACCAAGAATAGCCCTCATGAGGATTTATGCCAAAGTTTGAATCGCAGAGAGACATATTGGATTGACAAACTTGGCAGTTTGGCACCCACTGGACTAAATGAGGAGATTAATTTTCACTGTTTTCTCTAATTGTTTTCTCTAATTGTTTTCTCTTATTGTATTTTGCATCTTTTGGTTTTAATTGACACCAGTATACATACGACCTGAATGCTGAGGGTCACTCGAAAGTGTTTTAGTTTAACATGTGTATATGAATAAGAGATGTTTCCCATGTTGTGTCCTGCATGCTGCGCATCCTGGAGTTCTCTTCCAGGACCCGAGGTGCCGTCTGCCTGGACGACACCACTAGCGGCACTAAGGCACACACTATCAATATAAGATACAGCCATGGGGTTGCTCCCTAGGTTCTATTTATCCAATTTAGGCACGTTTATAACTACACAGCCTCATCTGAGGTGTTCATGAAACAGCCATTACTGCCATCCGAATGAGCCTTTTTAGTTTTGATCATTCACTCTTAGTATTTTTTCTATGTCCATGGACGACAGACTACCCATTCCTTTTTGATTTTTAGGTGATGACTTTATTCATTAGTAACCCAGGAGGTGCTCAGATTAGGTATTTTTACCATATTCAAGCTCATTGACCGGTTCACAGACACGGATCGTGGCTCGCGCTCTTCATCGTGAAGCCTTGATCACGTGTCTTACACAACCAGGTTGCTCGGCAACGCGCCGATGCAACGAGGACAGTCTGCCTTTAATCACGTGTCTTATAAAACTAGGTTGCTCGGCAACGCGCCGATGCAACGAGGACAGTCTGCTTTCGGCAGACGCAGAGAGAACTTCTCCGCACCGTTCTCTACATATGGTAAGCAACGATCCACGTTTGCTCTTACTTTAAGCGATTAGCTACATTTTGGTTAGGCCCTCTATATAAACTTACTTCACTATTTCCAGCAACTGCTCGCCGAACGCGGTGAAGCAGCCTGGCTTCTGAAACATAGATTTCGCCATTACTCACCTACATCAGGTAATGGACCCAATTCCCTCCATTTTGTTATAGGACGTCTTTACTTACCTTTGTACTGATCTGATTTGCTTCTTTTATTTTTCAACCTGCCTACTGATTCTGCTCATTACATTGTCGGGTATGTGTTTACCTTCACATTTTTTCAACTATTTGGATGATGACTGTTCATGTTGATGTTTACATACTTACATTTTTCTAAATATGGGATTTATCATATATGGATATCAATCATGGGATGATTGGCACAATTGCATTTAAATGTTATGTTTTAGACTTGCCCTGATGAAGGAATTTGTTGTATTCCGAAATGCATTGGCACAATATAAGTCTACGGATAGAGTGACTTATGGCAAACTCTTCCTCACTAAGAACATTATTAGTGGCTACTTGTCACTCCTTTCTTCAAAAAAAACTTTTTGCTTGATGGATAAAATCAACATTGAAAAACCATTACATATTTGACTTTCAAATTTTTTCCAAGATTGGTTCACAGGAATTGTACATAGTAAAATTACAACTAACACAAAACCCAGTTTGGGATTTCAGAGAGCGGCTGTATGATTGGGTATTTTACCTAATCTTTTGCTCTTGCTGTTTTTCTGGGTTTGGGTGTCTCCAGGACTTTTTCAGCCAGCTCCTGTACATAGGATCTAACTTCCTTAAAGAGACTCATTACACCAGAGACCCTTAAGAACACCAGAAAAATTCAATACCCCTGTGGTGCCCACTCAAATTTGCTTCCTGCTTTTTTCCTTCCCTCCATTTGGCGAGACACACAGCAGTGGTGGCACACATTTTCAAGAAAATTACTCAACATACTGGAGAACATGTCATTTAAGGACTTTGAAGGTTTATCTAACAAATGTGCAGAAACCTTAGGTTTCTCAACTGAGGAAGCATCTGCCATTCTTGGACTCATTAGCAAAACGTCTATTGGTGTTCATGGTACTACACGGAAGGATCCAGCCAAACGGATTAAACAATTAGAGTATCTCATACGAAAGGAGATAAACAGGAAATTACACGCAATTACCCTCGGACGGTACTTCAAAAATCAACGTATCCCAATGGGGCTTCGCATACAGCTCCGACCGACTTTGTGCAAAGAAAGTAGAGAGTTTGTTCGAAGGTGGGAAGCTATACTGAATACGTGTTCACTGGACCTCATCTTGCTAACTATCCAGGAGTTATCAAAGAATTTAACAACCCTAGGTACAGAAATTGAGGAGATAGAGAAAGAATTAGTTGACACACTTGGAAGAGAAGAATATGATACCATATTACTAGAGATCAACACTAAGCTTGAGGACTACAAGTCTGAATTGGAGCAAAAGAAGGTCAAGAAATTCAGACGGGATACCTATGATTATATTAATGACGAGGTATACACCTGGATGGACAGATACGGTCCAGTAGCACCAAAGGAACTTTTTAAATACACATCCGACAATACCTCCAGTTCCGACTCAGAGGCCCAGAGAGAGTCTGATACTCCAACAGAACAAACCACAGATAACCCTGCACAGATAACAAGCCCTTCGACACAAGCTCCGTCTGCTGTATCTTTTTTAGGCGTCCGCCGAATAGAACCCGCAGGGGGAGGAGGCAGCGCAAGAAACAAACCTCAAACGAGATTGCAGCAGAAGAAAAGTTAGTCGTTAACATATCGGGGAGGAGACTCAACAAGGCGGAGGAAGAGACTCTACAGAAAGGTCTCAGTTTCGTACCGATTTACGGTACCACCTTGTTTGACACGAAGATAGAACTATACAAATTTGTTCGCAAACTCAAACTTAAAGTCTTCTTCAACGAATTAGAGACACAAGAGAGTCCGATCAAGATTCCAGACTTTCAAGAATTTAGAGTCAAAAGTGGGTTTGTTCCACCCATCACAGTACCATCCATAGAATATTCCAGAAACTAGTTACCCAGGACCTTGAACGCATCAGCTACAGAAATCCTCTGCACAGGAACTTAAAACCACACGAGATGAGACTGATTAGAGACCTGTTTAGAAGACAAGAGTATTACTATCCGTCCTGCAGATAAGGGGGGAGCCTTGGTTATTCAGAATACATGTGACTATGATGCTGAATGCAAAAGACAGCTTCAAGACCAGACTACATATGCCATTTTGGACCATGATCCTACCCTTTCGATCAAACAGAACTTGAAGAGCCTCTTGGCAAAAGCATTCGAATTGGATTGGATCAACGAGCATACACAAAAATTTCTCTTAGAAGAACATCCTAGAATACCTAATTTCTATACGTTGCCGAAGATCCATAAAGATGCTATTAAACCACCAGGTAGACCAATTGTCGCAGGGATAGAGAGCATTAACCAACCTTTAGGGATCTATATAGACTTCTTCCTACAGCCACTGATACAAGAGACCAACACCTACACTAGGGATACCACCCACTTCCTGCAAAAGCTCAGCTTATTGACACCTTTGCCTGAAGATCTGATGTTTACTATAGACGTGAAGAGTTTATACACCTCTATACCCCACGACCTGGGGATAGAAGCTGTAGAATGGCTGTTACTGAAAGCACCAGAGATACGTGCCCAGAAGGAATTCATACTGGCATTATTACAATTTATTGCAGAGAACTCTTATTTTCAATATGGCAACCAGTTTTTTCTACAAACTGCAGGGACTTCAATGGGAGCCACCATGGCACCCTCATATGCCAACAGCTTCATGCATAAATTTGAAACAGATCATGTATTGAATAGACAAGAATGGAATAAGGATATCCGGATTTGGACGAGATACATAGATGATATCTTTGGAATTTGGAAAGGAACCAGAGAGTCTTTTGAAACATTTTTTGTGTATCTAAACAGCATTGACCAGAGGGTACAGTTCACTAGGGAGCTCTCGCATGAAATTATAACATTCCTTGATGTGCAGGTCAGAAAGCAACTCACCAGCTACAGCACTTCATTGTTTCGGAAAGTGACGGATCGGAATAATCTCCTACACCGCCTCAGCTTCCATCAGCTGAGCCTACTGAAGAACCTACCATACAGTCAATTACTTAGGGTCAAGAAAATAGTGAGTGACCCTGAAGACTACAGAATGCAACAGATGGAAATGAAAGAAAAATTTCTGGCCCGGGGATACAAGCAGAATGAACTCGATCTAGCATCTGACAGAGTTGATGCCTTATCACGAGAGACTCTATTATCAGGACAGAATCCCAAGAATAAGAGAGAATTAAAGTCACCGGTATTTGTGTCCAAGTTTTCTACGTAGAGTAACAAAATCAAGAAAACCATTATGAAACACTGGGAGATTTTCAAGAATGACATCTGAGTTCAAGATTTATTTAGTGAAAAAACTATCTTTGCATACCAACGCAGTAGGAACCTAAGAGATGAACTGGTACAGACGAAAGCTACAGCAAGGGAACCTACGACACAGCGAACTGGGACTTTTCCTTGTTTACAGTTTGTCAACTGTAACTTTGTTATTAAAGGGAACTCCATCAACCATCCAAGGACGGGGCAGAAGATTATGCTAAAGTCGTTTGCCACATGTGACAGCAGTAATATCATCTATGGCATTAAATGCCCTTGTGGGAAATTTTATGTGGGACAGTCAACCCGAACAGCCAAGTTGAGGTGGGGTGAACACCGATCCTGTATTCGCAATGCAAACACCAATTCAGCCGTGGCACGACATTGGATGGCCAATGGACATAATGTGTCACAAATAAGAATCGTGATTTTGGAAGTTCTAACCAAGAATAGCCCTCATGAGGATTTATGCCAACGTTTGAATCGCAGAGAGACATATTGGATTGACAAACTTGGCAGTTTGGCATCCAAAGGACTAAATGAGGAGATTAATTTTCACTGTTTTCTCTAATTGTTTTCTCTAATTGTTTTCTCTTATTGTATTTTGCATCTTTTGGTTTTAATTGACACCAGTATACATACGACCTGAATGCTGAGGGTCACTCGAAAGTGTTTTAGTTTAACATGTGTATATGAATAAGAGACGTTTCCCATGTTGTGTCCTGCATGCTGCGCATCCTGGAGTTCTCTTCCAGGACCCGAGGTGATGTCTGCCTGGACGACACCACTAGCGGCACTAAGGCACACACTATCAATATAAGATACAGCCATAGGGTTGCTCCCTAGGTTCTATTTATCCAATTTAGGCACGTTTATAACTACACAGCCTCATCTGAGGTGTTCATGAAACAGCCATTACTGCCATCCGAATGAGCCTTTTTAGTTTTGATCATTCACTCTTAGTATTTTTTCTATGTCCATGGACGACTGACTACCCATTCCTTTTTGATTTTTAGGTGATGACTTTATTCATTAGTAACCCAGGAGGTGCTCAGATTAGGTATTTTTACCATATTCAAGCTCATTGACCGGTTCACAGACACGGATCGTGGCTCGCGCTCTTCATCGTGAAGCCTTGATCACGTGTCTTACACAACCAGGTTGCTCGGCAACGTGCCGATGCAACGAGGACAGTCTGCCTTTAATCACGTGTCTTATAAAACTAGGTTGCTCGGCAACGCGCCGATGCAACGAGGACAGTCTGCTTTCGGCAGACGCAGAGAGAACTTCTCCGCACCGTTCTCTACATATGGTAAGCAACGATCCACATTTGCTCTTACTTTAAGCGATTAGCTTCATTTTGGTTAGGCCCTCTATATAAACTTACTTTACTATTTACAGCAACTGCTCGCCGAACGCGGTGAAGCAGCCTGGCTTCTGAAACATAGATTTCGCCATTACTTACCTACATCAGGTAATGGACCCAATTCCCTCCATTTTGTTATAGGACGTCTTTACTTACCTTTGTACTGATCTGATTTGCTTCTTTTATTTTTCAACCTGCCTACTGATCCTGCTCATTACATTGTCGGGTATGTGTTTACCTTCACATTTTTTCAACTATTTGGATGATGACTGTTCATGTTGATGTTTACATACTTACGTTTTTCTAAATATGGGATTTATTATATATGGATATTAATCATGGGATGATTGGCACAATTGCATTTAAATGTTATGTTTTAGACTTGCCCTGATGAAGGAATTTGTTGTATTCCGAAATGCATTGGCACAATATAAGTCTACGGATAGAGTGACTTATGGCAAACTCTTCCTCACTAAGAACATTATTAGTGGCTACTTGTCACTCCTTTCTTCAAAAAAAACTTTTTGCTTGATGGATAAAATCAACGTTGAAAAACCATTACATATTTGACTTTCGAATTTTTTCCAAGATTGGTTCACAGGAATTGTACATAGTAAAATTACAACTAACACAAAACCCAGTTTGGGATTTCAGAGAGCGGCTGTATGATTGGGTATTTTACCTAATCTTTTGCTCTTGCTTTGTATTCCCTATACTCCCAACATGTATCTTGTGTATATTTTATTATGTAATATCTGTAAACATGAAGCTTAAAGTAAACTTGTAACCTTTGCACCCAGTTACCTGAGGGTTCGGTGTGCCATACAAATAAATAAAGCAAACAAACAAACAAACTTCAATCCCTGTTGATGGTGGAAAGGTGGGACATCGAATCTAGTTGAGCCTCTGTACCTGTGTGGTACCTACTGCATTTTTGGTACTCTGGCTGCCGTTGGTCTGACCTGGACTATTTAAGCCTCTCTACTCTAACTCCTGCACCTCGTTTAATGTCTATCTTACTGTGCTTCTTCATTCATTAACTGCTTATCTGCTGCATCTTAGTGTCGAATCTAGGTGTGCTCTTAAATCTGTGCACAGATCATCTTCTGCTGCATTTTAGTGCTCGCTTGTAATTCTCATTTAGGTGTGTTATTAAATCTGAGCATCCTCCATATTGGGCTCTATTTTGTGTGTTTTGGGGAAATTCGAATTTAGGTGTGCTTTTAAATCAGTGCATTCTCAATTTTGTGCTGTATTTATTGCTTTTGGGGGAAATTCGAATTTAGGTGCGCTTTTAAATCTGTGCATCCTCCATTTTGTGCTGTATTTAGTACTTTTTTGGGTAATTCGAAATTAGGTGTGCTCTTAAATCTGCGAACTGTCTTCCATTGCACACCTGCTCCTTCTGTGCCTGCCTGGCTGCTAGCCCACTTGGTGGGTTCCTGTGCACTGTCCATCTCCCCTGTTTATCTATTGCTCTCCTCCACTACTCCCATGGCGACTCTCTATCTCTCCTATCTATTTTAACTGCTATTATATCACCTACCCTACCTCTGTCTCGAAAACAACCTGAAAAAAGCTTTTCTGGACTTTAATCCAGACCCACCTATCGGTGACACCTACTTCAATGCCATTTCCAAGCAGACTATTAGAGATCTCCTCTTCTCTGTACCCTCTCCTGACCTCTGGACCCCCTATCTGGTCTCCACTCTCTCCCCTTTCTCCTCCTCATCCATTAATGGAGGCACTAAGTGGGAAGTACTCCTAGCATACTTCTCATTAATGTCTATCACAATGGCACTATTATGGCCCAAGGTTCTCAACCTACTCTTCTTCTTCTTGATCAGTGCCTGCCCTCTCTCATAAACATCTTCCCTTCTTCTCCCTCTCCTTCTTCCTCTCGCTTCACCTCTCCACCACCATTGATGGGAGTATCACGCCCCTGAACACCCACTAAGAAAACTTTTAAAGATGATAACCACCTTCACTTAACTACTCTGATTGCTCACTCTGCTGTCAAATACTCCTCTGACATCTGTCTGCTTCTCGAAAGACTTTCACCTCAACGTCCTCAGTCTTACCGAGACATGGTTCATTGCCAGCTCTGTCAATGGTCTTGACACTCTCCTTCGTGAGGGCTACAAAATCCTCTCCAAACCCAGACCCAACAGTCCAGGAGGTTGAGTGGCCCTAATCTTCCCAAAGTGGGCCCCTGCCTCCATCATATCTCCTCAATCCTACTCCTCTTTTGAATGCCTCATCCATAGGATTGGGGTATCACCTACTCTCTCTCACCCTCGTCACTATCTACAGGCCGCCTGGGCCTATCTCTCTCTTCCTCTCTGAATGGGCGGACATCGCCTCCTGCCTCTCAACCTCCTCTTCCAAACTCCTCCTCCTTGGTGACTTCAACATCCATCTCGACTCCCTTGAATCATCCACCTCTCAGTTCCGTGTCCTCCCTGACTCCCTCTCTCTCTCTATTCTCCCTTCCGGCCTGACCCACTCTGCCAGTCACACCCTGCAACCCCTCATTTCTGGCGACATCCCCATCTCTAATGCGGCCACCAGCCCCCCTCTCTTGGTCTGGCCACTCTCTCCTCTCCTCCCACCTGGGGCCCCTTGGCCCTCTATCCGAGCCACCCCAAGCACTGCCAGCCTCCTTCGCTGTCATCCGATCTATGAAGCAAGTGTCAGTCGCTGCTTTAGCCTCTACCTTCATCCCGCTGACACCACCTCTTCTGACTCTCCCTTGGGATCTGTGCTTGCTAACCTGCACCTCTCCATCTCTAACACCCTTGACATCCTTGCCCCATCACGAGGATCCACCTAAAACCTGCCTCCAAGAACAACAGCTGGTACGACTCCAATCTAGCATCTCTATAATGCAAGTGGGTTTACTCTCTGACAAACTGGCCTACCGCGTGCTCCAAAGGCAATATCGCTTCTCTATCCACTCCAAGAAGTGGGCCCATATCCCTGTAGCCACTAACATCATAGCAAAACTCTTCAAAATCTGAAAGGAACTCGCCAATCCAGCTGCAGTTTCCACCTCTCACAGCCCTTCCCAGACTCTCTGCACTGCTTTGGCCTCCCATTTCACATAACAAAATCAGGACATCCTGTCTTCTCTCTCCTCCACTCCCATGTCTGCTCCCCTGCTTCCCTTGGCTTCTCTCCTTCCACCCCCTCACTCTCTTCCCTCCCACCCATAGCACCGAATGAGGTTTCTAAAGTGGTCTGCTCTATGACGGTCTCCTCTAAACAGGTGCTCCCCTGCTCATCCAGAACCATTAAGCACAACATCTCCTCAGCTCTTGCCGATTACTGTAGCTACTCCTTTGCCACTGACGCTTTCCTTCTATCCCTCAAACACTCCCTTGTGCACCCTCTCCTAAAAAAGTCATCTGCTGACCCTCCTGTCTGGCTAACCTTTGCCCTATTCCCACAACCCGTTCCTGGGTACTCTTGTGGAGAATCTTGTCCTCTCCCAATGACCCTCTAAGCTGATCTTGTCCGTTGCCTTCATGACCATCAATCTGGATTCTGGGCATCCAGAGGCATGGAAACTGCTCTCTTGAGCACCTGCGAAAACATGCTTACAAATCTCAACCCCAACTCTCCTGCTGTTCTCATTATCCTTGATCTTTCCTCTGTCTTCGACACAGTCAACCATTCCATCCTCATAAAACAACTCTGTGACACCCTCGGAATCATTGACCGGGCACTGGATTGGCTGACATCTTTCCTCACTAGCCGCCCTTCCCAGTTGCAATTGGGCCCTTTCTCCTGCACCACCTCACTCTCTTACTCTGGAGTGGCCCAGGGCTCTATCCTATCACCATGGCTCTCAATATCTATCTTTCTGCTCTTGCTCACCTGATTTCCTCCTTCTCACCTCATTTCCAGTGTTATGCCGATGACACACAGCTTTCCTTCAAACTTCTGTCTGCTTCCTCCTCTTCCTCCTCTTCCTCCTCTTCCTCTTCCCTGATCCCTGACTGTCTGTCCGCCATTCAGGCATGGTGTGGCGCTAACGATCTCTGCATTAATGCCAGTAAGACAGAGATGCGTGTGATTGGGAAACCTGCGCCATCTTTTGCTCCTACCCTCTGGCCACCCTCCCTGGGCTCTTTACCCCCACATCCTTTGTGACCAAAAAGCTTGATGTCATCTTTGACTCTGCCCTCTACTTCATCCCTCACATAATGCACCTTACTTAGAAGTCCAACTTCCAGCTCCACCTCCTCAGAGGCATGATTCCTTTCCTCGCCTTCCCCCAGAAGCTCAATGTTTTCAGAGCTTTGATCCTCTCCAGATTGGACTACTGCAACAGCCTATTTCCCAATCTCCCTCTTTCTGCCCTACTCCCCAACAGCTAATCCACAATAGGGCTGCAAGACTTATCCTTGACCTCAAGCCCAGGGACCATATCTCCCCAGCCCTAAAATCTCTCCGCTGGCTCCTAGTGACTGCAAGGATCAGATTCAAGACCATCTGCATCATCCACAAGGTCTTCTGGGGCTTTGGAACATGTTATCTCCAACTGGTTCTATGTCATATCATCGACAGGTATTTTTACGACAGGTGTTTTTTTCTGAATATATTTTGCTAAAAAAAAGCATCAACATTTTTTTTTAATTTATTTCGGGGGAGTTTTGTCCCCAAAACCTACCTTCCCCCACCTATTTTTAACTGTTCCCGACCCCCCAGCCCCTTATCTGCTCCCTCATCTCAATGATTTATTTTGGCAGAGAGTTTTCATAAAAACGACTGTCGATGAAACAACGTCGTACCCTTCAACTTTCCCTCACTAAATACTCCTCTGCTAGAGCCCTACACTCCTCTAGCTCCAACTCCTTAACTGTAAAACGCTTCTCCAAGCAGAGAGTGGGGGCAGGTCTCTCTCTTCCACTGGAGCCTCCTTTTGGAACAGCCTCCCTGCCCCTCTCAGAACTTAGCCAGACCTGCTCAAGTTCCAGAAACTGCTCAAAACTCTGCTATTCTCTACCTCATTCCCGCTTTCCCTTCCCTGCTAATCACCCCACTGCTGTTATGACTGGTGGCCTGATCCTCATGAATTGCACAGGATTCTAGGCTGTCCTGCCCAGTCGATACCAGCAAATCCCCCCCAGACCACCCTCTGCACTGCCTCTGCAGGCCTCTGCTGGCAGCTCTGCATACCAACCTTGGGAGTCTATGCACTAGCACTTAGACTGAGGTTTCTCTTAGCACTTCCTTCCCAGGCCCTCTTCCAGCATTTGCCCACTCCTCTGCTACCCATCAACCTACCATCTCCTGCACTTCTCCTCACTGCGCTTGTACACCCTAATAGGACCGTGACTGTATTTTACTGTTTTTGCCATCATTATTTTTCCCTGGTTCCATTCCCATTTAACCTTGTGGCACTTTTAAACACAATTCAGTTGTATAAGCGCCTAAAAAATGTTCAATAAAAATAAATAAATACAATACAAAATACATAAAATAAGCAGGACAGCAGTGGCATATAGTGTTGCTGTTTCATTTATAGGAAAATGCATGACAGGGTTGTCCATTTCACTTTCATGCATGCACATCCCATTGTGCGTATTCTAAATAGGTGCAGGGGAAAGTTGGGTAAAAAGACAGCCCCAGTGCAACAGAGATGGATAGGCCAAGCTAGGCCTCATTATGAGAGTGAAGCTGGTTAAGTGTGGAGTTCCATTGAAATATAAAAGCCAGTACAAAACAGTGATTTCAATGTGAAGCCTCGTGAATGAGTGAGAATGGGCCTCCCTCCATTCTGTTAGAATGTACAGGCACTCGGCAGAAGAAAATGCAATTTAGAATTGGAATATTGCTAACTGCATCCAATGGATTCCAAAAGACATGGGGCACCGCAGATGATGACTTTGTGTAAATGCCCACCTTGAGAGATTCAAAACTGCAACAGTGCACATGGAAAGAAAACATACATTTGAAATACTGTGCATTTGGAAGCTAAAAAGGAGGAATGATACCTCACATTTGAAAAATAAAGTCAAATGACAAATTGCCTTCATGAGGAATAAAGAGACTTAATTTCAGCACATAAAATGACAACATTTATACGGAAAGGACTATTTCCTTTTTGCATAAATGAACACTGGTTCTTATGTTACTGTGGCATATATGTATGCACTAGATTAATAGTGAATCTACCTCTATTCTGATGTAGTAGAAAATAGAGATTGTATTTATGAGCAGCAGGCCTAGATATGATGCTAGCATGTTACATGTAAGCGCAAAAATATACAAATAAGTAAATTGAAATTATGGGATTTACAGATACTTAGAAGTCTACCCACAGAAATTACCTTTAAGGTCAGGTTCCCCATACAGTGTGCATTAGCTCTGAACAAAGACCCTTTGAAGCTCAGGAGATGAGGGTAGAATAAACATGGGCCTGTGCAGGTGGCTTGGCACATGCTTAAGGAGAAATGGAAACTTGGAGGAGAAATGAAACTACCTCTCACATTGAACACATTTTCCTAAATAAAAAGAGCATTGTGTGTCCCAGTGGGCTCACCCTGGGTTCATTTTAAAGGGGATAAAGAGCCGATTGGGACCATGCAAAAATGTCATTTTTGTTATGTGCATAACTTAAGTTATGATCAAAATTAGGATTCTGGCATTTTCATAAATCTGAGGAATTTGAAACATTGATAGAGTAATAGAAATGAATGTTGGAAGTATGTAGTGTCAGAGTTGTAACTATTTCGGCAGAGTAGCAAACCACAAAAAATGGTGGCTCCACCCAGGAAGGGTGTGCCGAAATAAAATGTGCATTTTCTGACTTGCCATAAAATGTAAGAATTAGAAAATATATAGATTTATGTATTTATCAGAAAAATTAGCATAGCTGCCATATTGTTAGATTTTCAGCATCAGAAAAAGGTAAATCCCACATGTCATTTTGGAATGATGAATCTTTCTCGTCCCTCAGCCTACATCATACACAACTCCAACTCCTGGTTCTATCAGCAGCCAGTGGGCATCTTGGTGGGAGGTGAAGGGGGAGTGCTAGCCAATCCTTACCATGAGAATTATGATAATGTAGGAGTGTCTGATAATGAGAGCCTGCTGCCGGACTTTTGCATGAAACAACTAGCAGAGAGGCCATAATACTTGCATTGGAGACAGTGACAGCGAAATATAGAATCTAGCTGGGACCCATCCATAGGATCCAGAGAGAGTGTGGGTGCAGGAGAAAATCCTTGACTGAAAATCTTTGACCAGATATGTGCTCTCCTCAGAGGAGCCCTGCTGTTTTCCATGACAAAAGCATCCCATGTAAGTAAAGATATCCTACATGCCATCAACAGTGTGAGTGGGGAAACTGCCAGTCTTAATCTCCATCTCACATAGCGGTTAGGGTGGGTGCTACTGGGAAGGGCCTTGCCACATTGTATTCAATCCAATTCAAATTAATTATATTATAGAAAATCACCACATCCATTTAAATTGAATTGTGTTGGGAACAGCCTGTCTTAATCCTTTCCATTAAATTGTGGGTAGGGGGAAGCCATGTAGATCCTTAGCATATTGAATTGAAGTTAAATCAATGAATTCCCATATAGAAAATCACAGGATGAGTGTTGTTACAATTAAAAACTAAAAAAGTTAATGCCCAGTGTGTTAGAGCTGGAATAGACAATAAAGACTTGGGTGAATGTCCTTCTTAAACCCCTGACTACTGTCCAGAAGGAGGGTGTCCATAATCCCAAAATAAGTAACCCTAAAATGCTGGTGTTCAAGTGAATGTAGAGGGTGCCAAAGAAATGTTCCCATTTATTCCCAGTGATTCCAAAACCAGAATTACCAAGCATTACATATCAATGTTATGTGTGTTGCAAAACGAAATTTCTGACTGATTCCCTTGCCTCCCAAACCAGAATCCCAAAGCACTGCCTGTCCTTTGAATGTGTGTTTCAAAACGATTTTTCCATTGTATTCTGAATGTTTTCTATTGATTCATTTGCAATTAAATCTGATGTAAGTTGTGACTTCATGTTTCACAATTTTACTTGTGTTGTTTTAATAACGGAATGCAATTTGGAGTTGTGAAATTGGGTGTTGCCACAGCATTAGTGGTTTATGTTGGATGATATTCCATTTTGTAAAACATTAAATAAATAAATATATATTCTTACTGTACACTAGCCTGGTTCCTAGCTCATTTGGACTATAGAGGGTGTTTGTTGGGGTGGGGTGAGACAGGTTGGATGCCTCACTAAAGTTGAATTTGTATAAGCGCTATGGGTGCGTGCCGCTTTGCTTGGGGGGGACTCCCTGAGTTGAGTGTGACCGCCTAATTAATCGTGACAATGCTGGGGGCTCATGGCCGGGTTTTGGTTGAGAGTCTTCACTTGTGACAGTGCAGTAGCAGCAGACTATTTCTTTGTGTGTAATTGCATTGTAGTGGATGGGAAGTTGTGTTACATTGTGAAGGTGCCCTTCAGGCTTGTACCCTGGGTTACAGGTGGTGATACAGGGTGGTGAATAGATAAAGCAGTGTTGATTTTGAGTTGTCCTTGTGAGTGGAAACTAAGCAGGAACAGGGTTGAGTTGTGTGCCCTTGCATAGAGAGTAAATCAGGTGCAGAACACATTTCAGTATGAGCACCGTAGAAATCAATCCTCCTATCCTAATTGTTTACTAAAGGTGAATGAGTCGAACAAGAACATGAAATGTGGCAAACTAGAATGATGCAGGAGGTTACCTCTGCAACTGTTGACACGTGGCAGGATAATGAGCTTTTACATCAGGCCTCGACAAACGTTTACATGACACAGACCAGCAAAGATGAGCAAATGAAAATGGCTCAGCTCACAGCTTATATGTACTTCCATATGCTGATCATGGAAGAAAGACACCAAGATAGTGTGGACTCTGTGCAAAACCAGGCTGAGCTTTTGAATCAAGCCCAGAGAGAGTTGAAACAATTAGAAGCAAAAGTGCAACAGAACCAATATTCAGAGTCAAAATTAGAAAATATTATTCAACAGCTAAAAGATGAGTTAGTGGCACAACAGCAAGTGAATGCAGAGCGTGAGACTACATTTTCTGCACTGCAAGGGGAGTATAAAGAATGTGTTGAAAATCTGAGTGCAAGTCAACACAAATTAAATGAGCAGGTTGTTCACAATAGAGCCTGCTTAGTGGACATTTTCACATTTCAAGCACGGTTTAAACAACAGAAAGCTGAAAACATCCAGTTAATCATTAAGGAGGTTAATTCTCAGTGTGAATTTGATCAGATGCACCAAGATCTGAACACTTTGAAACAGCAGAAAGAGCAGTTGAGGGAAGAAAATTCCAAATTAAGTCAAGAGAATAGTGCCCTGTTTCAGGAAGTGCATGAGTTAAGGACGGATGCGGAGAAAAGTGAGTTATGCTCTCAGGATCTGGCTGACATGAGGCTAGAAAATGCTAAATTAATAAAACATGTGAGGCAAGCAGAGGTTGACATAGAGCAGATAAAACGGGCCAAAATTGCACAAGGGGAGGAGATTAGTCTCCAGAAAAAGAAACAATCTGAATATGCGCAGACAATACAAGCCTCACAGAAGGACAATGAGTCCCATTGTGACCTCAAGCCAACTAACCACCTCATATGTATGGGGTGCAGCTGACTTCATACCTGCCAGGTTTAAAGAACAGGGAAACATGAGGCAGCTGGCCTCAACCAGGCTTCTTCCAACTGAGCCAGAATGACAGTCCTTATCAGATATTGATGAATGTTCAGTATAAGGGAGGGTGGCCAGACAAATGGGCTCTTGGAAATTAAAATATACCATGGCTTGTACTTCTGACCTGTGATGAAAAGACCAGGTAGTTAGACTGGCAGAGAATGATGTTACAAAGGGACCACCTGGTCTGCTTTGTGGAAATAGAAGGACCAGAGTTTAGGTCTCAAAAGAGCATCTTAAAAACCATCACACATTCAGGGAGGAGAGGTGAATTCCCCACCATAGCTGGAAGGAGGGATGAGGAAGATGAGTACTCCCCTGTGCGAAAAGGGAAGTACAAGGGAAATGACCCAGAGAGCCCACAGCACCACAGTGGAGTTTTAAGACCGCATAACTCTGGGGGGTTTTCCCAGTCTCATAGAGGTAGGGCACATCGAGAGGACAGGACCACCAATAGCAGCAATTCTGAGTTAGAGGGTGAGTGTACTTAGTTGAAGCGAAAAAGAAAGTCAAACAAACAGAAGAGAGATCTGGTGACAGACCCAGTTCGGCAGATAGCGGCTATAAAGAGCTTTATGACTCCCTACCATAAGAACACCAAATATTCAGTATGGGAGCATCCAGAGCTTTATGACCAAATGATGACTTCATTTGGTATTAAGAGTGATAGCAATTCCATTGAGTTTGTCAAATGGACATTTCCCCCTGAGTACTCCAGCTTTTTCACTTAAAATGGTCCACCTACAAGGCAGCCATTTTAAAATACTTCTCCATTCACAGAAATCCTAAGGAAGCCCGCAAGGTGGCATACAACCTGCAGTGTGGGGAAGACCAAGCGCCTAGAGAGTTTATGCAGGAGCTAAAGGGAGTATTTGCGCTTCCGAAATACATTATGAGCCAACTAGTAATAGATTTCCATGAGCGTAGGACCCTGTATTGGGTGATAGAACAGTTCACCCAAATTTATGAGGTCCAAACACCCTCTGAAAACAAAAACAACCCTAAAAACCCCAAACCATCAAACACACCAGCCACTGCAAAGGTAGTGGAAGTGAAAAATACACCCACATTGGACTTGAGACAGGGGGCCTAAAAATACTCCTCCCACTGACAAGCAGAATAAGAGGCAGAGGAGACCCTCAGATCCAACCCAATCGGGTGGTAGCCAGGCAGGTTACCAGATCAATGCTCCATCTGACCCTGCCACCTATATCAGTCCAGGATACAAGGGTAACAGACCCATCATGGGGTATGTATGGACTTGTCTGGCACAAGGGGGGGTCCAATCAGGTAAGTACTGCCCCAGGAACCCTCCCTCAAAACTTCCCTCAGAGCTTCTCTCAGGAGGGAAGAAATACTGTACCCACAACCTAAGTTTCTTTACCAGATACCCTTCAAACTCCAATTTCCAGAAGAATCCTCCTCTCTCCCCCTGCTTTCAGGACAATAGATTCCCAAATCAGGGAGAAGGGAGACCTAGGATGGAAAACTGGGAAACTGGGAAACTCCCAATACCCGAGCTATACTGGGAGATGGAACAGCTACCCTTTTGGGGAGCAGCAACGGTATCAATTAAGACCTCCCTACCAAGCAGAACAAATTTCACAACTAGAGCAACAAATCCAACAATTCACCCAAGACCTGTGTCACATGTTGAGGGCTCAGCAGAACCCTCAACTGGAAACTGCTGCCCAAGATAACTTGACACCCGGGTCTGGTGCCCCGGAGCAATAACGAAAAGAAACCTCTGACAACTAACAGGATCCAGGGGAGGGAGCCCGGGTGGAAGGGAGATGCAAAGCCCTAGAGGAAGCCTCCTTTCCCACCAGAACAAACCCCAGAGAAAACCTCTGAACCTGAAGATACATTTTCTACCCCCGAAAAGCTGGCACATAGGGAACAGAGGGTAAGTGGGAGAAATTGAAAGCTAAAGACAAACCAGATCCCTCCCAAGCATGAATGAGTCCCAAAATACCCTGATTTTGATGGGGTAAGTATGGAAACTGACCTAGAGCAAGAAGCCTACCCTGAAAGCACTGAGATATCCTCCCCCTAAACAGGTATTGGTATCTGTCTCCAGGAAAAGGGGGACAGCAAAGAAACAGGGGGAAAACGGGACTTCCCAATTCCAACTGTTTCTGGGTGCAAAATCTTTTTTAGAGATTCCCGGGCTCTGACACAGAAAACTGTTCAAGATCACACAGTTTCGGAGTTCAATATAAAAAAGTTAACTGCCAAGCTGGCACAGAATGCACATTTTCTTTGCCGCCTTGAAGAGAGAGAAGGAAGATTTTATGCTTCTGTCAAGGTATCCCAAGCCACCCTCCTGTCCAAAAAGGTCTTCAACCAACTAAATTGATGAACGGGTAGAGTCACCAAATTTCCCTCACACTTCTTCCTGGACAACTCCAAATCTTCGATGGGAATGATATTTCCATTGAAGGGACTGGAGATCAAAATTGGGCGATATAGGGTGAAACACCCGGTAATAGTCGTCACTCAAGAGGGCACGCCTTGTCTGTTGGGGAATGACCTCATTTGGAGATTATCACCCCTGATTGACTGTGTGAACAAGGTACTCTGGACTCAGACAACATTTAAATTGATTGATAAGTGGGAAATGGGCCTGGAAACTCCAACTTCCAAACATCTTCTGCCTAGCTGGTGAATGCTAAAAATGTCCATTGGCATCAAAAGCATAGAACATAATTGTTGGGTTGTGAGAGATGTCCACTCCACCTTTTACCTAGGCAGTGACATTGTCAAACTATTCACAATTAATTTGGAGCTAATTAACAACAACGCCTGGTTCCGAGTGAGGGGTAACTCCATGGGCTTTGACAACACCGAGAAAGCATTCTGGTCATCTCAATTGCTGCTGCATGCGCTTGAAGGTCAAGTGAGAGAAGAGGTTACCATCCCAGGACATCCCAGGACAGGCGCAACAATTTACAATCCCCATAAACATTAAGCGAGGACAGAACCTAAAAAACCATGACCCCTATTTAAATTTGAATTATCATCTCCAACAACAACAAGGTTTGTATTTACATCCGACAGTAACGCTCACCTTTGCACTGCAGGGACACCTGGAATCCTCAGCTAACAGCCTTTCCTGAATGTACTGGGGCGCTGGACTGTGAGGTATGTGTCTGAAAAGGAATGCACAGGAATGTAAGTTGGTGCGTTGTGCGGGAAGACTCACCACCCAGTACCTCCCACAATCCCCAAACTCTGGGTCCTCTCTCACCTGCTTTTATGTTACAAGAAGCTCTCCATCTGGCTAGATCTGAACAGGGGTGCTTAGATGCAACTAGTTACTTCACTGGCTGTTTTGTAGTCCTGCCCAGACCTGCTGCGGTGTGAATGTTCATTATAAAAGAGTTCTATCAGGTGGGTTGATGAATACGCTCACGTGACAGTTCCTCTCATGCGTGGTGTTTCTAGGCGCTTTAGTACTGTTCCAGCACCTCAAGAATGTTGCTGCGCCTTAGGAGCTTAGTGGTCCCCTTATTGTTCCAAAGTGTGCCATACGCTTTCAGTTGTGGCCCTTATGGTGTTTCCCACTTCTTGTTGCATTTGCTGCCTTAGCGCCTTTTGTTTGAAAGTTCGCTTCAAAGCGCTGTTTTGCCTTTTGCTGTCCTTGGCGCTTTATGGTGAGCTTGTGCTTTTATAATGCGCACGCGGAGTTGCTAGTTGCTCACTGACCTTTTCTGGTTTGTTTTCTCCGTTCTTACAGGAGCGCTGGCAAAAGTTAAAGTCTGTCGTGAAGTGGCCGCCCACTGGATGGAGAACGCAGCATGCGGCTGCAACAGCTGATGAGCGGAGCACAGAGCCGGAGGGAATCCTGGAGGCTGCAGCTGATCACCGGAATGGATGGCGAGAAGATGGAGGTTCCTGAATGGTGTAGCTGCGAGGATCTGGATGCAGGTAACAGCTGCTGGGGATCGGAGGGGCCGCGTGCGTGCAGTCTTTAACTTAACTTCTGCTTTCTTTTCCCATTATTACAGGAACGATGCCGGGAGCGTCACGCTGCATCTGCAGAACGACGCAAGGATCTTGGTTGTGGCGGGGCTATTTATAGTAAGCAAGCCCCGGCCACACCCAGAAGACTGGCCTGCAACTAAGGATGCCAGCAAAAGCAATGCCTCCATCTTGAAGAGGCTGATTGGTACAGGATGTACCTAACGTGATCCCATTAACCCCTGAAAGTCATGTCCCTGGCTTATTAACCCCTGAATGCGCATGAATGGAATGTTAGTTTATTCAAGTGTTTTGGCATGCCGCCAGTCCTGCCATGCTTTGGCCCACCTTGCCCCGGCTTGCAACCTAGCTCAGGGCCACCCATGGTGCTTTGGATGGTGCTTTGGAGTCCTAAAATGGAGGCAAGAGACCAGGCCCATGGAATTAAGGTCTGTGGTTGTGACACCGACACTGCTAGTTGACCTAGAACATGACACCATTTGAATATTGGTGAATAACAGTGACCCCGAAGTATCCCTTGGAGCGCAGACACCTTTATTGGAATGGTGGTTGATGCCCAACATGATTCGATTGATTTAGGTAATGAGATCATTGGACCAATTCCAAATGACTGCTTCCATATCAATGACAGTATCCCTCTGAAAAGATTTTGACCAGGCAAGGGGGGAATTTCTTGGTGTACTCTTCCTTCCCTTATGGTGTGGAAGAGGTGATCTGTTACATCAAGAAGGATGAGGTGGTATTCAGTGTCAACAGTGACTACCTCCCATCCTTGAAACCTCATGTCCAAGCCAACACCATAACAAGAGATATTTCCAGCCAACTGGAGGATACCATTGGAATTGCTAAACCTGCGGTCTTTCCAGGCTTTAAGCAGGTAGTTGAAGAATTAATCAATCTCGCTGATGCCTGTGAGACAGAGGAGCAAAAACAGGAGCTGAAAAAGGTGTTTCTGGATGTTCAGGACATCTTTGCAGTGGATTCACTGTCAAGATGGCCCCTTCCCTACATCGATCAGGGACTGGCCCGGATCCAAGGGTCAAAGGTGTATATCACCATTGACCTGACCAATGGTTACTGGACAGCACCCATGAGTAGGGAAGACCATTATAAGCTTGACTGTGCTCAAGAAAACTGTCTTGAGGACAGAATTCTAAGGATCAACAACAATATGTAGGCATACCTTCCTTCCCTGCACAAAGTCTATGTGGAGGACTCGTGTCAGGGGATACCCACAGTTTATGTGAATGGGGGCCCCTACCATGTTGACAATCACAAGGAAAAAGAACTAGTGGCTTGTCTGGGTGAATGATGCCCCGGCACCCTCTGCTGGGTACAAAATAAGTCCAACAAGTAGTCACATGGCAGAGTTGATGACGTACATCAAGCCATCCTCACTGCCATGCAATACCAACTCAAAGAACTGGTCATAATCAGTGATTCAGATTATGTCAGAAATGGCTTTGTGGAACACCTGTTAATTAGAAAAATTGAGGCATGCTGTGTGCCAATAACAAACCGGTCAAGCACGGGAAATAAATCCAATGAATTGATGATCTGGTAACCTCTAATGAGATGACCATATTGGAAAATGATCAGAGGTCACACTGAAATAGAGGGACAAAACTGGAAATGACTTGGCTGACCAGTTGGACAAAACCAGAGCCATTCACGGGGATCCCATAGAAACCGAATCCCTGTTGGGGAAAATCCATGTTATGGCTGTAACCAGGTCCCAAACCCATGCCAATAATGAACTCTCAATTGATCTGTGGATTAGAGAAACCCCGGATGCAGATCTGATTACTGCACAAAACAAGGACCCATTGATTGGGAAATGTTATCAACATATTGAAGACCCTGTGAATTTTCCTCTGAAAGAGTCCGATTATATCGGGAAGGAGGGTCTCCAGGTGTTGGTGAAGTTTTCCAAAATGTTCCGAATCCAAGTCGGTTTGTTGGTAAGGAGATCCATATCTGGATGTGACCAGCGGGTGGTACCTACCTCATTCCAAAGCCTGATGTTAAGTCATGCCCATGACGTAGCCAATGCCCATCATGGGGGGTTTCATGCAACCTTAGAAATCTTGCACGAGGTCGCATATTGGCTACACATGGGCCAGGACCATGACATCTACTTAAAGGGGTGTCTTGTGTGCACTCAGTTTCAGTCAAGTTCTCTCACACGCAAAGTTCCCCTACAAAAACGGGGAATGACACTGCCCTGGTCAGATTTTCAAGTTGATTTTATAGGGTCAAGGATTCGCTCCTCTAGAGGAAACAAGTACATTTAGACCATAATATGCTTGCTTACCAAGTGGGTAGAATGTCCTCTGGCCTTGAATTGTAAGGCAGAGACAGCTGCTGCACTAATGATCAATCACTCATGTTTCGGCCTTCCCCAAAGGATTGAGTCAGACCGAGGAAGTCATTTTACCAGCAAGGTGATGGCCAAGATGTGGGAGATACTAGGGGTAAAGAGAAAACTCCACATTGCTTATTTATTTTATCTATTTTATTTATTTTAATTTAATTTTATTTAAAAATAAAATACCACCCAGCCTCGAGTAGGGGAGTTGATAGGTACAATAAAACAATTGTGGGCATCTTGAAGAAGTTTGTGGCAGACTCTGGACCTAGTTGGGACATCCTATCACAGCTTGTCTGTCATGGCCACAGAGCAAGGACCACAAGCTCCATCACTTAAAGGGTCCAGTTGGACCCAGTCCTGGCGCCTTTGGCACCAGGCTCATGAGAAAGTGTGCTCTGTACACTTTTATTCTAGTGCACATGGTATTTCATCCCCTACAGGGTCCCCACGCGCATCCTGGTCGGGCGTGGCCATAGAAATGCATTGGGCCACACATGCAGCATCTTCTGGGAGTGGCAGTATAGAGCCACAAGGCAGAGCAAAGGGGAGTGGGTGGGACCAGGCTATTTAAGCCTGCCCCACCCAAATGCCAGCGCTTCGCGTTAGTCTGCTCATAGCAGCATAACGCTCACTGCTGCCTGAAGCGCATATTACCTGATTCCAGCAATACCATTGCCAGAGGTGCATTTTACCTGATTCCAACAATACCATGATTCCAACAATACCATGGCCAGAAGCGCATCTTAACTGATTCCAGCAAGACCATCTATCATCGTCTGAAGCGCACCTTACCTGACTCCAGCAATACCATTGCCTGCAGATCCTCTTACCTGATCCTAGCAGTCACCACAGTCTGAGCGCATCCTTACCTGCTCCGGATTTCCAACACGTACGCAGGAGCTAATCTCAGCCAGCATCTTCGTGGTTCCAGCCTTCCATCACCCGCCAGCAGATTTTCGGATAGCTGCTTCCCGTCTGACTTCACCAGGCCATCCCTGCAGGAGAAAAGGACAAATAAGGTTAGAAACAACAAAAAGACATTACGCTAAGGTTGCGTGCAACACAATCCTTGCACTGACCCTAGGACCAAACTTACCATCTATTTGGGACATTGGAAACTCCTGAGGACTCCAATGGGGCTCGCTTCAAGCACCGCGACTCCGCTGGGCCTCTCATCAACTATTGGGGAGAAGGAAAGACATAACAAGGGACATGAACAATAATCATGGGAAAAAATACATTGCAAAAGAATACGGACAATAATCATTGTTGAAGAACACTTACCTTAGAAGTGGATCAGTCACAGCCGGTCTGGCTGCCACTCACATGGACCAGTGAAAGAACTAAGGTCAGTTAAATCACCTTTGCACTTGAGATGCAGGATGGAGAGCTCACCCTCATAAATAAACAGGTGAGACAATATGGGTAAACGCATGCTCACCACATTCTGGGAAGAAGGGTTTGAGGGAAGCTACAGCCATATCACAGCATTCTCACGCCCTCTCATATTCTCACAGGGGCAGTATCAATCAGAGCAGTCCACAACACAGGAGCAGGGGAAGAAGCCCGACCTAGGGGAGCCAGTTCCAGGGAGGGCTGCAACCGTGCACCAACGTCCCTGCAGAGACCAGGTGAGTGTAACAGAACGCAAAGCCTCTCTGAATCTCTGACTGGGCCTTATGAAGACCTCAGAAACTAACCAGTTGGCCCAGCTCTTGGGGAAACTGCGGGCCAAAGTTCATTCCGCCAGACAAGAAACCAATGCCTTGAGAAGGGACCTAATTGTAGCCCGAGAACGAACTGATGACTTGGCAAGACAGATGCTTCAGACACACACAGGTCAGGTTCCATTACCGGGGATTGCACAACCTCCTATGCCGCAGCCATTGCCACAAGTTCAAGTGGTACTTCCATGGGCAGTGGCACTGGCCCCACCCAAAAGTTTTACTGGCGATCCAATTAAGTATGCTATATTCATGAACCAATGTCGTCTTCACTTTCTGTGCCGACCTGGAGCTTTTCCTAACAATAGCTCAAGAGTCACCTTTGTTCATTCATATTTAGGAGGGAGCGCAGCGGACTGGTCGATACCATTAGTAAACCAGGAGGATCCTCTACTCTGAAACTTTGGAGAATTCCAATGGGAAATGGAAAAGTTGATTGCTAGGCACACCCAAGGGCAAGCCCTGGATAACAAACTATTGTCCCTCATGCCGGGAAACCAAGATCTGCTGACTTATATCACCACCTTTAATCGTCTTGTAGCTCAGACAAACTGGCCAGAAGAGAAGAGGACCACACTCTATTTATCAGGGATTGCGTGGGGAACTAAAGGATGTGCTAGCCCAAGTGGTCAACCCTCCTGAAGTTTGTGTGGAGTACATCATTCTGACGGTACAGCTTGACCACAGGTTGCAGAATCAAAAAATGGATTGCACAAGAACTGAAGGGAGGTCAGTCTATATGCGACCCCGGGACAATCCAATCAAAACTCACGAACCAACCGAAGCAATGCAGATCGAGGGATTATGGGCTCCTATCTCCAAGGCAGAGAGAGAAAAGAGGAGACAGCAACAACTCTGTTTATACTGTCGAAAAGCAGGGCCTTTCCTCCGGGAATGCACGGTAAAACCCCCCAAAAGGATAGTAGGTGCAACGGACAATGGCAACGAAGAAAAAGAACAAAACCCGGAAAAATCCAACGCCCGATAAGCGTA
The DNA here is from genome assembly GCF_040938575.1 of Ambystoma mexicanum. NCBI lineage: Eukaryota > Metazoa > Chordata > Amphibia > Caudata > Ambystomatidae > Ambystoma > Ambystoma mexicanum. Next base: position 600,254,337 of record NC_090933.1, read on the forward strand.
GGGGTCCACTTGTCGAGCGAAAAGAAGGAATCTGTGCAGACCCCTCACATCTGGTCATCCCGGTACTTTTGGTCAACCACCAACAACCATCAAAGGTACATGCCTTGGACACGTATATTGATAGCGGAGCGGTGGGAAATTATATTGATCAAGATCTGGCTGCACGAATAGGCCTTCCTCTCCAGAAAAATCTAAAATCAGAAAACGTCACAGCAGTGGATGGTTCTCAGTTGTCATCCGGCCCAGTGACGCAACATACTGACAAAGTCATGCTGATATGTCAGGATGGTCATCGGGAAGACATCTCTTTCGATCTTATTGGGGCTCCTCAGTTCCAGATGATCTTAGGAATACCTTGGCTGGAAACCCTAGAATCGACTGGCGAACATGAGTGCTGACCTTTCCTCAAGAATGCGCTAACATCTGCTACCACAAAAGCGTGAAGAGCCAGGAACTCAAGATGAAATCTATCCAGGGGCTCTCTGGTTCCCTACCCCCTGAATATCTGGATTACCAGGATGTGTCCCAGAAGGAGCAAGTGAACGCCCTGCCTCCACACAGACCATACGACTGCCAGATCGATCTGGTGTCCGGAGCACAAATCCCCTCCAGCCGAATTTACACTCCAACAGAGCAAGAAAACCAGAATCTGAGGTCTTACCTGGATCAGTACCTAGCTAACGGTTTCGTCCACCCATTTAAGTCCCCTGCCTCCTCAGCCCTTTTTTGTACCAAAGAAAGAGGGCGACTTAAGAACTTGTACAGATTATAGAGCACTGAACCAAATCACAGTAAAGAACAGATACACTCTGCCACTCATCCTGGAAATGCTAGATCAAGTGAAGAATGCTCAAATCTACACAATACTGGACCTACGAGGGGCCGACCATCTTGTGAGAGTTAAAAAGGGAGACAAGTGGAAGACGGCATTCTGAACCAAATATGGAATATCAGATCATGCCCTTTGGATTATGTAATGCCACAGCGGCATTCCAATTCTTGATGAAAAATGTGTTTCACGAATTGTTGGAGGTTTGCGTACTCGTTTACATTGATGACATTCTTATTTATTCTACGTCCAAGGAGGATCACATTGGCCATGTAAGAGCAGTTCTGGAAAAGCTTTGTCAGCACCGGCTGTTTGCCAAATTGGGAAAATGCTTCTTCCATGTCACGGAAGTCTTTTTGTACTTCATGCTTACCCCTCAAGGAGTTTACATGGACACACGCACGGTGGATGCTATCCTTCAGTGGCCTTCACCAACATCCACAAAAGGAGTACAAAGTGTGCTTGGATTTGCCAACTTTTATCGACAGTTTATTCCCAGGTTTTCACAAACAGTTCATCCAATCACCTCCCTCCTGAGAAAAAATAAGACATTTCTCTGGCCCCCCGAGGCAGAAAACGCCTTCCAGGAGCTGAAACTTGCTTTCACCTCCAGCACCAATTCTTTGGCACCACCTGACCTGGCCTGCCATATGTAGTTGAAACAGACGCCTACAGCATAGCCATGGGAGCAGTATTGTCACAAAGAGACCCGGACACGAGACAATTATATCCCATAGCCTTTTGGTCCCGTAAGTTTTCTGAGCCGGAATTAAACTATGCAATTACTGACAAGGAACTGTTAGCAATCAAAGGAGCCTTCAAAACATGGAGACACTATCTTCTGGGAGCAAGACACACGGTCACGGTTATCACAGATCACTGTAATCTGCAATAATTGAAGACAGCCAGGGCCCAATCTTCACGCCAGCTTCACTGGGCTCTTTTCTTTGCAAAATATGATTTTGTCATTACTTACAGACCTGGAATGTGCAATGGAGAAGCAGACGCCCTGTCACGCATGGGTGAGGACAAGGAAGCTTTCACAACATCTGAGCCTGTGGCCATTATTCCCGAAGAATGGATCCAGAACCAAATTGCTGCAACCGCCTGTTGGGAGGACTTAAAAACTGGTCTCTGGTCTCGGATGAACCAAACTTCACAACAGGAGTGGCTAGCTAGGGGAGACCAATACTCCATCAAGGATGATCTACCCTATTTTCAAGGAAGACTATATATTCAGGACAAGAAATTGCAAGATCAGATAATAGCAAATTACCATGAATCATTAGTGGAAGGACATCCTGGGATTTCAAAGACTCGGGCCAAACTTCAAAAGGGCTATTGTTGGCCAACCTGGAGAAAAGACATTGCCCAATTCATTGCAACCTGTGGTGTCTGCTCACAACACAAATCTCAGAAGTTAAGTCCCATAGGATTACTACGTCCCTTGACTGGACCACCAGCACCAGGGCATACGCTGTCTATGGACTTTATCACTGATCTTTCTCCCTGCAACGATTCTGGTTATTGTGAGACTTATTTTCCAAGATGGCCTATTTTATTCCATTGAAGGGGCTTCCCACTGCTTCCGCCCTTGCCACTGTGTTTTTCGAGCAAATTGTCAAGTTACATGGTTTCCCATCGGTGTTAATTTCAGATCACGGAAAACAATTTGTCTCAGCTCTCTGGGGGAGGTGCTGCAAAAAAGCCAAGATTGACCAACGGTTATCCACAAGTCACCATCCCCAAACCGATGGCCAAACTGAAAGGACCAACCAGACCTTGGAGCAATACCTGAGGTGTATGTTACAACAAACTGAGGAGTTCTGGAAAAATATCCTCTGGTTGACGAATTTTCCTACAATAACTCAGTCAACACTAGCACTGGACAGACCCCATTCTACACAGTGCAAGGTCAGCATCCTCGAGTGTCCACTTTTGATTTGGTTGATGAATTGGAAATGCCACCAGTTACAACATTGCACAAGACTATCACTCGAACCCTTAAAGAGGCAGCAGAAAATCTGACCAGAGCCAAAGAACAACAGAAAAAATGTGCAGACCAACATCAAAGAGAGGCTCTGCATTATCAAGTTGCGGATAAGGTTTGGTTGGCGTCCAAGAATGTTCCCTTGAAAGGACCCCAAACCTTCCGTCCCAGGTACCTAGGACCTTATCCCATCAAGGCCATCATTAACCCTGCTGCCATGAAATTGGATTTACTAGCTAACATGCGGATCCATCCCGTGTTCTATGTCTCTCTCTTAAAACCAATGAAGCCAGATACTCGGATTGAAGCACCACCCACGTCTGACATCATAGGAGGGTAACCAGAATACAAAGTCAAAACCATTCTGGATTCCAAGATAGTACGATCTAAACTGTAATACCTTATAGACTGGAAAGGTTATGGACTCAAAACCGTACATGGGAGCCTAGTGAATTCGTCCATGCCCCATGACTAATCAGACAATTCCATCTTCGTAACAACCCCACCAAACTAGGACCAGGAGGAAGAGCGCCCATGAGAGGGGCCTCGAGGGGTAGTGCTGTTATGGCCACAGAGCAAGGACCACAAACTCCATCACTTAAAGGGTCCAGGTGGACCCAGTCCTGGCGCCTTTGGCGCCAGGCTCATGGGAAAGTGTGCTCTGCACACTTTTATTATAGTGCACATGTTATTTCATCCCCTACAGGGCACCCACATGCATCCAGGTCAGGCGTGGCCATAGGAATGCATTGGTGTTGCACTCATCTGGTATCCACGGGGGTCGCCACACGATACTGGATGGAGGTCCAAGAGCTATACCGGACCCCTCTCTGCTTGGTTATGTGCCAGACGTTGGGTAGTGCCTATAACAGGAGAATGGAGGGTTAAGATACTGGTTCTATGATGGGTGGACACCCACCTCCCTCTGTTCCAAATCCCCTCCCTGGGGGTTATTGCTCACCTTAGGTTTTTGTGCGTTGAACTCTCTGTCCGATGGACCTGTGCAGGGGCGCGTGGTTGGTGCAGGCATTCCATGGACCTAGTTGCTTCACTGGTCCGTGTGCCCTTATGTCAGGTCCAGACCGGCTGTCACTCCGACTCTGCTTGCTGTCTTCCAGGTGAGTTATAATGTCTTTTCCGTCTTTATTCTGTCTCTTTCTTTCCCTCCGTTTTCTCTGTCTTCTCGGCATCTTGCTCCACTACGCTGTTCCCTAACAATGTCTCTTTTTGTTTTCACAGGGATGGTTGTGATCTCAGAGTTGCTGCACCGATGGCGAAGACCACAGTGATTTATTGATTCACTGAGCGCTGCACTGTTTATTGGTGTTAATTGCTAACCTGTGTTCTCTTTTCTTTGTATAGGTTGCGGTGATGTTCCAGAGTGATGAGCGATCGAAGCGCTGCTTGCCCAGGTAAGTGCTTTGTTAATGCTGACCTTGTTCCTTGTCCCTTGCAGGTTGCGGTGAAACCCAGAGATGGGCGAGGTAAGAGAAGCGTAGGGTGCTACCAGGACTCGCTGCTTGCTCAGGTAAGAGTTGTTATTAATGCTGTCCTTGTTTCTTTACCTTTGCAGGTTGCGGCAAACTCTAGAGATGGGTGAGGTAAGTGAAGCGCAGGATGGATTCAAGGCTGGTTACTTCACAGGTAAGTGTTCTTGCTTTCTAATTCTGTTCTTGTTCTTCCAGGTTATTCATGGAATCAGGATCTAGGGCTTCAGGATCGGGCTGCTGTAGAAGCAGACACAGTGAACGTTATGCTGCAGGAGTGCAGAATAACTCGAACCGTGTTCTGCTGTTTTGGTATGGTTTAAATAGCCCAGGTAAAGTAGTTCCAGGTCAAGTAGTCCCAGGCCCAGCCACACCCAAAATACTAGACTGCATGGCTTGGTTCTAAAGAACTGAGCTGTGTAATAGGCCTCCATGTTTGATTAAGGTCCAACACTGGTATTGCTTTATTCCTGATAATGAGCCTGGCGCTAAAGGTGCCAGGACTAACTCCATGTATGTTTCTGATGGAGTTTTAAGGCCCTTGGGCCAGTGTGAAGGGCTTTAGCCCCACTGCTGCCAGGTGGCTGTTATACCTGAGAGGGTCAGGGGCATGGATCCTGACAATTGGACCACAAGTGCAGACTTTTCTGAGAGTGGCAGGGTGGAGCCACAAGGCAGAGCAAAGAGGCGTGCCTTGGACCAGGCTATTTAAGCCTGCACCGCCCGCATGCCAGCGCTTCGCGTTAGTCTGCTCATAGCAGCGTAACGCTCACCGCCGCCTGAATCGCATCTTACATGATTCCCGCAATACCATCGCCTGCAGCGCATCTTACCTGATCCTAGCAGTCACCGTAGTCGGAGCGCATCCTTAGCTGTTCCGGATTTCCAACACGTACGCGGGAGCTCATCTTGGCCAGCATTCTTGTGGTTCCAATAATCCATCACCTGCCGGCAGAGCTTTGGATAGCTGCTTCCCGTCTGACTTCGCCAGGCCATCCCTGCAGGAGAAAAGGACAAATAAGGTTAGAAACAACATAAAGACATTACGCTAAGGTTGCGCGCAACACAATCCTCGTGCTGACCATAGGACCAAACTTACCATCTATTTGGGTCATTGTAAACTCCTCAGGACTCCACTTCAAGCACTGCGACTCCGCTGGGCCTCTCATCACCTATTGGGGAGAAGAAAAGACATTACAAGCGATACGAACAATAATCATGGGAAAAAGACACTGCAAAAGAATACGGACAATAATCATTGTTGAAGAACACTTACCTTAGAAGTGGATCAGTCACAGGCGGTCTGGGCTGCCACTCACATGGACCAGTGAAGGAACTAAGTTCATTTAAAGTGCCCCTGCACTTGAGAAGCAGGACAGAGAGCTCACCCTCATAAATAAACATGTGAGGCGGCATGGGTAAACGCATGCTCAGCACATTCTGGGAAGTAGGATTCGAGGGAAGCTACAGCCATATCACAGCATTCTCACAGCCTCTCATATCCTCACAGGGGCAGTATCAACAATCAGAGCAGAGCAGTCCGCAACACAGGAGCAGGGGAAGAAGCCTGACCCAGGGGAGCTAGTTCCGGGGAGGGCTGCAACCGTGCCCCAATGTCCCAAAGAGACCAGGTTAGCGTAACATTGTCCTGATGGCCATAAGGTCTACACCATCTTCTGCAACCAAAATGTCTCCATTTGAGCTCATGATGGGACAAGAAATTGTGCTACCTCAGCATCTGCTCTACAGAACTCAAGAGCAGACCCTGATCAACGCGCCCACGACCCATGAGTACATTGAAAATGTACAGAACCACCTTCAGCATGCTTTTGCTTATGCTCAGCGCAGTTTAGAAAAGTCAGCAGAAGGAATCAAAGCCTATTACGACTTAAATCTACCAAGAAGAGGTACAACATCGAAGGCAGGGTCTACCTTTACAATTTACAAAGGAACCAGACCAAAGAGCAGAAGTTCCTCCCTTCTTGGTGCGGTGCCTTTGACTGATTGAAGAACCTAGTTAGGGTACAGCCCAGGAACCATCTGAAGAATGAAAGGAAAGAAGGGAAACCCAGATGGAGAATATCACCCATTTACAGGGAGAAAAGAAATTCATACTTATAAGGAATGTACCAAAATTAGAGAAAGATAATGTCAAATTGTGTATGTCAAGTGAAATCAATGTTAACATTTGGTTGTAATGTATAAACTGTTGTTTGTTGTCAATTTGTATGTTGATAATACTGGGGAAAGAAGTACTGTATAAAATACTTAATCCCTCTTATACTCTGGGCAGATTCAATAAAACCTTGTCTACACAGCTTGAAGGAGGAGAGCCCGGAAAGGGAGGAGTTCCAGGACTAAATCCCAAAAATCCAAAAAGTGTGGAGAGCAGACCGGAGTGCCACTCCCTCAGGACAGGAAAAGAGCAGAAGTGCTCCAATGAGGACATTTACGGAATAAGCCAAAGCAAAAAGAAAACAAAAACCCCACTCGCCCCTTGCTCTTTTCTCTGAGTCACCTGAATCAAAAATCCAGGCAGGGGGAACCTGTGGGATAGAAAGACAGCCCCAGGGTGACAGAGATGGAGAGGCCATGCTTGGCCCCATTGTAAGAGTGAAGCTGGCTAAGTGTGGAGTTCCATTGAATATAAAAGTTACTACAAAACATTGATTTCAACGTGATGCCTAGTGAATGAGCGAGAATGGGCCTCCCTCCATTCTGTTAGAATTTACAGGCACTCAGCGGAAGAAAGTGCAACTTGGAACTGCAATATTGTTAAATGTGTCTAATGTATTCCAAAAGACGTGGGACACTGCAGATGATGATTTCATGTAAATGATCACCTTGACAGATTCAAAACTGCAACAGTGTACATGGAAAGAAAAAATACCTTTGCAATACTGTGCATATGGAAGCTAAAAAGAAGGAATGATGTCTTACATTTGAAATAAAGTCGAATGACAAATTGCCTTCATGAGGAATAAAGAAACTTAATTTCAGCACGTTTTTGCATAAATGAACACTGGTTCTTATGTAACTGTGGCATATCTTGATGCACTAGATTAATAGTGAATCTACCTCTGTTCTAATTTAGTAGAAAAGGAAGATTGTATATATGAACAGCAGGCCTAGATATAATGCTAGCATGTTACATGTAAGCACATCTTGTTGATCTAAAGCTGTATTTCTGTGAAGGATGGGTGCAGCTTGTGTTTTTCTCACTGAACTGAAAGGTATGTGCCTTTGAAATTTTGAACTCAAGACCTTTGGCTGAGGATCCCTCGAAGAAGAAGGTCCGGTTGTAAATTTAAATGCTAAAATATACAAAGAAGTAGTTTGAAATTTAGGGATTTACAGATAACACAACTGACAGAAAAAAGACCTTCAGGGTCAGGTTCTCCATAAAGTGTGCCATAGCTCTGAACAAAAACCCTCTGAAGCTCAGGAGAGAGGGTAGAATAAACATTGGCCCGAGCAGGTGGTTGATCACATGCTTACGGAGAAATGGAAACGTGGAGAAGAAATGAAACTGCACAGCTTTGGTGGTTGAAGTTGGTAGATATTCCGTTTTTTGTCAAACCTTAAATAAATAAATATATATTCTCACTGTACACCGGCCTGGTTCCTAGTTCATTTGGGTTATAGAGGGCGTTTGTATGAGTGGTGCGAGACCAGTTTGGAGTCCTCACTAAAGTTGAATCTGCATAAGCGCTTTGGGTACGTGCCACCCTGATTGGGGGGGGGGATTTCCTGAGCTCAATGTGACCGTCTATTTAATCGCGACTGGAATATAAATATTTTCTACTTATTTCAAAGAGCATTCCGTTTATTGATTCAGAATGAACTGTGAAATTTACAGAGATACCCCCTTATTGGTGTAAATCTGCAAAGGGGCCGAAAGCGGGCCCCAGAATGTGCGCATCTGCAATTTGCACCTTCAGAATCCCTTTGACAATAGGGCAAACAAGTTTTGCTGCTAGTGATGAGATCAGTTGCACAAAATAAAATGGTCTTATACACAAAGATGACCTGAGCTTTTCAGGGGGGTTCTGCGGCAGTGCAAACAACGTGCTGATCATCATCCATGCAAATATTAGTGTCAGGATTCCCATGACCAATGTATGACAGGTCCCCAGCACCCACGTGAGTGCTGGGAGTATATTTAACAGTGACATGCCCTTAAAAGGCAAGTCATTGTGAAATGCTGAAAAGAAAAAAAAATCTATCCTTATTTGAGGGATAGAAATGCAAGTAGGACAGCTGCATGATTTGATTACTTTCTTTGGATTTGGAGGGAAAAAAACATCCATTTTGTGGATTTAGGATGCGCATTGCAATACAGATAAAAATGTATAAAGGAGATAAAAATGGGATTCCAACTCCCTTTTCGTTTTTTAACCCATTTCAAAGCAGTGTGACCAGTGGTTCAAATTGGCTGAAAGAAATTTGAGGTGAATTTGAAATTTACTGACTCGGCTATGGAGGCTCAATGGCTCGAGTACATTGAAGCCTCTTCTTCAAAGGTGTTAATTTGCATTTCAATCAAGCAGTTTAAGGCGTGTACCTGGACTCCTCACTAACCCTATCGAGACAAGTTAACACAACCAACTCATCAGCAGCCTATACGGCCAAGCTCATCAAGGCATGTAGAGCTTACCTCTCACCTGACAGTTGCATGACTCTAGCGAGAGCCTGCGCCCTATCCAAGCTCGACTACTGTAATATCTTCCTGGCAAGCACCTCGACCAACAGCATAAAAAAACTTCAGGTCACCCAAAACAACGCCCTTCGAGCTGCCTTAAACATCCCCAGGAGAGAGCACATCTCCGAAATGAGACGCAAAGCACACTGGCTGCCAATCCAGGATAGAATTAGATTCAAAACTATGGCGATCACCCATAAATGTCTTACCAATACGGCCCCCAGATACCTCACCAACCTGCTCACACCACCCCAAACAAGTAAACCCACACACGCCTCCACGGCCCATCTCCTCACTGTGCCCAAGTTTAAAATAACCAAAGCGGGGGGACGCAGTTTCCCAGTGGTAGCTGCAAAAGAATGAATTACCCTCCCACGAGACATCAGATTTGACCCATCCCACTCCTAATTCCGCAGAAAACTTAAAACATGGCTCCTAACTTTCAAACGGTAGTACTCTTACTCCCATCCTACCACTGAACTAAGCACTAAGAACTTAGCATACTGTAAATTGCATACTGATAATTGTATATACTGTAGATCTGTACATTGTATTACTGTATTTGGTCACCTCTATGCACCTAAGTACATTTTCTTACCTCTGCCTGTCCAGCTCCTATGGGTTAGGTGCCCTTAACAAATAATAAATAAATAAATAAATAAATAAATAAATAACGGGTTGCCCATCCCTATTATAAACACATTAGACTATAATATAGGTGCTGCCTTGATTGTGGGAATTACTTTGCTGCATTTGACATATTTGACTGCATTCATTTCACACTTTGAATGTAAATGTGTTGGTAAATATGTTAACAATCGACATTGTTGCAACAGTCCTCTGTTTTGCCAAAGCAAGTATTTGTTTGCAGTCTGTTATGAAGCATTCCATGTACACAGTGGAAAGCTTTCGAATTCAGCCTGGCATCTCCTTTCTAGTTCAGCTTACAGTGCATTCAGCACCCAATGAATGCTGGAATGGCCCTAGTGTGCGAAGTACTTGTATGACTTGTAATAATTAGCTGGCACGCCCTTGTTGTTACCTACTTGCAAACACTTTGGGCCTCATTACGACCCAGGCGGACTTCGCGGTGCTAAATGCACCGCGAAGCATGGCGGAAAGCCGCCGATAGCGCCATGGGGGTTGGCGGATTTACCGCCCCATTCCGACCTCGGCGGAGCGGTAAATCCCCAATCCCCATTCTGCCCTTCCCCATTCCCATTTTCGCCCCATAGGGTATAATGGGAGTGGGGAAGGAGTTAATTACGCCACCGTAAAATACGGTGGCGTAATTAACAACAAGGTCCCGTAGCGCCATGGTTTTCTCCGGCTGGTAAAACCAGGCGGAGAAAACCTCCATGGCGCTACGGGAACTCGTAGTATGGCGGAGAGGTACGCCATGCACTACGCTGGCGTAATACCCTCTCCGCCAGGGTCCTAATGAGGCCCTTTGACTGATCAGTATGAAATATATTTCTAGTGCTTGCGTGGTACACAGTCAACAACTATCTCACTATATCTCATTCCTGACAATGGTTCACAGTTACTTTGACCTTGACAGACAAGGTGTCTGGGCACTAGCCTCCTCCACATGTGGCTGAACACACATATTGGTGTTGTGGCGGTGTATGCGGGGGTTGTAGTGAGATGATAGCCGGCTGATGACGGTGGTGTTCCAATGGTCGGTCACCACCTTTTCCTGGTTGTGCCTCGGCATTGTTGACACCTTGTGTCCTTCATCCATTAAGGGTAATGAGGACCTGTGAACATTTTATTTGGGCACATGTTTATGTGCTGTTTGGGGAGTAGTTTGTAATTGTGCTCATGTCCCTGTCTGGCAGATTTTGGGGCCCTTTTACGGTGTAAGGGACCTCCTTATTAGGCTAATAGAACCTTGTAGTAAATACCCCATACCGGGTACTGGGTCCGGGTTCATTGAATGGGGAAATACCGACTTTGGAGGGCCCAGTATTTCCCCATTCAAGGAACCTGGACCTGGTACATCCCCATTCCCATTTGAGCCCCCATAGGGCTCAATGGGAATGGGGAGGATGCTAACAACGGGCCGTTAATGATGGGCCCGTTGTTAGCAACGGCGCCGGCAGCTCTACCGGCTCTGTTAACCCCCTACAGGCTACGTTATAATGAGGCCCAGTGTCTTTACGTTCTATGCGATGTAGAATTGATGCATAAGTATGAGTAGAAAGCTGCAATATGTCGCTCGAAGCAGCACATTATCCAAAAGGTAAAAGAAATATAAGTTTTTCTTTTATAACGGAACTTTTCTTTTAATAATATATCACTGAATGTGCTCAAGGACATCAAAAGTGTAATAACAATTATTTCCATATCTTTTATGTGTTAGCATGCCATCAATGCATTAAAAAGGTGTGTTTCCTCCTTTACTAACAAAAGGGAACGTCTGTGATAAAAAAAGGAACGTGCATGCCTTACAATACTTCACAATTAGAGCAAAGACACCGCGAAGACATGCACAGTACAAAGCGTCCCTCACTGAACCTGTTTGTCAGCGAGTAGAATTGAAGAGGCAAGACTACAGAAGCCATATAATTTGAGAACATTTATATTGGCGGTGCACACTTATAAAATGCGGAAACAAAGACCCTTACACCGAGTGAAGGACATTTTACTCACATATAATATTAGTGCTAAACACGGCTCCACTGCAATAATCAGCACCAGGCTAGCAATTCTACATACAATACAAGCTGATAATCCAGAGCAGTTTAACAAAATAATACTTATCTTTGCCCATTTTGCATTTTCCATTTGCTTCTGCCATGAACACATTACATTTGAACATTTTCCAATGCTGCAAATCACACACCGATTCATGGAATTATTTGCGTGAAAACGCAGATTTGCGCGCCTTTCTGCCCGAAAATCCCCATACTTCAAACCGGGATTTTTGGGCAGAAAGATGCGCAAATCTGCATTTTTCACGCAAATAATTCCATTAATCAGGGTGTTTGTAACTTGAACTATGTAACACATTTAACACACAGAACATTTTGTGCTTGTCCATAATGCCCAACTGACACAGATGATATCTTTACTTTGCATATGATTTGATGCCAAAGTAAATATTTAATTATACTTGTTTTTTAAAATAATTTCTGTTCCCATATTTCAGGTTGCTGAAATTACTGCTAGGCGATCATGAATTTCCCCTGTGTTATGTGGGCACCATTTCTAATGGGTATTGGGAGCCAGCCCCTCCCCTTATATGGCTGCTTTCCAGACAGTCAAATGCTACAAGCTGTTCAACTCCCATGAGGTGGCGGTGTGGATCAGAGGATGACACAGTAGTGCCCGGCTACTCATTATGTCGCCCTCAAGAAGTGTTAGCCAACAATTCCAATGATCCTTTGCCATTGTCTGTGCTGGTTAGGGATCATGAGAGCTGAAGTGCAAAACATCTAGATGGGGCCACCTATTGAATATCCAGGCAGTAGTGAGTCCCATCACAGCCAAGGCTGGGCTGATGGGCTCTCACTGCTCTGAGTAAAAGGGGGGTGGCTGGTTGCACTATCATGCACCCATTTGCAGAAACTGTAGGAGAATCATGCTGGCTTTAGAGCTACAGCTTTCCAACATCATCTTTCAAGACATGTATACATGCTTGTGACCAAACATTATAAACATATCCCGACTAATATATATTATATTTGTAACCTTATCAGGAAAATATACAAACTGTCATTGGCATTCGTAATATCGACACACATGTAATGCACCATTGGCTGTGATAACAGACCTTGTGGCAAAGCCAGCAACCTTTGGCGCATTTTTTTTTCCCTATCGCTGATAGGCCTAAAGATAAACTTCCTGTGCATCTCCACTTTGACCAGGTTGTTGCTCTAGACCAGGAGTCTGCAAAGATTATCTCCCAATATCTTTTGTACTACAACTCCCACTATCCATCACCATTGACCAAGCTTGCTAGGAGTGATCGATTGGACTAATAGTCTAAAACAACTGCATGGCCAAAGATTGCAGAACACTGCTCGATACATAAACTGCATTGCACATGTGCACGTTTTTGGCTATATCCAACATACTGCATTATCTATTGTACCTCATCACTAATATGCTAATTTGTACATGTGGGCCTCTGTTAACATGCTATGCTGTGCTTAGACTTAGGTATGCTTGTGTGGGCTGCAGCATTACATAATTGGCAGTGTAGAGAATTGAACACTCAATATGGAAAAGAGAGCATCCTGGGATTTCAGTTCAACCCTCTCCTTCAAAGCCTTTCACTGGGTTGCCAAATATAGCCTAAAATGGTCTACAGTTAAAACAATATAATAACACAAGTGTAATCTGTTGTGCAAAATATAATATTCCATCATAAACCAAGAGAAACGTGACTAAAAACTTGATGTGACCACACAGCAAGGAATGCCACAGAAGATCACCATTTGAACATTTTAATGCTGAGGGCCACTGATGCATCAGGATTCTACTTAGCATTTTATGTTTTATTGTAGGGAAGCAATTAAACACACAATCTGGTAGTCAAGGGGATCTCTCTGCTAAAGAACCTCAGGCCCCCCATCCATGGATCAAAGGGCCTGCGGTCAGAACACATACAGGCCCTGCACCTTCCTTTCCCCTTCTACAAACAGTAGCATGCCTAAGGTGTACAATTGAAAAGTGTGCTGCTGTTTGTAGAGCACATTTGGAGGATGACATGCATCTCCATCGAACTGAATTCGTACATTTATATGATGTGTTTTATTTAGGACTACATGTCTAATAATGCATCTGGAAGAGAAATGAAAGCTGGTCTGCTGTACTGTTAGTCCGGAAACGACCCAAACCATGTATAGTATGTATATTATGTTGGCCAAAAACCAAGCGCATCATGTGACAAACATCGCAAACAGAATCGTCAGTATAACCAGTATAAACACAGGGCGTCCATTTTGTGTAACATCCGCCATTTTTGCTTTATTTTTCCTTTCTGTCAAATGCTTTGCAAAATGTATTTTATTCTGAAAGCTCATACACGGTGCGAGGCCACAGCCTGCATGTTGAAAGATCAACCCAGACAGGAATGCCAAACAGTACAGAAATACATAGTTTTCCTCCCTCACAAAGTCCTTGGAGGCAAGCAGAAACTGCATTTAATCAGTGGCCCAGGTGTCGGTTTGTCTCACTAAAGCTGTAGCAATAGGCTGGATCTGCCTCAGAACAGTCTGACCCCTAGTTCACGAATAGAAACGGGTAGACAACGTGCTGTGGAATGTATCTTTCTCGCAAACATGATATCCCTGCTGAACAAGTGCTTTATGTTCTCCATAACAAAGAACTGTCTCTGCAACTGTTGCTAAAATAAGTATAATTAGATTGAATAAGAGACTTGTCATAATGTGTCATATTTGTCATGATTGTCAATCACCAAACCCTAGCTCTAGAAGATACATTATGGGTGGTTTGATGTGCCTTCAAAGATTGTATGTTTGTCTATATGTGACCGCTTGAGTGATGCTCGCTCTCTTGCATCTCACGAGGTCTGGGTGACACACGTTGCGAGATGTTAGACCCAGTCGGCCGACTGAGCGTACTTTGCAATAAACCATAGTACTTGGAAAATCGAACCTTGTGTATGTCGTATCACTAGTATATGGTGATTGTGCCTTGGTTTCCATATGCGGGGGGTCTTTACGGCCTAGCAAAAATGTGGCCTGAATAGGGACCCTTCCCCTTTTGTTCCATCTTATATTTTAAGTTTGAAGAAGGCAAAAAACGACTTGAGGACTGTCGAGCTGGGATCGAAAGGTGTTCGGGAAACCCCTGTAAAAGTGATGAGAGACTCCTTTGTAGATCTGTACAGAGCAGGTTCCCTGATTGACGAGAAGTGTCCAGAGAGCATTGAGACGAGGGTCCTGAAATGAGGCAGATTGAGCCAGATACGCAGTCACGACGATTCTTGGTTGCATCTGTATACGGACAAATTGCGTCTTGAGTGACGAATTGATTGATCCGGTGAGTCGTGCCCGGATTCGTAATCGCCCTGATATTGATTGAGAGTTGCTCTTGCAAGATCAAACGCCCAGGGTAAGAAACGATTAAGGACTAATTATGCCTGCGAGATTGTCTTCCCGACTAGTGGGATTTTTCCACTGCGGTAGACAATCTTTGGAAACTGGCCAGGTCGCGCCACCCGCAGGGTCCCCAGCATTTGAAATGTATGTGAAGTATGGAGTAGGGGCAATAATGTTTAATGCTATTTGGCATACGCAGACCAGACATGTATCAGACTTGCAGTGGCCTAATGATGTGAGTTTTGAATTGGCACGTATAGAACACTTAGAATCAGTATTGCTATGCAAGAAAGCACGCCCAGTGGCATTCAATGTTGTGAGAGACTGGAGGAAAGAAGTGAACCTCCGTCTGAGAAGTAGGGAGAAACATGCACGCAAGCATAAATCAAATGCAGAGAAAGCTCTAGAACTTGATGAGCATAAATTGACAAAGGATCTTAGAAGAATGGACAGGGCTTTTCAATTAGGTGTACAAAAAATATATACACAGCAAGAATTGCATACACCAGATGAAATAATAAACAAAATTCTGAATGAACGAAGAAATGAACGTCCTCAAAGTAGTATTGACCCCATTACTGCTCCACCACAGTTGGCACCCCCCCAGTTGTTCCATCTGCACCATCTCCCCCTGTGCCAGTTACATCATTTCCTCCACTGCCGACAGAGCGTGAATTGACAGCCGCCTTGGCAGGCAGTTCTGCAGAGGTGGGGCCTGCGCCACAAGGAAGCACTAGAGTAACCCATAGTACGGTTAGTAAAGAGAGGAAAGAGTAGCTAAGAGATTGGGCAGAAACGTATATTGAAGGTAGCGATGAGGGAGCCATGCAGAATTCCATGTGCGATTATAAGAGGCTTGGCGAACAGCAGGTATTGTTAGAATGCATGGGGGAATATCTTGTGGAGAAATGGAAAAAGTTGACTGGTACATTGGCACCGCAAGAGTTGCGTGATCTAAATGTTTTTTCTCGTTTGCGGGATAATGCGTCGGAGGTACAAGAACATGTAGGCCAGCTATTTGTGTTTAGAAATGAGCTTGATCAATTGAATGAAGAAATAATGAAAAGTGGTAAACAGCAAGTACTGCCATATGTCCAGCAACGATTCTTGCCATGTTAGTGAAGAGATGAAAATTTGTACGTGAAAGGCGCTTAGATGCATTACGAATGGCACCATTTCCCCAATAGAAGTGCATGATACGTTTAGTCAGTATACACTAGAGATGCAGAGAAAGGTATTGTAGGTAATGGTTGAGTATTTGTAAGATGAGTGTTTGAAGAAGAAAGTATGTTATCCCGCTGATTTGATGACGATATACAAAAGAGCATTTTCGTCTGAAACTGGAATGACTGCCTTTTCTCTCGATTCAGCTTTATTGCTTACCAAACTAACAGATGTGGAATCACCTAGTTTGCAATTGCCTATGAGAGAAGTGCCCACCACGTTTGTCCCGAAAGTAGAGATTGCTGCCACTGCAATGACTGACACGCACACAATAAAAGCCCATTATACAGCACAATTTGTGCATGTCCCTTTTTCTAGACAGTAGGTAAATAATATTATGCAGACGATCCCTGATCTTAGGAAAAATCTGACGGGATTCTATAAGGAAATTGAGTCTGTTTTGAATTCCTCTGTTTTTACAATGAGTGATATTGATCTATTGTTCCCTGTGATTCTTCCTGTAGACATATGGAAACAGGTTAGGAATATAAATGACATAGACATATTGCGAGATACATGGGAGAATTTAGCTAGAATTGATAGAGAGAAAAGCTGGCGAAAAACCACCGCCAGTCATGTTGGCCTTACCGCGAATAGTACAGAAATTGAACATTTTGATACCTGAGAAAAGAATTGTTTGGGATAAATTAACGGCTTGCTTACAGGCTAAAGATGAAGCTGTGACAGATTATTTTAATCAATTTAAAGAAGTATTTGCAGATTTCAGTGGCCAAGATTTGAGTACTGAACCCAGGAAGAGGTTGTTTGTTGATAAGTTTGTGTGAGGGTTGTTACCGAAAATTCAAAATTTAATAATGACATCTGAAAGTGAATGGCTAGCAAAATCACAGAGTGAAGTATTACACATGGCCCAATATTATGAGAATAGAGTAAATGCAGAGAAGGAGAAAGAGATAAGGGACAAACGGAATTTAAAAACAAGGTTATTAATGCAGCAGGTAGCAAACAATAACAGAGGTGGCGGGAATGTACAAACAAGAGCTAATGTTTCCAACATGCCTGGAGGTCCAATTGGGATTAATCAATGTGCCTATTGTAGACAAGAAGGCCATTGACGAGCACAGTGCCCGCAGATACAGAATCGGAATGGGACTTTCCCGAGAAGACAGAATAGAGGCCGCCCGGGAATACAAGGACAGAATAGAAACCAAAGAGCGCCACAAGTTCAGAACAACCAGGGTAATCACAACCAGAATCAGAACCAAAACCAGCAACCGAAGAATAGCACGGGGGATGGATTTACATTTATTGAAGAAATTGAATGTTCTCCTGATGGAGTGTATTTGACAATATCACCACAAAATATTCCTGTATCGCAATGTTTATCTAAACCATTACTGACTGAATTGAGTAGAGTACCAACTTGTTTATGGGCAGTGAATGATAATGATGTTGGTTGTTTAAAAGTAGAGCCAGTATGAATTGTCTTGAAAGAAGGAATTACATTGCCACGTATTCCACAGTATAAGATTTTGACGGAAGGGGAGAAAGTATTGACATGCATTGTTTCTGATTTGATTAAAAGAAATGTAATTGAAGAGATTTCAGGTAGCACTTGCAATAGTCCAATTCTTCTGGTTTATGAGAAAGGAGGTAATTACATACCGTAACGTTTCATAATTGATTTGCGCAGATTGAATAAAGTTGTTGATCCACAATTTCCATTAGTCCCGGATGTGACTACAATTTTGACTATGATCCCAGCATCTGCATCGTATTTTAGTGTTACTGATTTGAAGAATGCGTTTTTCAGCATTCCAGTACAACAGATAGCAGATATTTATTTGTTTTTACTCTAGGATGACATTCATTTACATTCACACAAATTCCGCAAGGTTACACTGAAAGTCAGAGTATTTATAGTAGAGCATTAAAAGAACAACTAGACATGCGAGAACTACCAACAGGTTGTGTATTGTTACAGTACATTGACGATTTACTCATTGCGGCAGACACAGAAGACATTTGCAAAGAGAGCACAGTTACACTATTGATACATTTAGAAGCACATGGACACAAAGCGGCATTAAAAAAATTCCAGTATTGTTGAAAGGAAGTGGCCTATTTGGGCTACCTCCTTTCGAAGGAGGGAAGAAGATTCACGCCAGAAAGGATAGAAAGCATCTCTGGTATGCCTATTCCAAAAATGCAAAAGTCAGGGCTATAATTTGCATGGCTTCATATTGTAGGCAGTGGATAGCGAATTTCGCCATGATAGTGAAACCAATAGTGGCACTGACAAGGAAGGATGTTGCCCTGCCTTTGCCATGGCACATGGAATGTCAACAAGCATTTGACCTCCTCAAAGCTGCATTGATTTCTGCTCCAGTTTTGGGCACACCAAATTATGACAAAAGTTTCAAATTAATTGTGCATGAAAGCAATGGTTGTGCTTTGGCTGTTTTGCCCCAGGAACAAGGACGTAGAAATAGACCATGCGGTTATTTTTCTTCCGCGCTGGATCCTGTTGCATGCGCTTTGCCGCGCTGTTTGCAAGCTGTTGCCGCGGCTGCCGTGTCAGTAAAACAAACCAAGGGTATGGTTTTAGGTCACACTTTAACCGTTATGGTGCCCCACGCAGTAGACGTTCTTTTAAATAGAACGCAGATGCAACACCTTACATCAGCCAGGCTGACATAGTATGAAATAGTTCTATTTGCACTGCATATCCAGATTATGAGGTGTTGCGCTTTGAATCCGGCTGAGTTAAGGCCTCCTCCCAAAGAAAGAACGGGTGAAAAAGAATTCCCCCATGATCGTTTAATGGTTACTGAACAAGAAACGAAAGGAAGAATTGATCTAACAGATACCCCACAGAAAGAGCCAGATGGAGAACTGTTTTGTGACGGTTCTTGTTTCAAATTACCCGATGGTAAATCAACGGCTGCATATGCCATCACGACACTGAAGAGTATCGTAGAAAGCAAAAGAATCCCATACAATTCAGCACAGTCTGCAGAGATAATAGCGTTAACCAGAGCATGTGAAATTTCTGAAAACCTAAATGTAAACATATATACTGACATTCAGTACGCATTTGGGGTGGTACACAATTTTGGTCGACTATGGGCTGAAAGGGGTTTTCTGACATCACACGGAACCAAGATCCAACATGGCACTTTGATACTAAGAATGTTGTCCGCCCTTGTGCTTCCCAAACAATTAGCAATAATGAAATGTGAAGCGCATAAAAAGGTAATATGTAACTTTGGGAAGGGAAACGCATTCACAGACAAAATTGCGAAACAAACTGCCACTGATTTACATGCAAAAATGTATATTGAGAGGTCGAAAGAGGTACCCTGCATGGTAGAAAATGGAATTACCACAGTTAAAGAGATGCAAACAGAAGCAACTGCAGACAAAATAAAAGCATGGTTTGAGGGTACAGAAGAATTAGACATAGAAGGTTGCTGGGTGGACAAAAAGAACAAAAAATGGATATTGCCAAATGCCGATGTAACAGCGATGGTCACTATGGCCCATAGCCCAACACACATATGTGCTAAGAAAATGATTCAGCATCTAGACACAGTATGGCAGAATCTGCACATTAGAAAAAAGCTGGCAGGTTAGTTCAAAACTGCATGACTTGTTTGCAACATAACATTGAAAAAGGAACAGCGACTCCAGTGGGTAGTTTTGGCCCCTCCCCCTCTATGCCATTTGAAGTGATCCATTTTGAATTTATAGAAATGGAAAGGTATCAAAATTACAAGTATGTCCTTGTAGTGGTAGGTGCATTTAGTAAATGGGTGGAGGCCTATCCCCTAAAAGACTGTCCAGTAATGAGCACAGCGAAAGTGGTGCTAAAAGAGTATTTTTCTCGTTTTGGCTTGCCACGTGTCATATGGTCAGATAATGGCCCGCATTTTATTGCAGCCGGAATACTACATATTTGTGCAGGCCTCCAGATTGATAAGAGATTCCACTCAGCCAGACACCCGATGAGTGCCGGTCTTGTGGAACGCCAAAACAGTATTTTGAAGAATAAGCTCAGTAAACTATGTACAGGGAGTCAGTTGAAGTAGCCTGATGCGTTGCCATTAGCCTTATTTGTGTATGAGAATATCTGTGCAGGCAAACACTGGACTCTCCCCATATGAAATCATCATGGGGAGACCAGTAAATGTTTGGAGCGCCCCACAGCCTAAGCGTCTAAGAGAGATTGAACACCCTTTGCTCATTACTTACTGTAAACTGTTAACTCAAAACTTGTGTTTAATTCATCAGCAGGTGAAGGAGGCTCTTCCTGTCAGATATACAGGCCCAGGGCATTGTCTGCAGCCTGGAGATTGGATCCTCACCAAGAACTTTGAAAGGAAAATCTTCACTTGCACCGCGCTGGAAGGGCCCTTATCTGGTCCTCCTCGCAACACAGACTGCAGTGCGAGTGGATGGTCGCAAGTCATGGATCCATGCCACGCATACGAAAAGAATTCCATTCCCTTTGAAAGAGCCGCCTGATCTGAACGCCGAGAGAGAAACAGCTGCCTTCGATCACAAAGATACAATCGCCAGTTCTCTGCCAGAGGTGCTTCCTAAGCACGAGAAAGGGCCTGGGGAGATTGCAACAAAGATTGAAAGGCCAAAGGTGCCTCAGCATTGTCCGACTACTGCCGCAGCATCACTCATTGCATCGCAGGCTGGCACTGATCCTGCATCCGGAAATGAGAGTGCATTGTTCATTGATTATATGGTACCTGGAGCAATAAGGTACAACCTACGATCTCAAAGCGGGAAATGATCTGCGTGTTTGTTTTGCCTCTGTTCCCAACACAGATGAAGTGGGAATCGAAGGCCTAGGGAAATGGAGCATATGAGCTGTATCAATTTGCATCAAATTGAAAGCTCTGAAATGCGATTTCCCGGTGCTACCTTTGGAAAGTGAATGGCCAATGCGAGCCTGTGCGGACAAGCGTGGAGGCACATGGTACCAACACAATTGATGCTTGCTCTGGCCTTTTTGGAGCACTGTGCAAAATCACATAAGCTTGTTATCATTTATTAAGCAGGCTAACCTGAACTGGCCTGAACGCTTTGCTGCTACTTGAACGCTTTGCTGTTTAAACGTGTGCTGCTGTCAAGAATTTCTTCATGATGAACATTGTCGAATTAAACATTGCAGACAATGGGCCTCATTATGACCCAGGCGCTAAGTGTTTCACGGCGCCGTAAAAGGCTGCGGCGCTGGTAAACACTTAGCGCCTAATTATGAGGTCCCTTTGCGGGACCCTACCTTAACGGCTGGTTTTACCAGCGTTAAAGTAGGGACCCGCAAAGGGACCTTGGTGCTTATTACGGTACCTCAATTTGCGGTACCGTAATTAGCGCCTTCCCCATTCCCATATAGCCCTATGGGGCAAAAATGGGATTGGGGAAGGGCCATGGCGGCATGGGGAATTACCGCCCCACCAACCTCGGAATGGGGTTGTAATTCCCCATTCCGCCATGGTGGACTCCGGCATGGACCATGGTGCTAATAGCACCATGGTTTAGCGCCGGAGTCCTAATGAGGCCCAATGCCTATACTTACTCCTGCTCTCTCCTGCACCAAGGCTGATGATATTATAGAAATAGAGACTAAACGAGTGCCCAGAAGAATTTGTTTTGGGAAACATATGCTAATAATTATGATACAACTTTGTATATTGATTACATTGGTCCCAATATTTTGGTATTTGGAAACTGTGCATCCTTTAAGCTCTCTTTTGCCTGCTACCAATGCTCCTGCTACAAGCAGCCCGGTACATGTGCTCTCTTATATTCTCCCCTCACAAGAAGAGAGACACAGAAGAGGGAATGATAATAATGGACTGCTTTTGGTTATGAATATGACTCATGCCATTCTGAATAGGTCAAACTGCTGGGTCTGCTACCATTTACCCCAGTATGGCAGAAAAGGAATGGGTTGGTATGTGCAGCCTTTACCACTTAATACGGCATGTTATGCATCATTGAGTGCACTATTTTACGGTAAATGGAATAAGAGTGATACTGGTCAATTGGATGAAACAAACATAGATGAATTTGAAAAAGTGATAATGGAACCAGTGGGTTGTTCCATATTTAACAGGGCAAGAATAATAAAACCAATGGCAAAACAAGTAGATAGGCTCTTTGTGCCTTACAAATCCTTTGTAATCACTTTCAACATGGATCCCGTAGGGAATAAGGATATTGTGCCTCCCTCCTATACTATTAATTACAGTCCACATACTGTCCCCTTATGCTTACGGAAAAAGGGTTTCTATTCGGTGGGACTGTTTACTTGATGTATGAATACTTCAGTGCATGAAAAAGAAGAAGAACCAATATATGTAGGTGATCCCGTTTATTTTATATGTGGGGAACAGGCTTTTCCCTGGTTACCTAGAAATTGGGGAGGGACATGTTACTTAGGAATTCTTTTCCCTGGTGTATTCCTTTCCAAAACTCCAGGCATATCCAAACTATCCAGATATAGGCCACGGCGGGATGATACAGGACTGATTGCAGGTGACATAGCAAAGTCATTTATACCATTTTGGGGGCAAGCAATACATTCATGGAATATAATGAAACTGTCCAGGGTGTTAGAAAGGATGATACATGGAACTACCGATATACTCTATAACATGACACTAGAAGAGCAAGCAGTTAGATTAATGACACTTCAGAATAGAATGGCTCTTGATATAATTTTGGTTAATCGTGGGGGTGTGTGCAAAATCGTGGGGTCAGCGTGCTGTGTATTTTTAAGTGACTCCTCCCCTACGATTTTTTAAGCGATCAAGAAACTGCACGTCCTGAGTTCTGATATTCATGTCCCCACAGGTGGTTGGAATCTGAACATAAGCACATGGTTTTGGGAACTACTGCGTTCATGGGGATGGAAACTAATTGCAATTTAGTGACGATACTTGGGATCCTCATGTTCTGCTGTTGTTGCATACACTGCCTGCCAATCGTTTGTTTGGAAATACAAATTAATGTGTACACGCAATGAAAATGAAACACACTCCCATATTAAATAAGGGTGTAAATCATAAAATTGAAACAATCAAGGAATTCATGTTTGTTTGTTTGTTTGTTTGTTTATTTGGTATAGCGCTGCCAAACCCAAAGGTAGCTGGGCATGATCATTACACATATACTTATAGCTTAGTTACAAATAAATAGCAAAAACCAATAGGCAGTACAATTTGTGGATAGTGGTCACATAAATGCATAGAGATATAAAGAGGAAACAACATGAGGTAACAGGTACCGTGCAAACAATGTATTCATAGAGGAACTGGTAGTACAGGTCAGGTGGGCGTCAATTAATGTTGAACATGACGATTATAATAGCATGCATAGGTCAGAATTAGATACATGGTCAGATGAGGATGAGATGTATGGATAATGCTCTTGGCTTAGGGCCAAAAGGAGGGTTTGTTAGCCCAGAAATGACCCAAACCATGTATAGTATGTATATTATGTTGGCCGGAAACCAATCGCATCACGTGACAAACATCACAAACACAGAATCGTCAGTATAACCAGTATAACCACAGGGCATCCATTTTGTGTATCATCCGCCATTTTTGTTTTATTTTTCCTTTCTGTCAAATGCTTTGCAAAATGTATTTTATTCTGAAAGCTCATGCACGGTGCAAGGCCACAGAATGCATGTTGAAAGATCAACCCAGACAGGAATGCCAAACAGTACAGAAATACATTGTTTTCCTCCCTCACAAAGTCCTTGGAGGCAAGCAGAAACGGCATTTAATCAGTGGCCCAGGTGCCGGCCTGTCTCACTAAAGCTGTAGCAATAGGCTGTTAAAGCATGAATAGTACTCTTCTAGCGGTCCTCCTTCGCGGATCTGTTTCAGAACAGGCTGACCCCTAGTTCACGAATAGAAACGGATAGATAACGTGCTATGGAATGTATCTTTCTCGCGAACATGATATCCCTGCTGAACAAGTGCTTTATGTTCTCCATAACAAAGAACTGTCTCTGCAACTGTTGCTAAAATAAGTATAATTAGATTGAATAAGAGACTTGTCATAATGTGTCATATTTTTCATGATTGTCAATCACCGAACCCTAGCTCTAGAAGATACATTATGGGCAGTTTGATGTGCCTTCAAAGATTGTATGTTTGTCTATATGTGACCGCTTGAGTGATGCTCGCTCTCTTGCATCTCACAAGGTCTGGGTGACACACGTTGCGAGACGTTAGACCCAGTCGGCTGACTGAGCATACTTTGCAATAAACCATAGTACTTGGAAAATCGAACCTCGTGTGTGTCGTATCACTAGTATATGGTGATTGTGCCTTAGTTTCCATATGCGGGGGGTATTTACGGCCTAGCAGAACTGCTTACAGGTTCGATAGGCATAGTCTATTTGTACACAATCCTATGAAAGGTTTGTCTAGCAAATATGTGTGAGCTTCTGAATCATTGAAATGTGTACTATTGTTTTAAACAGATTAGCTGAATACAAAAAACAAAGATATACAATTAGAGGCTTATTACATGTGGGAGCTAAAAGGAAAGAGTGAAGGTGACAACCAATTACCTAAAATTAGGCACGGGAATGGTACTCAACCCACTCTGCATCCCCACCTGGCTATTTTCCAAAAGGGCATGCCCAATGTTGAGCGTAATGGGTTGATGTCTGTGTTGTCTCTGGGCTCAGTGTCCTCACTCTGAAGGCTTTCTCGAATGGTATTCTAAGACCGAGTGGAGTGCCCCACTGACAGGAATGTGTTAGCCTCCTGCAAAGGGTCCTATACTGGTATCATCTGATCTCTTCAGGTGCTTGGTTTCAGCTGCTGAGATGGGTGATTTCTATCTACCCAGAAGCAAATACTAAATAGACCTGTTTATTTAGGCACCACCTCTTGAATCCTGTACTCACGTTTGTACTCTATGAAATAATTATCTAGCCAATCAAGTATTTAATGGACCTGTTTTGGGGACTTAATTAATTCCTAGTGGTTTGCATTTTGGGGGGACAAGCACTCATGATATCAGCTAGAATCCGTTAAGTCTGACAACACCTGGCAATGCACAGTACTTCAAGGGAGTGCCTATGGAATATGATCTCATGATGGTAATTAAAGAGGTATATAATACAGAACTGGCAGGGAGGACACATGAGCAAGTGACAAGGATACTCAAATAATTCATTTTGTGGAGTGTTCATGGAACAATACAACTGTGTTTAAATCCAGCCACTCTCCCGCATACAGTAGCCTATAACTGAGTCCATGCTGTGAGCCCAAGATCATTTCACAGTGGTCTTAATGTGCTTTAGCACATGTGCAACTTTAAAAATGCATATTGCACTTGTTGATTACTTTCAAATATAATATTGAATCATGCTATGGGACAACATTTGTATATGTTCTTCTATTGTGCTGTCCCTGCTTTTGAACTCGGGTACATGTTGTGATCATGCAACCCTATTACACAGGATGATGTAAAGTGCACACTGTGGTAAAGTGCAAATGCCCCATGGCACAAAGTTTTGTATGGTCTTTGGTTATAATTTTTCAGTTCTTCACTGACACTGTAACAGTTAGATGGCATGCTCCCCCAGCAATACTATTATCGCAAGGTGTTTCAGACTCCCTTTTTTACTGTCATATTTACAGTACAACATGCCCTGATATAGAACACTACACTAATCATGCTGGTTTTTATGGTTTCTGGGTATGCATTGCTGGTCTTCTTGCATCAATTTATATAAGTAAAAAATCAAAGAAAACACCCAGAAATGGCATTTTACAAATTTAGGCTGTTTGAATACTCTAATTTCACTTACTCTGTAGGGGGGGTTCAGTGGAAAGAGATGGAAAAGGGGAGGAGGTAGGGGCCTGAGGTTTCCCACAGCATCCAGATGATCATTTGTGCAACAGGTTGCCTACCCCTAATGTACAGTAATGTCAATTAATATGGCCTTTTTTATTTCCCAAAGATCAGACCCACTAAACTCATGCTCACAGACAGAAAGAGATTTAGCACTGACAGCACTTTTTAAAATGTATTTACATATATTAACACTACTTGAACTTTTAAATAAATAATTAAATCAGTTAATAGATGAGTAGACATTGATCTGGGGTAGTTCCGTCAGGTATGCTGTTTTCTGGTGCTTTGTGTAGAATTCTTGAAGGTTCAATGCATGCTGTGTGTTGGCTGGAGGTGGATGATACAGAAACTTTCCTATGTGGGAACACATGCTAGTGTGGGACTAAGAGTGTGCAATGATAGCAAGATATGTTGCCACTTCTGTGTTAAAATGTTTTTGATATTTTAATTGCAGTCATTGGTGTTATCCCTTATAAACCTTAAGTGAACACAAAACCTAATCATGTTCCCAGATTAAGAAGCAGATTTGACTTTTTGGCTGACCCAGTTAATGTTTTAAAACCATTGCTGATACTGTTCAAAAGGGGCCAAATGTTTAAGCAGAATGTGGACCATCTCAACTGGAGAGTATTTACAGATGCTAACAATGCACTACACATCCTCTGTAGTAAAATCTCTTAGTTGGTAGGTAAGGAACGGGCCACGTGTGATCTTCTTGCTTGGGACCATAGGGCGAGGAGCCTGTGTTAAGTGGGTGGAATGAGGAATCATGTTTATTCAGGGTTATTGTGTTCCCCCTGCCTAGTACATAGGGGAGTGGTGTTGTGGTGGAAGCTGTCTAGGGCATTTCTGCCAAAAGGGTAGGTGTTGTGGAGATGAAACAGTAACATCCGTGGGCCGAGTGTTGTGGAAGGGCAGGAGGGCACTGGGGTGATGGCAAATCACTGTCTGCTGGTACACACTGTGAGGTGTTGGGAGCCAGATAGCTATCTGTTTTGCTTTGAATTCTGTACAGAAATAAAGATACTTGTATCTTTCGATCCATGATTGGCGTATTTCATTTTGTGGTACTAAGCCTCATTATTTCTTTGGTCTTTCAGATGGCGCCTGAATAGGGACCATCAAGATTGATGTCTCCTCGCTGAAAATAAGACGCGGCTATCGGACCGGGATCGGAGAGTGAGAAAAAGGGGGCCCCTTTGTATGAGACGTGGCACCTCAACAGTACTGCATGATCCGATCCCTAAACGGTGAGCAAGTGGTTTGAGAGGTCATCCAAGGAACGTCTGAGGGTGCTACCGATTTCTTCAATCGGTTTGAACAGGTATTTTCAGATTTCAGTGGACAAGACTTAGGCACAGAGTCAGGGAAAAGGCTGTTTGTCGACAAATTTGTACGTGGATTGCTGCCTGACATCCAGTTACAGATTATGTCTTCCGAAAGTGCTTGGCAGGCGAAGTCTCAATCAGAAGTACTGCATATGGCTCAGAACTATGAAAATCGTGTGAATAATGAAAAGGAAAAACTTGAGAAAAAAAAGGGTGACCTGAAAACAAAAGTCCTATTACAACAGATTGTTAGAAACCCTAGAGGGGGTAATCAATCTAGAGGTCAGTACTTTCCACAGGGAAATACGCCCCTGGCTCCGGTAACCATTAACCAGTGTGCCTATTGTCGACAGGAAGGCCACTGGCGCGCACAATGTCCGACCTTGCAGCAAAGGTCATTTGGGAACATGGGTAGACGATTGAGAGGTTGCCTAGGTGCAGAGGGCCCTGGCAGAGGTCAGTTTGCACCGGAATCACAGCAACCTCCCTCACAAGATAAGCACATTTCGAATGTGGATAATAGAAACATTTTTGATCACCCTTCTGCCGCGTACCTCTCTGAAGAGCTTCCTTTTGATAATATTCTGTTTCGCTAGGATTGCCCAAAGCAGGATTTGGAACTGATGCCTATTTCCGTTCATCTGAAAGGCCCCTACGTTGAGATGGCGGTGGAAAATAGGAAACATCTGTTTTTAGTAGATATGGGAGCACAGAAATGTTCCATTGACCATTCACGGGTTCCAAATATTCCCCTGGCAGGGCAGTCCAACGTTTCCGTAGGGTTTTCAGGCACACCTGTAGTTTGTCCGGTCTCTTTGCCGGTACCGATAACACTGGGTCCCTTCACGGAGCAGTGTCCATTTCTACTTACCACAAACTGTGGGGAGAACTTGCTGGGGTTAAATTTGTTGAAGGAACTGCATGCAGTAATACATTTTTCTCCGGACGGAGTTCGGTTAAAAATTTCACCTCAGCAATCACTCGCCTCTCAGTTTTTGACTCAACCTTTACCGCCAGAATTCAGTAATCTTCCGGAATGCTTATGGGCAATTGATGATAATGATGTGGGCATTCTTCAAATTGAACCTGTTAAAGTTATTCTGAAACATGAAGTTAAAATTGCCTCGCATCCCGCAATATAAGATCTCAGTTGAAGGCGAGCAGGCTTTGAAATGTATAGTTTCTGATTTTGTACATCGTGGAGTAATTGAGGAAATTACGGGTAGCCTATGTAACAGCCCCGTTTTGCCAGTATACAAAAAGGTGATAATGCAATTCCCTTTCGGTTTATAATTGATTTACGCGCTATTAACAAAATTGTGGCTCCTCAATTTCCTATTGTACCTGATGTTACAACGATACTAACCATGATTCCGGCTTCTGCCACTCATTTTAGCATTGTAGATCTTAAAAACACGTTTTTCAGTATTCCCATACACAAGGATAGCAGGTATTTGTTCGCGTTTACCCTAGGTGGACGCTCGTTCACATTCACTCTTGCACCACAAGGGTACACTGAGAGTCCAAGTGTTTATAGTAGGGCATCAAAAGAGCAGCTCGATACTCTCGAGTTGCCTACTACTTGCACGTTACCACAGTATGTAGATGATCTCCTCTTGGCTGCTGATTCTGAGAGTGTCTGTAAAGAAGGTACCGTGTTGTTGCTTTGTCATCTAGCGAAACATGGCCACAAAGCTTCACTCAAAAAATTCCAATATTGTTGTCAGGAGGTCGCCTATTTAGGCTATCTCCTGTCAAAGGAGGGAAGACGGTTGACACCTGAATGAATAAAGACTATTTCTGGCATGTCTGTCCCAAATACGTAGAAGGAAGTTAGAGCCCTGATAGTTATGGCTTCTTACTGTAGATTGTGGATCCCTAACTTTTCGTTAACGATTAAACCAATGCTGGCTTTGACAAAGAAGGGCATTTCTTTGCCATTGCCATGGACTTTGGAACAGCAGACAGTATTTGATTTGCTCAAATCCGCGCTGTGTTCAGCGCCGGTTTTAGGAACTCCAAATTATGACAAGGCCTTTGTGTTGAATGTGCATGAACGTGATGGATGTGCTTTGGCTGTGTTAACGCAGGAACATGGAGGGAAGAATAGGCTGTGCGGCTATTTCTCATCCGCCCTTGATCCTGTTGCATGCGCTTTGCCGAGATGTTTGAGAGCTGTTGCTGCTGCTGCTGCGTCTGTAAGACAGAGTGAGGGAATGGTCCTGGGTCATGCGTTAACCCTAATGGTACCTCACTCTGTAGATATTTTATTGAATAGAACTCAAACGCAACACCTCACTTCCGCACGATTGACAAGATATGAACTGATCTTGTTTGCCCCCACATTCAAATTCAGAGGTGTTGTATATTAAATCCGGCTGAACTTTTACCTGTCCCGCAAGATACTGTTGATGGTGATGAAACGTCACACGATTGCCTTTATGCGACAGAACAAGAGACTAAAGGTAGAATCGATCTGAAAGACACGCCTTTGAATAGCCCACAAGGAGAGCTATTTTGTGATGGCTCTTGTTTTAAACTTCCGAATGGGACATCCACGGCTGCTTATGCCGTTACTACTTTAAGCACGATTGTGGAAACCAAAAGAATTATGCATAATTCCGCGCAGGCCGCAGAAATTATAGCGTTAACTCGAGCTTGTGAACTTTCTGAAGGGTTTACAGTAAATATGTATACCGATAGTCAGTATGCTTTTGGGGTGGTCCACAACTTCGGTAGACTTTGGAAAGAACGAGGTTTCTTGACCTCGCATGGCACGAAAATTCAGCATGGCACTTTAATAGCACAATTACTTTCAGCACTCGCACTCCCTGTTCAGCTAGCTATCATAAAATGTGCAGCACATCAAAAGGTTACAGATGATGTAGGAAAAGGGAATGCTTTCCCTGATCAGATAGCTAAACAAACTGCCATTGATTTTAGTTCAGAAATGTGTGCTGTAAGAGAAACTGTAAATATTTGCACTTTAGGTGAAAGTATCGATTCTGTAAAAGACATTCAAGCTGATGCTACTATAGAGGAAACTAAGAGATGGGTTGATGGTGCAGGAAGACTGGGCTCTCTCTCCCTTTGAGGTAGTAATGGGGAGACCTGCTAATATTTGGGGTTTGCCAAAAAGTAGTTCGCTGCGGGATATAGAGAATGTGCTTCTTTCAGATTACTGTAACGAGTTGACTAAAAATCTGTTTTCAATTAATCACCAGGTGCGAGAGGCATTACCTGTACGATAAGAGGGACCTGGTCACAGTCTATGACCAGGGGACTGGATCCTCACAAAAGTTTTTGAGAGGTCGTCTTGCCTTGCACCTCGGTGGAGGGGTCCCTACCCAGTGCTGCTAGTCACCCAGACTGCTGTGCGGGTAGCGGGTCGTAAGAACTGGATCCATGCGACGCACACCAAATGGATCCCGCAGCCAGTGGCATACGATACAGAAGACACAGAATCCTTTCCCACTGCTGTAACTAACGTGCCTGAAACAGCAACAACCGACAAGAGAGTATCGGAGACTGTTCCAGAATTCGCAAGGCCAGACAAAACGGCCATCTTGTCTCCGCACTCTCCAACAGTGGAACTTCCGGATCAATCCTTTTCTGATCCCATTTCCGTTCACTCGCCACCTCCAGTAGGAAGTGACAACACTTTGTTCTCACCAGAACTTGTGAAATATAATTTACGTCCAAGGAAATAGACGTACAGCACGGTCTGACTGTGCGATTGAGGAAATCATTTGAGGGCTTGCCTTTTGGCCCGACTGTACGGGAGGGTTCTGTTGGCTAAGGGTTGTGGGAAAGACATTAAGAAGACGCGCGACTGGAGTCGCCAGCAAACGAACACTTGGTGTTTTTTCGATTGAAGACTACAATGCCTGCACCCGCTACCGCTCGTACCAAACTTTTAGATAAATATGTGACTAGCAGAGACAATGATCAAGCATGCAATGGGACCCCCAAAGTGTATTCTTGCCTTTTTGTAATAATAACTGGATTTTTAGTAACTGTTGGTTTTGGGTTATGGTATCTGGAGGAAGCATATCAGGTAGAGGACTTTTTACCTATTGAAAATGTATCTGTTATCCCCACTCCTCCCGTGCAATTGCATACTTTATCGCCTAGAGATTCTTCGCATAGACGGAACTATCAGAATAATACCCTTTTGTTAATCATGAATGCCACTCATGCAATTTTAAATAGAACCAATTGCTGGATCTGTTCACATCTACCGCAACATGGGGATAAGGAACTAGGTTGGTATATTCATCCCCTACCTTTGACAACTGCCTGTTACGCTTCTCTTAGAGCACTATTCTTTGGCCGATGGAATGACAGCATCTCAGGGAACTTTGATGGTACAAATTTGAATAGTTTTGAAAAAAGTGTTTTGATGCCCCTGGGATGCTCGCTTTTTGCAAATAGGAGTAAACCGAACGTTGCTTCTGTTAAACCCTCTGATAGATTGTCTCGTCCTTTTCAGTCTTTGATCTCTTTCAAAATGGCTCCTATAGGCAAGAAGAATGCCACGCCTCCATCTTATTCTGTTAATCATAGCCCCGATTCAGTATCCTTCTGCATACAGAGCAATGGAACACGGTCAATGGGTAATTTTAGAAAATGCGCCAACGTTGTGAATTTGACTAGTGAGAACAGACCTCTGTACGTAGGCGAACCTGTCTATTTTGTTTGCGGTAATGTGGCATTTCCATGGTTGCCCAGGGATTGGCAAGGAACCTGCTATTTAGGGATTCTATCTGGGGTATTTATTGCCAGTACTGCAGAAATTTCGAAAACTCGTCCACGACGAGATGTGAAAGGGGATACTCCAGCGCAAACTCTAGTGGACATCATGAAATCCTTTGTGCCATTTTTTGGGCAAATTACAAATTCAGAAGATATCAGCGGACTAGCGAGAGTATTGGAGAGAACCATCAACCGGACAACTGACATACTCTATAATATGACGTTAGAACAGAAAGCGATAAGATGAGTGGCTCTTCAGAACCGGATTGCATTAGATGTCATTCTGGCTGAGCGTGGAGGAGTATGTAAATTAGTGGGGTCCGCTTGCTGCGTTTACGTACCAGACTCCTCTCCAACGATTTTTAGGGCTATCCAAAATCTCCATGTTCTTAGTTCAGAAGTGCATGTTCCTGAGGGAAACTGGGAATTTAGTGCATGGTTTTGGGACCTACTACGGTCGTGGGGATGGAAGTTGTTTTCGGCCCTGCTGATTATCTTGGGAAGTTTTCTATTCCTTTGTTGTTGTATACAGTGTCTCCCTGGTATATGTTCAGTATTAGGGGGTGTTGCGCACAAGCAACAAGTGTATTAGGGCATAAAATATACGCCCCAGATAAGGTTTCCAAAGAGTATGTGTTGAAAGAAACTCTAGTGTCTTATCTAATGGCAATAGATATGTCTGACAATGATTCGGGGTGTATAGATGTTGAAATATGGAGTTAACCGCAAAATGATTGAAGGTAGTTTAGCGCTTAGCATAGGCCAAAAGGAGGGTTTGTTAGAACTGATATAATATTGTTTCGTCCTCATTGTATACGTTGGCCTATGCCCAGTCACTTTGCGAGGAAATTCGTATTACAAGGTCGTGACCTTAAGTGAATCAAGCCTCCATTTTAGGTTAGAGCCGCCATTTTAGTTTATTGTACAAAGTCACCATGTGGTCTAAAATGGCCGTCTCGTGTGCTCTTGTTCTTGCTTTAACCTCTTCAACCTCTGTAGGAGAGTTAATGTCCAACCTGCCTTCAGGCTACATGTTAGGGTCATGTAGACCTTGTCCTTTGTTGACCTCGGGATCAGGGGATTACCTGAATCAGCGATGTTAACCTACAAGTATACAAGAACAATAACGCTATCCAAATACGACATGCAAAACATTTATTTGATCTGTATTAAAGCAATGTGTAAAGAGTGTAACGTTAAACTTAGAGAATAATAATGTTTGTTAGTAAATGTATTAAAAAGTAAACCGCATGCACAAGATATGTAAATTAGGAATGAACCTGGCGTGACCCTAGCCCAGTACATGATTAACTTGAAAGAGGCTGGACATTGTTATAACAAAAATGTATAAATATGCCGATGTCCAGCTAGCAAATCCTGCTCACTGCTCACATTGAACCCTGCTGGTGGTCTCTGTGATGTATTGACGGCCAAATAGCTATTTGTGTACTTTTATTTGTAACTGTTCAGTTTTGTAATAAAGATTCTGAAAATCTTTACAAGCCTGTGTCGGTGTATTTTCCTTTTGCATGGTGCAAAAGCCTTAATATTGTATTTTTCTGATTCCACAATGGCTCAGTATCATGAGAATAGGGTTAATACTGAAAAAGAGAAGATAGAAAAGAAGAAGAGAGACTTGAATACAAAAGGATTGGTGCAGCAAATAGTAAGAGGAACCAGAGGTGGAAATACACAGTCTATATGTCAATTTGCAACACAGAGTAATGTGCAAATGGGTCCTGTACACATGAACCAATGTGCCTATTGCAGACAAGAAGGTCATTGGCGAGCAGAATTCCCAATCCTGCAGCAACGATCGAATAACACGTATGGTACCATGGGTAGACGTTCCAGAGGCCGTCCTGGGATAGGGGGTCCTGGTAGAAGTCAGCTCGCTCAGAATCAACAGACATTTTCACAGGATAGTCATTAGCATAGTGTTAATAATGGGAACATTTTTGATAATCCTTCGACTGTCTATTTTTTTCAGAGGATTTTACATTTGATGATGTACTGTTTCGTTAGGACAGTTCGAAGCAGAGTCTGCAACCAGTACCTATTCCCGTCGATCAGAAAGGGCCCTACGTTGAGATGAAGGTGGTAAATAGGAAGCATCTGTTTCTAATAGATACAGGAGCACAGAAGTGTTCCTTTGATCATTTGTGGGCTCCAGATATTCCACTGTCAGGGCAGAACAACATTTCTGTAGGGGTCTCTGGTACGCCAGTGGTTAGTCCGGTCTCACGGCCGGTACCGATATCACTGGGGCCATTTACTGATTCATGTACATTTCTTTTGACGAAGAATTGTGGCAAGAATTTGTTGTGGTTGAATCTGTTGAAAGAATTGAATGCTGTAATTTATTGTTCTCCGCATGGAGGGCATTTAATGATTGCACCTCAACGAACTTCTGTTTCACAATTCTTCACTAGGCCTTTACCGACTGAATTGGATAAGGTTCCGACATGTTTATGGGTGGTTGATGATAATCACGCTGGGATTTTGCAAATTGAGCCTGTTAAAATTGTGTTGAAACCAGGTATTAAACTACCACATATTCCACAGTATAAGATTTCAGTTGACGGTGAGATTTTGTACATTGAGGAGTGATTGAGGAAATTGCAGGAAGTTTGTGTAATAGTTCGATTCTACCGGTGTATAAGAAAGGGGATAATGTGATTCCTTTCCGTTTTATTATTGATTTACGTGCTATGAATAATATTGTTGCTCCACAATTTCTAATTGTGCCTGATGTGACTACAATATTAACAATGATTCCAGCTTCAGCTACTGATTTTAGTGTTGTGGATCTAAAGAATGCTTTCTTTAGCACTTGGTGTTTTTTCGATTGAAGACTACAATGCCTGCACCCGCTACCGCTCGTACCAAACTTTTAGATAAATATGTGACTAGCAGAGACAATGATCAAGCATGCAATGGGACCCCCAAAGTGTATTCTTGCCTTTTTGTAATAATAACTGGATTTTTAGTAACTGTTGGTTTTGGGTTATGGTATCTGGAGGAAGCATATCAGGTAGAGGACTTTTTACCTATTGAAAATGTATCTGTTATCCCCACTCCTCCCGTGCAATTGCATACTTTATCGCCTAGAGATTCTTCGCATAGACGGAACTATCAGAATAATACCCTTTTGTTAATCATGAATGCCACTCATGCAATTTTAAATAGAACCAATTGCTGGATCTGTTCACATCTACCGCAACATGGGGATAAGGAACTAGGTTGGTATATTCATCCCCTACCTTTGACAACTGCCTGTTACGCTTCTCTTAGAGCACTATTCTTTGGCCGATGGAATGACAGCATCTCAGGGAACTTTGATGGTACAAATTTGAAAAGTTTTGAAAAAAGTGTTTTGATGCCCCTGGGATGCTCGCTTTTTGCAAATAGGAGTAAACCGAACGTTGCTTCTGTTAAACCCTCTGATAGATTGTCTCGTCCTTTTCAGTCTTTGATCTCTTTCAAAATGGCTCCTATAGGCAAGAAGAATGCCACGCCTCCATCTTATTCTGTTAATCATAGCCCCGATTCAGTATCCTTCTGCATACAGAGCAATGGAACACGGTCAATGGGTAATTTTAGAAAATGCGCCAACGTTGTGAATTTGACTAGTGAGAACAGACCTCTGTACGTAGGCGAACCTGTCTATTTTGTTTGCGGTAATGTGGCATTTCCATGGTTGCCCAGGGATTGGCAAGGAACCTGCTATTTAGGGATTCTATCTGGGGTATTTATTGCCAGTACTGCAGAAATTTCGAAAACTCGTCCACGACGAGATGTGAAAGGGGATACTCCAGCGCAAACTCTAGTGGACATCATGAAATCCTTTGTGCCATTTTTTGGGCAAATTACAAATTCAGAAGATATCAGCGGACTAGCGAGAGTATTGGAGAGAACCATCAACCGGACAACTGACATACTCTATAATATGACGTTAGAACAGAAAGCGATAAGATGAGTGGCTCTTCAGAACCGGATTGCATTAGATGTCATTCTGGCTGAGCGTGGAGGAGTATGTAAATTAGTGGGGTCCGCTTGCTGCGTTTACGTACCAGACTCCTCTCCAACGATTTTTAGGGCTATCCAAAATCTCCATGTTCTTAGTTCAGAAGTGCATGTTCCTGAGGGAAACTGGGAATTTAGTGCATGGTTTTGGGACCTACTACGGTCGTGGGGATGGAAGTTGTTTTCGGCCCTGCTGATTATCTTGGGAAGTTTTCTATTCCTTTGTTGTTGTATACAGTGTCTCCCTGGTATATGTTCAGTATTAGGGGGTGTTGCGCACAAGCAACAAGTGTATTAGGGCATAAAATATACGCCCCAGATAAGGTTTCCAAAGAGTATGTGTTGAAAGAAACTCTAGTGTCTTATCTAATGGCAATAGATATGTCTGACAATGATTCGGGGTGTATAGATGTTGAAATATGGAGTTAACCGCAAAATGATTGAAGGTAGTTTAGCGCTTAGCATAG
Source organism: Ambystoma mexicanum (assembly GCF_040938575.1). NCBI lineage: Eukaryota > Metazoa > Chordata > Amphibia > Caudata > Ambystomatidae > Ambystoma > Ambystoma mexicanum. Next base: position 600,291,086 of record NC_090933.1, read on the forward strand.
GCCAAAAGGAGGGTTTGTTAGAACTGATATAATATTGTTTCGTCCTCATTGTATACGTTGGCCTATGCCCAGTCACTTTGCGAGGAAATTCGTATTACAAGGTCGTGACCTTAAGTGAATCAAGCCTCCATTTTAGGTTAGAGCCGCCATTTTAGTTTATTGTACAAAGTCACCATGTGGTCTAAAATGGCCGTCTCGTGTGCTCTTGTTCTTGCTTTAACCTCTTCAACCTCTGTAGGAGAGTTAATGTCCAACCTGCCTTCAGGCTACATGTTAGGGTCATGTAGACCTTGTCCTTTGTTGACCTCGGGATCAGGGGATTACCTGAATCAGCGATGTTAACCTACAAGTATACAAGAACAATAACGCTATCCAAATACGACATGCAAAACATTTATTTGATCTGTATTAAAGCAATGTGTAAAGAGTGTAACGTTAAACTTAGAGAATAATAATGTTTGTTAGTAAATGTATTAAAAAGTAAACCGCATGCACAAGATATGTAAATTAGGAATGAACCTGGCGTGACCCTAGCCCAGTACATGATTAACTTGAAAGAGGCTGGACATTGTTATAACAAAAATGTATAAATATGCCGATGTCCAGCTAGCAAATCCTGCTCACTGCTCACATTGAACCCTGCTGGTGGTCTCTGTGATGTATTGACGGCCAAATAGCTATTTGTGTACTTTTATTTGTAACTGTTCAGTTTTGTAATAAAGATTCTGAAAATCTTTACAAGCCTGTGTCGGTGTATTTTCCTTTTGCATGGTGCAAAAGCCTTAATATTGTATTTTTCTGATTCCACAATGGCTCAGTATCATGAGAATAGGGTTAATACTGAAAAAGAGAAGATAGAAAAGAAGAAGAGAGACTTGAATACAAAAGGATTGGTGCAGCAAATAGTAAGAGGAACCAGAGGTGGAAATACACAGTCTATATGTCAATTTGCAACACAGAGTAATGTGCAAATGGGTCCTGTACACATGAACCAATGTGCCTATTGCAGACAAGAAGGTCATTGGCGAGCAGAATTCCCAATCCTGCAGCAACGATCGAATAACACGTATGGTACCATGGGTAGACGTTCCAGAGGCCGTCCTGGGATAGGGGGTCCTGGTAGAAGTCAGCTCGCTCAGAATCAACAGACATTTTCACAGGATAGTCATTAGCATAGTGTTAATAATGGGAACATTTTTGATAATCCTTCGACTGTCTATTTTTTTCAGAGGATTTTACATTTGATGATGTACTGTTTCGTTAGGACAGTTCGAAGCAGAGTCTGCAACCAGTACCTATTCCCGTCGATCAGAAAGGGCCCTACGTTGAGATGAAGGTGGTAAATAGGAAGCATCTGTTTCTAATAGATACAGGAGCACAGAAGTGTTCCTTTGATCATTTGTGGGCTCCAGATATTCCACTGTCAGGGCAGAACAACATTTCTGTAGGGGTCTCTGGTACGCCAGTGGTTAGTCCGGTCTCACGGCCGGTACCGATATCACTGGGGCCATTTACTGATTCATGTACATTTCTTTTGACGAAGAATTGTGGCAAGAATTTGTTGTGGTTGAATCTGTTGAAAGAATTGAATGCTGTAATTTATTGTTCTCCGCATGGAGGGCATTTAATTATTGCACCTCAACGAACTTCTGTTTCACAATTCTTCACTAGGCCTTTACCGACTGAATTGGATAAGGTTCCGACATGTTTATGGGTGGTTGATGATAATCACGCTGGGATTTTGCAAATTGAGCCTGTTAAAATTGTGTTGAAACCAGGTATTAAACTACCACATATTCCACAGTATAAGATTTCAGTTGACGGTGAGATTTTGTACATTGAGGAGTGATTGAGGAAATTGCAGGAAGTTTGTGTAATAGTTCGATTCTACCGGTGTATAAGAAAGGGGATAATGTGATTCCTTTCCGTTTTATTATTGATTTACGTGCTATGAATAATATTGTTGCTCCACAATTTCTAATTGTGCCTGATGTGACTACAATATTAACAATGATTCCAGCTTCAGCTACTGATTTTAGTGTTGTGGATCTAAAGAATGCTTTCTTTAGCATTCCTGTACATGTTGACAGTAGATATTTGTTCGCGTTCAACCTAGGGGGACACTCGTTTACATTCACTCGTGTGCTACAAGGGTACACTGAGAGTCCAAGCATTTACAATAGAGCTTTGAAGGAACAGCTCGATACACTTGAATTACCTTCCACTTGTACATTGTTACAGTATGTTGACGATCTTCTTTTAGCTGCGGACTCAGAAGTTGCTTGCAAGAAGGGCACTGTGTTGCTGCTTATTCATCTAGCAGAAAAGGGCAGGAGGCTTCATTGAAAAAGTTTCAATATCATTTAGAGGAGGTTGCCTATTTAGGCTATCTCCTGTCAAAGGAGGGGAGACGATTGACACCTGAACGTATACAAAGAATCTCTAGCATGTCTGTCTCAAATACACAGAAAGAGGTCAATGCCTTGATAGGCATGGCCTTGTATTGTAGACAGTTGATCCCTAACTTCTCATTAATGATAAAACCAATGTTGGCATTGACAATGAAGGGCATTTCTTTGCCTTTACCGTGTAGCATGGATTGCCAGAAAGCTTTTGATCTGCTGGTTGTGTTCAGCACCGGTTTTGGGCACACCAAATGATGAAAAGGCCTTCGTTTTGTATGTGCATGAATGTGATGTATGCGCTTTGGGTGTGTTAACGCAGGAACATGGAGGGAAGAATATACTGTGCGGTTATTTTTCCTCCACGCTTGACCCTGTTGCATGCGCTTTGCCGAGATGTTTGAGAGCTGTTGCTGCTGCAGAGGCAATTGTAAAACAAAGTGAGGGTATGGTTCTGGGTCACTCCTTAACCGTGATGTTACCTCACTCTGTAGACGTTCTATTAAACAAAACGCAAACGCAACATCTCACATCAGCATGATTAACAAGATATGAGAACCCAACCTTTAGCATTTACACTTAGCCTCCTAGTCACTATGTCTCTATCCACCCTCCTAACGCGCCCGCCTCTGGATAGAAATATGAGACTTAGATCCAGACTATCCTGGCTCTATGATCCTAAAAATTCCAATAACCGTACAGTGTTACCCACTCCTAACAAACAGATCCCACCCAATATAGTAAAAAAAAAACTTGCTAGTCCCAATAAACCAGAAACCAAACCTCCCCCCTACCCTACAAATAAAGGCACACTAACTCTATCTGGATCACTTATCAACGCCAGATCCCTAGTAGCACATGCTTCTGAAATTGCAGACACATTACACAATGAGAATCTAGACCTACTAGCCGTAACTGAAACTTGGCTCCATGATGCGGCAGGTCCTGCCCTTATGATAGCAATACCAGAAGGCTACCAGATACTCAGAGTGGATAGGCCTAACTCTCGCAGCGGCGGCTTAGCCATCATCGCCAAAACTAACCTCTCTATTAGACTTGCCACTCCAACTACATGCCCCTCATGCGAAGTGCTCACGGCCAAACTTCCCTTCTCCAACAACCGTACTTTAATGATTCACTTGATATACAGACCTCTTGGCCCACTAGGAACCTTTGAGGAGGACCTTACAGATATCATAACTAGCAACACTAAAAACCACTCACAAACCCTGCTATTGGGGGATTTCACCTCGACTTCAATGAGGATGGAAATAAACATACCCAAGCCATAACTGCACTTCTCAAAGATCATGGACCCTCACAAAAAGTCATATCCCCTACCCACATCAAAGGCAGAACTCTGGAATGGGTGGCTGGCTTGAACTGTAACATTACTATTACAGATAATATACCACAATTATGGTCCCATCATCACCTCATTACTTTCTCAGCCACACTCGACCTCCTTAGTCCTAAAACCATCGAGATGGCACCCCCACTTCCAAAAAGAAGTAAAAAGGACATCACAGCAGAAAAACTACTCCCTCACCTCCTCCCCTCTCTGAACAACGTTAATAATAATGCTGGCCCTAAATCTTTAGTGGACATTTTCAACACTGCCATGTCCCAAGCCTTGGACTCCACCGCCCCTCTAAAAATGCGCAAAGCCAGACAAAAATCCTACCTTAATGCATGGTTCACACCTCAACTTAAACAGTTAAGACTACAGAAAACAAAACTGCAAACTATCTGGTGCCACTCCCCGACTACTGTCAATAAGGCTAAATTAACAGAACTCTCCAAACACTACAAAAAAGAAATAACCAATACAAAAAAAATATATTCAGTGATAGAATTGCAAAAGCCAGTTCCAATACTAAGGAACTGTTCTCTATCCTCCGCGAAATGGAAGCCCCAACTCCACCGGCAGACACTGTCCTTAAGGAAAAGCCATGGTGCACTGCAGTTCAAAAAGCCCTCCTAAACAAAATCACTACTCTCCAACAGAAAATAGCAATTAAAAAATCCTCTCTGTCCCCCTCTGAGCAACAACCCTCCCCTGACACAGGGCATAACACAACTACACCATTTACCTTCAAAGAAATCTCTATTCTTGATACGGAAAAATATTCTCTCTCTAAAACCATCTAACTGCAAGGGCGACAGCTGCCCGGCACAAATTATAAAGGATGCGGCTAGAGACCTTGCCAAATTCATCTCCAAGCTCATAAACGCTTCCTTTAAAACCAATACAGTACCCAATAACCTCAAAGAATCCTGGGTCCTACCCCTGCTTAAAAAACAATCACTAGACCCTACCATCCCCACTAACTATAGACCGGTTACCACTGTCCCCTTTCTACTTAGAATTATTGATAGAGTAGCCTATATTCAAATTCAGGAATATCTAGAAGCTAATCACCTTCTAGGATCACGAAAGTCTGGCTTCCGCCCACTCCATGGTACGGAAACTGCCCTGCTAGACCTTAAGACTCAAATTGACGAGTTGAAGGACAAGGGACAAACAGCTATGCTACTTCTCCTGGACCTCTCTGCAGCGTTCGACCTAGTTGATCACGCAGCCTTATGCAATCATCTTAGGTCGGCGGTGCACATTTCAGGGGAAGCCATAGCCTGGGTCCAATCCTTCCTGGACAACAGGACAATGCAAGTCTTCTCCCCACTAACGTCTGCTGACCAAACTCAAATCTCCTGTGGAGTACCCCAAGGATCCCGTGTCTCACCCACTATGTACAACATCTTTACTAAGCCTTTGTTCGACAAATTGGACAGACTGGGTATCACCTACACAAATTCTGCAGATGATAACCAGATCCTCATTCCCCTTTCGGGCAACTTTTTGGAGGACACAGCCTTAGTAAACAGAGTTTACCTCCTCATTCAGGCATGGATGGCATCTCATGGCCTCTGCCTGAATGACGATAAAACTGAGATACTAATCCTAGGCTCAGAAACCAACATAAAAAAAGTAGCCCTAGCTATACCGCCTTCAATATCGACAAGAATCTCACAAAGGTGATGCCAGTGGTCAAAACACTAGGCTTCTATCTTGATGCAACTCTCTCTCTTAAGAAACAAGTCAACTCACTTGCATCCTCCACAGCTTATACCTGTAAGCGTATCCCAGCATGTAGACCATTCCTCTCTACCTCGAGTTGCATCACCCTGGCCAATGCCCTCGTAATGTCTAGATTAGACTACTGTAACACTCTCTACTAAGGCGCCAACAGAAATATCATCAACAAAATACAAAGAATACAAAATAATGCCCTAAGAGCAGCCCTGAATATCCCTAGGAGAGAACACATTTCAGATGCTAGAAGAGAGGTTCATTGGCTAAAAATATCTGACAGGATACTCCTAAAAACAGCCTCCCTTACCTCCAAATGCTTAAACAACTTAGCCCCACCCTAACTTGCTGAAAGGATAAATAGATGATCGTCCACACGTCCAAGGAGAGCATCCAATGCCCATACCCTTGAGAACTCCTAGATTTAAACGTGTTAGAGCTGGAGGATGTAGCTTCCCAGTTATTGCAGCACAAACTTGGAATGCATTACCGCATGACCTCAGAAAGGAACAACCATATCCTAAATTTAGACTCAATGTATTTAAATGGCTACGAACGAATGACTGTTAGATTACCTTGTCGGTCCTTACAGTCCTGTCTCTGCTGCATGCCTTTTACCGTGATTCCTTCTGTCTGCCACTGTAACTATCCCGGCAGCACCTATGTTCCAACTGTTTTGTATATTATATGCTTCTCTGTACACATTCTGTAACTAAGCTTAAGTTGTCTTGACCTCTACTGCGTCCGGCTACCTAATGGGTTTGGCGCGCAATACCAAATAAACAAACAAACAAACAAACAAATATGACCTGATTGTATTTGCACCACATATCCAAATTAAGAGATGTTGCGCATTAAATCCGGCAGAACTATTGCCTCTTCCGCAAGAAATTGCTTGTAGTGACAAGATGTCACATGACTGCCTCTATACCACAGAGCAAGAAACTAAAGGCAGAATTGACTTAAGTGATACATCGTTAACAGATCCACAAGGGGAGCTGTTTTGCGATGGCTCCTGCTTCAAATTTCCGGATGGTACATCCACTGCTGCTTATGTCATCACTACATTAAGCCCTATTGTGGAGAACAAAAGAATTCTGCATAACTCTGTGCAGGCTGCAGAGATTATTGCATTGACTCGAGCTTGTGGACTTCCCGAAAGGCTTAGTGTGAATATATTTACAGACAGTCAGTATTACTTTGGGGTGATTCACAACTTCGGTAGATTATGGGCAGGCAGAGATTTCTTGACCTCACATGGAACTAAGATACAACATGGCACTTTGATAGTTCGGCTGCTCTCAGCACTTGTGCTTCCTACTGAACTAGAAATAATGAAGTGCACAGCACACCAGAAAGTAACAGATGATGTGGGGAGAGGAAACACTTTTGCTGACAGGATAGCCAAACAGACTGCCACTGATTTGCATTCCGAAATGTATATAACAAAAGAAGTCACTAACACTTGTATAATTGTATAATAGACGAAGGAATTGATTGTATAAAAGACATTCAGGCTGATGCCACTCCAGAAGATCTTAAGCAATGGGCTGAGGGTTTAGACGATGAAGGTTGTTGGGTAGATAATGCAAAGCAAAGACGGGTGCTACCCTCTGACGTCTCTAAGAAGTCACACTACCAGCTGCACCTCCTCAGAGGTATTCTTCCTTTCCTCTCCTTCCCCCAGAAGCTCAGTGTCTCCAGAGCTCTAGTTCTGTCTAGGCTGGACTATTGTAACAGCCTCTTTCTAAATCTGCCCGCTTCTACTCTCCGCTCTCTGCAACTTATCCAGAACAGGTTTGTGAGACTTGTCCTTGGCCTCAAGCCCAGGAATCTTATCTCTCCAGGACTGAAATCTCTGCACTGGCTCCCAGTGATTGCAAGGATTAAGTTCAAAACCCTCTGCATCGTTCACAAGGCCTTCTGGGGCCTGGGGCCTCAATACCTTCAACTCTCTCTTCCTAAATATCTTCCTTATCGAGCTCTTGGCTCATTCGCCTCCAACTCCCTCAGGGTCAGTCGCTTCTCCAAGCAACAAGTTGGTGGTAGATCTCTCTCTTCGGCTGGTGCCTCCCTCTGGAACAGCCTTCCTGCCTCCCTCAAACTTGAGGAGAACCCTCTGGTTCTGGAAGCACCTCAAAACCTTTCAATTTGCTTCTGTCTTTTCTCCTCCTCTCCTCTGCTGACTTCCTGGCTGTAACTGGAACTGCACTGGCTACCTGGACACTCTCTTATCTCGGGCCCAGGTCCCTCCCCCACCAGCGTCACACACCTGCACTGCCCACTTGGCAACCCCCGCACCTGGGGACTGTTTCTGTATCCCTACAGTCCCCCTACTGATGCCCACACTTACCCATGCACTTGCCACATGCTGGTTGTTTATTTATTACTTATTGTTAGCATCTTTCCCATGTACTGCACTGTCCCTGCCCCCTTCCCATGTACATGCGCGATCTGAATGACACCTGGCCTAGTGAGATCGCTTTCCGTCCTCCCTCTGTTCCCCTCCCTTGCCTCCTCACGCCTTGAAACACTTGTGTATAGGCACGTTATAAATGCCATATCATATCATATCATACCCAATGCTTATGTCACTGCTATGGTTACGATGGCTCATGGTACAACTCATATACGTGCTATACAGATTTGTTAATTGTTAGAACCTGTCTGGGTGAATGTAAATATCTCAAAAACTGCTGAGCGATTGGTTCAAAATTGTATGGTATGCTTACAGCCTAATGTGGGGAAGGGTACATCGACACCATGGGGCAGTTTTGGTCCCCCCTCTGTGTCTTTTGAGGTTATACATTTTGATTTCATTGAAATGGAGCGTTCAAGGAAGTTGTTTCTGAAGTGCTGCGTCCCCTCTGCTCCTTGGAACACTCAGATATTTTGCCAATTGTAAACACTGGAGCACGCTACTTGACTGACTCTGCCTTTTTACCCACAATTCCAACAAAAGGGCCGAGCGCGCGCTTTAAGGAAGTCGCTTCTGAAGTCACTGTTACGCTGCGGCCCCTCTGCTCCTTGGAACACTCGGATATTTTGCCAATTGTAAATACTGGAGCATGCTACTTGGTATAAGGTTAAGGATACCTTTTACTTTCATACACTTGGACTGCCTTAAAAGAATATACATTCTAAAATATTATTATCTTTTCTTGTTTCTTTAGGCTGACTCCACCCTTTTACCCACAATTCCAACAAAAGGGCCGAGTGCACGCTTCTGTGCGTGCACTTCAAGGAAGTCACTTCTGAAGTCACTGTTACGCTGTTAAGCTGATTCAGCTGACAGCGCAACGCGACTCAACTTCCTCCCTTTCGAGTACTCGATTTGTCTTCATACTGTGTTCACTTTAGGAATTGAAAGGAATCTTTCAAGGTAGTGTTATATATACTCAATGTCTTGAAAAGGTGCTAGCTACAACCTGAAAACTAGAATGCCTTCTTGCTTAATGGTGACGCAAGCTTCTGTTCAGCTCAAAGCCTCTCCCCTGACACCGTCCCCACCGATAGCAATTAAGAGGAATATCTGCGGCCAACCTCCAAATGCCTTGGAAAAAAGAACTGCTCCTGGAGACATTTGTGAGTTTTATTCACCATGCACTTCTACTGACTCTTTTTCTGATGTGAATTACAGCAATAATGTGCCTATTAACCAAATTGTAATTAATTAATAATATATGTGGTCATAGAACCGAAGCACCAGCATCAGATGTAACGATTTCAGACACACAAATTATGGTGGTAGTTTTGAATGTTTTGGTTGATATACCTGGTGTAGACCTGACCACGCAAAGAAATGTAAATGTTGAGCAAGTAAGTCCTTCTATGAGCTCTAGTCCATCATGTAGCAATAGAAAGGATACTTCCCTTTATGAAAACAATATTTCCGCAGTTAGTGTATGTTCGAATAATGAAGAAATTGTGGAAATACCACCCAGAAATGGTGAAGGGTTGCAATCCCTAAGAAAATCTCTCTCACCAATTGCTACACCCTCACATGCGGCTGAGATAAGTCTATACCAGTCACCAAGTTTATTTAATCATTTTCATGATACACTAGCGGATAGCCCCACATAATTTTCTAGACCTACACCGAGAAATAAACTGGTATTTGTACCCCTTATTTGTCCCCTGTGTTGAAAGATGTGCCAGACAAGCACAACTCCTTGTTAGAAATTACTCTTAATGCTATGAGTACAACAATCATGTCATTGGTTAAGTTATTTGAGTCTCTAGATACAAAAATTATGCAACAAACCAAGAAAATAGACAAGATTACAAAGTGGATGAATGATTGGGATGAGAAAATAAATGTTAAAATCAAACGAGATACTGCTGTTGCCGAACAAAATGACAAAATGGCTGATTACACTCCTAGATGTGATAAACAACCTCTTGAACGAAATACTTCCATCCAAATTTGCCCGCTTCCAACTTTTGAAAAAATTATCTGGCCTAGAGATTGTGAGGAGGAGCCACATGATTTGCCATGCAGAAATGTCCCCTCACCAGTTGCAGAACCAGCTGTTAAAACAGGCCTGGTATACAATCTGTTTGACATTCAAACAACAAAAACAAAGACTCTGCCAAAAATGTGACAACGAATAATCCGACGAAAAAAACTAAGAATCAAAGAAATTCGATGTATAGCAGTAGTTCGAATGTCAAACAGTTTGTACAGCGTCTGACATCAGTTAAAAATTCAAGCTCCAATGTAAGGAAATTAATATGAAACAAATACAAATATCTAAACAAACAAGAACATCTGAGTAAGAATGCAAATACTGGCAAAGATTATGTTCCCCTAAATTATCTCATTACTATGAGAGAGACTCCTCTCATTCCTCAAGACAGTGAACTCAAAGCTAAACAACCTGCTGTTGACCCTGTAATTGATTGTACCCCTACTTTAACACATTGTTTTGATGTTGGGAAAAACCCAACAGACATATTAGTAAACATGCCCATTGTTACGCAATGTTCCAAAGAGAAAAAATCTGTTAACAGTGAACTAATAACTAAATCTATTACTTTGAATGATATACATGTGTGTAAGAATAAATCTCTCCTTTCTGATGAAATCCTTTGAGATGTTCAAGCAGAAATTTGAAGATCATTAGGAGAATATAAACAATTTAAAAGCTCAATTAGACTTCTAATTCTTCAAAATCTGCTTTGTCCCTCCATCAGGATACAGAAACTGAAGTAATATCAACCGTATAAAATTAATCCCTAGGTAATTTGGAATGCTTAATACAACCTGCCTCTCACATAATTTCCAAACTGAAGATGGCCTTTCAACCTACCAAGAGAGATGATATGCTATGCAACACACTAGAAAATTCTTCTACGAATATTAGGGCCGAAATTTATCATGCAATGGATGAGCACTTCAAAAGGAAAGAGCTGGCCACCAATATGACCGATATAAAGATTGCGGTTGCGACTATGCAACCAAAGAAAAATTCAAATACCAGCTTACCCATATTCCTACCTGAACAGAAGAAGTTGTTGCAACAGAAACATCAAATATCAACTAATAAACTGTCAAGACACATGCTCAACCAAAACAATAATCATCGATTTATTTAGAAATGTCGTGCTGCTCCATTCGAAACATATGACTTGTGTCAAGCTAGCGTCTTGGCAATTTTTGAAGACATACCAGATCTGAGTGACATCACTTATAATGACATTACCCAGGTTGAATTTTTAAACGATTCAAACTTATCTGTTTTTAGACTTTGGCTAAGTTCAAATGTGGTGCGTAACGTCCTATGGCAAGCGAGAATCGACCTATTTGCATTAGGTTTCATTCTGGCAATTGACCCTACAACATATGAGATGAAAAAGACCAATGTGATGAGGTCTCCTCTTCAGCACCAACGCCAAGAGTTGAAATTATACAATGCTAATGATAAGCGTGTCTCCCATAAACCACTTCAAGAAAACTCACAATCAAACCACCATGACTCAATAAACATTTGTTATACTTCATAACAACCTTTAGCGAAAAAGTCCACAGAATTCTCGATTATAAGCTGGAGTACCTGTGGCCACTGTCATCTGTTGAAAGACTGTTCGCATTTACTATCAAAATCCTACTTTCACCTGCAATTAAAGGAATCAATGGTAGACCGGCCTCAACCAAACCCATTTTTACATATGGTGAAGATAACCTTTGACAATGGTACGATGGCCCTAATAAATGTCTATTGTAACGCTATGGGATTGGCAGATAAGATATTCTTCATAGAGTTAGAGAAACTGCTAAATCTCATATCCCAAACATCTGAGGTGACGAATATTTTTTATTGTTGGTGACTTGAACCTACATTGCTTGGCAAAAACATCTAACAAGAAAAATATTTCATATGTCAAATGGGAAGAAATTATGGAAAATCGTAATTTACTGATGCACAATGGTTCTATCAAGAGTGATAACCCAGCACATTACACTTGGCAGAGAGGTAGAAATTCCTCCATAATAGATTACATGTATGTCGACAGTACCACATTTAGTTTAGTGACTAGATTTGAAGTGGTGCACTGTTCTAACAGTGATCACGAAATGCTCACCGCACACTGGTATTCTGACAGCGCAACATTGGACTCTTACATTACTAGATATACTCCGAAACTTAGTGTAAATAACTCACAAATTAGATTCCGATGGAACGAAAAGTTGTTAGAAAGTTTCAACAGAGACCTTCTGAGAACAAAAGCAGGATCCAACTGGGAGGACCAAACATACATCTCAGCTCTACATCTATATAAACTGAATCCCTGCTCCACTACCCAGAAGAGGTACACATTGAGATATAGCTTTAACAAAGAAATGCAACAGCGAAAAATAGAATTCCTAAAAGAGAAGAGGCTAGTCCTGCGACTACCTTGAAGTTCTTAGAGCTATAAAGAATACATACAAAAATTGGACTAGAGCCCACAAGACCTGGCTGTATCAAAATGACAGAGAAACTATGCTAGCAGCAGTAAGCTCTAAAAATATTGCCGAAATTTGGGGTCTCTTGAATACTGCAACCCACCTAACCCAGTACCCAGTCCAAATAAACGGAGTTCTGGAAGCTGATTGGATACTGCATTACACAACTCTCTACTCCAATACTGAACTGCAAGAGTTTGAAATTCAAAACTAAGTACAGAGCTTAGATCAAATGCAGATATTAGAAGAAGACATATTATACTTTATTAACCAATGAAGTAACTCCAGGGCCTGACGGACTCAGCAATTACAACCTTAAACAACACCCTCAGTCATGGGCTAAGATCTTGCATAATATTTGTATTCAAGTACTAGAAACCAACATCATTCCCGATTCCTGGCGAAGATCGGTAATAGTACCTATTTTTAAAAAGGGCGATCGAGCCTGTCCATCCGACTACAGGCCGATCGCCCTTTTAGATGTTCCAGGCAAGATTTTTGCCCGCTTTATACTGAGGGACCTTAATGAATGGATTCATAGATTCATAACCACCCATTACGTGAGCCCTGTCAGACTGGATTTATTGCTGGATTGGGAGCCTCAGTTAACTTATTAAGCTTGACATCTATTATAAAATATCATCAGGCTAGCAAACAATCATTGTACATTGTATTTGTCGACCTACGAGCAGCGTTCAACACATCATTACTCTTATTCACGCCCTTAACACTAATACCAGTATTCGAATGAGACGAAATCTAGAAGGTCTTATATCATCATCAATTAGCACCCATAGAGGGTTACGACATGGTTGCATTTTAGCTGCAGCGTTATTTCGTTTTTTCATAGCAGATATGTGCAAAGCTTTCAGTGAAATACAATCAGACGCACCAAAGTTAAATCTTAAAAAAAACACCTGCTCTTCTTTATGCAGGTGATTTGGTACTGATATCGAAGACTCCGGCTGGGCTACAAAAACTTTTAGATGCACTCTCTGACTGTGTTGATAGAAATCTATTAACAATCAACTTAGAAAAAACTAAAGTAATGATATGTAACTCGACCAAAAAAATCTAACTGCAGAAATCTCAAATGGACTATACAAGGGAAGCAGCTAGAATGTATCTGAGAATACAAATATTTGGTTGTTGTCATCTCTGGTACTACCAATATAGCGCAGATGACAAACTGGAAGACAAAATTAGATACAATGATCTCCCAATCACTTATCATTCAGGCCAAATTTGGAAAATGTTCCATTATTACAGCTTTAACATACTTCAGACAAAAAGTCACCCAATTCTACAGTATGGTTCAGAAACCCCACCAGTTTTTTACCAGAATCTGTATGGGAAAAATTTGAAGCAAAATTCTGGAGACGTATCCTTGGCCTCCCAGATTGTACACCTATTGCACTTATTCGTATTGAACTCGGATTAAGATTGCTATATGCCCGATACCTATGGCAAATAATACACTTGTTTAGAAAGTGCCTTCTAGCATATGATTCAGACATGCTGTTAGGGTCTTTAGCTCATTACCTTCTGCAATCTAAAGATAATTATGTGGAAAACTGGCGCCAAGAAGTAATAAATGCTCTGGCCTTAATAAATGCTCTGGCCTATGCAGATGCGTCAATTGAAGTACTAACACAAAATCCCACACATGTTAAAACAAAGTTATTCCAATGGGATTGGGCAAGAAATAGATCTACTTGTCTTCGGTACCAAGATTTTGATGGTAACGTTTTTATACATAAGAAATATAGTTCACCAGAATCCTATATGATTAAATCTCCATCCATGAGACACAGATCAGACTTCTTAAGAATAAGACTGAAACTATGGCCAACACAAGAAGTAAAATCATTCCATCACAAGAAAAATTCTGTTGAGTATGTAAAAATGAAAGACAAGTAGAAACTCTATGGGCCTAATTACGACCATGGCGGAGGACCATGGTGCTATTAGCACCATGGTCCATGGCGCTAAGCTGCCAACTCCGCCATGGTGGTTGGCGGATTTACCGCCCCATTCCGACCCAGGCGGGGCGGTAAATCCCCAATCCCCATTTTACCCTTCCCCATTCCCATTCTTGCCCCATAGGGTATAATGGGAGTGGGGAAGGCGTTAATTACGCCACCGTAAATTACGGTGGCGTAATTAACATCAAGGTCCCTTACCGCCATGGATTTTACCGCCTGCAAAAAGCAGGCGTTAAAATCTCCATGGCGGTAAGGGATCTCGTAGTAGGGCGGAGGGGTACGCCATGCTCTACGCCGGCGTAAACCCCTCTCCGCCAGGGTCCTAATGAGGCCCTATGACATTTAATAGTAGAATGTGAATCCCTATGTAATGAAAGACTACTATATTTAAAACCTCCACTGAAAGAAGATAGCAATGTAACTACGGATACTCTGTGCTTAATGATTATGTCCGGGTTATCCTTGAGAATTGGCTTTATTCAATTTTTTAAAAATATACCAGAGTTAAAAATCCATATGGAAGAAAATGAAATGAATTGTGATACTGTATACATTTTTATTCTAATGTGAATTTGATAAGTTTAAAATTATGTATAATTTTTAATGTTGAATTTTATGATTATTTTGTTTTCTTTTTGTTTTTCTCATTTTTTTAGAACTGTATGAAAGTTGTAAAGTTGACTAATCATAGCAAAAATATTTAAAAAAAAAAATTCAAAAGAAATGGAGCGTTGTCAGAATTACAAATATGTTCTGGTAATGATTTGTGCTTTCAACAAATGCGTCGAAGCTTTTCCTTTAAAAGATGCCACAGCAATGACGACTGCAAAAACCATGCTAAAGGAATATTTTCCTAGGTTTGGTTTGCGAGGGTCATTTGGTCAGACAATACTCCACATTTTATTGCTGCTGTTATCCTGCAAGTATGCGCGGGATTACAGCTCGATAAGCGATTCCATTCGGCCAGATACGCTCAGAGTGCTGGACTTGTAGAACGCCATAACGGTATATTGAATAACAAAATGGCGAAAATCTGCGCCAGTAGCAATTTGAAATGGCCAGATGCCTTACCGATAGCTCTATTGTCCATGCAGATGGCCGCACAGTCGAGAACAGGGCTCTCTCCCTATGAGATAATCATAGGGAGACCAGCCAATATTTAGAATGTACATAAACCTAAGTAGCTGAAAGATGTAGAGCATTTGCTCCTTTCTGAGTACTGTGACCAGTTAACTCAAAACTTGTACTTGATTTAGCAACAGGTGCGAGAAGCCCTCCCATTAAAATACAAGGGGCCAGGTCATTGACTCTGACCCGGCGACTGGGTGCTCGTCAAAGCATTTGAAAGAGCATCCTGTCTCGCACCTCACTGAAAGGACCGTTTCATGTCCTATTGGCCACACAGACCACTGTACGAGTAGAAAGAAAACTACACTGGATTCACGCAACTCAAATCAAGAAGATACCTTTTCCTCTGCCTCACGACGAACGAGAAGAGAAGGAAATTGTTCACTCTGTTCCTCATCACAAGTCTGTTCTACCCAACACCGAGGGTGTCCCGGAAATCCTTCCTGAGCCCATGGCGCCTGGGGTGACTGCCGCTTTGCCTTCAAGTTCTTCTTTGGATTTTTCTGCACCATTGAGCAATCTTGCTTCTGCTCCATCACTTCCTTCAGGAAGCGATGACACTCTGCAGATCACACTGTACCTGCAGTCTTGAGGTACGATCTGCGTCCAAGGAATCAGACTTATAGCACAGCATCGGCTGTGTCCACAAGGAATCATCGTTGAGCCAGTCCTGTATCACGCTTTTGCTGGAAAAAATAAATAAGAGGCAGGGACCGGCAAAGTTACCTTCAAGCAAGATAGGCCGTGTTGTCAGGAGCCACCGACGGATAAACTAAAAGAGCCTAACGGAGAGGCTTCTAAACGGACTCTGAGAAGCAATGCCCTTTCCTAAGTCTACTCATGCGGAACAAGCTACCGGTCTTGTGGCTGACAAAGAATCTGTTCATCAGAAATCATGGTCCCTGAGGACCCATTGTTTTTTAATCACAGTATTGGTTTGTTTAGTAATTATATTTGCGCTTGGGTTATGGTACATTGAAGGGGTGCGTCCGCTTGAGTCTTTGTTACCTACTGAAATTATTTCCACTGTATCTCCATTTTTCATGCATTTGCACACTCTTCCTCCTACTCGAGACTCCTAACATAGATAGGGTTATCATAATAACACTCTTCTATTGATCATGAGTGCGACCCATGCGATTCTAAACAGAACAAATTGCTGGGTGTGTTCACACTTGCCACAACACAGGGAAAAGGGGTTGGGCTGGTACATTCATCCTCTTCCTTTAACTACTGCATGCTACGTCTCACTAAGGGCACTATACTTTGGTCGTTGGAATGACAGTATTTCTGGGAACTTCAATGGGACTGATCTGAATGAATTTGAAGAACTAGTCCTGACTCCTTTGGGATGTTCCCTCTTTGCAAATAGGAGCAAACTCAATGTTGCTTCTATTAGGCCTTCTGATAGACTCTCTAGACATTTTCAATCACTGATTTCTTTCAAGATGGCTCCCGTAGACAACCGGGATGCCATGCCACCTTCCTATACTATCAATCATAGCCCCAACTCTGTTTCCTTCAGTATACAAAGAGATGGTTCTCAGCCAATGGGTACATTTGAGGGTTGTACTAACATCGCAAATCTAACCAGTGAGGAAAGACCTTTGTATGTAGGAGATCCCGTTTACTTTGTTTGTGGTGATGAAGCTTATCCTTGGTTACCTAGAGATTGTCAGGGTTCTTGTTATTTGGGTATCTTTTTACCATGGGTATTTGTGGCCAGCACCTCTGAAGTCTCTAGAGCTCGTCCAAGGCAGGATGAGAATGGTAACACTCCTTCACAAGTCGTGGGTGTTGTAACACAATCCTTTGTGCAATTTTGGGGGCAAATAATGAATTCCGAGGATATTAGAAGACTAGCAAGGGTATTGGAGAAAATCATCAACAGACCACTGATATACTGTACATCATGATGCTAGAGCAAAAGGCCATTAGATTAGTGGCCTTCCAAAATAGGTTGGTGTTAGACGTCATCCTAGCTGAGCGTGGTGGGGTATGTAAATTGGTGGGATCTGCGTGCTGTGTTTTTGTACCTGATTCCTCCCCTACCATATTCAAAGCCATAGAAAATCTACATACCTTGAGTATGGAAGTACATGTCCCCGAGGGAAACTGGAATCTTAGTTCTTGGTTCTGGGACTTGTTACGTTCATGGGGTTGGAAGCTCTTTGCAGTCCTCATGATAGTTCTTGGTGTTCTACTGTTTTGTTGTTGTTGTGTACAATGTCTTCCTGCCATATGTTCAATGTTAGGAGGATGTTGTGCACAAACTATAGCTACATAAGAACCAAAAGTACAGGCGTCCAAGACAACTGCAAATGCTTTTGTAATGAAGGATATTACTATCAAGGAACTTATGGCGATCGATATTTCTGAAGAATGTGATTCAGGATGTAAGGACATTGAGACGTGGGGTTTTGAGTAAAGCAAATGTTTGAGTAAATGCTCCTGGCTTAGGCCAAAAGGAGGATTTGTTAAACTGTATTCATATAATACTGCCTTGGTATGAATATTGGCCTAAGCCCATTCGCATTGCATGGAAAAACCACATTCGTGTTCTGATTTCTGATCAACTTCGCCGCCATTTTAAGAATCATCCGCCATTTTGATTTCGACTCCTGCTTTGTGTTCTGAAATGGTGGACTGTGTTTTTGAACTGAAGCCGAGCCGAATGACCTTTGAGTTGTGTCAACTTGAGGCTGACCGACAGCAGACTGTTTGTTCTATGCAAAGAAACCTTGTGACTCGTATGAACTGCAATCCAAGTGTTGTCTGCGCTCACAAGCCTCACCCTCATATAAACAACGAGACAATGTAGAATAAACTTAGATAGTGTGTTTTTGCTGAACTGCATTTTAGCGATTCTTGAAAAAAGGCTTACTGTGAATCAGAGAACCAATGGCATCAATGTAACTTCATGGACATGCAAACTTGTTAAATCCGTTGTACAATATTGTAATGTTTGACATGTGAACTGGGCATGAACCCTAGCATGTAAATTATTAGTTTGGGGAGGGGCTGGACAATGATTGGAAACTGTATAAAAATGTCTGTGTTAAGATGTCCAGCACTCTCACCCCTCACTGTGTCTGCTGGTACACACTGCTAGGTGTTGGCAGCCAGATAGCTATCTGTTTGCTTTGAATCCGTAAAGAATAAAAGATACTTGTATCTTTTCGATCCGTGATTGGCGTATTTCATTTTGTGGTACTAAGCCTCGATATTTCTTTGGTCTTTCAATAGAAAATCATCACTAGTTATGCCCTCTACCCTCTTCCATGCACTGGAGCTTAGCTCGCACATATTGGATGCCCTAGATATTTGCTGCAGTGAACTGAGGATAACTGCCTCGGGAGGGAAAGAGCAAACCTTTGCACGTGCGCCCTCTCTGGTTTTAAGTCATACCAATGCAGCAAAAACGACACCTGAGCAGTTGACCAGTATGCCTCAGGATCTGGAAGGGCAAGCCCCCCTTCTCCAAGGGCGTCAACAGCTTATCCCAGCGCAAATGGGCCTGTTTTCCCTGCCAAACAAAGTTAGTTATGACCGACTTCAATTATTGTAAAAATTCAGCAGGGACCCGTATGGGCATGTTGAGAAATGTATAAAGAAACCATTTTACTGAGCGATACACATCCAAAGAGGGACAAAGGCAAATGTATTTACCTCCCCAAAAGTGCATCCGTGCACGCTCACTTAACCTCATAGATCTCCTGATAAAGTTCCTTGTGGGACCTGGCTACCATCACACCCAAGTATCGAGTATGATCAACGTGCCACTGAAAGTTAAAATAATCCTGAAACCTCCCTGCAACACTAGTCAGGGGGAATAGCACCGATTTAGAGCGATTAATGTAGATTAATGTAGAATGTAATGTATCTCTCATTACAGATGACAAGTTTGTGTCGGGGTCCTTAATGAACAGAATGAAATCATCTGTATACAATGAAATCACCAGCCTATGCGTGAGTGCTGCACCACTCTGTATTCCTTGAACGAACCAGTTCCGTGAGCGGCTCCACAGCAAGAGCGAACAACAACAGGGACAGGGGGCATCCTTATGGAGTACCCCTCTCCATTCCAATAGGTGGCACAACCCTACTATTCACTCGAAGCTGCGCCATTGGGCCCCTATATAGCAGGGAAACCATGTGTATGAACTCCTCTCCCATCCCAAAGCACATCAGGGCAGAAAAAAGCAAAGACCACTCAATTGTGTCAAGCGCCTTCTCTGCGTTGTGAGAAACCTGAAGGTGTCTCACTTACTAGTCCCCGGGGTTCTGTCATCTAGGAGGCCAGGACACGCCCATCGCTATTGGATCCAGTTCCTGGGGGTGGACCATTATAGGAGGATCACCTGGATGGAGGGACTTCGGGGAGGGCAAGTGGGACACTGAAGAGTGAGACGCGGTATCCCCTTTCCTAAGAAACCTTTTCCCCATCCTGTCCAGTGGTATACTTGGAAACTCTAACACCCCTCTTTTCTGACACAAACACTTTCTCACACCGTGAGCGACAGTGGACTAATACCTGACATGTCCCAACACAAGGGTCAGGCAGAATCGGACAACTTCACACACCTGACTGTCCTTTCCCTTCCCCACTGCGATAAAAGGAGGAGCAAAAGAGCACACTCTGAGCAAGGCCGAATGCACGAGGAAGCAGCTACTCCAGGACGGCAGTTCAAATGGAGGTGAAAGGTGGCGAGACCTGAAAGGACATCAAGGAGGGAGTTACCCATGCCCTTTTCATCCCAGACCCGCGAAGCCTCCAATGAAAGAAACATAAGACCGGGAATCACAGCTGACGAATGGTGTGACAGATGTCAGCGGTAAATGGAACTCTCCTGCACTGATAGCCAGGGTGGGGAGACACAGTTGCCATCATGGTGCCGTCCTTGACTCCAGACGCGAAAGAAAAGAAAACGAGTTCAGCCCACCGGTGAGTCGGATGAACCTGATAGTGGGACAGGCCGGACTGTGTTAGACTCAAGTTTGCAGTGGCAACATTAATAAGATTAAGAGACATAGGTCTTTTTTGAACTAACTTGAAACCAGAGGTAGAGTGGTCCAGTGCCACGTGGGCGCTTGCTCCGAGGTCTCTGACTGGTACCCCTCTCCTGAACAAAGAAATGATGTTGAACAAAAAGGATAAAGAAACTACAAGTATCAAGAGGCCTTAGGTAAGGCCAATGTGAGGTGTCAAGGTGGTCATACATGGGTCAAGCAAAACCCCTTGTACATTTGAAAGTCCTTGACACATTGCAGAGGTTTTGATGATAATATAATTGCAAAGTGAAACAGGCGCTTGTGCCCGGCAGAGGAGAACGCCAGGTGAACTGGTTATTGTGAATAAACACGCCCTTGCCATTGGTTAACAGAGTGACCCAGCGAGACGTGATCGCCCTTCAGAAGACTTTCTTTCAACTTGGCAAGTGCTGTGGAAGGTCTGAGCCCAGATGAAGGGGACCTAACTAAAAGGTGGTTATTTTAAATGACTTTGAGACTCTTGAATATTGCAAATAAGGAAATTGTGATGGAAAGGCGATAGTGAACCCGACTGAGGGATGTCAAGAGAAAAGTTGTGAAGAAGCTAAGTGAACAACATTGTGACGATAAGTATGAACCCGACTGAGGGATGTCCACAGTGAATGGTTGGTAGGAGCCCGATTGAGGGAGGCTGATGAGTAAAAGGAGGATCAGAGTATCCAGATAAGGGGATCCAAGGGTGGGGGATAACCACCCACTGTAAAGATTAGCAGACAGAACTGTTTTTTTCTGTTGTTTTGATATATCAGGCCTCTCTGAAGAAGAATACTTTGCATGAGAAGAGACTTGGGCACAGAAGGCTCTGATATAAAGAAAATGAACTTTAAGCTCATGCCAGAAGCCCAGGAGTGTGCTGTGCTCAAGAGTCCAGCCTTGTTCCGTGCCAAAAAACATGTGGAAGGGAGACCCCAGCCATAACGTCCTGAATTTTCATTTGGTGAGCACTTCTTTCTTTTCTTGTGAAACATTACCTCCCACTATTTTGTAGCTTCGTGGTAAGGATTGTCAATATGTTATCTTTAGTATAGGCCCCTTTTATTTGACTAGACTCTACTAGGACTGTAGTATTATCATTTGATGGTTGTAGCTTGCTCCCATCTTAGATTTAGCGTTTATCTCACCCATTTTACAGTTTAATAAATACCCTTGAACTGTGATCACTTGTGTCTGTCTTGCTTTGATACCATGCTTTGCTTACAGCATTGAGAAGGACTGCTACCACAGAAGACTATTGATCGAGGACCAAGAGGAGGCCAGAAGATGTAGACCTCCCGGGAATAAAACCTGCTTGGTCAGCCGGCACTTGTCTGGGTATTATATCGCAAGCCTGCTAGCTAACACCCTGGCGAGAACTGACAATATTTATCAGGGAGATTGGGCGATATGACGCACCATCCTCCGGGCCTTTCCCTGGATTCAGGAGCAGGGCAACCACAGCTTCTTGCATGGACTCAAGCAGCGTGCCATCGCGCAGAGCCTGTTGGTACACGAGTACATTGGTGTCTGCTTCGGATGAGAAATCGGATGAGAGCCCGTCTGAGCTTGCCGCTTTCCCAGCCGGGAGCATTTTTAAAGTCTTATAGAGAAGGATCCAAGTACCCCAACCTCAACCACTTCGCCATATTGCCTATATGTTGGCAACCAGAGTGTGAGACACGTGCAGTACAAGTGAAAATACCCATACCAAAGAGAATCCGGGAGGCAAGGTTCCCATTGAGAAAGCCATAACTGCACACGAGACAGTATGATAGCTATTTGAATGACATCCTGGAAGAAACAGGACTAATAAATGGAAGGGAAGAATGGTGATGTCACATGAAGCTAAGCTGATGTAAATGGAAGCGATGCAGCGACAAGAGAATGCTGATATTATATAAGGCATCAAGAAAGTATCAAAGATAAATTACATTTTGGGATCAAGATGAAGAAATTTATGCTGCAGAAACGATGAAGATATCAAGTTGTTTTACACATGTACAGATGCAAGGAAACTCAAGCAGACAAAGTATTCTTGAGGCTAGCTTTACAGTGAATAGATTGCAGTATGTGCCAACATATACATATATATATTGATATTGAATTGAGTAGAGAATGGATGTTTACACTACGTATTATAGCAGAGCTGGATCAGAGAAGGAAGGCCTCTTTTCAAGTGTGACGCAGTTGAAAAAGCAATTGAATTACAGAAGCAGATCTCAGAAAGGCAAGGTTGTACGAGCCCCAAGAAACTAAGGTCTTATCAGGTTGGGGTGAGCAGACATTGGATACAGATCGTGTGAAAGAATGAAACTCCTGTTCAGAAGGCATGGACAAAAACAAGGACTACGTAAGAGGTCTATTAGAAAATAGTATTTTAAATACACTAGGGCTCAATTTTGTGGTCTTTAGTCACATGGAAGGTTGAAGTTGGACGAACACAATGGTCACACCAACACATGAGGGCAGAGCGTGCCTTCACTCCCCTGAATTCTCCAGAGCAAAAGAACACTCCCAAGGACAAGTTCAAAGCCTTAATTGACAGCAGACCACTGAGGTGATGATAGATGAATATGCTAATTTGTGGGAAGCTATGGTTAAGACTAGCTCACCAGCACCTGGAAGGCCAGCCTGTGTGCTACTAAACGTAGGTGGAAAAGTACTGACAGAGGTTAGAGTGCCAAACAATGGTAGGGGGCTGCATGATTAAGGGTTCTATAGTTTGTGTAACCAATGGAATGTTTATATTTGTATTAACTGCCGTTTATAGTGACCTGTTTAAGGGGAGGGCTTAGTTGCCCCACCTGATGTTAAGAAACCTATCACTTTTCTTCACTCTCTTAGATGAGTATGGATCATATACTTAGATGTTCCCTCCAGTCTTATCACTTTCTTCAATAGGTTTTTGTAGTTTGCCACGTAAGTTGACATTATTAATAAGTAGGTTAACATCGTCAATGATGATTTTTTGCTATAAAAGAATGCTTATTTTTAAGATGCATTGAGAGATCTTACGCTGAGACGGCCGTTGATGTCTGTTGTAGTCCCTGTTTTAGATAATTGATATTAAAACAGTTACCTTTTTGCCAACTACCTGAGGCGTTTCGATTATTGATGTTGGAGTAACTTCTGCATCCCCATCCATCTCAAGGGTATTGCTACCATTTCTTAAATGGCTGCTGTCCACCAGTTCAGTCTTTTGGATCTCTTGTTTGGATATCGGTTTACCCAGCCAATCCCTTTCTTCCTGCACTAGCCAGTACAACCCAACCTGGTCTCGGTAAACTTGAAGCGCACTCTGCGCCCTAATAGTCTGTGAGGAATACAATGCCTTGTAAAAATGTATGGGACCCCCATTATCTCTTCACCTGTTTGCAATAGACCCCCGACCTGGTCTACAATCACGGCTATGTGAGACTTATACGTTTTGGTCCTGACCAGATGGGCCAGCAGAGTACCCGTACTTTGACCCTCGCCATACCGTCTCATGGCTTCATTCCTATTAAGGAACTTGAACTCCCGGTCCGCTGAGTCCCTATAGAGCCTTGATTCCACCCGGAATGTAGCCTGCATCCCATCGCACGTGAGGAACCCTGTCCCCATTTCCAACTCCCTCAGCCGAGATTCTCGATCAACCAGCTCAGCCCTGATGATCTTGAGGACCCCTGATTCCTTTGTGATGCATGATCCCCTAATCACACATTTGGAATCTTCCCAGAGGGTGGATTGCAATGCCAGTGACCCTTTGTTTTCTTGAAAAAAGAAGATAACTCCCACCTAATTTCTTCTCGATACACAGTGTCACGCAAACTCTCATTCTTGAAATACCAACTTCTACCCCACTGCCATTTCCCTGGGATGATAAGAGTTGCAATCACAGAGGCATGCAGAAAGCGTATGTGCCAGAATATCACATTCAGAGAACCATCAAGGCACCCCAGCGGAAGCCAGAATATAGTCAAGTCTAGAGGTTGAACCATGTTCTGAGGACCTTAATGTGTACCCCCGTATGCCGTGATGAGCCCGCCAAACATCCACCAACCTCTCATTCGCACAGACCTGCAGAAATTTACTGGAGGCCTTAGTTATGCAGCTGTGGGGACCACCTTTCTTGTGAAGTGTGCTGTTCATAACCGTGTTAAAGTCACCAACCCAGTATACCAAGCTCACTGGATGCTTTCGTAGATGAGCCTCTATTAATTCAATTGACTCAAGGGAATCCATGTTAGCGCCATAATAGTTCACAAAGGTGAATTTCCTCCCCTTTATTAGCCCAGTCAGTATCAATACCCTGCCCTCTGTGTCCCTGACCATCTCCATAATTAGAAACCCCACCGCCTATTTGATGACAATACATGCCCCTCGAGAGTATTTGGAATATGGGCAAACATACCGGTGGCAACCCCATTACTTAACAAAAACAGCCTCACATGTGGGTGAGAGGTGAGTCACTTGGAGAAGTGCTACATCTAGGCAGTGTCTCTGCATGTATAACAGGACCGTTCATGTCATGGAGGAGCAGGAGGGATGTCACTCTCCCAAGCTGCGGCTTGGGGCCGGAGTGTGTGCGGAGCAGCAGGTGTGTCTAAAGACAAGAGAACCACAGAGGTCCCCGAAATGAAGACGGCCGATCGGGAGAGCTGTGGTTGCTTGGAGCAGAGCAGCAGAAGCTCAGAGAGAGAGAGAGAGACCCAGATGGCGAGAGAACCAGAAAAGTCCCATAGATGCTGAGACGCTGAAGGGAAGAGTCACTTTACTGAGCAGCACACGAGAAGGATGCAGAAGCCACCAACAGTAGCTGGTGAGCCTCAGAAGAGACACACGGCACTGGGGTACTTCCTAGCATTAACAACTCACATAATTAAGTTATGGGGAGTTTAAGAGTAAAGTAGAAGAAGGAGGGGGAGGCAAAACTACTTTTGTGAAGGCCCAATTCAACCCCTTAGTTGGCAAAATATAAGAAGGCACAATTTTCCATTAATGAGAAGTCAATTTTGAAAAACCTGCAACCCACATTGCCAACAGCTACGAGGTTGTCCAGAAGGGCACATTTCTCAATTTCTCAGAAGTCAACTTGGGGAAACCTGCAACCCATATTGAAACTAAAGAAACTAACTATTGTGATAGGAGTTTTCTTCTTGGCAGGATAACAAACCATTTAGAGTTATTCCTGGCAGGTGAGTAGACCAGGAGAGAAACAGTTGATTGCAAGAAGTGTGGTTGTGGTAAAAAGATATTGTGAATAGACATTTATTAGTATATCATTTTGACAAACTGTTGCAGCAACAAAAGTAGTATTTGGGCTATCCTGATAAAAGCATTTCATTGGAAGAATCATTGTGATGTAATAAGAATTATTTTGAAACTTGAGAACGACATTGTGTGGAATACAATAATTGCCTTTATTTATGAACTAGTGTTTGTGGAAGAGACACTTGACTTACTAAGAAGGATATTGCTGAAGAGAACTATTGCTTTGGTTTTTGAATCAGTGCTTGCGGAAAATGCATTTTCTTTGCTAAGTAGAATAGACACAGTGGATGGAAAAGACATTTTGTGTAGAACTGAAAGGATCTTCATTGAATCAGAACTTGCTCAGGGGTATTCCTGAATTGATCCAGGGGAAGGGAGCTAGACCCTGGTCACAAGTAGTATAGTCTAAAAATTATCAGTTTGAAGTTTTGCCATGTTTTGTTGAATGGAAGTAGGACGAATATTCCTCGTACATGTATGTTGTATGTTTTAGTGTGAGGTTCCGAAACTATTGGACACTAGGTCATCTTTCTTAAGTTTAGTTTGCCCAGTAGGGCTATTCTCGTTAGGATAGGGAAATATGGGTATTTATCTCACTCCTATTATTTAAATAAAATGTCAAAAATTAAGAAAACTGTGCCACATTTCTGACCCCTCACAATAGTGAAGAATTAAAGTACTTCATTTTCTGAGCACACACTGTATTACAGGGTCTGTGGTAGAAACCATGTAGTTATGGTTAGGTTGGCTTTGTCATAGGAAGAGCAGTTTTTGGGTGGCTTTGGCGCTGTTCCACAAATCTCCACAATACTTTGGAAAGAAATGTACACCCCACTTCCAATATTTATATAAACCTTGTTTTTGTCAAGGGGCATGGGATCAAAGTTGTAGGGTGGGTTACAAACTTTGCAAAATCCAGATTGGAAACAAATTTTGCTCACAGCTACTGCCCGAACCGCTGGAAAGATTGCCACCAAACTTGCACAAGGAGTGGCTGCCTGGTCCTGAAAGCGTGCTTTTGCAAATTTTGTGTTAATCATCTAGTATATTATTTAACAATGGCCAAAATACACATAAAAACTAATTTATGATATCTTGATTCGTTTTGCAGACTCTCTTCCTGATTGGGTGTCTGTGGACACCTTTGGAGCAATTAGGATGCTATGTAACATTTGCGGCCCTCTCGTAAAGGTGCTGATTGATCAATTGAGAAATTGAGGTGCGTCAAAACTTTTGAAATGGATGCCATGTTGGATTGCCGAACGGCACCCATAGTTCACGAATGTCATAGTAAACAAATATCAGAAAACTCATCATTACACTTGTCTTAGTAATGAAACAACATTTAGGGAGGTGAGGAATGGGAAGGATGGAGTGGAATATGTCCAGATGTTCAGGGACATTGCTGTGATGTTCGCTCACTTGTGAAATGTTCAAGGACATGCATGCATGTATATGCTACAGAGGCGGCAACGAGCTCATAACGCTGGCGCCGTTCAACAAATCCACACAAAACATTTTGACCACAATATAAACCTGCCTTTGAATATATTTGCTAAATTTGGTGTGGTTTTGACAAGGTGGGAGTCAAAGTTGTGGGGGTCAGGCTCTATGAAGAGCAGTTTTGGGGCGGCTTATAACTTTGACACTGTTTGGCAAATACGCACAAATCTCTGTAAAAGTAATGTAGATCTGAATTTGAATATGTTTGACACCCACCAGTATGCGCTGCAAATAAAATGTTTGTTAAAGAACCGTTAAAGTTCTCTCATACATATTAAAAGTGGAATTGTTAATAACTTACATACAGTGTTGGAACATCATGAAACATCTTCTTTATAAAAATGGTTGACATTCAGTGAATACATTTTGTTAAAGGAACATTATGGATAAGTTGCTCCAATTAAAACCTTCCAAATTTAGAGAAAAAAACTTAGTTAGAGGGACATTATGGTTGCAGCTTAAAATTGAAAAACCAAAGAGATTTCCCAGTTATGGCAAGTTATGCAACCATAACTTGCGCCCCTGCCATGCACTTCTCAGACGAACACCCAGGACATCAAAGATGACATCACAAATGACATCATGGATGACATCACTGATTACATCACCTATAACATCACTAATCTGTAACAATACTGATGAAAGTCCTTAAAAGGGGTTATGTTTAGGGTATTTCTACCAACTTATGAAGGGTGATAGATAAGCTTCTCATGAACTATTCAATGCATCACAACATGTATTAATTGAAACAGAAACTGTCTCTTAAACATCTATTAATAATATAGCAATATAAAAATATATTAACACGGGCAATGGCTGCAGCATGGACTGCAGGGTCTGGTTGGATTTTGCCAGTAAAATTATAACTCCAAGCCTATCAAAATCTTGAGTAATGTAAAACTTTGAGCCAAGGTCTAAGTATACAATAATTACTAGACACAGGTGTTGACCTACAGAATAAACTTAGAACATCAATGCCTGCAAATCTGATGCACACACTGGGAAACTGTAGTAAGGGAAAAACAAATACCATAAGCATGGAATAAAACTAAAATTAGCGTTTGTCATCATGAAAATAAAGTATGAAAATTGTATTATTTTTCAGGGAGGGGTCTGCTCACTGTTTCATGTAAGTGCACCGTGAGCTTAGGCGAACCTCCAAATAAAGTATGTTGAAAACATTGTGCAATGTTAAGGACTACATATATAGCACCGTTAGTGTGTGTATGTGTATCATGTTTTCAATGCAGTACATCCAGGTCCAATTCTGTGCTTAAAATGCTTACTGTCAATAAAGAAAAACTATTTCCCATGATATGTGATGTCATTGATGATGCAATTTGCAATGTCATCTTTGTCCTGGGGGGATAGTCTGAGCAGTGCATGGCAGGGAGAAGGGTGAATTAAGGTTGCATAGCTTACCATAACTGGCACATATCTTTACTTTTTGATTTTGCGCTGAAACCATAATGTCCCTTTAACATCGCTTTTCTCTGAATTGTTACATATGTGCTTGCATGCACTGTTTTCTTTACATCCTCATCCCTTTATTTCTTCATCACGCAGAAACCTACCTGCGCCTATGGAACCCTATGCCCAACGGTGCGGCCAAGGGAGTGTGCCTAAAGGGAAAATGCATCGAAGAAGCCACGCCAAAATGGCCGGCTCCAAAAGGCTCATTCTTTAAAGTCCCGATCCGGTCTTGTAAGTGCATTTCGTTGTGTGTCTGCATGAGATTTTCTATAGAAATCCATTGGTAAACGCCTGAGTTTTAATTTTTTTCCTCCACTGTGCCTAGTGCATCTGTACAATTGCATGCAGGGGAACCCACAGCATGTCAATGCTGACGTTGCTCGTCCCCTGCATGCAATTTAGATGTTGTGATAGTTACCAAATGCTCGTATTCAATAGAATTACAGAACTTATACATGGTCGTAAAACGTTGCACCACCATGCAGTTAGCAACAAAGAAAAGAAACTCATTTAAGCCAAAAGGAAGGCTTTTTCAAACAGACCTTCACAATAACCCAAAGTTATGATGTTAAGTACAATTCTGACACGTTTATTGGATAATACTAGCTAAGCCAAATGTTCAGAAGTCATTTTCAAAACGTCCTTCAAAATGGAAAATTGTACATTACCAAGACCTGCAGACTTCCAGATTGTGCACTGTGATGCTGGAAATGCATGGGAGGGACCGGGCCTCCATGTCCTTGTCCTGTAGTCCTTTTCCATTTGTGTTCTGTATTGTTTTCTGCCAGGAGTCCATGTGGGACTCTTGGTAGTGCAGCTCTTCCCATTTTTGGTTTGGTGCACAGACCCATGGGATACCCTTATGGCACCCATGGGTGGGAGTACAACCCTGTGTGTCTAGTGTATGTTATTGGGCACCTGTGTGTGGCCCACAGAGCAGGGTACAAGCTGGTGGCAGCTCCATGCTGAATCTGACAGGTGTTCTGAGTATCCTCCGTTTTGTGATACCCAGGCCCTGCCATTGGAATCAGTTGATTCCTGATAGGAAACAAGATGGTCCCTGTGGCCTCTTGCTTTCTATTGCCTGTTACCTTGTTTTCCCAAAGTCCTGGGAAGCCCTGCCCCTTCCCACTGATTGGCTGTTGGGTGCAAGTTCCATATATGGTATTGTAGTGAAGTCCATGTATGAAACGCAATGACTGAGACAGCCCTACCCAAAACTGGTATGAATGCAGTGTGTAGTGTTGAATGGCTGGGGGCTTGTCCCAATACACATTCCTTGTTGTGAGTGTCTGAGAGGGAGGAGAATGGCCTGAATGCACTGTATGCCTGATTGGCTGACTGACTGCTGAATGGCCTTATGAGTGATTGGTTGCCTGAGTGTGACCCAGCAGAATGAATGGGAGACCAACTGGTGTATCTGGGGGCCTCTCACTGCTAGAAATCATTCAGAAGCTGAAGTTGATACTTGAAGCTTATCCTTAAAGCCAAGCTGGAAGAAGAACATGTGCTGCTGCACTTGCTTCGACCCGATCCGAAAGCTGTCGAGTTCATCAAGGACTGATCTGAGAGAGGACCTGGTTAGGCGCCCTCTTCCCGAGCTCCGAGGGACTATCGAGCACCGCTAACCTTCGACGAAGCTCCCTGGAAGAAAGACCCTCGACAGGCTGCTGACCAGAGACGCGAACTACCGAGGAGAATGAAGAGAATCACCAGACATTCCATCCACCATCGTCGATCATGGTTTACAGGTTTGTTATAACCGCTGGAGGCCCGTCGAAGCCCTGTTGCCCAGAAGAGGGCACCGCTTGATGCCGTGCCATCGACGACAGGAGCCGCAACGCTCCATTGATTAAGACATTCGAATCGAAGGAATCTCTCGATTGCACCGACGACCGCTTTGTCCCGCAGGAGAAATCGAGGCCATCAACACACTGAGGAGAAACCGCCAGTGGGTTTCCCGCCACCCAAAGACCATAGAGATGCCAGACGACTCAATGGCCTTGCTAGGCCACCGTTGTTCATAAACTCTTTGCATTCCTGAACTATCGACATCGAGGTGCCCTGCACGCCTCATCCCTGCAGGACGTCTTCAACTCATTGTCGACGAGCACCGCCGGACCGAAGATGCTGCCTCGATACCACTGAACTTTCCATCGACGATCCTCAACACCAAGTTCACTTTCTTTGAGGCCTATCGGCAATCTGTGGCTCCTGCTTTAAAGGGAGTCACTGAAGAAGGATCCATTGACGCCTCCTCAAGGAACTCTGCTATTCCAGGTACATTGGGGTGGTAGAAACATTTTAGGAGGGAATAAGACTCATTGAACAATATATGGACTGGGCTTGTAGTATATCTTTTATTTTATAGGTTGCTCAGTTGGGGGGATCTCCACACAGAACTGTGTCTAGTGATAGGGGCCAGTATTCTGCCAATTGTCCTAACCAACTGCTTTTCCTCCTATGTCTATTGTTGGTTACTTTTATTAATTGATTTGTGTGACATTTGACCAGAGTACAGTTGATGCACTTTAATGAAATCTGATAATAATGTTGGTACCACTTAGAACTGTATATATTTGCCATTGTAGATTAACTGAGCACAAAGTAAGTTATTGTGATTGTGTATCTAACCTTGAACCTTAATTATATAAAGACTGTGTTTTAACTAATACAGTGTGTGGACATTCCTTTGTGGGTGCTTGGGGACTGCACTATGCTTAAGAACCAGCCTGCATCACCTCCAGATAAGCTAGGCCTTGATTGCTCGACCATAGCTACCAAATAGAGAATCTTGGCTGGGGTCCTCTGTGTCTCTCCTCTGCCATATAGAGTATAGACACCCCCCTCCAGTCTTTACACTGGTGGCAGCGGTGGGATGCTTATGGTTTTAAGAATCATTGTATAACCTTGCCACTTACAAAATATCTACACTTTGTTAAATTGAGGTTTAGTTGTGTACTAGATAACTGCATTACAAGCAATGGAGTCTATTGCAAATGGTAAATTGACTCGGATAAGCTCAGAGGCTCTCCAGGGTGCTTGTTAAGCCAGGGAGTTAGACTACCAGATTGATTGTGAAGCTTTTGAAGGGGTGATGCAACCAATGAGGCCCCTGCCCCTGGGGTTGCCATTGAATCTGATTCTGGGAATGTCACCACTCCTGCTGCCTCTGTTCCGAACCCCAGCACTGCTCTTCAAGGGGAAGCCCTGAAGATTGAACTTTTAAAATTGGTGCTACAACGGGAACAGTTAAACTGTCAATACAAAAAGTTGGAACCAGAAGCTGAGTTGAAGAAAGAGGAGTTGGCACAACAAGTAGCGCTCAAAGATAGGGACACTGAGCACCAGAGAGTCCAGCTAGCGAAAACTAGAGGTGAGACTTCAGCTAAACCAGTTGAGAGTGTCAGGTCCCCAGCCACCAAGTTTATGAAAGATTTGGTTGCTGTGTATGTGGATGGTTCTGATATCCTACAAAGGATTGAAGTGTTTGAAATGGCTTGTGCAATTCATGATGTTGATAGGAGACATTGGGCTTGGTGTTTGTTAAGCAGAGTGCCTCAGACTGGGTCTGACTGTATTCTGAAACTGAGTGTGGAAGAAAGGGGTCAGTCTGAGTGCATAAAGTCTGCTTTGATTGCCAAGTTTGGCAAGACACCTACCCAATAACTTAAATGTTTCAGGGATTTTAAGAAAAGAGAGAATGGGGGTAATTAATAGAATTCGGCGCACAAGTGGCAAAAGCGGCTGGCGCACAGAGTGCACATGCAGCAGTCTTCCCTGGCCTCGAGGTCTCGCAGGGATGCAGTCATGGCCTGTTCCAACTCACTGCGAGTTGCCTCCAGGCACTCAGCCCCCCTCAATGCCCTGCGCATGGAGTTCTCCACCCTGACCATAGTGAGCCGTGCCTCCTCCGCCGCTGCGGCTCCGCATCTATCCGCTTGCACAACCGCTACCACACGGAAGACACTCGCAATCCAGGGTCCTCCTGCCCTCCGGCCGACGCCTGCCCCTGTGAAGTTAAAGGCCCTGAGCCATCATGACTCCCACTCTGAGCCTGCTGCTGACCGTGCATGTGCCCTGCCGGTCGATGCCTGCACGTCCTCCTCTTGCTGGGGTCCAGTTGTTGGGTTTGGCCACCCCTGCTACACCTCTGTCTCCCGACTGTGGCAGGGATGTGTCCTCCACCAGCCTGGCCTCTGGTTCAGGGGCAGCTCCACAGGGTGCCCAGGTGATACTTGGGCAGGAAGATGGCACAGAGGATGACTGGCGCATAGGGGGTTAAGTTGAGGAGGAGGTCACTAGAAGATCCAGCACATGGAGGAACCCAGCCTGGGTGACCCGTCCTAGTAGGCCGACTTGGTCAATGAGGTATTCGAAATGACGTGCATTGTCCTCACGAGAACCCTGCACGTCATCCCGAATACCACGTTGATGCAACGCCACCCCAGCTAGGACAGGCTCAACCCGGTCCTGGATTGCCACGTCCGCAGGGAGTGGAAGGCCAGTTGTTGTTCATGCATCCCTGAAAATGGGCCTGGACGAAGGCACCCCTGCTAGTGCGGGATGATGCAGTCACAGGATCGGGGACAGGATTACACACAGGCACCTCCGCAGGAGCCTGTGCTGCCTCCTGTCCCTGCTCCTTAACTGCACCTCCCGGATGTGCCCTTTCCCCCCTCCCCATGCCCTGCAGGCAGCCCACACCACAGGGAACTACCCTACACCCCTGGGCATGCCCCGCAGGCAGCCCACACGGTACCATGCACTCGGGAGCACCAACACATGTCCCCTACCCACCCCCATTGACGGGCACCTGCCAGCAGGCACCGACTCATGTCCCCCAGCACCCCCACCCGCCCCCATTGACGGGCACCTGCCAGCAGGCCCTGACTCATGTCCCCCCGCAACCCACCCACCCCCATTGAGGGGCACCGGCCAGCAGGCCCTGACTCATGTCCCCCCGCACTCCCACCCACCCCCATTGACGGGCACCTGCCAGCAGGCCCCCGACACATGGCCCACCAAACAACATGTCCTAACAAAACAGACCCATGGCCCTAATGCCAACGCAAATCCACCTTGCCCCCCAGTACAAGCATGCAACCATCCACAGCACCCACGCCCAAATTACCCATGCCATGACAGTCTTAAAAGAACCACCATGCCCATGCATGAATGCACAACAGAGCCACACAGTGGCAACAAATGACTGAGGCAATGTTCACCGAGATATGCACAAAACCAATGATAGAACACAACACCAATCATGAAGTTAGAAAAAATGTATTAAAAACATAATGAAGTAACATAGAGGAAATCAAACTTGAAAATCAATATAAAATGACAGATATAACAAAAAGAAATGGTAATCCAAGGAAAAAACAATTAACGTCATGTTGAATAAAAAAGTGGTCCATTGCCAATGTCAATATGAAATGAATAATCCAAATGAAAGAAAACCATGGCACCTCCACGGCAGCCTGTGCTGCCTCCTGTCCCTGCCTCTGGACTGCACCACTAGCACCAGTGGAATGCCCCCCTCCAGGCCCCGTGCGTGGGCCTTCCACGGCCTCCTCCTCAACCAAACTCCCCACCAACCTGGATGACTCTGTGCCATCTTCCTCCATAGGTCCCTGTGGGGGCTCAGCTTCCCCTACTGCTGCTGAGGAGTCCACGTCCAACCTCCGCCTCTTGGACCTTCCCTCGGCAGCTGCGGCCGTGGACGCGGCACCAGACTCCTCACTCCCGGAAGAGATGACAACGTGGGAGGAGAGCTGGCCTTGCGTCTCTGGCTGGTGGTGGGATCCCTGCCTCTGTGCTCCACAATACCTTCTCCACCCTCTTCATCAGTCAACGCTGCAGATAGGGAGAGACAGAACACAGGCATCAGGGCACTGTACAATGGTCGGATACACATGTCACAGTTGCATATGGGTGGCAGTGTCAAACTTCACAGATGTAATCACACTCCCCAACACTCATATCATTTGAACCCACACACATGCAGAATTTGACAGGAATCGTGCAGCAGGCAGCAGCATCCATACGCACACAACAGCATGAACATCCGAAGGTTAGCATGACATCACAAGCAACATGGGGAGTGCCGAACACATCCACACGCGCCAACAGACAGACATGCATCTGTACATCTCCTCTACCTGTCACATTGCAATCATCGGCAACTATGTCACATCGGCCAATCGGGTTCAGACATGTCTGTGTCACATGCATCCATGTCGTATCACGGTCGCACACGTGCAACCCACACATGCACATGTATGCCGTGCACATACATGAAGGTGTAACCAGCATCCTGTGTCAGACCCCAACCATGCCATAGTACATACACATAAATACCAACATGTGTGCATCTCCACATGCAGTGGTGCATCATGCTTTGGAACACATACACCATTGATGTGCATCACTCATGACAGGACTCACATGCAGCACGGTCATGTCCCTGCACATACACATCCATACATGGGCCTGCACACTCCTTGCACACCTCAAAATGCACTGCGTCCAATAAGTACGCATGGACACTTACCTCTCGACCCTGGACTGGACTCCCTCTGGAGGACCTGGTGGTGAAGCGCTGGGTTAATACGTTCCAGGACCCTCATGTTGTTGGTGGTAAGTGGGACCCGGCGCCTCACTGCATGCGTTGCTCCCAAGAGGCGCCAGGCCTTCCGGAGGGTCCTGGACCTGAAGTCCTCCCAGCGCTTACGGACGTGTTGTATGTCGCAGGTTGCCACCCCCTCCGCGTTGATGGCAACCACAATGTCCAGCCAGATCCTCTCCCGTCAATCCTTGTCGGTGCATCTTCTTCCATAGAGGGCATCATAATGCCCCAGGACTTTCTCCACTAGGATGCCAACCTCTCCTGCTGAGAAGTAGGCAGCCCTCTGCCTCTCTGACTGGGGGTTGCCAGTGGTGTCTGCTGGTGTTTCCCTCGACATGGCAACTCCCGAGGCAGGTGTGGGTAGGCAACAGGGTCCTGGGGCTGGGCTGTGGAGCGATGGTACAGCAGTCAGGAGTCTACTGTTCCAGCAGGGGTGGTCACAGCAACGGGACCCCTGCAAATGGCTGATGTGCAGGCACCAAATGGCAGGGCACATGGTCAGCAGGCAGGCAGGCAGCAGCAGATGGCAGGTGGGAGTCTGCTCAGGGGCCTGGGGGGCAGGATAATGGCCTTCTGGGCAGGAGCGTGGTCTTCCGTGTGCTGTCGCGTGGCCAGCTTGATACGGAGTGATTTGGCACATGATAAAAGAGCAAGTCAGTGAGTAATTCGAGGAAAGGCCCTTAGCGCGTAAGCACGTATATGACGTAACACGCGCAGGTGTTTCCCTCAGCACGGGTGCATCCGCACGTGCAAAAAAATCACGTCCGTGTGTGGATGCGTGTAATTCGAGGGAAGGCCCATAGCGCGTAAGTGATGTTATGCGTACGGGTGTTGCCTTCAGCACAGGTTAAAGGTGAGCGCGGTCCAGCAGACCACTGTACGTGCTGTTCGTGGAGACCGACGCATGTGTTTACTCTACTGGAATAACACGCGATTACTTCACAGTGCCTGAAGTCCGTACCTCTTCTTTTGGTGGGTTGTTGCCTATGCGCACAAGCGCGTGTGTTTTTGTTTTTTTTCCACGCAAGGGAGGTGGTGAGTCGCGTACGCTTTTTTCCCACTGTGGTTCCCCCTGTGCATGCGTACCATTTTCAAGGTCATAATAGCCCGTGTGTTCCATGCGTATGTGTTTTTTGTGTTCCTTGGTGCCACACCGTACTGCTGGAGCTAAAATTCATGCATGTGGGCTACCGGGGTCACATGCACAATATATATATATTCTTTTCAATTTCCTGTTCTTATATTTTGTGTTTTTCTTTTCTTTGGGGGGGGCCTGAGCGTTGTGTGACCCGTCATTTTTTCTCAGGGGTCACAGCCAGTCTTGCAGGGGCACTGGGGTACCTATTCCATCAAGTACCCTGCCCCCTTCTAGCCAATCGCACAGGATAATTGTTGAGTGAACCTCCCATAGCCTATTTTCCATCAGTGCCATGGTTGGGAGGCCACCAAAGGCTAAGGGTGGTAACGTTGGGCGTCCTCCCAGGGCTGGGCATGGATGGGCACATGGGCGCAGAGACCAGGGAGGACATGGAGTCCAGTTTGGCCAGGGTAGCTACAGGGGGGGAAGACGCAAGGGTGCCACTCTGGGACGGGATGCCTAGCCACGTGCTGGTGCAGACATGCCACCACCCTCTGTGGCTCCTGGTGATGCAGCTGTTGTATCACAACCTGGCGCCCATATCACCCAACAACAATTTACATCTGCTGTCACAGGCCCACCAGTGGTGGTAGCTGCAGATGCAGCTTAGGGCACCTCCACCCGGGCTCTGGGTCGGGCAGCACATGTTGCGTTGTGTGACAAGGACTCTTAGGACGATTTCCATCTTTTCCAGAGGTTGGGCTCATGTGCGTCCACTGTGGCTGTGACTGTGGCACACGTATCTGGGGCAGTCATGACATCTGCTGCCCCAAGCAGCTGGGTGGTGGGACCTGCATGTGCAGATGCAGCCAACACTACCCTGGCAGTGACTCAGACCCAAGCCAGACCTTCTGTCCTCATACCAACACCCACTGCCTTGGTCCGGTCCATCAGCGCCACTGCCTCCACTGATCAGGGCCACATTGCCCCCTCAGGGTCAGTACCACCGGCCAAAAGGAGGAAGCGTGCTCCTGCACAAAAGGCTAGGACCCCAGACACAGCTCAGGCCTCCGGCCCATCAAGGAAAAAGCCTGTCTGCAATCAGGAACTGGACTTCCTTGTGGACTACGTGTCAGAACACCAACGCAAAATGCTTGTGGGCCCACAGTGCCATACAATGCATCACCAGCATTGGGTCCACTGGCAGCATGTTGCGGATAGTGTGACATCCATGGGATTCCAGGTGCGCACAGCTCAGGACTGCTACAAGCGCTGGAATGACCTCAGATGCAGTGCTAAGCAAAAGCGTGCCTCCAATTACACCATGTCTCTGGTGACAGGTGGTGGGCCACCACCAGAGGAGGATGAACTCACTCAGCATGAGGAGATCACTTCAGAGTTCATCCCGGAAGAACAAATCTGTGGAGTTGGAGAGAGGATGGATTATGATGCATCATCTGGTGAGTATTGATGCGTCTAACTCAATGACATGTGTGTTTGGCATGTGTGACCCGCCCAGCTACAAGTTGGCTCTTTCCTATCTTCAATCTCCCTCTCCACCTTTGTTGTTCACCAGGGGTCTGACCTCTCGGCCTCAATTCATGGAGAACAACTGGCAGCTCTTGACTACTGCATTATCATTTTTTGTATGAGCTCCGGGGCTATGCTGATGACAACCAACTCCTTTCCTGGCTGCCCTTGGCCACCTCTTGTCCCTTCCTTATTTCTGATAGCCTCATTGCCATTTGCTTTTGGTGGACTACTAACGGTCTCTGTCTGAATGCCAGCAAGACTGACATCCTCCTCATCGATACACCTGTGCCATCCTTTGCCATCAATCTCTGGCCAGCCCCACTTGGCCCTCCTCCTGCCTCCACCTGCAAGGCCAAGAACCTTAGGATCACCTTTGACTCAACACATTCCTTTTACACACACATTTGTGGCGTATCTTTAGATGGATTAACTTCTTGCTCCACCTCCTCAAGGGTACTGTGCCTTTCCTAACATTCTCCTACATGCTCACAGTCTGCCAAGCTCTGGTTTACTCAAGGTTGGGGTACTGTGACAGTCTCTTTCAATATTCAACCTGCCTCCACACTCCACCCTCCACCACTAATCCAGTACAGGAATGCAAGACTTATCCTTGGCCTCAAGCCCTGGGATCCTATCTTTCCAGCTCTGTAACCCCTTCATTGGCTACCAGTGGATGCAAGGATGTTACTTCAGACCCTCTGCATTGTGCACAAGGTTTTTTGGGACTGGGTAGAAAATACCTTCAACAATCCCTCTACCAATTCTTCTCCTCTTGAATCCTTTGCTCCTCTACCTCACACTCCCTCAAGGTCAGTCGTTAATTGAATAAATAAGGTAGGAGCAGATCTGTGTGTACAGCTGGGAGCTCACTTTTGAGCAGCCAACTGGCCACGTTGAATCTTGAGGAGAAATATATCTGCTTCTGGAAGCACCTCAAAACCTTCCTACTTGCTCCTGCATTAGCCCCTCTTCTACCCAGCTGAACAGTTTTCTCTGTTGGCACTGTGCCCCTGCACACACTCAGAACATCGGATCAGGCACCTGCTCACCCTGCCTCCCTGCTGCACTGCCTACAGGCCTCCCATATCAATGGGTCCAGTGCGTGTACCCATACAGTCCAGCACTCTTTGTCTGCACTCATCAGATTTGCCCTGTCCAAATCATCTTGCACTTGCCACTTCCTGGCTGCACTACCACTTTTTGAATGGACATTCTATCATTGGACTTCATTTTCCTTCTTTGGTCTCCTCTGTTTGGCACGTTCCCCTTCTCCCCCTTCCTGTTTCTTCAACCCTTTATCCCTTCTCCAGCAACTTGCGTGTTTCAATGTCACTGTGCCCAGTATGATAGTTATTTTGAATTCCTTTTCTCCTTTGTTGCCCTCCCTTTGCTTGTTTGCGTTCTGAGCCACTTGTGTACGAGTGCAGGCTTGATGAGATGTCACATCATGTCATACACATCCTTTTTCCTTGGTGCTGTGTGGCTCACTCTGAGTGTGCTGATGGCAGTGGCTCCCCATGCACATATGTGCACGATCATGTTACATGTGCATTGCATGTATGCCCCTAGGTGTCCTTGACCACCTGCTCATTGTTGTATTTGTCAAGGATGATCCAAGTGTCATGTCATTTGGACAGCCATGTCATGCTCACTGTAGGTCTGTGTGTCATCACGCATGACTTTAGGCTGTGCACATCTGTATCATGGCCATGGCTCCCCCTGATACAGGCCCACAGACTCTTTTCAACTGGTGTTGTCTTCTACATGCATGGATGTACTATGGATGTATGGTTCCTCACCTCTCCTCCATCATGTCCACTTCTCATCGGCTCTAGTGACATTAGAATGATGAAATGCAATAGACGCATGCCTACACTGTCTGGCAATGCACAGTTCTGCGTGGAACATGTCATTGCCATGCAGTGCCTCCCTGCTATTGGCCAGAGGGGGGGTGTTTCATGGAAACCATGCTACCTGGTGCATGCCATTTGCACATGATGGCTGCAATTGCCGTTACACTGCCATAATGTTTGAATATTGCCATCACTACGTACGTCTTGATGTTGTAAATTGAGGGGCTACACATGCACTGCAACGCACACACCCACTCCTGTGCCAAGTTAAGCCCTTCAACATGCAATCATGATGGTTCTGTGTGATGTTGACCTGACATGTATGTACCCATGTCCCTCCTCTCACAGTATGGAAAGGCACTAGTATAGGTGCCTCCTATGACACACGTACTGTGCATAGTTGATTGTAGTTGAGTGCTGCACATGAACATGCATGTTACATGTATCATGGTGTGTTAGGTTAGATTTCTAGCTGTGTCTATTTGTGTGCTCACAAATGCTTAAGCTAGGTGCCGACTATTTGTTCCCATCTCTCATTTTGGCATTGGATATATGCCTTCTAGAGGTTGTGTGTGATGCAGGTGATGTGCAACATGAAATACATGTGTTGCATTCACATTTTGCACACATCCTTTTCTGCTTTTGGGATGGCCTTGCATTGCAATGCCACTGGATGCATGTTGGGGTTTGAGTTGCCTGTGACATAGCTGTTTCATTATTTGTCTGTCAATGTTGTGAACTGTGTGTGTGTGGTATGTGCTACTGACATGCGTGCCCTTGTTTCTTTTCTTTATGTTGTAGGTGATGACGCACTGGCGGCAGAGGATGAAGATGACATCCCAGACATGGTGCTCAGTTCACATGACCAACCAGGCACCAGTGGTGGTCGTGGGGTGGCAGCCCACGAGAACCCACAGGTGCTTCAGGCCATCGTGTCCAGAGCTGACTCTGAGTCAGGCTCTGATGTATTCTCTGCCCACTATGTTGAGCCGGATCTGCATCATGACGTGTTGTTGCCGGTAAGTAATCCTGTGTTGGATGGTCTTCTGTCTGAAACACCTGCAGTAGGGGGCCAGGCAGGGTTGGAATGTCCACCTCTGGTGGTTACGGGTGCACGGTCACACTCGATACCAGTTGGCCATGTTCCTGGGGCATCAGCTCGACGGAGGGATGCAGTCCTGCAGCCGCGGGCGGCACCAACCCAGCAAGGACCACGGCTCCTTGGGCCCAGCAGGTGTGGTGTCCGACAACACGGTGGTCATGTGTCACCGGGGTCAACTGAGTGGGAGCGTTCCATGATTGCCATAGGACAGCAACAGGGGGGAGCAGTTGAGATGATTACTCAAGGTATGGAAAGTGTGGCCCATTCCATCCTACCCTCTGTAAGGCAAATGGTGCTCCATCAGCGGGCTACGCAGTTCATGTGCCACTCACTCAGGCTGGTCATGGCGGCGTCTGACAGGGCGCACTGGGCTGAAATAGTGGCTCTGCGTGAAACACTTAATGCTCAAGCAGAGGCACACCGTGATGCCCTGAGGGTTGAACAACAAGCCCTCCGATGTATTCTAGCTGACCTCATGGTGGATGAGAGTAGGCAGACAGAAGACAGGATGGTACAGCTTGAAAGAACCATCTCGGCTGAACTCCATGCAAGCCGGGAGTCACTCAGTTTGTCATGTGAGGCCATGCAAGCAGAACTCTGTCTCACACGTCAGTCCCTGCAGGAGGAAGCTCGTGTGACACGTGAGGTAATGCATGCTGACCATGTCTCATTGCCCGCCAGGACCTAGCTTACCAGACCTGCATGCTTGCTGCCATTGAGGGGCAAGGTGCGGCTAGGCGTGGTGAGTCAACTGCACCATGTCCACCTTCTGATTTAGATCCAGAGGATGACGATGACAACCTGTCTCCCACATAGGTCGGGCCGTGCAGGCGCTGAGCCCAGTGAGTTATTTTTTTTACCTTGACATCTACACATGTGGTTGTTGAGGTGCACCCTATACCTCTCCCCTCCTGGGTGCCCCCCCATCCCCTGGGTCATATATGGCCATTTTTGATTTTTGTTTTTTCCTGAAATATCTATATTTTTTTTCAGCAGTTTTCTAAATAAAAATATTTTTGATTTTTCATCAAAATTGTATGGTTTTTGGTAAGTATGTTGGTAAGTATGTTATCTTTTTATTTTCATTTTTCATTCTATTTTTTTTCCTTTATTTTGTTGTTCTTTTGCAATGATTTCACTTTGCTGTTTTTTTTCTGGTTTTCATACATTTTATTAATTTTGT
Organism: Ambystoma mexicanum; assembly: GCF_040938575.1. NCBI lineage: Eukaryota > Metazoa > Chordata > Amphibia > Caudata > Ambystomatidae > Ambystoma > Ambystoma mexicanum. The sequence goes on from NC_090933.1 coordinate 600,333,278, forward strand.
TTTTCTTTCTTTCATTACTCTTTTCATTTTTTATTTCAATTATTTATTTGATTTAATTTGTATTTTCTTTGGAATTCTTGTCTATTGTGCATACATGTGACAGTGTGGTGCTTTGTGGCATTGGAAGGCATCCACTGTGTGTTCCAGCTGGGCCCATTCAGGCTTGTCTTGTGTATGTGTTTTGCTTGGGGTTCTGACACATATGCTACTCCTGCTTCCCTTTTCCATGGGCTCGCAAGGATGGCTCGGTGTAACAGCATATCACACATGGGCATTGGGCTTCCGTCATATCTGTGGCCAGCCTGCAGTTCTACTTGTGTGTACACCCCTAGTGGGTATTCAAGATGGTTTCTCCAATGCATGTCTGGACTTCACTTTGGTGAGCATTATGCTGACTGTGCATTTCATCATGTTGCTTGAGATGTTTGTTATGTATTGACTGTCTATGTTGATGCACTTCCTGCTGTAGCTGGTACCATGCACCCTTTGGCTGCATACAACACACTGATGGTGGGAGGGGCCCATGTGCTGAGAATGTTGAATTGGGACAGTTTCCAACCAGTGATTTTGATAGGCCACATGAAGGCTGCATGCGGAGTTACCCCTGTCACCACGTATTTCAACAACCACCCATTCCTTGCTAGCAGCACTTTGGCCATTTTCCAGCCCTGGCTGGTGTTTGGATGTGCCATCTGAGTTATGACTGCATTGTCCGTGATTTGAATTTACTGTTTGTGTCCTGGACCTGCTCCTCCCTCCCACTGTTTGCACTTGGCCCTTGTGACAAGCCGGCCAACCAGGATGATTGAGCCTGCCACCACTACCAAAAGCCCACAAAGGTGGCCGTGTCTAAACCTGTCCACATGCCTTCTCAGTCACTTGAATGCAACCTTGTCTCCCCTGCCCCTGTCAGTGTCCCTCTGTCTCCCCCCCTTCATCATCAAATCCCCTACTCTCCTGCACCATCAGGTTTCCCTCTGCCCCCTGTGTGTGCTTTCTTTCACCATCTTCCCCATTAGTCATTTTGAGCTTGGCCCCTCCTCCCTTCTCTGCTCCCTCTCCCTCTCCACCACCCTTTACCCTCCTCCTTGTACTCTGGCTGTCATTTTCAACCACTACCCCAATTGCCATCGGGCATGGTGATACGTAGGCACTTGTTCTTTACAGACATTTGCCCTTCTGCCTCCATCCTTCCACACCCCACCTTCGACATTTTGAGTATGATTTTGCCAGTTACTTTTATCATTAGTCCCTCCACCACTGATTACAGGTCATCTCTTCCCCCTTTCCCTTCTGCCTTTCTTCTCTCCCTCCCCAGCACTATCTTGATTCTTTGTAGACCTACCACAGTTTGTCACTTGTTTTGTTACTCTCCTCACCTCTTCCCTCCTCTTCCCTCACTCACCTCCTTATGTGACTCCTGCAATGCGACTATTGCCGTCAGGCATAGGAATGTTGATGCTAGTTATGTCATCCAACATTCCCTCCCTAGACTCTCCCTTATTGTTCCAGCCACTTGTAATATGTAGTTTGCGTTTTCAGTTCATTATCACACTGTTGACTGTTTGAATGACATGCAGGAATGTACCGTTCTTCTCATTTGTTCCCTTCCTCATTGATGCGCGTGGATGAACTTTGTGTGTAGGTCGTATTATGGATTTCTATGATTCAGTAATGGGTCACTGTCTGCCATTTCCAATGTTGGGTACATGATATGTTCTGCTGGTCAATGTCTGATGCAATGTAGTGCTTCATTTTGAGGTGTCAGGGGATGGGTGTGGTTTGACACACAGGGGGGTCCTTGGTGCTATGTTCACATGTGCTGTGTATGGGACACAGGCACTCACTTCATTTCACATGCATGTATTCTAGGCATGTCCCTGCAGACAAATACACTTAGGCAACGGCCCCACAACTACATTGACACCATGCAAACGCGTGCACCCAGATTGCCTTCTCAAGCATGCTGTGTCACGACAATCCATGTTCACTTCCAAGTCATTGATCGTGTACATGCATGACAGGGTACTATTTGGTTGAATGCCATTTTTTACAATGATGCAGAAGGGTTTTCACCAATGCAACGCACACTCACTGTGCTGTCCAGTGTGCAGTGTTTGATATGGCAATTTGCAATTGTCCAATGTGCATGGCAACAGGTATTCTGACTTTTGTTGGTTGCACCACTGGTGGCATGCATTTGTGCCACCGTTTTCAGGGTGTGAGGTTTTGGTCACTCATTTGTTCAGATTCCATGTCAGGTATAATTGTATAATTGGTATAATTGTCTGGTGCCTATTTGCATTTCTCACGTGGCACTTCATGACTATTGTGTCATGTGTTGTGCATATGGTTGGATGTTTTGCTGTTGCATACCATGGTATGGTGTAGCAGTCAGGGTTCAGGAGTGTTGGGAGGGTGTGGGTGGCATACCAGTCCTTTCATGTCCTGTTTAGCAAGGGGGTGGGGGGGAGAATGCCTTGCATGTGTTCCCTTTGGTCACATGGGATTGGTTGTGTTTAATTAGCTAGGGATGCACACAATGTGGCACTTCCGTAGACACATTCTCAGGGTGGTAAGGTAGTGACAGTTAACTGTCCCTTTCTCATCATCGATTGTGACCTGGTATGTGCCTGGCCTGTGTGCACTCTGCAGAGGTTGGAGTTTAGGTGAAAAATATGGCCACAAGCTGGGTACAGGCTGCCTCGCCACATGCCCTTTCCCCTCCCAATGCGCAGGGGCCGTGTGTGTGGTTGGGGATGTGGGGGCACCATCATGTCCACCCGTACGCCATGCCATGTTTCAACGTTGTGCAGGACACATACTGCCACAATGATCCTGCACACTACGGGGGTGCATATAGTAGCTGTCCACCAGAGCGGTCAAGTGAGCGGAAGCGTGACTTGAGCACTCCGAATGTGCGCTCCTCTATGGCCCTGGTTGCAATATGGGCTGCATTGTATCTTACTTGGGGTGGCGTGGTGGGGTTCCGTATGGGCGTCGACATGTAGGTGCTCAGAGGGTAGGCACTGTCCCATGGTAAGGTGATAATGGTTGTCATTAGTTGGGCTTGTGTATTTGTCTGTGTGTGACATGTATGCATGTGCACAGACATTTGTACTCACCTAGGAGCCATGTGTCGCCATGCTTCCCAGCTTCCAGGGCCCAGCTCAGGGCGGACATTCTAAATATGAAACTATCACGGGTGGATAGTTTGCATAGACAGAGGTGATGATTCCCTTGGCATTACATACCACCTGCGCGTTGATGGAATTCCAGTGCTTGCGGTTTCGAGAGATGTGCTCAGTGGCCCTAGGTGGACGTAGGGCCACATGGGTGCAATCTATGGCACCGAGCACTTTGGGGAAGTGTACCACCCTGTAGAAGTCCAGGACCATGGCCTGCCTTTCTGCAGGTATTCTGGGCATGTATATGTGCCTGCGGACTGAAGGGTGCGCAGTGATGATTGCCAACACCTTGTGTAGGCAACATGACTGCGTGGCCTGTGAGATACCCCCAACTATGGCAGTTGTCCGCTAAAATGACCCAGGGGGCAAAAAATGCAGTACATTGAGCACCTTCTGCAAGGGGCTCAATGCTTGGGAGCACAGTGTGGGTGATGTGAGTTCATCCTCCCACTCCCTGACCAGCTTTAGGATGATATCAGGTGGAAACCTATACCTGCCATAGACCTGGTCATCAGGCATCCCAAAAAGGCTGGTCCTGGGCAAAAAAATGCAGGGCCTGGCTATTCTCCTCCTCCTCTGGTGTCCCACGATCACTGCTGCGAAGATCGGGACATTCATCGTAGCTGTATATGCTTGTTTGTTGTTTGCGTGCACTTTTATGCTGCGCGGGGGCGCTTCCGCCTGCTTTCGTGTGGCGGACGTAATTATGCGTGTGCGTGTGTATTGACGTGCGTGCGTTTTCCCTATTTGATTCCATGAATACATGTAGTTTGTGTGCGTGTGGGCTTTCCGTGTACTTCCCAGCGGTACTTCCCCGGTTACACCCTTATTTTTACACGTTGTTCCCCATTCTGCGTGTTCCGCCCCTTGTTCCGCCCCCTTTTTGATGTGTGCGCTGACGTTGTGCGCTTTTGCTGTGCACGTCATGCACGGCGTTCGGGATGTGGAAGTGACGTGTGCGCCAGTGTGCGCCACGTGTGGATTTGGCACACATCCCAGAAAATACATGTGCAGGGCCTTCCATGAATCGCACGCGTGCAATTTGCATGCGTGCGCCAGCTTTTTCATGCTTGCGCCAGCTTGCGCCACTGATTCCGGTGCACATTTATTCCATGAAATACCCCCAATGTGTCTTGCGTTGACTGGGTGAGTGCTGCACATATGAACACAATGGGGTGGATTGATGGATAAAAGGTGAAAACTTTTGTAGAATTGTCCCACCTTTTGTTTTTTGAACATTTTTCTGAAGCCTGTTCACCAGAGCTGCGTCAGTATGTTGCTGACCAGAACATTTTGGCTCCCTTTAAACTGGCCAGGCTGGCTGACAAGTGGGTCTCCCACAGGGTGTCCCCTAAGGACTCAAGTGGGAAGGACAAGGACAGAGAAAAGGGTACCTCTCAGAAGGCTGACGAGTCCCACAAGCAATCACTGTTGGATAAACCAAAACCTTCCTCTCCTAAGACCCAAAAATTGAGTGGGGATAAATCCTATGTGGGTGGGAATATGAGTAGTGGCCCACCTGCTGCAAAGCAGGCTCCCAGTGGTCGCAATACCGTACCCCACATTCCTGGCACTTGTTGGGACTGTGGTGCTCTGGATCACAAGAAGGGTGACCCCAAGTGTAAAGGTAAGGCACTTGGAGTCCAGGCTGTCAGCCTGAGCTACCCTTACCCCATGCCTGAGGTGGAGGTCACTGTCCTCCCCTCCTCTACAGGGATCACATTCAGTGCTCCTGTAGAGATTTCCCTAATGTCCCTTGGGGCCTGGGACCAGTACGCAAAAGTACTGGTGACAATCCCACAGAACACCCGTAGGTTTTTGAGAAGTGTCCTCTTGAATGGCCAGCCTTCTACTGGTTTGAGAGACACTGGGGCAAGCATGACAGTGGTGGACAGGACCCTGCTCAAGCCAGAGGACTATAAGTAGGTTCTCCTCTGAGAACCACCAGGTTAGCTGGTGGGCCTCCCAAATTATCGCCTGTAGCCTTAGTCACACTCATAATTGGAGACAAGACAGCAAAGCTTCCTGTCCTGGTTCAGGACAATGTCCCTGCTAACATTCTGTTAGTAAATGATCTAGTAGAGTTGGGGTTGATCTCTCATGGTCTCCCCATGACTGCTGCTGCGGTTACTAGGTCACAGGTGACACAGGGTCTGGCTGTGAGTCAGGTACCCGAGCCAAAGGCAAGGCCTAAGGCAAGAAGATGGAAGAACAAGAAGGCCACCTATGTGAAGGGTGCTGCTTCTGTTCCTGCTGTTCCTACAGCACCCATTGGGTCCATGCTCCGGACGTGCTGGTTCCAGTAGAAAACCCAGACTCAACTCATGAGGGAGAAGAGGCAGAAGACCCTCCTGCGGGAGAGGTGCTCAACCTGGAGGACCACCCCGACCTTCAATGCCTGCTGGCTGAAGGGGGACCCTCCCAGGTGGACTTCTGTAAGGGACAGAGAGAGTGCCACTCTCTCGAGGGTCTGAGGAAACAGGCCCTGTCCCAGGCACAAGGAGAAGTGCCTAGGACATTCCAGATCTATTGGGAGGGTGAGCTCCTTGTTAGTGAGTCCACTAAGCCTGAACCTGGTGCCCTCAAGAGGTTGGTGGTACCCCAGGTTAACAGGCCCTTCCTGCTGCAGTTGGTACATGAGGTGCCCTTTGCAGGTCATCTTGGTACCAGAAAGACTAACCAGAGGCTCTCTGCCCATTTCTACTGGCCTTGATGGGAGTAGAAGTGGAGTCCCACTGCAGGACCTGCCCAACTTGTCAGTTGTCTGGCAAGACTGGAGGCAGTGGCATTGCCCCACTGCAGCCATTGCCAGTGGTTGGCACACCGTTTGAGAGGGCGGGCAGCGACATTGTCGGTCCCCTTGACCCTCCCACTTTGGGTGGACATCGGTTCATCCTGGTATTGTTTGATCATGCCACCAGGTACCCTGAGGCTATACCCCTTCGGACTGTTACTGCCAAAGTGTTTGCCAGGGCTCTCCTGGGCATTTTCACCCAGGTTGGATTCCCTAAGGAGGTTGTCTCTGACAGAGGATCCAACTTCATGTCTAGTTACATGAAAACCATGTGGAAAGAGTGCAGGGTAACCTACAAGTTCTCCACCTCTTACCATCCCGAGACCAATGATCTGGTTGAGAGATTTAATAAAACTCTCAAGGGCATGCTAGGGGCTTTGGAAGAGCCCCTAATGAGGAAATGGAATCTCCTCCTGCCAGGCCTGCTGTTCGCTTACAGAGAGGTACCTCAAGAGGGTGTTGGTTTCAGCCCCTTTGAGTTACTCTTTGGACATCCCGTGAGCGGGGCCCTTGCCTTGATCTGATGGGTCAGGCAACAGAGAATCTCAAGGCCAGCCAGGAATTGAATAAGTACTGGCATGATCTTGAAGCCTCTTAAGTGGATTGGACTCCAGGCCAGGAGATCCTTGTGGTGAGTTTACCAAGCCTCGAGCCTTGGCAGACAAATGGACTGGACCCTTCAGGATAATCTCCAAGATGGGCAAAGTCAATTATCTGGTTGTCATGGGAGTCTCTGCTGTAGCCCCTCAAGTATTCCACGTCAACAGGCTCAAGCCTTTCCATAGGCGAGCGGAGGTCTCATGTCTCTTGCTAGCTTCAGAGCAAGAAGAGGATGAGAGTGAGCCCCTTCCTGATTTGCTGCAGAGCAACCCTCAGGGCGGCTCAGTGGAGGGAGTACATCTCTCTCCAGATCTGACGACAGAGCAGTAGAGGGCCTGCAGGGCTTTGCTCCGGCAGTATGCCTCTCTGTTCTCACTGACACCAGGCCTTATACCATGGTGTAGGCATGAAATTGACACTGTTTGTTTGTTTGTTTGACATTTATTATGCGCACCAGACCTGAGGGTATCAAGGCACAGGCAAAGTAAGAAGTCATTCAGCTTGGTACATAGGTTACATTTGTTACAGTGGATACAGGGTCAAGGGGACACAGTTAGTTTGATACATAGGTTACATTAGTTACAGTAGATACTAGGTCAAGGGGACATATTTAAACTAGGGATAATCGCTAAATGCCAGCACTGACAGATAGCTGCAGGAGCATGGTCATGATTATATAGATTACTATGGAGGGGAATAAATAAATCAGCAATATACAAGAAGAAGAGCAAATATTTACAGGATATGTAGTTTGCAGTATACACGGTCGTCGAGCAGCTAGGCATCATTTTCTCGGAGCCATGTGTTCAGATTTAGCCTGAATTTAGTGAAGGTTTGGTTCATTCTAAGTGTAGTGGGAAGTGAGTTCCAGAGTTGGGCGGCTTTGACTGGGAAGCTGGTGCCCCCGATAGTGGCTAATTTAAAACGAGGCACTTGGATGTAATTGGAATTCACTAGTCTTGTGGGTCTCGTAGAATTCTTCCTGAAGAATCTTTCTGCTAGATATAGAGGAGCTTTATTGTTTAGGCATTTGTGAATGAGGGACAAAGATTTAAGTTTAATTTTCCCTATGGTTTTCTTCACACTGGTGACAGTGTGCCTTTCAAAAGCAGGTGCTACCGTATGTCACATACCGTTAAGAACCACGTCCAGGCTCAGGTCGCCAAGATGTTGGATCTGGGTGTTACTGAACCCTCAACCAGTCCAGTGGTCCTCGCCCCAAGGCAAGTTCCCAGGCAGGTACCAAGGATTGGAGGTTGTGTGTGGAATACCGAGAAGTCAATGCCGGCACCAAAACGAACACACACCCATTGCCAAGGGCTGATGAGCTTGTGGGCAACATAGGTGCTGCCAAATTTGTGAGCACCTTTGACCTTACCTAAGGCTATTGGCAAATAGCTCTGATGGACCATGCCAAGGAAAAGACAGCGTTCTCAACACCTGAGGGACTCTACCAGTTTAGGGTCATGCCTTTTGGGTTGAAGAATGCCCCTGCCACCTTCCAGAGATTGGTCAATCATGCGCTCAGTGGGCTGGAAGCCTTTTGTGTGGCCTACTTAGACGACATTGCCATCTACAGTTCCACCTGGGAAGAGCATTTGACATATCTGGACGAGGTGCTGCAGGCCTTGAAAAGGGCTAACCTCACTATCAAGAGTTACATTTAGAAGTATGCCCAATAGCCTGGTAAATTGAATTTAGAAGTATTCCCAATAGACTCGCTGGAAAATGGATTTTAATAGTGCGCCCAGTAGCCTCTTTGTGGAAAATCGAATTTAGATATGGGCCCAATATCCTCTGTGAAAGCTGCATTTGAAGTGTGCCCATTAGCCACGCTGTGAAAGCTGCATTTAGAAGTGCTACCAATAGCATCTGTGAAAGTTCATTATAGAAGTGTATCCAATAGACACTCTGGAAAGATACATCTAGAAGTTTGCCCAATAGCCTCTCTGGAAAAATGAATTTAGAAATGTGCCCAGTAGACGCTCTGCGAAAATTGCATTTAGAAGTGTACCCAATAACCTCTGCGAGAGTTACACTTAGAAGTGTGCCCAGTAGCCTTGCTGATAAATTGAATTTAGAAATGTTCCCAATAGCCTCTGTATGGAAAATTGCACTTAAAGGTTCGCCCAGTAGCCTCTCTGTGGAAAATAGAACTATGAAGTTCACCCAGTACCCTATCTGGGAAAGTTGCATTTAGAAGTTTGCACACTGAAAGAACATATAACCATTCATACCACACCCCACGCTTACTCTCTCCTTTACATCACCACCCAAATAGAACACAGAGATACTATGACACCATTCGGTATAACTGTTCTCATACGAACATTCCGCCGCTTACTCCACATCACCCTATGTAAACACTGCTGGTCTCACACCCCCAGCCAGGCGTTTTCCCCAGGCCTAACGCAGCCACATCCGTTCCGGATAAATCCTGCCAGAACGAACACATTCTCCTGATCTCTCAACCACCACACCTACCGATAAGAATCAGCTATTACACGTGTACCGCACGAGCTGCACACATATCAGGTGCACACACGCACCTTCTGACTCTCCCTACTCTCTCTACTGATCTGAACTTCGGTTCCCAAGGGCGTTCAACCTACCAGCGCCTTCAGACCATACCAATGGTATATAAGGCGCTATATAAGTGCAAAATAACAATAACAATAACAATCAAGGCCACCAATTGCCAGATAGCTCAGGGGAAAGTCACGTATCTTGGTCATGAGGTAGGAGATGGTCAAATCCAACCTCTCCCCAGTAAAGTACAGGATGTACATGACTGGGAGACTCCCACTACTCAAACCCAGGTGAGAGCCTTTTAGGGCCTCACTGAGTATTATCGCAATTTCAGGGTTGACTATGGAACCATAGCTGCACCTCTGACAGCTCTGACCTCACCGAAACAACTTAGGAAGGTTAAATGGACTGAAGACTGTCACAGGGCCTTTGATGGCTTGAACGAAAGTCTGTGTATGACACCTGTGTTGTGTGCGCCTGGCTGCAGCAAACCCTTTATCGTGCAGACGGATGCCTGCGACACCGGAACCGGAGCTGTCTTGTCCCAGTTAGATGACAAAGTGAGAAAACATCCGATCATATTCATCAGTAGACAACTCAAGGGTAGAGAACTTAGGTGGGCTACTGTTGAAAAGGAATGTTTTAGCATAGTTTGGAGCCTTAGGCATTTTAGGCCCTACCATACGGGGTCTACCTTCAAGGTCCAAACAGATCATAAGCCTGTGAAGTGGCTTATGCAGATGAAGGGTGGGAACCCGAAACTGCTCAGGTGGTCCATTAGCCTGCAAGTGCTAGACTTCACCATAGAGCATTGACCAGGGAAGAGTCACGATAATGCAGATGGCCTTTCCAGAAGGTATGTTGACCGTCTGGATGAGGGTGTCTATCTCGTGGGAGATTAGGCACCCTAACCTCAGTCTGGGGGGGTTGACTGTGATGCTGGAAATGCATTGGAGGGACAGGGCCTCCCTGCCCTTGTCCTGTATTCCTTGTTCGTGTGTTCTGTTTGGTTTCTGCCTAGGAATCCATGTGGGACTCCTGGCAGTTCGGCTATTCCTATTTTTGGTTTGGTGTACAAACCCATGGTATACCCTTATGGCACCCATGGGTGGGGGTACAACCCTGTGCCCCTAGTGTATGTTTTAGGCACCTGTGTGTTGCCCAGAGAGCAGGGTATGGGCTGGTGGCAGTTCCATGCTGAATCTGACAGGTGTTGTGAGTATCCTCCATTTTGGGATACCCTGGCCCTGCCATTGGAATCAGTTCATTCCTGATAGGAAACAAGATGCCCCCCTGTGGCCTCTTGCTGTCTATTGCCTGTTACCTTGTTTCCCCAAAGTCCTGGGAAACCCTGACTCTGTCCCTTCCCCCTGACTGGCTGTTGGGTGGAAGTTCCATATATGGTATTGTAGTGAGGTCCAGGCCAGACTGGCTGGAGCCTACTCAGTGAATATATGTTGTGGGTACACCCTGTGGGTGGGACCTGGGTGAATGGAGTGTGTGACCAATATGCACTTTTTGTTGTGGATGTCTGGTTTCTGGTATGAAACACAATGACTGAGACAGCCCTGCCGGAAACTAGTATGAATGCAGTGTGTAGTGTTGAATGGCTGGGTACTGTCACAATACACATTGCTTGTTGTGAGTGTCTGAGAGGGAGGAGAATGGCCTCAATGCACTGTATGCCTGATTGGCTGACTGACTGCTGAATGCCCTTCTGAGTGATTGATTGCCTGAGTGTGACCCAGCAGAATGAATGGGAGATCAACTGGTGTATCTGGGGGCCTCTCACTGCTAGAAATCATTCCGAAGCTGAAGTTGATACTTGAAGTTTATCCTTGAAGCCCAGCTGGAAGAAGAAGATTTGCTGCTGCACTTGCTTCAACCCGATCTAAAAGCTGTCAAGTTCATCGAAGACTGATCCGAGAGAGGACCTGGTTAGGCGCCCTCTTCCCGAGCTCCAAGGGACCATCAAGCATCGCTAACCTTCGCCTGAGCTCCCTGGAAGTCAGACCCTCGACAGGCTACTGACCGGAGATGGGGACTGCAACGAAGAATGAAGAGAAGCACCGGCATTCCATCCACCGTCGTTGACCAGGGTTCGCAGGTTTGCTATAACCGCTGGAGGCCCGTCAAAGCCGTGTTGCGCAGAAGAGGGGACCTCTTGACGCTGTACCATCGATGATCGGAGCCGCAACACTCCATGTACACCCTGTGGGTGGGACCTGGGTGAATGGAGTGTGTGACCAATATGCACTTTTTGTTGTGGATGTCTGGTTTCTGGTATGAAACACAATGACTGAGACAGCCCTGCCGGAAACTGGTATGAATGCAGCGTGTAGTGTTGAATGGATGGGTACTTGTCACAATACACATTGCTTGTTGTGAGTGTCTGAGAGGGAGGAGAATGGCCTCAATGCACTGTATGCCTGATTGGCTGACTGACTGCTGAATGCCCTTCTGAGTGGTTGATTGCCTGAGTGTGACCCAGCAGAATGAATGGGAGATCAACTGGTATATCTGGGGGCCTCTCACTGCTAGAAATCATTCAGAAGCTGAAGTTGATACTTGAAGTTTATCCTTGAAGCCCAGCTGGAAGAAGAAGATTTGCTGCTGCACTTGCTTCAACCCGATCTAAAAGCTGTCAAGTTCATCGAAGACTGATCCGAGAGAGGACCTGGTTAGTCGCCCTCTTCCCGAGCTCCAAGGGACCATCGAGCATCGCTAACCTTCGCCTGAGCTCCCTGGAAGTCAGACCCTCGACAGGCTACTGACCGGAGATGGGGACTGCAACGAAGAATGAAGAGAAGCACCGGCATTCCATCCACCGTCGTTGACCAGGGTTCGCAGGTTTGCTATAACCGCTGGAGGCCCGTCAAAGCCGTGTTGCGCAGAAGAGGGGACCTCTTGACGCTGTACCATCGATGATCGGAGCCGCAACACTCCATTGATTAAGGCATTCAAATCAAAGGAATCTCTCAACCACACTGCCAACCGCTTTGTCCCGCAGGAGAAAATCGAGGCTGTCGAGGCTCTGAGGAGAATCTGCCAGTGGGTTTTCCACCACCCAAAGTCCGTAGAGATGCCTTGCTGGGCCACAGTTCTTCACAAACTCTTTGCGGTCCTGAACTATCGACATCGAGGTGCCCCGCACGCCGCATCCCTGCAGGACGTCTTCGACTCATCGCCGACGAGCACCACCGGACCGAAGCTGTTGCCTCGATGTCACCAAACTTTCCATCGATGATCCTCAACGCCAAATTCTCTTTCTTCGAGTCCCAATGACGATCTGTGGCTCCTGCTTTAAAGGTAGTCACTCAAGAAGGATCCATCAACGCCTAATCGAGGAACTCTACTATTCCAGGTACATTGGGGTGGTAGAAACATTTTAGAAGGGAATAAAACTCATTGAACAATATATGGACTGGGCTTGTAGTATATCTTTTATTTTCCAGGTTTTCCAGGTGGGGGGATCTCCACACAGAACGGTGTCTAGTGGTAGGGGCCAGTATTCTGCCATTTGTTCTAACCAACTGCTTTTCCTCCTATGTCTATTGTTGGTTACCTTTATTAATTGATGTCTGTGACATTTGACCAGAGTACAGTTGATGCACTTTAATGAAATCTGATAATAATTGTGGTACCACTTAGAACTGTATATATTTACCATTGTAGATTAACTGAGCACAAAGTGAGTTATTGTGACTGTGTATATATCATTGAACCTTAATTATATAAAGACTGTGTTTTAACTAATGCAGTGTGTGGACATTCCGTTGTGGGTGCTTGGGGACTGCACTGTACTTAAGAACCAGCCTGCATCACCTCCTGAGAAGCTAGGCCTTGATTGCTCAACCGTAGCTACCGAATAGAGAATCTTGGCTGGGGTCCTCTGTGCCTCTCCTCTGCCATATAGAGAGCAGGAGTACAGACACCCCCTCCGGTCTTTACATGCACCAGCAACTTTTCCAAAGCAAATGTGTGCTACCCACATTTCCACCCTAATACCTTTCTTGGAGAGAAGGTTATTCTGCGTCCTGGTTCTGTCGTGCTTATTTAAGTTATAAACACCAACACTTTTATAATATCCTCAGTTTGGCTAGCTGTGATTTACATAAGCAAAAGAAGGGCATGCAATTCAAGTGTTTGTGAGAGATTTGCAAATATGGAATGTCCTTTCTTGATTCGGTTCTATCATGCTAATATCCACGCGTGCGATAAACAATAGTAGCTTTCCAGGAGCGGTATTAGGTGTAAGGGGTGAACCTAGAACCAGCTCAGAGGAATATTCATTGTTGAAATACTAGAGGGTTCTAATGGAAAGACTGTCGAGGCAGTAGGTTGGTGCCAACGCTGTAGAGGCTGTGTCAATGACAGCCTAACTGGTGAAGCACACATCCATGGGTCCATCAATGGTCACTTGGGCTAGCCCCTCTGCACTTCTGCACTTCAATAATAAGTGCAACTAATCGAAGAGTCGTGTTGGGTTGTTCTGTCAAATCTGGGCACAGATACTTCATCCCGCTGGGTAAAGGCCACTATGCTAAGAAAGTTCATTTGATGCTTTGACAAAATTACAAATACCAAGTAAGGCTGATCACAGTCTAAGATTCTGAATCGGGCATATGACTGCTACCAGTGCTTCACACTTATCTAGGCCATACCCTTATTATTTATTTATTTTATTTATTTATTGAATTTGTTGATAACGCCCAGACCCGGAGGTATCACAGCGCTAAGAAGGCAGTACATAGTGAGTTACAGTATGGTTAGAAACAGTAAGGTTACATTCAAGCCTAAGTAATTAGTACAGAACGTACGTGGACAGTGGGTTGTATGAGTTACAAATATTTGAAGAAATTGTCAGCTGGTAACTATCCTTTGTCATTTTATTTTTATTAAACAGGCCCTTTTCTTAACCTCCCAATAGAGTTCTCATGGAATGATAGAGTATCGAAATTAGACAGATGTATCCAGCAGAGATCCTATCAATATCCATGAGTCAACCAATTCCAAATCCCACCAATGCATTCATACATCGGTAATATAGAATATGAAAATCCAATCTCATGAGGTAAATTCAACTCTATTCCTCTCCTGATGGGCTCATCTCGCTGCCACCCACAGGCAGAACAGCTTTCCTTCCAACGACCTACGTTTCTTATGTTAAACCAGCCCAAAACATCAGCGCCACACACAATCTTACGCAGATATCCGGCTCTGGCCAGGTCTGTGACCAAATCAAAAAAATGGCAAGATGAAAGCATTGTCCTTTAGTCCTTTAGATGGATTGTTAAAGTCTACCTGTAGGAGCATCTGAGTATCAATCAAGGATGAATGAAGTTATGCATAATGCACTTTAGCCCAGTTCGCTAAAGTCGAAAATAATACAGATGGGAACAGCGTGTCTTTGTAATGCATCCTCCTTCATGAAAGTGCTCGGTCGCTCTAGAATGGAAGTTACAAAGAATCGAATTTTGCCATTTAAATAAGTGCCTGTCCATGCTTGACGAAAACCTTTATTTTTTAATGATTCACTTTCACTCTTTTGTACTGGTAAAACTAATAAGCAACGCAGGCGTTGTGTTTATGGGAGTATATGAAAGAAGGCATAAATCAAAGGCTTGCATTTCATAAACACTGCTCCTGTAGCCGCATTGTACACCCACTCAGTGCTCCCTTAGAATAGCAAGCACCTGCTGCCTGAGGGTAATTGCAACTTCAACACTGTCGCATGTTTTCTCAAATCCCACTGTGACATACATTAAACCCACCTCCATTGTAATTGTTGCGGCACTGTATGCAAAGTGCCACAGAGTTCCATGTGTCCACTTTTCCTGACCTGTCACGATGCCCATGGGTAGGGCGAAGCCTGCGTCAGGGATTTCTTATATTGTTTTAATGGCACATCACGTTTTCATTTCATTTGCTTTTATCAATAAAAGAGAACACATGAGGCTCACCTTAACCGTATTTTACAAGTAAAGTGCTTCCCAAAACAAAACAGAGGAAAGGACAGAGGCAAATTGCGGTTTTGCTAGTAATATAATGGAAAGCAGATATTTTAAGGCACAGAGGTGAGTATTACGCAGTTCACTCCTTTCTTTATTTTAACAGCACCAAGAAACAAACATGTTTTCAAATCTTCACGTCAAATTCCCTCAAACTAATAGTCCGATAATCCTTTAGTTTGTTTCCTGTGGCGCGACCATTTTTCACCAGTCCCCAGAAAACCTGCATGGTTCTTTACTCAAACCTTCTTTTCTTGAACCAGTGGGAGCTTTATCCAAGTTCCGTCTGTGATGTTGGATGTCTGGGCCCCCGTGTGTTGCTGGGGCCTCTGCCGATGCGCGGGGGCAGGCTTGTTCAGGGCGCGGCGCGGGAGCAGCTGCGCGCAATGAAACATGCGACTCACGGCTTGCATGCTTAAACCCGGACTGGCGCTGATCCGCCAGTTCCGGTGATTCCTTTATTCCTTCCGGCGTCACGTACCTGCGCGCGCGCAGGGTCACGTGACACCACATTCCTCCCCAACTTGGAGATATTTATGCATTACATTTAACAACATGGTAATTAACACGGGGTCTTGCAAACTGTTCTGACTTGCAGAGTAATGTGCGCCTTCACTGCTTCAGCTTTCATTCATGTCCTTCTTGGGGTTCATTTTGGCGAGGGCGTTTGCCTGTAGATTCCGTCTACTATATATCCCTGGAGACGGCATGACAGTTTGGGCTTTTCTCTCAGACGGTAGCGGGTGTTTCTTCCTCTAGGCCTGTCCCTTTCCATGATCTCCGCTTCGGTTTCCCCATTGGGCGAGTGTGATCTGTCTACATCTCCTGTTGTGGCTGGACTCTCCGTAGGTGCCGGTCCTCGAGGAGTTTGCGGTGTCCCTCTTTCGTCTTCCCTTGGGGGTGTTGATGGTTCTTCCCACATTTCCGGAGGTACTTTCCTGAAGTGTGACACATTGCGTGTCACGGTTTCTCCTCCTCGGGTGGCGGTGACCATGCTGTGGTTGGTTGCACTGACTGTCCATGGTCGTACTTCAAAGTTTAGGGACATCTTCTTGGGCGGTGCTCTGTTCTTGACAATGACTGTCTCCTGGGGTTAGTTCTCGGTGGCTGGCCCGCCTGGCGATGTTCTCCTGTTCGTTTCTCCTTAGCCGTCTGGCGTCTATCGCTGGGATGTCAGGTTCTGGGGCTGTCCAGTGGGGGTGTACAGGGAGTTCCGCTTGTATAGGTACCCCGAACATGAGGGCGGCAGGGCTGATCCCGGTGGCCGAGTGCGGGGTCTGTCTGTGCGACCTCAGAAACCGGTATACGGCCGTCAGCCACGGGTGCCTTTGTTCTTTGGCAATTCTGATGACCTTGTTAAGTGATCCCATGAATCTTTCTGCGTCTCCATTTGCTTGGGGCCATCTCGGGATGATCCGCTGGTGCTTGACGTTCACTTCCTTAAAGTAGTCACGTAGTTCCTGACTGGTGAAAGAGGGCCCATTGTCGCTCTTTACTTTCCTCGGGATTCCGTGGGTGGCGAATATCTTCTCCAGCGCGAGGATGGTGGTTGCGGCGTTGGTTGAGGTTACATGTTCGACTTCCGGATATCTGCTAAACTCGTCGATGACCACGAGCAGGTATCCTTCTCCAGCAATGGTGCAGTGGTCCATGCTGACCGCGTCCCAGCGTGTGCAGCTCCTTGGGGTACTTCTGATTGGTTCAGGGTGTTCGGGCCTCCTGGATGCTTGGCAGGCCGCGCAGGACTCCACTAGTTCTACTACTCTTTGCTGCATGTTTGGCATCCACATCCTGGACTTGAGGTAGGCTGTTGACTTTATGATTCCTTGGTGTCCGCTGTGGGCTAATCTGAGAGCCCTTTCCTCTAGGGACTCTGGCAATATGATGCGGTGCCCTTTCAGCAGCACTCCTTCTGGAGCTATTGAGAGTTTGTGCCTGATCCCAAACAGTGCTCTGAGTTTGGTCTGGGCTGGTGTTGTGCGGTGGGCAATTGACATGAGATAGTTCTTCCAATTGCCAGACTGGATGGCTGCTGCCGTGTGTTGTAGGACGGTATCTTATTCTGTCTCACGCACAACTTCTTGTAGAGTCAGGGCTCTCGGTCTTGCGCAGGCCACTACCTAACAGACATGCTCATCGGTCTCCTTCGCGTGGTGCTGTTCACTGTCGGTAGCTGGCCTTGGGTGACGGGACAGGTAATCTGCTGGGTTGTCCGATCCTGGGCGATACTCCACCTCAATGTTGTACGGTTGTAACTGCAGCATCCATTTTTCTATGCGTGCAGGTGGGTGGGAGGCTGAGCCTCGGAAGATCGGGATTAGTGGTTTGTGATCTGTGAATACTTTAGCTTGCTTCCCTAGCAGGTAAACCTTGAAATGTCGGCATCCCCACAGAATGGCTAGAGCTTCCTTTTCTATGTGCGCATAGTTTTGTTCGGGTTTTGTGAGGGCTCTGCTGGCAAATGCGATGGGGAACACTCTGCCTTCATTGTCTGTTTGGGTTAATACTGCTCCTAGACCACAAGGGCTGGCATCCACGAGAAGTTCGGTCTGCTTTCCTATGTCGAAGAAGGCCATGGTGGTGGAGGTAGATAGAGTGTCCTTGATTTGTTGGAATGCTTGTTGGTGAGCTGCGGTCCACTCCCACTTCTGGTCTTTCTTTGTTTACTCTCTGAGTGGACTTGCGACGCTTGCGAGGTCGGGGATAAAGCGTGCGCAGTAGGTGGCCATCCCCATGAAGCTCCTCACTTCGGAGGCTGATTGTGGTGCTTTGGAGTCCTTGATGTCTCGCACTTTTGACGGGTCAGGGGATACGCCTTCCACGCTGAATATGTAGCCAAAGAAACACAGTTCACTCCTGTTGAATTCACACTTCTCTGCGTTGAGTGTCAGGCCTGCATCTTCAAGCCTTTTCAGGACTGCCGCTAGGCGTTGGTGGTGTTCATCTTTATTTGGGGCGTATACAAGGATGTCATCACTGATGTTGGTGGTCCCTTCTAAACCTGCATGGATCCCCATGCGGGGCAGGAGTCGCCTTTGTGCCATGGGCCTCCACACCATTTGCAGCTTTTGTCCCGCCGTTGTGGTGGGTGGGGCTTCCAATCTTGCTTCGTGCGAGTGTTCTGGCGTCTGGAAATGGCTGCTACATCTTCCGTGGGTCCGGGGCAGTCTAGTGGTAGTTTCTGGATCGCTGCTTCCATGACTGCTACCTGGTCTTCCGTTTGCTCACGGAGACGCGCCATTTCAAGGATTCGTGAGAGGCGTATGTTACGTTCTGAAAGTATAGCCCGTCTCAGTTTTTCAGAGGATATTCCGTTAATGATTTGGAGACGGATGGTGAATTCTTCGTCCGGGAACTCACAGCCTACAGCCATTTCACGAAGGCGGGCGTGAAATTTGTCAACCGTCTCTTTCTCTCGCTGCCTCGCCATGCAAAAGTGGAAGCGTTCGTAGTCCGGGTTGAGGTCGGGCTTGAACATATTTGTGAGTGCAGATCTCGCTGCGTCATAGTTGTCTGCGTTGCCGTGGTTGGGTGTTGCATTAAAGAGGCGCAGGGCTGCTGCTCCAATGTTCAGTAGGAGGAAAGTGCGCATTTTCTTTGCCACGGTGATGTCTCTGGCTTCGAGGTGCATCTCGAAGTGTTGGAGCCAGATTTCCCATCTGATGGCGGCGCCTGAGGTGAATGGGTCAAATGGTGGCATAAATGAAGTCTGTGTCGGGTCGGGATGTTCATATGAGATGCTCCTCCTGGAAGAAGGACTCGTGCCGGCCCTCCCAGGGCTGGTGCTTGGACTCGACATGTTAGTTATGGGGGTGTTCTTCCTAGCGTTGGAGCGTGGGCCTAGGGTGGCGGTGTGGAGTGTGGCACCACGATGTCATAGGGGTTGTCGCAGTCAGCTTGTATGCCGCTGCGCAGTACCTGTTCAAGGCCGTTGGATTCCACCAGGAGTGAAAGATGATTCTGTTGCAGCTGTGTGTGGGAGCCCCTGTCTTGATCAGAAGGTGGGGCTTCAACCACCTCAAGTGCAGCTTTATTCTTGGCTGCACTTTTTTTTTTCTTTTTTTTTTTTTTTTGTGTGGGCGTCGGTGTGTGGCTCCGCGTCGGGTCCGTGGCTCACTTCGTCGCCAATGTGATGTTGGATGTCTGGGCCCCCGTGTGTTGCTGGGGCCTCTGCCGATGCGCAGGGGCAGGCTTGTTCAGGGCGCGGCGCGGGAGCAGCTGCGCGCAATGAAACACGCGACTCACGGCTTGCATGCTTAAACCCGGACTGGCGCTGATCCGCCAGTTCCGGTGATTCCTTTATTCCTTCCGGCGTCACGTCCCTGCGCGCGCGCAGGGTCACGTGCCACCACACCGTCTTTCCCTCCGTCATGTGATCCTGGCGCCAGGCCTCTCCTCAATCTGGTGGACCACCAGAGGCTGTAAAGACAAAAAGTATTGACTAGAGTGGGTCCCTTGTGAACGCATACATAGGCGCCGGGACAATGTTGCCCTCTGTGAAATAACATCTCCGTTTATCATGGAATTTCTAGCAAATTCACACTGGCTTCATATTATGTATGTTTAAAGCTGTGATAGAACCACAGCCAAAGCATTAGCATAGGATTTCAATACAAACTACTGGACACTGATTTTGAAAACCAATCCAAAGTCCTGCGTATAGCCCCCAAATGAGCCCCAGCCCAGAAAGCTCTAGACTGTGCCACACACAGGGCCGCAACTCTGTGGAATAATCCTGCACAACCCCCCTAGCCAAAGTAATTGTTTACATAATAAACACATAACTGTGTTGCCATACACCCTGAGAGCTTTAGGACCTCATTATATGTTTGCTGTCCAGAATTAACGTGCTGATAATAACGTTTACTGGCACATTTCCGGACCAGTAAACTACAAGATTGCAAGTCTGGCAGCCCACTGGCAGAAAACAGCCAGTACCGGCGCCGGTAATCCCCCCATGGAGTCCTCTGGAATGGGGCTTTACCTACCTTTGCCGGCACCTGTAATCTTCTGGTAATTCCAGCAGACTAGGTGCCGGTAACGGTATTAGCACTTGCTGGTATCCCGCTGGATTTACCGGCAGGATACCACCAAACATATAATGAGGCCCTTTGTTTATATCTTTTTTAGGCATTTTACTATTCACCAAGCAGGAAATTCACAGCAAGCATTTTACAACAGACCAAGCAAAAAGGCAGGGCATTTTACAAAAATACTTATCTTCTTAGTTTGCAGAAAAATCTGAAAGCGCATGTTAGAAAAAAGGAATGATTTGCCTTTGAGCTCAAATGCCCTTAAGTCGGAGACAAAAGGAAATGAGCTTAGATGAGAGGGCTTCATAATACAGGTTGTCGTTTTCAGGTAAATCCCTATAAAGGGACGTTTTAATGGACGATGTGGGTCCTATAGGCTGGAGAAAAGGAGGGGCAGGATGGAGGTCCACAATGTATGTACACCTCTCCAGTGCCACGGGGGAACAAGCCTGGACAGGCCATAGGGCTACATGTGTGCCCTTTGCTTCTGAGGAAGCATTCTTGGAATGAAAGAAAAAGGTGAGGAAGTGTAAATCAAGTTTGTTGACCAAACATCAAAGAGGGCATCTATTGCTTTGGTATGAGGGCCCAGCCAAGGTACCTTTGAAGTTTTTGAAGTTGCGTGTTTATCCTGGATCTGGACAGTTCAAGGTCACAGTTCCCCAGTTGGAGGTAATAGCATAAGCACTGGGAAAACAAGGTGCCAATCGCTTGAGTTCCTGTTCTGTCTGTTAAACACACCTGGTACAACATCTGTATACATCATGATGTGACACAGGAGAAATAATTCACGCAATTGTTCGCCCATGTCTGTGAGAAAGTGAGATTGTGTGTCCCCAGTTTGTTTACATACTGGAGGGCTGCCCTGTTTTCCATTCTTAGAAAAACTGCACTGCACGTAGGAAACTGCTTGTTGTCATGTTGCTGATTGCAAATGATCCTGAAAGCATATCAGCCAATTTGCATGCATTTTAGGCTCCCAAATAAACTAAACCCCGCCCCATTTTCCCAGTTAAGGTGTCTCCACAACTGGTTCCACTACCTGACATCAGATTCTAATAGTAGATCTGAGCCAGAACCAAAAAGTGGTCTTCCATTCCATGCTTCCAAAAGCATGATCCACTGGTAGATCACTGCCTTGGCCTCTGGGGACAGTCGAGCCCACTCTGCAAAGCTGCAGCCCTTTCTCAAGTAATGAATCTTCAGTTCATTGTAGGGCTCTGTAACTAAGAGGCATTAGACATATTGCTGGTTTGAATAATGATTGAAGCCCTATGATGCTGGCCGGATGTGTGAGGTTTATGACAGGGTGAACTGGATCTTTGACAGGGGAAGACCGAAGGAGGAGTTCTGTGAACTCAGGTGACATCTGCTGGATTGGGCACATTTCTGGTTCGTCCCCATTGACCACAAATCCTAGTTCCTGCAGGTGATGATGGCATGCCTGAGAGATACACTACTCATATCACACCCCCTTTTCAAATAGCCGGGTCACAATGGACCAGGAACCAGGCTGGTTGGTAAAGGTAATATTTATTTTTTATTAAAAATTCCAGAAATTCACACTTTTTAATATATGGGTCAGCAATCACCAATGGGGTGATAATAATAAATAGGAATGTGAACAATGCATTTAAATTAACCCTTTAGGAACACAGATAGAAAACACCAGTGAATACAGATACTTTTGAATTTTGGGAAAGATAGCACTCAAGTTAGAATTTCCCCCTGCATTATTCCACAACCCACAAATAAGCAATTCTAAATAGATATGAGGAAGCAGCAGGTAATCAGGTATGAGGAATAAGAAATCAAATTCAAATCCAACCTCCCCTCCACAAACAAGAGAGAAAAACGGATCTGAAACCCTTGCACTGTTAAAATGACACTCGGAAATGGATGAATAAAACAATATATGTGTGCAAAAATCCTTAAATAAGTACAATTCTCTACGGGAGCAACACTGGAAAGTTACAAACAATCATAAGCAATAGATTGAGCAAAAGCATACAATTCTAAAATGAATGGAAGGTTTAAAACAATTGACAGTAAAAATAACATGTGTAAAACTTTGCAAAAATGCTAATTCCTGCCTGAAAGTAACCAAACAGTTTTAGACAGAAATTGGTGAAATATTTTAAACCTGGGTTGGGGGTAGCTATAGATCATAGGTACAATATGATGTAAAATAAGGTCGATAGCTGTTAAATTGAGTGAGTTATGCAAGATCTAGCAAGGTGCATTTTTGGAAAATAAAGGCACAAAAAAGGAACACAAATCAATTTTGACAAGGACAGTTTCACTCTACACTAGGGCATTCAGGCTAGGCTACAAGCTTGAGACACAGTAAGCTCCGGAATTGATCTGTGGAATTAACCCTAGCACCTCCACGCCCGCCCTGGTGGACCCAGTCCGATTACACGAGGGGGGATTAAGGATTAAGGGTTTAGGATTTCACAAGACACATTATTAAAGAAGTTAGCATTATCACAAGGAATCAAAGGCAGGGTTTCAAAAATGTATTTTATTTTATTTATTTTTTACATTTATATAGCGTACAGACAGCCCAGGGGCATTACGGCGCTGTTACTTGCAGCAAACATAGTTACAATATGCATAGGTTACAACATTTGAGCGCAGAGATGTAGTACATGTTATACATAACATGACGAACATAGTCAAGATATCCATGGATATCTAAGAATGATTGTGACAATCTTACAGTTATCAGGATAAGGATTGGATGACTTAGAGATTGGGATGGAACAAAGTAAGGCAAGGTTTACTATGTTTCTTTGGCTCCTATTGATACTCACAGTCCACTTTTAGTTTGGATTTTGGACAGTCAGCGCTCTGGATCACCACATGGATCTGGTCCAGCCGGACAAACTCATCGGGCAGAGTCAGCTGGGCAGGGACTGGATACCAAAGGATAGTTCTTCTGGACTGACAGTTCAGGTTACTGGATCCTATAGGGCATCAGGATAGCAGGATAGCAGTGAGTGGCAGCAAGCCAGGTAAATTCAGGATTCCTCCCCAAAACACCACATAGCTTCCCTTGGTTATGGGGATTATTTTAGAATGGTGGCAGAGCTGAAGCAGGATCAGCAATTGCTTGGCCTTGTGGTTGGGATCTGTAGTTTAGATGGATAGATGCAAGATGAAGACAGGAACAGACAGCAACAGGACGCCGGCTTAGGAATCAGGAATCAGTGTGTGTGTCCTGAGTGCTTGTCCGGGGCCCTTATTTACAATGACAGATGACATCATTACACTATATGACAGGGGCAGGATTAATTACCCACGCCCCTAACAATAGGATTAGGCAAGGGCATAGTCTCTGCCTTGCTCACAATTGGTTGGCTTTCAGAAAAGTGATGTCATGTTTATGAGGTGATTTTTACTGTATCTAGAAACTCCCACATTTCCTTTACTGAAAATCCAATTTTGCCAAAAAGAGATATTTATGCAGTTGCCACCACTTAGTAAATCAGATACACAGGTTACATATTTTGTGCAGCACAGATTAGTCCAATCCGCCTTTCTGACACATTTTGGTAATTTTAAGCATTAAAGATTTGGCCCGCAATTCCCCAATTTTATACACAGATGCAAATTGTCCCCAGCGATGTATGGACAAAATTTGACATTTGCAACAGGGATGCTTTTCTGGTAATACAAAATATATCACTGTTTCTGTCCAGAGTGTGCCACGACATTCTACCAAGTTTTCAAACACAGCCCACAATTCCACTTTTACACTGTGAAAATTCCACATTTTTACCAATCGTGACAGCTGAGATATAAGTCTTTTTAGAGTTCTTTATAAAATAGTCTTAAGACAAATGGGGTTCTTGTCTGTCATTTTTTTTCTTCCCAGCTAACACGAACTGGCAGTTTCTTCCAAGCAGGATGGGGGGCCTCTCTCTTAATTGAAGGTTGTATTGCCCTTCACACTTGACAGTTGAGAGTCCAAGGACTGCTATTGTCCCAGCCTGGAGCAAAGACGAATGTCTAATGAGCATGTGAACTGTCATTGTCCTATCCCATTCAAAGTTTTTCAAGCTGGTACTTTGCACCTAAGAGTCCTGGATTTAGGGTGTTTCTCCCTTCCTAGGAGGGGTTTCATAGCTGGCAACTGGAATTACAGGTTTCTGAGAGCTTGCAACTCCAGCCTATGTGTTTTTACACAGTTTAATTTCTTACTTTAATTTGGTTTGCAGCTCCTCAGATTACCACTCTCTTGGCAGCTGTAGTTATTTTCCTTGCAGCAGGACTCTTATCCAAAGTATAGATACCGTTCTTCTTGCCCTGGCTCAGAGGGTAAAAAGTCTCTTTGAACTGTTGCGCCTGGATACATTTTGTCAAGAAATAAATGCGTGTTTCCAGTGCGAGTGAAAATGAAGTTGCTTTTGATTTCTCTGAGAGTTGGTTTTAACTGGGCCTTTTTACTCACAGTGGTTTCAGAATGACAGATGAAATTGGCATCAAAGCAGCATTTTGAAAGGGTGAAAATGGTTTCATTTAAGGGGATTGTGGCTTCTGCAGCAATGACAGGCTTTCCTTTTCACATATGTTTCAGAACACACTGACCTATTTTTCAGTGTGTCCCCTTGTTCCATTTTGCCCGAAGTGTGTTAGACAAAATGGTGCAGCCATGTTTCTGTTGTTGCTGTCAAAAGCAGTTTTGAGGTCCTGGTGGGCACACGAGCCAGCACAGCCAGGTTACTGTTTCTTGCACACAGGCAGCTCAGTGATGTGAGGCAATGCCGTTGAGATGGTCAATATATCTCGCACATCCCCCCCTTGACTTCTCCTGGGCTTTCCAAGTCGAGGGGGAGTCGGGCAAGTGGGATTTCTCCATGGGTCAGAAGGGTCTAGCAGGGTTGAGTACCTTTTCCATCAGAGAACGGTGCGTCCTGCTCCTCCTGTTGTCTCTGGACGGAACGTGGAATGACACTCCCCGCTTTGCATGGGATCTTCCTTTCATGGCGTGTAGCGACACCTTGGATTTCCTTGGGTTTCTCCTTCTGTGTTCCTGCGGAGGCCCTCCTTGTTAAGGACGGTGCAAACAGTACGAATCTATAAAAGAGAACACAAACCGGTTATGACAATTTCCCACTAACTGTCTTCCAATCGGGATGATAGCAGTGGAGTTACGACTATGACATGGTGTTTCACCGTATGCCGCCCAATTTTTATTTTGATATCCGCAGTTCCCTCAACAGGAATTTCTTTCCCATCAAAGTTCTGAAGTTGTCCCGGAAGAGGGGTGAGAGGGATATGGTATATCTCCCCCTTCCTGAATTCAGCAGATCAAAGGCCCTCGTTCACAGAAGTGTGGCTTTGGATCCAGTGTCCACCAGTGCCGAAAATGTACATTGCCCTTGTACTTGGACAGGGGCATGAAATCTACCCTCCTTCTCCTCAAGTGGACAAAGGTAATGCACATTTTGGACAAGCTGGGTGGTCAGTTTCCTTATTTTTAACTCTGACACAGGGGTAGTTTTGGCATGATTCTGTGTTGGAGTTTGGAGATCTGAGAGGAAAATTTTACATTGGGATATGTGGGGAGTTTTGGGCTCCCCTTTTTCTGATTCTGGGCTGCACCCCCCTTTTTGGAGGCAATCACCAGAATTGGTTTGGACAGTTTGGTTTCCTTGATGCTCATTCTGGGGTTCAATGATGGGCGATTCTGACTCAGTCCCCACATTCACCCAGTCTTCATTTGGATCTCTTGGGACCCATTTTTCTTTGGGAGGTGTTACCCCATCCCTGAAGGAGAAGATCTTTTCCCCAGAATCCTCTGGGGATTCCTCTCCTTCAAATTGGAGGACCCTAACCTCCTCCCCAAATTGGGTCTTTTTGTGTTCTTTATTTCTCCTACCCACCCTCTGGTCCTTGGGTGGCAGGCTTCTGGGGGCAGGAGATTTGGGTTCTGGTTCCTGGGTGTCTAGGGGCTTTTCACAAGTAAGAAAGGAAGCTTCCTCTAGGGCTTTACACCTCCCTTCCCCCTGTGCCCCCTCCACTGGAACCGGTGAGTTGTCGGGGTGCCCTCCCCGTCATTGTTCTGGAGTACCAGACCCTTGGTTTGTGGGGTTCTGAGCCGCCATGTTCATCTGAAAGTTCTGTTGAGTCCTCAACATGTCGCCCAGATCCTGGGTCCAGTTCTGGACCTGGCGCTCCAGTTGGCACATCCGTTCAAGCTGTTATGGGGGTCTCTAGTCAACCCTAGGTGAGTCACAGAAAGGGTAACTATCCCTTTTCCCATAGTACTCTGGGTTTTGAGAATTTTGGTAACCCTCCACCCTTGCCCTCCTCTCTCCCGGATTGGGCTGCCTGGGCTCCTGAAAGCAGGGAATGAAAGGAAGGTTGTCCTGCAGGCTAGGGTTTTGTGGGTACCGGGGAAATACCGACCCGACATTTGGAGGATTAATGCCCTCCTGGGGAAAGTTAGGAGGGAAGTCTTCTGGGGCAACACTTATCTGGTTGGATCCCACCCTTGGCGGGGGAGTCCATACATACCCCAGGATTGGTCTGTTACACTTGTATTGGGGGCTGATGTAATTAGGGGAGTTAGGAGTCCCATTTGTGGCATTACCTCCCTGACTACCACCTGTCTGGGATTGGCCAGAGGGACTTCTGGGTCTTCGATTGGGCTGATTCGGTACAGGTATATTTTTAGGCCCCCCCATATCCAGATCTAGAACAGGTGCAACCTTCACCTCCGCCACCTTAGCAGCAGCAAGGGTGTTGGCTGGTTTGGGGTTTTTGTTTGTGTTTTTGTTATCTGCCGGTTTTTCTACGTCATAAATGTGGGTCGCCTGTTCTATGACACAGTCCATCTTTTCTCATGAAAGTCCCTCACCAGCTGGGTCATTATATATTTTGGGAGTGCATGAAAGAAGGTGGTGATGAACTCCCGACTATCTGTGCGCACCCTCCTGGTGGTCTGTGCAAAGGTGTGTTTAAGGTCCTGCACAAATTCTTGTGGGGCCTGATCTTCCCCGCACTGCAGATTGTAGGCAGCCTTGCGGGCCTCTTGGGGGTTTCTGTGTGTAGAGAAATGTTTCAAGATGGCCGCCCTGTAGGTGGACCATCTTGAGTGGTTCCGGTCCTCCAGTCCCGCAAAGAAACTGGAGTATTAAGAGGAGAATGTCCATTTCACATACTCTATGCGATTCTAGCTGTCCTTCATATGACAAGCATCCATCATTTGCTCATATAATTCTAGGTGTTCCCAGACAGAATACTTTGCATTTTTTATGATATGGAGTTATAACACTCCTAATGGCCTTGATCTGCCTAATGGGATCTTTGTTCATGGCTCTCTTAAGTTTGTTTGCCTTCTTTGTTTTAGTCACACGAGTCCACTCGCCCTAAGACACAGAGGCGCTGCTACTGGAGGTGGCTTCTTGATCCTCTAGGCACTCCCTGATTCTGTGAGCTTGGCAAGGGCTCGCAGAATGTTGTGCTTAGTTTCTCTTTTCTTGTGGTGCTCAGAAGAGTCTTCTGACTCTTCCCTGCTCCCAGGATTGGCGGCGTATCCCCCCACCACCCTAACTGGGTAGAGATCTTCAGGATACTGTTTTTTGGGCTTTATTTCCTTTAGTTCCCCATCTAATGTAACCAACTGGTCCCTTAGAAGTCAGTATTTCAGTGGATCTGATTCCCTGATCCTCCCCTCATAGGAGTCTTCCTGGTCAGAGATATCAGCCCTAATATTTGGGTATCTGTGCAGGGACGCCCGTCCATCAATTTCTGCGGGGCGCTGATCTGTCAGTCCCATCTGACTAAACCTATTCAATTCTGCCAGCCCCCGGCTCCCGGCTCATGTGAGCCAGTAGACATGAAGTTGGCAATGTTCATGGTGTTGAATGGGTTTGAGTCCCTGAGTACAGAGGTTCTGATGCAATGATCAGGGATTGCCTTGTCCCTCTCTACTTGTTCAGGGTCCCTCCAGTTAGAATTTAGTCTAGCACCCTCTTTCTCCAATCTTGCTACCTTTTCTTTTTCAGCCCCTATTTCCTGGTGATAAGCAAATATCTGAGCCTTTTGTTCCTCTATCAAGGCCTTACTGGTCTCAATGATTTGCTCTTGCACTGCTACTTGTTGGTGGAGCCCATCAATCTTTTCACAGAGGGCCTCATTGTCCCTCTGAGCTTCCTGCATGTTTTGGGACTAATGGAACATTCTCTGTTGCAAGTGATTCATCTCCTGGGTTTGTGTGTCTTTGGCTTGGATGTTCTCTTTCAGAGAAGCTTCTACCCGTTTGGTGTGCTCTAGTAGCTTCCCATGCACTGTTCTTAGTTCCTTTAGCTTTTGGAGGGCCAACTTACTTTCCTGTAACTCGGTTTGAAACTCGCTTATTTCCTTGCCTAGAGCGTCTTTCTCTTGTTTTAGGGTGCCCCTCTGCTCTGCCAGGTCATCTCTTTGTTTTTTGATAGTGTTGGATTTCTGGTGCTCCCGCTCAAATTCTTCTTGAGAGTGGAGGTCTTTTACAATTAATTTATTATTTTCCTCTTTCAAGGTTTCTATCTGATTTTGTAGGGTAACTATCTGTTCTGCGCAGACTCTGTTATAATTTAATTGTTGCGCCAGCTTGTGTCGACTCTCTTGCAGAGAGGCAACCCTTTCCTCACACTCCTCTTTCAGTGCATGTACTTGGGTGTCTTGTTCTGCATTATCCTGCTGTTGGCGAGCCAAATCCTCTTTTAATTTGGTGACATAATCTCTAGATTCTGCCTCCCATTCTTGGCTCTTCTGTAGCCTTTGTTCTACTGAGTCTAGATCAGTCTGGATTGTATCTAATAATTCACTTTTATTCTGTGCCAGAACTGTGTTTTCAGCATGCTGTTCCCATATCACTCCTAGGTGGAGGTATAGGTAGGCCGCAATTGTGGCAATTGTGCTGTGCTCCTCTTTGACTTATGGGGCCATGTATAATTCACTAAGAGCTTGGTGTAGTAGGCCATTGTCCTGCCATGTATCCATGTTCATGGCAGTGACATGTTGTGTGATTCCCTGTAGCCAGTCTTGTTCATCCTGTTCTGTCCACTCACCTCTAACAAAAAGCTTGTGGAAGAGGTGCTCCCTAGCCATACTGATTTCTTCTGGAACAGCCATTTTGGAGATGTTCTTTCTTTATTAATTATTTCGGGGTTGATTTAATTTTACTTTTACAGACAGGCCTGCTTTTGGAGTATTTGTTTTCGGAGGTGCTTGTACAGTGTAGCACAGTATTCCAACCACACAAAGAATTACTACTCTGCAGGTTAGTCTGCTGTGTTAGACTGTCACGGGTGGTAACCAAACTCAATCCCTGGACTCGAGCCCCCAAATTGGTTAAGGATTTCAATCAGGCGATGCACCCTGGTATCAGCCTAGTATGCACCGCACAACTGAAGTGCTTATTTTATTATATGTATAGGTTCAATATTTGAGAGATACACCACTCATATCTCACCCCCTTTTCAAATATCCCGGGTCACAATGGACCAGGAACAAGGCTGATTGGTAAAGGTAATGTTTATTTATTTATTTAAAATTCCAGAAAATCACACACTTTTTAATATAAGGGCAGCAATCACCAATAGGATGATAATAACAAATAGGAATGTGAACAATGCATTTAAATTAACCCTTTAGCAACACAGATAGAAAACACCAGAGAATAGAGATACTTTTGAATTTTGGGAAAGAAGCACTCAAGTTAGGATTTCCCCCTGCAATATTCCTCAACACAAAAATAAGCAATTCTAAATAGATATAAGGAAGAAGCAGGTAATCAGAAATGATGAATAAGAAACCAAATTCAAATCCAACCTTCCCTCCCCAAACAAGAGAGAAAAACTGATGTGAAACCCTTAAACTGTTAAAATGACACTCGGAAATGGATGAATAAAACAATGAATGTGTGCAAAAATCCTTAAATAAGTACAATTCTCTACGGGAGCAACACTAGAAAGTTACAAGCAATCATAAGCAATACAATGTACAAAAGCATACAATTCTAAAATGAATGGAAGGCTTAAAACAATTGATAGTAAAAATAACACATGTAAAACTTTGCAAAAATGCTCATTCCCGCCTGAAATTATCCAAACGGTTTTAGATAAAAACGGGTGAAATATTGTAAACCTGGATGCGGTTACAATATGAAAGTGAAATGAGGTCTCTAGCTGTTAAATTGAGTGAGTTATGCAAGATCTAGTGTTGTGCGTTTTTGGAAAATAAAGGCGCAAAAAAGGAACAGAAATCAATTTTGACAAGGACAGTTTCACTCTGCACTAGGGCATTCAGGTTAGGCAACAAGGTTGAGACAAGGTTGAGACACAGAAAGCTCCAGAGTTGATCTGTGTAATCAACTCAGCACCTCTGCGCCCGCCCTGGCGGGCCCAGTTTGATTACCCGAGGGAGGATTAAGGGTTTAGGATTTCACAAGACAAATTATTAAAGAAGTTAGCACTAACGCAATGAATCAAAGGCAGGGTTTCAAGAATGATTGTGACAATCTTGCAGTTATCGGGATAAGGATTGGATGACTTAGAGATTGGGATGGAACAAAGCAAGACAAGGTTTACTATGTTTCTATGGTTCCTATTGATACTCACAGTCCACTTTTAGTTTGGATTTTGGACAGTCAGCGCTCTGGATTACCACACGGATCTGGTCTAAAACAGGGCAGCTGGACAAACTCATCGGGGCAGAGTCAGCTGGGTAGGGACTGGATACCAAAGGATAGTTCTTCTGGACTGGCAGTTCTGGTTACTGGATCCCATAGGGCATCAGGATAGCAGGATAGCAGTGAGTGGTAGCAAGCCAGGTAAATTCAGGATGCTTCCCCAAAACACCACAGCGCTTCCCTTGGTTATGGGGATTGTTTTAGAATGGTGGCCTAGCTGAAACAGGATCAGCAAATGCTTGGCCTTGTGGTTGGGATCTGGAGTTTAGATGGATAGATGCAAGATGAAGACAGGAACAGACAGGAACAGGATGCCGGCGTAGGAATCTGGAATCAGTGTGTGTGTCCTGAGTGCTTGTCCGGGGCCCTTATTTACAATGACAGATGACATCATTATAGTATATGACAGAGGCAGGATTCACTATCCACACCCCTAACAATAGGATTGGGCAAGGGCATAGTCTGCATCTGGCTCACAATTGGTTGGATATCAGAAAAGTGATGTCATGTTTATGAGGTGATTTTTACTGTATCTAGAAACTCCCACTTTTCCTTTACTGAAAATCCGATTTTGCCAAAAACAGATATTTATGCAGTTGCCACCTCTAAGTTAATCAGATACACAGGTTACATATTTGGTGCAGCACAGATTAGTCCAAACCTCCAGTCTGTGCAACCTTGTGTCGCCTTTCTGACACATTTTGGTAATTTTACACATTAAAGATTTGGCCCACAATTCCCCAATTATATACAGATGCAAATTGTCCCCAGGGATGTATGTACATAATTTGACATTTGCACCATGGATGCTTTTCTGGTAATACAACATATATCACTGTTTCTGTCCAGAGTGTGCCATGACATTCTACCAAGTTTTCAAACACAGCCCACAATTCCACTTTTACACTGTGAAAATTCCACATTTTTACCAATCATGACAGCTCAGATATAAGTCTTTTTAGAGTTCTTTATAAAATAGTTTTAAGACAAATGGGGTTCTTGTCTGTCATTTTTTTTCTTCCCAGCTAACACCAACCGGCAGTTTCTTCCAAGCAGGATGGGGGCCTCTCTCTTAATTGAAGGTTTTATTGCCCTTCACACTTGACAGGTGAGAGACCCAGGACTGCTATTGTCCCAGCCTGGAGCAAAGATGAATGTCTGATGAGCATGTGAACTGTCATTGTCCTATCCCATTCAAGGTTTTTCAAGCTGGTACTTTGCACCTAAGTGTCCTGGATTTAGGGTGTATCTTCCTTCCTAGGAGGAGTTTCATAGCTGGCAACTGGAATTACAGGTTTCTGAGAGCTTGCAACTCCAGCCTATTTGTTTTTAAACTGTTTAATTTCTTACTTTAATTTGGTTTGCAGCTCCTCAGATTGGCACTGTCTTGGCAGCTGTAGTAATTTCCTAGCATCAGCACTCTTATCTAAAGTATAGATACCATTCCCCTTGCCCAGGTTCAGAGGGTAAAAAATCTCTTTGAACTGCTGCGCCTGGATACATTTTGTGAAGAAATAAATGCGTGTTTCCCATGCGAGTGAAATTGAAGTTGCTTTTGATTTCTCTGAGAGTTGGTTTTAACTGGACCTTTTTACTGACAGTGGTTTCAGAATGACAGATGACATTGGCTTCAAAGCAGCATTTTGAAAGGGTGAAAATGGTTTCATTTTGAAGGGGATTGTGGCTTCTGCAGCAATGACAGGCTTTCCTTTTCACTTAATTCCATATCTGTTTCAGAACACACTGACCAATTTTTCAGTGTGTCCTCTTGTTCCATTTTGCCCGAAGTGTGTGAGACAAAATGGTGCAGCCATGTTTCTGTTGTTGCTGCCAAAAGCAGTTTGGAGGTCCTGGTGCGCACAGGAGCCAGCACAGCCAGGTTACCGTTTCTTTCGCACAGGCAGCTCAGTGATGTGAGGCAATGCCGTTGAGACGGTCAATATATCCCACACAATCACCCCGACATCTCCTGGGCTTTCCAACTCGAGACGGGGTCGGGCAAGTGGGATTTCTCCATGGGTCACAGCAGGTTCTAGCAGGGTTGAGTCCCTTTTCCATTAGAGAACGATAAGTCCTGTTCCTCCTGTTGTCTCTGGACATAACGTGGAATGACACTACCCGCTTTTCATGGGATCTTCCTTTCATGGCGTGTAGCGACACCCTGGATTTCCTTGGGTTTCTTCTTCTGGGTTCCTGCGGAGGTCCTCCTTGGTAAGGACAGTGCAACCAGTACGATTCTATAAAAGAGAACACAAACCGGTTATGACAATTTCTCACTAACTGTCCTCCAATCGGGATGACAGCAGTGGTATACGCTTGCATTCAGTGACCATCTGGTTTTCTATGGACTTCTCTATTTGTTGCAAAGTGTGCCTGGGGTGGCAACTCTTTAGCTGATTGATGTGGACCCACTTCTCTGCTGTCAAGTCACATTTGGGGATGCAGATTTTGTAGGCGAGGCCTCGTATGGTGACCTCTCCTCCATTTCTGAACTTCAATCTCCTGCCATAGGACTGGGGATGACCGGAAGGCTTTTCATTAGGACTGCCAGGACCCTGAGATTTACTCTTCAGTTAGGACCGGGCTTGGCAATAACTGGGATCCAAATGAATCTTTAGTCGGTTGACGATGTGACTGCCCATGTAAAATCCAGAAGGAACACCTCGCACGACCCACCAATTGTGTTCTATGCTTTAATCACCTCTAGAAATTGTGATCATACAACTGCTATACAGAAGATGGTTGGAACAGGGATTTCCAGGCCCCATACCCATTGATACACTGACTCTACAGTGGGTAGGGTCTGGTCTTTACGGAGTTTCTTGAATAGTACTTTGCTGATGAAGCTTTCTTCGCTGTTCAAGTCCACTCGGGCGAGGACAGACTCCTTGCCGTCAATTAACTGAATCAGAAAGAAGAGCTGTTCGGCCTTCTTCTGAACTGGCAGTTTCCTCCAATCAGGATGGGGGGCCTCTCCCTTACTTGAAGGTTTTATTGCCCTTCACAATTGACAGGTGAGAGTCCCAGGACTGCTATTGTCCCAGCCAGGAGCAAAGACGAATGTCTGATGAGCATGTGAACTTTCATTGTCCTATTCCATTCAAAGTTTTTCAAGCTGGTACTTTGCACCTAAGTGTCCTGGATTTTCCTTGCAGCAGGACTCTCATCTAAAGTATAGATACCGTTCTCCTTGCCCATGCTCAGAGGGTAAAAAGTCTCTTTGATCTGCTGTGCCTGGATACATTTTGTGAAGAAATAAATGCGTGTTTCCCATGCGAGTGAAAATGAAGTTGCTTTTGATTTATCTGAGAGTTGGTTTTAACTGGGCCTTTTTACTCACAGTGGTTTCAGTATGACAGATGAAATTGGCTTCAAAGCAGCATTTTGAACGGGTGAAAATGGTTTCATTTTGAAGGGGATTGTGGCTTCTGCAGCAATGGCAGGCTTTCCTTTTCACTTGATTCCATATATGTTTCAGAACACACTGAACTATTTTTCAGTGTGTCCCCTTGTTCCATTTTGCTCGAAGTGTGTGAGGCAAAATGGTGCAGCCATTTCTCTGTTGTTGCTACCAAACACAGTTTTGAGGTCCTGGTGTGCACAGGAGTCAGCGCAGCCAGGTTAGTGTTTCTTGCGCACAGGCAGCTCAGTGATGGGAAGCAATACCGTTGAGTAAGTCAATATATCCCACAGCATTTGAATTGCCAAAGAAAAACCTTGTTTCTGAACCCAACCACATAGAATTAGCTCACTTTTTTGGCAACGTCTGTCCTGTCCATTATTCTCACAATGGGTCCCGCTTCATCCAATTTTTCTTGACAGGTTTGCCAAGCACTGTACGTTCCCCTGGCTGTATCTTCAGTGTATTTGTTTAAGAACCAAATGATTTTTTGATCCACTGCTGGGCTGTTAGCAGATGTGTTAAGAATGGCGTGCCTAGGCACTGTGATTTCATGCGTTCCCTACTGGGGGAAGGTACTGCCTCACAGTCTGCATCTGTCACAGAGGAAGAAGTGACTTGTCCATTTCTTTAGAAAAAAGAAAAAACGATCCAACAAAGTATTACTCATGGTTTTTGAGATGGAGTGGCTCTGCCCAATGAGTCCATATCGATGTGGGAACTCAGTAGGAATAGTCATCCTCTCCTTTTCCTCAAACTCCACCTCCAATGATATTATCTCTTCCTCTCCCTCCATTCTGCGTTCATTAATGACACAATGCTGCTCTCTACTGCTCTTAAACTTGGAACACAACTAAGTTATTGTACCTCCAGCCTACCTCAATGACTACCTATCAGCTGAGAGGCTAATCATCTAATGAAAGAGGCTATTTCATTTTAACCAGAGGACGACAAGTTAGTCTGAGTCCAGCATGTCCCTTCACCTTTAGTTAAGAACGTTATGATATTTTAAAAATACATTTCAGTAAAACCTATGTGGTATGTCAGATATATGAGACGGACAAGAAGACATGGTTTAACATGTTTTATTAAAGAAATGAAGGCCTCATCAATCCCTACAGCTATGATGATGGGTTTCCATAACTTCAAAGAAAATAATAAATTGGTGTCCCATCAGGATGTTTTACAGAAATTCCATCCTCTGTCCACACCTATTCTATCCTATGATCTATTCCTACCTCTAATAAACTAAACAGCATAACTTCACCTAATCAAGATTGCCCCCACACTGCTTGGCCTCTGTGACTGGTTTCTAACCACTACCCAATTGTATGTTGTCCTGTCTCTCTTCCAAGTGGCTCCGGCCTGTCGATGAAGTACAAAAAGGGGTTTTAGTTTTTCTCTCTTCCTGGAACAGTTTTCTCTGGACCCCCATACTAGTGTTCTTATCAGTTCAAAAGGTTTGCCTCTCACCAGCTGGTTTTGTAAAGCAGCTCCTCATTTGTTACGACAGTCTTGGTGAGTCCGAATTGGTCTGCTTCTACATTCTGTCTTTTGCTTACCCCTGCTGGGTTTCTCCGCCTCTTCTGGGTTACCGTGACTTTTATAGCAGAATGGGGTATCAGCCTCTTTAGGCCGCCTCAGTACTGGATAGCATTCGCTCCAGTGTGTGTTGTTCTGTGGCTCAGCCCCTCCTGGGCTATCCAGCCTCTCATGTCTTCTGGCTTTCATTTTCCTTTCACCCCCTCATGGGGTCGTCTGTTGGACAACCCCTTGTGGGCTATCAAGCCTCTCGAAATCCAGTCTGTCTAGTTTTCACATTGCTTTCATCCCTTGTAGGGTATTCATTGATTCAGTCCTTTGTGGGCTGTTCGGCATCTCAGGCCATTTTTTTCTCGTATTGCATTCACCCCTTTATGGGGTGTTCTTAGTTCAGCCCCTCGTGGGCTATCTATTTGGGTGCCTCAACACCCTCCTCCAGCTTCTCGAGATGGCCCACATGCCTGTTCTCCCATGGCGGTGCTTGTCAGGTGAGGCTCCTTCTTCATTCGCTATGGAACCATGACTCCAACATCTTTGCAGTTGGGACTTCCACTATTGGTTCCTCTTTTCTGCGACCCACAGGACTTCAGCCTCAGGACTGCTGGCAGCGTGCTTGTCCCTCGGATAGGTGACTCTGCACTCCTCAGGCTACCTGACTTCCTGGACAAGACAGCGCCTCGCGGGCACTGGGTTTCCTCCGCTCCTCATGTTCTCTGCATGGGTATGCCTCCAGGCACCTTCAGGAAGGGAGACATCCCTTCCATTGCGCTCCAGTGAAGGCTCCTTTATTTCGCCCTCAGCGTGACTCTATTTGCTTTTGCATGGGCCTCGAGTCTTTTATGCTCCTTCCTGGAACGAGAGAGGAGACACCATTGCTTCTGTTCTTCAGGTATGATCATTAACAGAACTCAGTCCCCATATTTCCAACAAATACTTGTGATTCTGATTCAGAGGGAGGTGTAGTATCAGCTATACTTTGGATTCCTTGTCCCCTAAGAGGGGGTCAACCCCAGTGACATCCCGCTTGTCCTATCCCATAGGTGGTTTTAGGTGTAGAAGTCTCAAAGGAGTGACTCCCTCTTGGAGAGAAGG
Source organism: Ambystoma mexicanum (assembly GCF_040938575.1). Taxonomy (NCBI): domain Eukaryota; kingdom Metazoa; phylum Chordata; class Amphibia; order Caudata; family Ambystomatidae; genus Ambystoma; species Ambystoma mexicanum. The sequence continues at coordinate 600,370,151 of NC_090933.1, forward strand.
GACACATCCATTGGATTCCTCACACTTCTTAATTCAAACAATAAAGAAAAAACGTGTTCTTTTCTCTGGTGTCACCACAGGACATCATACGCAGCATGCAAAGTGTCACTGTGAGGGGGAGGAATATTCACAACGCTGCATTACCTCCTTCGTAAGATGCCACCAAGCAATGGAATATAGAGTTTAAAGTGAGCATGGAACGTGAGTGTCACAAAATGACTCCTGCGCTGCAGTAGTACAATAATGAGTATAGGCTAAAGCTCCTTATCAGCCCTCAGACTTTTAAAAACCAAGAGGGAACCCAATCATAAAGGTAAAAAAGGCAGAGCTAAGAAGTATACCTCCTTCACCTTTTGTAGTAAAATGGGCCGAGGGAAAGCTATATTCTCAGAGGGGTGTGAATTTGTGAACCCAAACAGCGAGTATAGAAGTTTGATATAAAGGAATGTACAATCAAGGTTTTGTAAAAACATATACACTTTAATTAAACTCACTGTATGCAGAAATGACTAAATAGAAAAAACCACAAACACCCCTGTAGAAAGAACACAGAATATGCAAGAGACCAACAATCAGCACTCTGGATAATAAGACAGGGAGAAATTACAATAGAAGCCACAATGTTAGAAAATAATATGTTCTTGAGTTGCAAAAAGGGATTCATGTGACCTAGCCAGTCTCTAAGGCACACAATGGACCATGGGGCTGTTATCACTTTATAATACCTTTGCACTGTCTGGAAGGTTTGACAACAACTAACCAGGCTTCTCAGCATTGTTAGGTTGTTTGAGTTTAAAATGCAGTGGTCACGCTCTTTCTGTGGCAAGCAGATGTCGTGGCTGGTTCGAACTGAAGAAGGCTGCAGCTCAAAGGGGGCTTCATTGATTAGGATCATGGATGCTGCCAGGTTTGTTTCAATGGTCGAGACTCAATGTTGGATGGGCTGATGATGGAATGCACAGGCTAATCAGTTCGATGCAGGGCCTTGAAGAATGCAGTTCAGAGAGAACACCAGGGTCAGTTTGTCTACTGGATTGGCAGTGAAGAGACAGGTGGTTCGGTTCGGTTCAAAGAGCTGCGCTTCATTATTCAAGTTGAAGTAAGGATGCACTTCAGATGGCTCAGTTCAGGGGCCTACTGGTTTGAATGGGCTGAGCTGTGGTTTTAATGTCTGTGAGTGCCAAAGGCCCCTCTGGGTGGTCCTGTTGGCTTGAACTGGGGTGAATGCACTCGATTCACAGCTTGATGAAAGTACAGGAATCCTGGCTGTTTTGGCTCTAAGGAGATGAGTCCCACTCCAGGGTCTCAGGGGCAGGAGCAGTCCTTGATATCAGGGCCCCACCAAGGGGGAGGATAGCACACAAACATTCAGGGATCATTCAGACCGGTGAGGCCCTGGGCAGATGTGTGGCCAGCAGAATTGCAGGTCTTGCTCCAATAGCAGGTCACCCCTAATGTGCCCTGGGGATGGTTAGGGGACAGAGCTTGCCTCTGCCTTGGATTACCTGTATTTACCTCCTAAATGGAGGACTTTGAAAAGGACCACTCTCACATCAGGGTCCAATTACTTCCTCTTGAAGGTTTGAAGTCCAGAGATGATTCAAAGAAGGAGTGGTAGACCCCTTCTTTTAAAGAAAGCCTACAGGTTACTGGTCAAAAGAAAGCCTGCTTTAAGGGACCAAACGCTGTTCTTGGAACAAGTGGACTTTGTCCTCTGACATCACATCCAAAGTGCTTTGTGCTACAGGAAGTGGAAGGGGCATGAAGGAAAGATAAATGCAAAGAGAAAAAATATGGTGAAACCTTCCTCCAGCTGTAAGGATCCCCCATTGTCTACGCTAAGCCTGACCTCTTCCCTTCTCAATAGAATCAACAGCCTCTTTGGTATGCAGCACACTGGTGTGAAGCTACTGCTTTTGTCACTAGTTGTGCCCTTTTATTCCGATTCTCTAATGGCTTTTTGTAGAGTGACTGCCTCTCTGGGAAGGGTGTTACCTGTCCTCACAAATGAACAAAGAGCGGCAAACCCCAGGGCTAAAGTCTTGCTGGCAGCAGCAAAGTCGGTCTGTCTGAGTGGAATACACATAACACTTCTACAGCAAAACAGTGGGGCTATCACAGGTGTATCATGAAATTGATGTAGCTGGAATAGTTATGAGAGCTGCTAGCACGATACCTCAAACTCAGGTATGGCTTCTGTTTACAGTTTACCATACGACCAGGATAGGATTCTCATACTTATGTAGCTTTTGGAACAGAGGTGCATATTTTAAATGCAGCACCTCTGCACGCAGAGACATAGCTGTCACTGCAGCTTAGGAGAGGGTTGCAGGAATTCCCATCCTCACCCCCATGAACGTGACAGACCAAAGAGCCAGGAACGCCTAATGTCAGCCATCCTATTTCAGATGAACCCCAAGTGCACCACAGGCTGACACGTACACAGAAAAGTGTCCCCTCAGTCAGCAATACAGACCTAATGCAGTGCATATCCTTTCAGGAACAGGGGACAGAACTGAGATTGTTGATGGGAATACTCTAATGGACTGCCTAGATTAAATCGATGAGAAGCCACTATGCTGATGTTACTCGTGACACCACGACATAGCAACGTTAGACATGCAGCATACTTGCATCCCTGCACTGCATTACACAAACAAACATTCACATACACAAAGAACATGCTTACACAGTACTATATATAGAGGACAGACACATAATCATACTGTCAAAGCTTTTATTATTTTTCTCATTAGCCAAATGTAGTAACACAGAAACGCAAGGCAACATGAGATCCTGAGCAAGCTTGCAGATGCTTGTGGCTAATAACCCTATGGCACTACAAGAATATATGGAGCCTGGTAGGACCACATGTAACTAATCTATAGGAAACATAGCAGAGCACGAGCATGGAGAAATCATATTATATGTCTAAGGAAGATTACAGAAGGCCTCAAGACACTGAACACGAGACAGGAGGAGCTGGCAAAGGCTGCACAAAGCACAGAGCAAGCTCACAGCCAAGGTCAGAGATAAACGGTTGTATTTCCAAACTCTAGATGACAAGGGACCAGCTGCAGGAAAATGGAATACATCCTCATAAATGCAGACCCAAAAGCTTTATTTTTGTGCTCCAAAAGCATGTGATGCAGCCGAACTAGACAAGGGCATTCACCCGTGGTGGGAAGACAAGCCGTTCTCAGCAGCCCAGACGGAAGGTGAAACAAGTGTTGCAACATAGAGACGCATTCTCATAGACAAAGGTGGAATACTACCAGATACAGTTCAGACACATAGGGCCTCGTTACGAGTTTGGAGGCAGCCATGGTGCTATTAGCACTATGGCTGCCTCCAAACCGGGCTCCATTACCGGGTTCCTTCAATGAGGAATAACCGGGTCATTTCAACATTGGAGGACCCGGTAATTCCTCCTTGAAGGAACCATTCCCCATTTCCATTTGAGCCCCCCTAGGGCTCAATGGGAAAGGGGAGGGAGGTAATAACGGGCACATTACAAATGGCCCGTTATTACCTCCCTCTTCCCCTTGCGGGACCCGGAATGAACGTCTGGTTTTACCAGACATCTGGTCCGGGTCCCGCCAAGGGAACCTTGTAATCGGCGCTCACGTAATGAAGGGTGCCAGTCCCATACCGGCACCCTTCATTAAGTGAGCGCCAAGGTCGTAATGAGGCCCAAAGTCATTTAACATCACCTTGAAGAGGTGCACAGAGAGCTGAGAAGTGAGTCGGGTCCCAGGCCTGGGGAGACCAGCTCCAGTCAATCACGAGACAGAAATTCAGGGGTGAATGGCAAGGGGTCAAGCACCAATGGTAAGTCTATTACTCTGCAACAAGGATAGGTTCTTGAATACAAGGCAGGTCAGCCACCTGACATTTGAGGATCAGTAGAATAACCTCATTAGGGGATATCCATTGGGTTACCACCCTCGATGCTCAACCAGCATTGGGGATAGGTTTTTGGGGAAGTGCCGAGAAGATGACGACAAAGCACATCAAAACTGGGTAGCAAGCATTGTAAAGTTGAGATGTACTGAGAATTCTGATTGTCTTGTATGATGCTGTTGGTTTTTGTAATAAACCACAGTTCTAACTTGCAATTGGCTGAGTCCTCCATTTATTATGGGGAAAGGTGTTGCGCCCTTGGGAGTTGGACAGACCCCCAGATGACCGCTGTCATGCCAGGAACCATCCCAACATACCTGTCAAACAGGGACCTGCGAAATATGACCCTGCTCTGATCCAGCAGGGTTCAAGTGCACATTACACTTTTGCAATGGAGCTTATGAAAGGGGAATCTGATTAGCAGATGTCCCTTCCAGAGATGGAATTACCCTTATCAGTTTATTAATTTGATAAAAATCAAACAAGTGAGGGCTTCTACACTCACTACAATCTCTGAATGAAAATAAAATAATACCACCAATGGGCACGAGAAAAAGCCTCAATTCTCCAAGAATACTGATGTGTAGAACACTTAACTTACATAGAATTCTTTGCAGCAGCAAGCCATTTTAAATCCAGAGGAACCTGGGCTATATTCGGGCTGGTTCAAGATGGCCACATCTATCTACTAAGTGGTTATGGTAATAGGTCAGTGAATATGAAATGTAACGATTTCTGAACACTTTTTTTTTCTTGCTGATTTTGGAATAAAGAAAAGAGTTATCTACTTAATATCAAGCTTCTGTGCTTTGTATAAAAACTCTGAAGCTATTAGTGCGGCTGTCAAAGTGTTCATGGCTCTCTTGAGGGGTTTATACATTTTGCAGACTAGAAATTATCAACAAATATGCTGATTCAACATCGCTACAAACAAAGGGCAACCGCACAGTTGACATATACGTCTTTGCTATTACATCTGTGTAAAATTTAAATAGGTTAAACAACGGCGATAAAAGAGAGCTGCAACTGAACAGATTGTTTACAGCAAACATAAAATATGGCAATAACGCACAGGTCACCAGGTCGATTTATTTGCATCAGGAAATCAAAATGTCTTCCCACACTAGCAGATGCATCAGACTATTGTGTGAAAATGTGTATTTCATCCAGCTTCTGATTACATGAATATCATATTTTGCGTATTTTCATTGTTCGAACTTAGTCTTGTAGAACTAAGTGTTACATATGAACTTGGATTACAAAAGACCGACGGGATGGTTCTTAACAAGGATACCGCATTATCTCTGGATGACGCCGAATCGAACAAGATAGCATCGGGTGGCATGGCAATTACACTGCAGCTAAAAGTACATAGGACATATATGCAACATTAAACATCAGTGTTTAAGGCATACAATGAGTAGAATAGCATGCATGTGCAGGCCGTGCCTGTCCACTACGCAAGCGTACTGTATGCACATGCAAAGTTGTACATTGTACGCCTACACCAGCTGACAAGAACGCTCAGATCAAGCAACGACATCCGCCTGGAACTAAAACCCTGTAACAGAAGAAAACTCAGAGGATCCTCCTTCTCTCATCAGGCACCGAAAACCTGGAATGACCTACCAAAGAATATAGGAAACAAAAGAAACCACCTAGTATTCAGGAAACTGCTCAAATCCTGGCTCTTCACTGCATAACTAGAAGACCAGGCGCAAGAACGCCCACACTGCTAAACAACGATGAATAAAGATACTGAGCTCGGTCCCCACCAAAAAACTGAACACAAACAGAATCCAAGGAATGCACCCCACGACATACCATAAGACATTATGAGAGATAACCACAAAAGGAGGACACTAAAGACTGAACACATAGTCAGACCAAAACGAAAGCACTTAGACGACTCATCCACAGCATCCTGACCTGTACCACACCCAAAGTTCCGACAGACATATTCACATAGATAGTAGGGTAAGAGGAGACAACAACTCCTGCTCCGACACTCAAGGAGGAGAATGGACATTCCAACCTCACTATACATAGTTCATTAGAATACAACACTATACTGTGGGATGTATTTAACCATGCATCCGAGCCCTACCTCGAAACTGTGCAGTACTGACATGGAAAACATCATGATGGCCAGAGCTTCCCAGAAAATGCACAGGGAAATGCATGAAGAATAGGCTGCCACTCATTTTTGCCGATGTTATGGGCACAGAAGGACACTGCCTAAAACCACCATTGGACTACCCACACAGTAGTCTGAAACCATTGGGAATGGCAATGCTGATTGCCAAAAGCAAACCCATAACTGTTGGGAATTCATTTTCTTAAATCCCAAAAATGGGTGCAGTACCAGTACTCACCACTATCCAAAAGCCGGCAGTTTAAAACCACCCTGTGTTTCTCTGAAGGCAAGCCAAAGGGCCTATTTCAAACATTGCAATATGTGCAAAATACTCACTGGACACCAGCAGACATTTGGTAGAATGGAGTTTTGTGTGCCTACAAAATCTGGGAAATGAAGAGCCCAGAACAATGCTTATAACAAAACTGGCTGAGCTATGGAGTCAGCAGTTTAAGTTGCACTGGATTTAAAGACACTAAAATCGAAAATGTTTAGATTAAATGAGTGACCTATGTTTGGTGTCACATGCCTTTGTAACTGTTTAAATGTCATAGTTTTAAACTTAGAATCAGCCTTCTAGCTGCATATGTGAAAATGTTTAGTTTTATTTGAATGCAGAAACTGGGGAACAGAAATGACAGCTTAAAGAGATTCCAATTTGCCTGGCAACTACCCCCATCAGGAGTGAAACTTGAGTCACAGCTGTGTTCCCAGGCCTAGCTGCCCTTTTGCTGCTCACACTAAGGATATGCCATCTATCTGATAATTGAATTACCTGTGCTCTGCGGGAAAGTGAACAAAGCCCTGTCCTTGCTCAGGCAAAGGTTTTATTGGCAGGAGTCGTAAATGGTCGTAAAAAGTGGCTTCCTCCTGAGGAAAGGGGAGGGGCACTGCCTGTGAGAGCAAGCTGGCTTGGCAGAACTGGAAAAACCAGAAATTCAACCTTGTGCTGAGAGGAAACCACACCCCTTTGGAGCCAGAACATAACTCTAAAAAGATGAATAACTCATAGAGCGGACATGTGAAAATTTTATAAATGATACCATAATTCTTGTGATTTTTCTGCCCACATTTTAAGAGGTTTTTCGACCCGGTGGCATGTTCAGGGGGGTGTTAGCGGAAAAGTGGATATTACTCTAAATGTATGCATGTTAAAAATCTGAAACTTCATCAGTTAATGTCCCTACTCCCTGCACACATGTATGTAAAGTTGGGTCAATGTCAGAAATTGAAAAATCAGTTAAAAAGTCAATTATGTACCATTTCTGAATGCAAGCTCTTAGAAACAGCAGATTTGGACAGAGACATGGCTAAATTCAGCCACACCATGTATATGTAATTTCAAGCAACTGTGTAACTGTGAAATATGTCTTTTATTATCAAATATAGAATGTGTGCAATCTGACAGAGGAGTGTCCTATCTGCAAGCCATAAAATGACATCCCTCTGACTCACAGTTCATTCCCCAATCAAATGATAAATGGAAGTTTGACCAATTAGAAGCTGAGAGAGAGGTAGGGTCAGTGATGCTAGAACACACCCACATTCTAAACACATAAAAGCAGACAGACAGGACAGATAGGGACCTTCAATTCCATTTGCTGCAACGCGCTCTGCCGGACCATACAACATCCAGAGATCCAGACTTCAAATTCATCAAACCTCCAGAGAGCCAAACTAGAGACTTCAATCTATCCAGAACTAGAGACCCAGACCAGAGAAACAGAGAGAGCTGACCCAGATCACTGTGAAGTGCAGAGACCAGAGGCGAGTTTAAAACCTGACTAGATCCATGGCGAGGCCCATTTCACTCAAGAATATAGTGTGAGTACCTAGAAAACTGTGCAGAACCAATCTCTTAGTTAAAATAATATAATTCAATCCATTTTAACCTAAGTAGAACTGCAGCTTAGCAATTGTGTTATCCTGCCATCATTTTTAAAGCTGAAAAAGTGTGCGTTTAAAATTTCAAATCTGAAAAACGACCTTTATTCAATCGTTCATATCTCCGCAACCGTTTGTGCTAGAGACTTGCAGTAACTTTCATTTTGAAGCTGAGATCCTAGGCTTTCCTAGGACCCCAAAACGATAGAGATAGTCCTTGTGGTTCCTCTGTAATAGCGCTCGGCGCATCCGCGAATTTTACCGCGATTTGCAAATTTCTTCACATGTAAAAACTGCTGCTGCTTGCCTTCCATTTGCCAGAAATTCGTTTAACCTGCTAACTATCCCTGCATCATTGCTAGTGTGAGCCTGGACTAATATTAACTAGATACCACTCACCCTGAACCTCTGAAAGGGAATTAAAAGCAATTTAGCATATTTTTTAATTCATTGCCAGCACATATCAAAGCAATTTGGGCCTGTTTTTTCAAACTTCTGTTGTCTAAGCTTGCTGGGGTGAACTGATTTACATTGATTGCATTTCTGAGAACTGTGTGTTTTCCTTCCATTTCCTTGCCTTGCATCAAGGGGGGGAAGGGATTGCCAGAGAAAAGTGATTACATTGTTTGGTTGAAATCATATTGAGTATTTTCTGTACTGCATTCATTGAATATTGCATCCACCTGAGCTTACATAAAGCATCCTCTACCACATTATACTTTTGTTCCTATTTACCAGTGTGCTACCTTATCCATTTCATGTCAACTCATTAGTGATTATAAAGAAGTGTGCTAGTGCCAGATTCTCCGTTGTTGATCTTTATCATATCAGATTAAGTGTGCTATTCAATTATTAATTTATTATAAAGTGGGATATATATATCTATTGTTTAATTTATCAAATAAACCTTTTAACTTGCAAAACAGAACTACTTCTTGGCTCAGTGGGGTCAGGGGGATTCCAAGAGAGGGGTGTTATATAGGGGTAGTCATCCAGAACGCATGAACTGGACATAAAGATATATCAATAAGGGTTTTCATTCAGTATTATAGACCAGGCGTTGACTTAGCTGTAGTGTTGAATTGAATCCTCTTACAATACATAGCTCATTAGAATACAACAGGGAGTGTGTTGCACTAAAACCTAAATTTCTGTCAGGAGTAAGCCTTCTCCCCCTATACAGGACTCTCAAATCTAGCTGTGTTTTATGATTGTACTGAATTATTCAATTGTTTCTCAAATCCAGCGAAGTATGGTATTATACTCATTTGCTCTGTTAGGCATAGGTCTCTCGCCCACTATACAGGTCTCTCAAATTTTAGCTGTTTTCGCACCATGCAGGATTCCCGAAATCTAGGCATTCAGCCATACTGTGAAGATCAGATGCAAAACATACAACCCACTAACCAAAAAGGCTCAAACTTTCTGCATACTCACTCAGAAATCTAACACAACGCCACTCGCACAGCAAGCCGCATACACTTCACCACACTGCAACAACACATAAACCACTCCAACAGCACAAGAGCACTGACATTGCTCCGATACTCACTCCAAAGCTCAGCGCACGGTGTATACCGAGATGAAGCTGCCAACAGAACTCCATTGCTCTCAATATCCTACTCCCTCTTCACCCTATGAACCCATCCCACCTTCTCGTTTGCAGATCCCCCGGAGTGCCTGGGGACCAACTCTGTTGGTGATGGTGCGCTGTACAAATACCATTAACATTTAACATTAACATTGATGTAAAAAAACAATTAACAGTAATGGAAACGGGGCGTGAAAAGGAAAAGAACTATGCCAAGCAGCGAGAAATGCCTGGAAAAGGGATGTTCACAGCACAAATGTAGGTGTTCCCACACACTGCAGAAACCCCTGATCCACACCTACAAACATGCAAAGGGCACACTCAAAATTCAAATTCAGGGAATAGCGATGGGTTGCCTTCTTACATGCCAACCAGGTTTGCAGGTTAAACTGTGTGAACATCTACCAACAGTGCACAAACTTCTTTAGATGGATGATGATGAGGCACTGCACATCTACCACTTCCCATCTCGCATCATGCTAGAAATATTTGCTGAATAGGCAAATGAGTTGCCGTCACCCACATTCCATGCTAAACCCATGCCTGTGCCTGTGAAAGTGCAAACAACCTTGCACTTCCTCACCACTGGGACCTTTCAGAGGATGAGTTGCATTGTGACGACATTTCACAACCATGCCAGGTAACATGCTGAATTGTAGGCGGTGCCCAGCAGCATATATGTATGCTAATCAACCAACTGGCAATTTCTACAGCATTGCACACTTTCCCCAAGTGGTGGGTGTAGAAGATAGCCCACTGTTTACCCTCAAACCACCACACCGCACAAAACACCTACACCTCAACAGGCATCTCTGGAGCCTATTACTATGCAGCCCATCTGCAATGCCAACAAACCTACATTGAATGAGGTTCCAAGATTGACCCATTACAGCAATATCATCAGGCAGAGTGGTTGCATAGAGAGATGCAGAAACTGACAGAGATATGTGGCTTGTAGATAGGTCCAAACATACCTCTAGCCCACACAGTTCAGTGCACATATTACCATACCATGCACATACTGAACCACACACATCATCATCCTGACCACATATATACTACAAATACAATGTAGACAGCTTGCCATCAAATTGTATGATGATTCCTCTCTATGGGGACATTGTGTTCGATGAAATACTGGATATCCCTTATGTCAGCACTTGGTGAAAGCCATCTAAAGTCCAGGCACAGCAGCCCAGATGAGGTACTACACAGAGCACAGAAGAATGTGTGCTGTCAATGAGCTCTGTTCAAATAGTCGAGGCACAGAATCATAAGGGCCGGGGTAGCAATGACACATTGTGTGATATCCAAACGAATGCCTAAGGTTTCTTAGGTGGAACCAACATAACCTAGACCACGTCATTGATCTGGGTATATAAGGACAGCAACATATCAAATAGCAAACCCAGGTTTCTGACAACATTGCTGGCAATCAGGATCATTCCCAGTTCCGGTGGCCAGATATAGGAAGGAACTTCTCATAGTTTGGTCCCAAAGCAATAATCTCTGTGTTCTGTTGCTTGACTTTAACTGGTTACATTTCATCCATCCACCAATGCGCGAGGGACGTTGTGTTAATGTGTCAGATAATTGTTACCATCAATGAGTTTTGAAACGTCTGTAAAGTTATAACAGTACAGCCCTTACCAGCGGATGATATGATGGATAGATTTACACATTGAATAAAAGAAGAAACAAAGTGGATCTCTAAATGACCACACAAGAAATGTTGGAGGATTTTGAGCTGCAAGGAGGAAAAGACAGAATTGAGAATGATTAGAAAGAAAGTCTTTGCATCAACGCAAAGCTGAGTCTGTGATGCCTAGTTACATTTGATTAGATAGATGTAATGTATGTGAGATGGCATCAATGGATGGTTAAAGATCTTAGAAGACCAGGCTGGTGGAGCGTCCTTGATCCAGCATTAAGCACTGTCAACAATTCTATCCCACAGCTGTGTTCTGGGTGAAAACCAACCTGAAACCCAATTGAAAGAGTTGTTGAAGATTAAAAAGAAATGTATGAAACAAAACTCAAATGTCTGGCAAGTTACTGGAAAAAATGAAGCAAACAAACAAAATGCTATCAATTTATGGGGGAATCCACTGTTACTTCAGAGGAACTAATAGCAGCAGTTTAGGAGGAATTCTTTAATACAAAAAATGGACTACAGCACTCTCCCATAGAAAAGGAGAACAGTGCCTATCTGAACAGTATTGCTAACTCCAACTTGGGTAAATTCTCAACCTGTAAATTAGAGGCACTCATTAGTATCGATGAGGTCTCATAAGCTTCTAAACACATAAGAAGGTTGAAGCTGCAGTCCTGTATGGGTTGAACGTAGATTGCTTTGCTCATTTGACCTCTGTCGTTCGGTTCAACGTTGATTAGAGTATAGGAAACCCTTCAAGAGAAGGACAGGGGCTATGGGGGTTTTCATACAGGCCATCCCTTGCAACGTGAATGATCATACCATTACAGCATTGCCACCATTTAGGACTCCATTAACAGATTTGGCCACCATTCTTTTTTTGTATGATCCATTTGAACCATTTCAAAGTAATTGTCTGCAACTGGTTATATACCTGCTCTCTATGTTTGCTGTAAAAGGGCCAACCCACGTTTTCAAATCAATTGACCAACTACTATTTTGCTTTCTGTGCGGGAAGTTTAAATCTACAAAATACAATGCTCTATTGTGGAGGTTCAAGGAAATGAGATGAAACAAGTTTGCACATTTCTGCATGTGCCACAAGGCCTTTACAGTCAGACAGAAGGATACATAACCCTGATTCTGTCTCAAACGTGATCTGCCTTGTACCTTGTAGAGCCTAAATCCCAATGCATTCAGCGCATGACACTATTATGGCACCAATTCGGATCAACTAGGTTTTGAAAAAGTTCAAATTCTTCCAGTGCTGTATTCTTCGGGTGATTTTCTAAGAAACTGCTAAGTGGCAGCTCGTTTCAAGCATACTGAAGAAACAGCTGAAGTGGGTGCTTGTGTACATGAGAAATCACTGCTTCCTGCACAGGCAGTGGATAGTGCTCCTAGTTTAGCTGCCTTTTCTAATAAGTCGTTTACTTGTCAGTTAGATTTTAATCATTCAAAACAGGAACGTGGTTAAGATACTGAGGGAAGACAACACTGAGGAGTAATGTTAGAGAATCTAGTAAAGAATACACAGAACGTGCCTCTCAGGTCAGGTCTGTTCTGAACCCTATCAATTTAGAAGATACTACGACTTCCAATTTCTCTTGGATATGTCACCTAGAAGTGACTTCACATAGTGATATGTTGTGCAAGTGTACACTGGCTAATCAGCTAGGGGTTTGCCCTAATATTTCAAAGATAATGGGGATATGACTTCTCTCAACTGCGGTGGATTTAGGAATATCACCTTTGCTCTCTAGCTATGTATTGCTCTGTCAAATGTTGTAACTTGTCTATACATTTTATGTTGCCAGTTGTAAATGATGGCTAAATCAGAGTCACTGATAATATTAAACACATGCTTATAGAAGAGTCAGTTTTACTATGAATATTAGGCCTGGAAAAACTCCCTATAAATGTAGCATGTAGCATGGCGGTACCTACTGCATTTGCTGGGAGACTCTTTTAACTGGTGGATAGGGACCATGTAGTGGTGGTGGAAAACCTGAGGAGACATAGGAGCACTGCCACCTTTCCGTGCAGTAGGATGCTCTGCAGGGGTGATGGAATGAGTTAGTCATGGGAGAGGGATTGGCCTCGCAGGACGATTCCCTCACACACGTGTGTGGCAGCAGCTGTGGGAGAGCTAGCAAACTTTATAAAATGCTCTGTGAAAGAACTTGAGCCCTTTAGTGTGTGGCAGTGCTCTTAAAATAACCTAAATACTTTAGTGGGTGGCAAGAAAGAGCTGGAGAACCTTAAGGGGTATGATGTGCCCAATGGCAGAACCCAAGAACCTTAAGGGATGGCTGCACCATGTGGTATAACCTGAGAACCTTAAGGGATGGCTATACTCTGGGGAAAAACTAAGAACCTTAAGGCGTGAATGTGCCCTGTGGGAGAATTTTGAAACTTGAGGGGTGGCTGCAACCTGTGGGAAAACTTGAGAACCTTAATAGGTGGCTTAACCCTGTGGGAGAACATGGAAACATTTGTCAATTGTGTGATCACGATTCAAATACATTGCTTGCACAATGGTCAATGCATTGGGACATGTATGACAGCAACTAGTTATGCACAGTCACTATTATGGTTATCCGTTTCCTAAGCACACACACACCACGAAACAACCCCACAGCACTTTTCATTGTCTGCCGTGTAACTGGTAACACATCATTGTCATCATCGTCGAAGCTGCAGTGTTGGCTATGAGCTAATATTATTCCATAGACTCCCCAAATAAAGTACACATTTATTTTTGAACTTGTCAACAGTTCAACAATGCAGCACTTCCAGGCTTCTTCTCCAGTTAGCGACAATAGCCCTGACCACTCTAAAAACTCTGCAAAACATGCCGGGGAGAGGTGGGGCTTAACGATTGTACAGCAACTCTCACAAATGCTGTAGGACCACTTGCTGTACCAATGATGCAATGGATAATACTTCCTTCCCTTGTGTGATGCGTCCAATATATAGGCATCAAGAATATGTGTGGCTGCCTGTTTCTGAGTGACTGAGGAGGCAATCCCACAGATTCTCCTTTGCGCTGCTGACACAGCTTTAAACAGGTGCCAGTCATGTACTTCCCATTGAGACCACTGTCTTCCATGACATTCATGTTCCTGGTGTAGTTGGCAACATTTGGATTGGTTGCTGTTCTTCCTAATGCCTGTGTTCTTTCTCTAATTGATGTTGTAAGGGCTGCCACGAAGCATCCCTGCACATTTGCCCTGTGTCTCCACCTTGCAATGGCGTTGAGAGTCCTCCCAAGAACGTCATTTATGGGTCCCCAGGGGTCTCACCTGCGACCACTGAGGTATCCCTTGCTACCCCTGTGGTCTCCCTTGCTACCCCTAAACATTATAATTTTTTTAAAACATGTTTTACTTTTTTTTAAGGCTACATTGACGCTCCTGGGCTGTGGCCAGCTGCATGTGGCTCTTTGTTTCTGGAGTGGCTGGTTTCTGATAGATATTGCCACTAAGATAGCTCAGTGGGTTGAGCGTCTCCGCTGCAATGTGAGTGTGATCTGCGGGTTGTAGTTTCGACTCCCGGCAAGGTCAACTCAGCCTTTCATCCTGCTGAGGTTGATAAATGAGTACCAACACAGGTTGGGTAATATTGTATGTATATTTGTTCTATATGAAGCGCTTAAGTGTAAGTGCTATGTAATAACACATCATTATCGTTTGGCCTTGGGACGTCTGCTTGCATTCACAGTAATTTGGTAATATGGCCCAATACACGGTGATATTAATGATACATATGGTGATCCATTCTTGTATAAATGTATATCACTTTACAGTGATATCATAACCATATGTTTCGTGGTGTACTTAGAAACAATGCTATGTGATGCCACTGTCTGTTTGGCCAAGGGGTTAAAGGTTGTGTTTCATCGCTTTCCATGATGTCACTTTCGGATGGGCTCAAATTACATCACGTCCTGTGATGTCATCAGAGGTCAAGGGTCATGTGATGTCATTTCCGCTAGCCCAGGCATTTTGGTGAAATGACGTCCCTGAGTCCTCCTCCGCTGACATATGTCTATGAAAAGGAACCACTTTTACTTTGAAATGGGGATCACAAAGAAAACTATCAGGAACACAATGTTACCTTTAAATCCAAATACCCATGGGTCTACACACAAGGATGAAAGGAGGTCCGTCTCCAGCCATTCCACATCAACATCAGCTGCCAAGGCTTGGGCCATCACCATGTTAGTCAGGTTAAACTCAAGCAGCTACATAAGAGGGAGAACGTCACTCAGCGATGCAGTGTTATAACTAAGCCGCTGTATGGCTTCCTTGGATGCTCATTGCACATGGGCAGACATTAAACAGCAGTTTCCACTAATACAGTGTTAAAATGCCACATACAGAGTTCTGCTTTTATTGTTGCAGTAATCTTTGATTGCACTGCTCATGCAGCCTGTCCAGCATATGCCAATTAGAGTTCCAACCGGTGGCCAGTGAGAACTTCAGGCTATGCAGGGACAACTCCTGGTGCAATTTCAGTTGGCATAGTGCATTTTTGGTAGGAGAAGCCCGGCTGAAATGGAGGCTTTTTTCAGGGACACAGTGACCATTTCTTTCACAGGCTCACAATTTACGATACATTATGTGATCACAAATTGAAGCAGATGGACAAATCAGGGGGCGTGCATTGTCATAAGGCAGCAAGGTAATTAGATTAATTATAGCTGCAGCCAAGCCACTGTGATTCCAACTCATCTACCTTTTCCCAGATGTCAGCTCACTTGAGGTTTCTTCCCTCAAACCCTAACTTCGAACAATATTACCTGCTGCTGAATTGCACACACCTTCTGCCTCATTGCATTACGTTTGGGCGCCTCTCTGCTGTTGGAAAAAGGAAAGGGCACCCAGTATGCTGAAATAGCTGTGTAATCAATGCTCCGATGATAGGTTCAAATGTCAAAGGTGGTGAAGTGGACTTTTTGCCTCACTGATTGCTATACTGCACACCCTACTCACCTTTTTGTACAATTGATTGACTTATCTTATAAGAGAACACAATTCTGTGTTTGCACAAATGAGTAGGTCAAGGTATATGTTGCCAATATTATAGAAAGCAAACATCGAGCAGGCACTGTCTGTCATAGTATTTTGCTATTTAGGCCATGCTCAACACATTCCATAACACTGTCGTGGTCGCCAACGGGCGATTACTGGGATACAGGACGAATAACTTGGTGTTCTACTCCCAAGCACTGATACAGCTGACGTATTTCCAGTTGCAATTGTGTGGAGTGCTGGAGGTATACTTCTTGTCGTATGGCACGTGGAGGGATGCACCTTATAACATTTGACTTTTAACAGCAGGGTGCTGCTGTAAATGGAACCGCAGCATGGTGTAAACAAGTCTGTCCATACCTTCCTTTGGCAAACCATTTTCGGGTAGAGTGTGCCAGTGGCTAGATTTGGTTGCTGGTTATTCTCTGTGAAATACTGCCTCACATTTGACTTACATAAGCTGGGTTCATGTGGTTGGTCCGCTGATGGCAGTGGTGGAGCTGGTGTTGTGCATGATGCCGCGCAGTGAAGTGATATGCTTTCTTATCTGTGACAGGACGGCTTTTCTGAAATGTCTAAGATGCCCAGATGCCTACGGGTTATGTGCGCCTTATAAATGTACAAATAAATAAATAAAACAGATTGTATAAAGGTGGGGCAGGTACTTCTAGTAATACTGCAACATCTGCACTTGTGGTGTTATTCTTGTCTGCCTCCTGCGTCTTTCTGCTTTCCAACATAGATGCATGTTTCTCCTATATGGACTCTGATTGGACATGAATCAGAATTCAAATTTTTGTCTTTTTATTTTACCCTACTAACCATTAAGAAAGCCCTCAATACAGGTGTCGTTTTTCAGATTTTTCTATTTTATTTGAAGGTATGCATGGTAGAAAAATGTGTGCATTCAGTGATTTAATGCTGTAGATACAAGTGTCTCGTGACAAGCTTTGCTAATTTACAATTACTTGCATTCGTCAATTCCTTCCCCTCTGCCTAATCCAGAGATCCATACAATTCTTATCAAATGAAAGCAGAAAATAAGGTCAATGATAATGCCGGTTATAAAAATAAACACACTTTTATGCTCTGGTGCTTGTAGTTTATGTGTCCATCTGTGTTTGGGACAGCAATCACAGGTCACTAAAAGACATACAGTGACTAATGTGCTGACAACTGCTTATTCCAGTTCACTGAGAAGTCAAAATCAATGACTTGGCTCCTGGGATAAAGATTGCCCGTTAGGTAGAAAGGGCGGTTTCAGCCGCAGATTGTTTAGCTGGCTGTCAGCCGTAGAATGCTTGTGCAATGTTAAAATCAATACTTTGTTCTTTGAAGAACACAGTAGATGAATGTGTTGCTTTTTCCTAAGTCTAGTTGCCCAAGAGGGAGCAATACCAAAGTTGATGGCGCTAAAAAATAATAATCGTAGGCTTCACTTTGGCAAGCATTTTAGTATCATTCGATCATTCCGAAGGGGCGCAGGGATCAATTTACAGCGCTTGAGTACTTGAAAACTCCCAGAGGTAGATATATTAGCTCTTATGTTATCAGAGAATAGTGCTATCAATCACCTTCGACAAAGTAATGCTCCTCACAGTGCGTGAGGTGGCTCGAGTCAACGGTTTGCTTAAAAGTGGCGGGAAAGAATATGCGTCAACTTCGCCCAAAAATCCTGGCTTCCAGCGGGTTAGGAATCATGTTCAGCCTGTTGGGCCCTATCAGAGCTCATGCGTGGAGGAATACATTTGGATGGAGGTGTCACATAGCAAATACACACACAGCACAACAATAGTTGGGTTAATGGCGCAGTTACATGTGGGTGGGCTAGTTGACCCACCAAACCTCCAGTCTGGTTTTTAGGATGTCCACAAGAAATTTGTAGGTGTGATGTTTATTAACAATGAATATTCTCTGACTTTTATTTTGATCAAATATAAATATCGACCTCCCTAGATTTTACTAGTCTGTCGGTCAACAAAGCTGGACAGACTTACGTAGTCAAAGCTTTTGTGTTGTTACATGCAAAGATGTGTTATCAGGAGTAGCTGGTTAACGGGTTTCAAAGAAGGTAGGGGGGATGCTGAAAGTAGAGAGATGCAGGACGAGATGACAGACTATTATGCCACCAGTATGAATTCGATAACGATCATACAAGGCAAAAGTGGAGAATTTTTAGTACGTATGCATGAACTAACCATCACAATTTGGGAGTATGACTGAATGAAGATTGTTATTAAGTTTCCACTGAGCATTTTGGGATAAAGCACCTATGAAGTGTTTCTTGTATAAACAGGGGGAATGATTTCATGTTTTTGGGAGAAGGTGCTGCATATTCCCCCCGCCACTCATGAGCAAACTGTTGGCTCGAGCCACCTCACGCACTGTGGGAGCATTGTTTTGTCCAAGGTGATTGATAGTTACTTTTCTCTAATAACATATGAGAAAATAGATTCCATGTTTTTCTAACCACAAATTGTTCATATATCACTACTACATCAACGTTCGGGAGGCCTTTTTTTAATGTGCTAATTTCTTACAATAAGATTTTTATTAATATGTTTATATACACAACAAGAAATTGTATGGAATATTATATGAAGTACAAAAACAATGGGGTCATTACAAGGTTGCCGGTCTGGAAACAACGGTGCTGGTAGGCTTGCTGGTACTGTTGTTTCCAGATCGGCAAACAACCATTTCTGCGAGCGGGTGCCTTTCCTCCCGCCAGGTTTGACCTGGCGGCCGGAAAGGCACCCGCTCACAGACCTTGACTCATGCACCTGCACCATTCATGAATGGTGCCGGTGCATCCGTCCTCCCCGCTCCTATTGTGTCCAATGGGACTCGAATGGCAATGGAGAGTGATATTTTCCGGCACCCGGCAATGGGCAATTATCGGGATCGCCGGGGCCGTAAGGCCCCAGTAAGTCCCCATTTCCGGGCTTGAAAAAAAAATGACTCTGGGGGCAGCCGTGATGTTTTTACCGGCACGGCTACCACTGGACTCATAATCAGGCCCATGTGTTGCCTTCTGTAATTGAGAGGAGCATTTGGACCTGCTGCTTTACTTCCTTGCCTCAAGTGGCCATATCATTGACACACAGCCCAAGTATTCTGGCTCCAAATGTTTCACTCAGGGGTGTCAGCTAAAGGTGTGCTAGATGCTGCATATCGTTTAACCACTAAAGGTCTCATTGTCATATTTGCTGCATATGCAGTCTCTGTACACAACCAACATGCATGCATATTTCTCATGGCTATTAGCACTCATATGCATATCATATTCTGAACATTTGTAGACCAGATGTTGGAACACTTGCCCTGGGGAATTACTGGGGCCGAGCCTTAACATTGATTCTGTCTTTTAACTTCTTTTAAAGACATCTTATTTTCTTTTAGCCATTTAACAAGCTATAATGGGGTGGCAATTATTACAATGGCATCAGGCGAGTGAACCATTAAATGAAGTTCTCAACACAGTTACGATATTGAATCTGCCTAAGGATAGTTCACTGAATTGTACAGGTTTTTATTTGGTCAAACTAACTATTTATTATAGATTTATTTGGTCCCTTTAACAATGACTTTTAACTGAAATTCACAGGTTTTCAGTAGGGCAACTAAATCATGACATTCCTGTAACAGAGTTTTTGATTGCATTTCAATAGTTTTTATAACTGGAGATGTTTCATGATTTCTGTAAATTAACATTAATACCTCTTTTAAAATATTTGGAAAAAGTATAAAGTTTGTCTAGCTTGATTATAGCCAGTGCACACTGATGTTTGTCACTTTAAGCAGAGCATGTTGGGGGATGCAAGTTATGGCTGAATTGACCGTGATATGAAGTTCGGCCATGCCGCAGGCCCCACCAAGTCACCCACAATATCCACTGGATGTTGCCTGCAACCTGGCCCAGTGTCTTCTATACCCCCAAAATGGGCCTCTAGGCCATGGCCAGTGACCACAGTCCTAGGGGCATGGGCTTCAGTCATGTTGCAGGCCCCACCAAGCAACCCACAATAGGTATTGGGCGGGACAATTTAACAATAATGTCCCTTTAACAAAGTTTTTCCAGTGAATGTCATTGTTTATTATAAATCTGAAATTATATGCTGTTCCAAGAATGCATGTCATTAAAAGATCCCCTTTTATCATATATGAGCGTGACAAGCTACCCAGAGTAGTGTGACGAACCCAGGGAATTCTTCCCTTCTCCCCAGTGAGGAGCCCCTCCTGTGAGACTAGGGAGGTGAGCCTGAGTGGGTGCAGCAAGTGGCACCTCACCAGGAGAGACTCCCCCGATGGGAACAAAAGACTCACGTTACTCACGTTCCTGTGAGAAAAACCCTACGCCATTGCCAGTAATCACATATATAGGACTATCAGAGACAGAGAACATTATGAAATCCAGTGATTTGGTTGAAGAGAAACTCATAAGAAAATAAGAAACTGTCTCTTTAAAGAAAAATCTCCATTTAACTGAGATGATTCAATTAGGAGAAGAGGACGTGCCAAAGGAAGTCATAGCAGAGAGAGAGCATACGCAGGGGAATCCCTCTGACAGCATCACAGCTGAGAGAGGCAGAACGAAGGAGAGCTGCGAAGACGGCGACTTTCAGAATTGGCTGGATGGCAAGAGTGAAATGCTGGAAGCCCAGTGTCTACATACACTGGTGAGCCGGGGAGATGGGAAGCCAAGTTCCGGTTGTGGTGTGCCCATATAATGACATCAAAACTACACCGCTGAATAAACAGTGAAAGATCCAGTGTCACACAGCAAAACCTGCTCAACAAGAAGGAAGAGACCGAGAGCGGGACACCGTCGGACTGAAAGAGAGAATTAGGTGCAGTCAAAAGGAAGAACCAGAGCAAGCGCTGACCCTCGGATGCTTTCCTTCCCATTCAGAAGAAACGGGGGAAACGGGAGAACCGGGAGGCCGCCGGGAATCATTACACATCAGAAAAAACATGTCCCAGTGAAATTGACGAAAGATGGAATGGAAAGTTGATAAATTGTAACTGTAACAATGTGAGAAAGAGAGTTCAGATTAAATCAGTAAAAGAGGCTAATACTCCTTGGTACCAATACCCTCGGAAGAGGGGGAGATATCCCATAAGAAACGCAGTGGACAGTAGAACATATTGAGAAGAGAATCCTGCGAGTATGAAGTAAAGACCTGTAGGACCGATAAGAGTGAAACGCTGAGACTAATAAGCATTGGGTACAAATACTCAGGGAAGAGGGGGAGATATCCCATAAGACAAGAAGTGCAGAGTGGAACATTTGGGAAGAGAATCCTATGAGTGTGACGTAAGAAAGAAATGTCAAGTAAGCTATCTCACGAGAGAGAAAACATTAAATACCAAGAATCTCTGTCCCAACTAAGAAAGTATATGTCAAAAGAATCACAAGTGCATAGGAGCCTTGATCAAAGGATGACACAAAGGATAAGAGAAGATCCATTGAACACTGAATGGCAAAGAAACAGTAAACCCAAAAATCCACTGATGGAGTTACAAGTTCTAATATAGAAAGTGACGAGAGCACCCCTGGCAATCGAGTCATTCCTTATAAAAATGTGGTGGGATGCTTACCCCATATTGAACATCGTGGAAGGTGAGCATCCCCAGTGGCCAGAGAGGAGCATAACGTCGTCAGAGACCTGAAGACGGCGAGAGGATTGATCAACCTGCTCAGCTCCCCTGGGAGAATACCAATAAGTGAATGTGCGGGCAAGTGATGAGAGAAGCTGCTCACGCATTGACAATAAAATGATGTACCCTATCTGAAATATATGCAGAATAAACTGATTTTAAAGTGGGTGTGCCTCCAGTGGTTGGCCCCCCTGGATTGCTAAAATAAACAACCCCAAGCGGCTACATCAGGTCATAATGTGAGCTGCATATGGCCACCTTATCCAAGGGTACAGTGAGTGCATTCCTTTTCTGTGAGTTTGCCAAATATGATAGAATTCAAGGGCTGAAATCCAATCAAATTGACATGAGGGTTTCGAAACTCGATTGCAATAAGGCAACATGTCCTTCAAAATGGACGATTTGGAAAATATAGAGCACTGTAACAACCTCAGATTATTTGGGATCCCTGAAAGAGAGGGTGAGACTAAGAGGGACTTAAAGAGGGCCATCTTTGATGTGATTAAAACCTTGTTCAGTGATGACACAACAGATGAACCTACTATAGATAAAGCACATTGCTTCAGAGGAGGCTCCAGAGGACCCAGAACAATCCTCACCCAATTTCATTATTACACAGAAATTGCTAAGATCCTCAACCAGGACAGGAGAGAGGGACCTATAGAATATGATAATGCACAGATAACAATCATCCACTCCCCTTACGCAGTGGCTGAATGATAAGAGCGAGATTTCCATTGGGTTCCCCTTCTCCATTTCTTTTGAATACAGGGGCCAGAAGTACAAATTGGTTTAGGAAGATGATATAGAAAGAGTTAAAGGTAAACAGTTTGGGAGCCCAGAACCACGAGAACATGACTCTGATGATAGCAACAGGGACACACCACGGAAAGAGAAATTGGGAGACAGAAGACAGATGCTGAGCTTCCCCGTTGGGAAAGAAGTGAATATGATGTGTAGCCTTTGGGGAGAGGTATTATTGTCATGCAGAGTAGGCAGCTTGTTGTTTTGTGATTTCTACCAAAGGGGGGGGGGGGACGAGGGGCTCCCAAGAGGTTGTATTTAAAGATTTTTGGTCTGTGGTTCCAGGGACCACTGGTGGTATGGTCCTTGGCGGTGTATGGATCTCGTACTGGACTGGTATGCTTTAGGGTGGGGGAAAGGGGACAGGGTTTTGTTGGGGGTAAAGATTAAGAGGGGGAGTTACAAGTTTGTTCAAATGTTTCTATTAATCTGACTCCATGTTCACAATGGAGCCCTCCCATCATAAGTCACTTTCATTACGGAGGTGGAGGCACATGGATAATAATCTTATTAGGATGAGTTCGCTAAAACATCATGGGCACTGGCTTTGATGTTGTTATGGGCTCCCTAAAAACAAGATGAGTCAACTCTCCGTCCACGAGATCATGGTTCTCAAAGAATTACAGAGATCTAAATTAGACATCCATCTACTACAAAAAACACTTTGGCAGAGGGGTAGAAAACCAACATTGAGGGCAAAATCAGTGGGTGAAGTATATGTGGTGTCAGGCCCTGCCAAAAAAAGAGGTTTGGCTATTGTCCTTTCAATTCGCCTGGGGCTGAAGGTGGACAAAGAGCTAATAGACCCGGATGATCGATAGGTATTTGTAAAGGCGTATTTGAACAACAGGAGGGTCAAAATTGGATTATTGTATGGCCCAAACTCTGGTCATATAGGGGGTTAAGAAGAAATTTGTTCTGTTTGTGGAAGGAAACATAATAGTGGGAGGGCACTTTAATATGGTATTGGATACTCTCAGAGACAGGAAATGGTGGGGGGAAGCCCCGCAATGGCTCATGCAAGAGATAGTGAATCCAAACTATTTAGGAGGGTTAACCAGGATCTGGTACTTGCAGAGTCCCTCATTGATCGCATGGAGGGAGACAGGCCTTACATGTATTACTCGCAGGTCCACAGCTCATTCTCGAGAATAGATCTCATTTTGGTTGATAATGATCTAAAGGCTTTCATCATGGAAACACAGGTGATCCCTGTCCCATGGTCGGACCACGACTTAGTGAGGATCGCAGTGGGCAACTGGTCAAGACAAACAACTAAGGGCAGTTGGAGGTGTAATGATTTCCTGTTGTAAGATAGGGATTTCGCCCATGGAGATTAAAGAGTATTTTGATTACAATGATAATGGGGAGGTAGTGGTGCAGACCCTGTGCAAGGGCTTTAAGGATACTCTAAGGGGGGTCCTCACAAGTATGGGTTCTCAGAAAAGAAAGTTAGGTCAAAACAAGAGGTTCTGCTCAGGAAGAAGATGGTGGAAATACAACCAGGCGGGGCTTCTGGTAGTTATCTGATTTTATTTATTTATTAATTTCCATAGCGCAGAAAGCCTGCAGGCATCAGGGCACTGACACACACACAAAGGTAACCAACATAGTGAACAAGACAATGCCATCGAAAGCTAGTAAACTTAGGCGGTATAAAGTAAAGCTCAGGTCATTTCTGATCCAGGACACGAAAAACAAACAGAAATATCATGAAAAATGGGAAAAGGCTAACATCATTCTGGAGTGTACACTAAGGGATAAGAGGAAAAGAAAAAGGGTAGACTCCATAAGACCAGTGGAGGGACCTGTGATGTATGACAACAAAAGAATTGGGAAGGAGTTTTCCAAATACGTCATGATATCTCGATCAGTTACCCTTCCTGGGTATCCCTTAGGATTCTGCATCCCACTTGAATTCACCCATAACACTAGAAGAAGTTATGCAGACCATTACACAGATGAAGTCAGCCACTGCTCTGGGAAGCATTGGTTTGTCTGGATATTCAGACCGCCATGGTTAATAAATTGGACGGTATCCGGGAATCTATAGCAACCAAAAAAGCAGCCTCTGACACACCAGATTTCGACCTAGTTAGTACCACCTTCATCAGGGATCCCAATATCCCCATCTTTGAATTTACACCTATATCAGAGGAGGAGTTGGCTTCCACTATTAATAAACTTAAGGCAACCAACTGCACAGGGGATCTCTGTGCTTCAACAATTATCAAAACCTGTCCCCCCTCTCTTGTTCAAGCCATATGTAAATTTGTAAATGCCTCGTTGCAGAACTGTTCGGTCCCAGACGATTTGAAACAAGCGTGGGTTACTCCCTTATTGAAAAAACCCAGCTTGGATCAAAACGTCCCTACACATTATAGGCCCATAACTAACACTCCTTTCTTGCTCAAGATACTGGATCGAGTAGCATATATTCAAATAGCGCAACATCTAAATGCCCACCCTATTCTTAATCCTTTTCAGTCAGGATTCAGACAAGGGTTTGGTACGGAGACCTCGCTTCTTGACCTTAAGTCACAGTTACTACAAAGAATGGACTCTCGAAAGATCGCTCTTTTGATCTCCCTAGATCAATCGGCAGCATTCGATCTCGTTGATCATGCCATATTAGCAGACAGGCTCATGTCAGTAGCTAACTGTTCGCAGGCCGCTACCAACTGGATACTTTCATTCCTATCCAACAGGTCTAGCAGGGTATGTGCCAACAATGCCAAAGCACCTGCAATTCAGACATTGTTTGGAGTGCCACAAGGCGCCAGTTTGTCGCCTTGCATGTATAACATCTTCATGTCTCCTTTCTTTGCCCATCTGGCCCATGAGGGCATCCTCTTTTCCAACTATGCAGATGACACTCAATGTGTCATCCCTCTTACAGGCCAGCATTCGGAGGATGAAAAAGAACTTAATCGCATCTTTGCTATGATAGAACAATGGATGATGTTGAATAATCTTGCACTCAATCGCAGCAAGACAGAACTCATGGTTGTAGGATCTGATAGCATCATAGCCAAAATAGACTCAACTTACAAACATTTCCAGCTGGGAGATGCTCTAATTTCCACTCTTCCCAAGGTTAAAATCCTAGGCGTGGTTTTGGATCAATCACTCAAGATGAATTCTTATGTGGCCAGTACCGTCTCTTCCGCCAACTATTATATTAAATTGTTATCCCACCTGCGTCCATACATCTCCCAATCCAATGCTGAGACCATCGCCCGAGCCATTATAGGCTCCAAACTAGACTACTGTTGTAGCCTATTAGCAGGCTCCAGTAAAAAAATCATCAAACGCCTTCAGGTGGTTCAGAACGGAGCTGTTAGAGTGGTATCTGGTCTTGCATACAGGGTACATGTCTCGGAGGCATGTAGAGCACTACACTGGCTGCCCGTGGAATCAAGAATCTCCTTCAGACTTATGGTCATCACTTTTAAATGCCTTCAGGGCAAGATGCCCTCCTACCTGCAAAGGTACATTGGAATAAAATCTTCTGCCAGAAACCTTCGGTCCAACAACCGGAACCTGCTCCAGCAGCCCAGAGTCAAAGGCAAAAAGGCACAATGTGGTGCTTTTGCCTCAGCTGCACCGGCGCTTTGGAACACTCTGCCTGACCAACTGAGAAATTCATCATCCCTGAATACTTTCAAGAAGGGCCTTAAAACCTTCCTCTTCAAATAGTTGCCCCTGGTTTTCAGTTACTTTTTCCATTAGATCGTTCAGCCTCTCTATCTCCCCTTTCTTCCATGTTTTTTGTCTGCGCCCTCACACCTATGGGTTTATGGTGCGCCATACAAATGCTATAAAGTAAATAAAGTAAAAGTAAAGTCAATGACATTTTTCAAAAACTATAGATCAATATTCATGCCATAGTTATTTATCAGGAAATGATCTACACAACATTATGATGGAGGCCATTATAGTGGTCATCCACAACGAGGGTACAAATCCATCACTCTACTCTTCCTATAGGCCGATCCCATTGTTGAACAATGATGTTAAGATACTGACAAAATGTTTGGGAAACAGGCTGCAATCCCTGCTTCCGTACCTCATCCATGGAGACTAGGGGAGCTTTCTTAGGGGTAGGCAGGGCCCTTATAATATCAGAAAGACCATCAACTTGATGCACCATGCCAGATCTGTCGACCTTGATGCTTGTCTTGTAGCGATAGAGTCAGAGAAGGCTTTCGATAGGGTGGAGCGGCTATTCACGAAGAAAGTCCAGGAAAAAATGAGGGTTGACATTAACTTCCTGAAATGTATCTCTGCTTTATAAAGAACCCCTATCGTGAGGGTTCAAGTGAACATTGCATGACTGACCCTTTCAGATTTTCAAGAGGGGCAAGGCGGGGTTGTCCTCTGTTGCCGTCCCTGTACATGTTTACAATGGAACCCCTGGCAATATCCATCAGATTGAACCAGTCAATAAAGGGATCAAGTGTGGCGATGTGGACTTCAAGTTCTCCCTCTTCGCTTATGACATTTTGGGCTACCTGACCGGTGTCCACTCCTCCCTCCCTGAACTGTTATCACAAATCTCAAGCTTTGGTCACTGCTCAGGCCTGAAAATAAATATTGATAAATCCTGTGTAATGCCAATATGGGACGGAACATCCACCCTTGATTCAAGAGCTAGATTCATGGGAATGAGGGAGAAAAAACAAGCATTTAATACTTAGGAGTTCATCTTACTATGGACCTAACGTCTCTAATGCAAGAAAACTTCAACCCACTGCTGAAAATGATAACAATCAGATTTCTAGCATTGGGATCCATTGATCCTATCTTGGCACAGACATATGACCACAGTTAAGATGAATTTTCTGCCTCAAATTCTTTATTTCTTTACAGCTCTCCCACCAATTCTTCCGGACAACTATTTTAGTGACCTTAACAGCTCAGTGAGCAGATTAATTAGGCAGAGTAAAAAAACGAGACTACAATGAGCTACACTTCTAAGGATCAGGGAGGATTTGGTCTACCAGATTTTTACATATATTATCAAGCCTCTCAATTACGGGTAATGCTGGAACACATGAGGGAGGACCTGAACATATTGGACTTACCTCGAGGATTTGGAAACCCATCCCCGGAAAGTGAGATACCTTCTTTAGTCTCCTTATAATGACATGCTTAAGAAACTCAAGGAACACCCCACCCTAGGAGTGGTTTGGACAATGTGGAAAGGGAATAGGGCAAATTGTGTGCTTTCCTCTTGGCCTTCTCATATGTCTTCAGTATGGAACATTCCAATTGAACTCTTATGTCAAGGGTTTCAGTACTCCCAACAGTGGTCAGCTAGGGGCATTGAAAGGGCAGGTAAACTGTTTAAAGACAGTATTTTCCTGGAATTTGATGAAATGGATGAGGCAATTGGTAAGGATACAATTACTATATTTGATTACCTCTGCCTCAAAGGGATATTTACAGACCAGAAGTGGTATGAAAGTTTGTATAGTGACCTGACCCGATTTGAAAATGCACTAATCTCCTCAGTTATCAGAAAGGGGATTCTTTCAAGATTATATACAGTCCTTATCTCTGCTGACATGACAGGTAGACAAACAAATAACGGATACTGGGTCGAACTGGCCGGAGTGGACATATCGAATGAGGACTGGGCAAAGATCTTTTAGGTAACCTTTCATGGGAACTTGTTTACCTTCACCATGGAACACAAATTCAAGATACAACAAGTCTGGCAGCGTGACCCCCTAAAATTATCAAAAATATTTCAAGGAGCTTCTCCACAATGTCCTCGAGCTTGTGGACAGGTGGGTTTGCTTTCCCATATGTGGTGGCACTGCCCAAAAATACAAATATTCTGGGATGAACTCCTGCGCTGGAATAAAGAAATAAAAGGGGAACAGCTCATGTTGGACCCACTCCAGATGCTGCTAGGTATCCCTACAAGACACAGGGAGGAATATAGATTCCCCAGAATGTGGGAGGCAATGTTTAGAGCGGGGAGATTGGTGATTGCCCAAAAATGGAAAGCCGAAAGGGTATATACAAAAAAGGATTGGAGAAAAAGTTGCAGGATATCATGGTGATGTACTGCAGTGGTCAATGACTATATGGGTTCCTTTCAGGAGGAATGGGGGACCATTGATAACCAGGTGGGATGATGAATCTAGTGGTCACCACACAAGTGGCAGATAGGGCGTCCAGACTCTTGGGAAAGCAGGGGCAGGGGAGAGGGTTACAAACTGTAAGACATGAAGCCAATCCCACTTAGGATTCGTTTCTCCTAGTTGTGATCAACATTAGGGAACATGAGAGTGGGAGGTGTTGGGCGAAGGTTCGCATGAATAACTCATTTGGGACTCTCACAATTAGCAGAAAGGGAGTGCATACAAGAACACAATAAGGTACGCTTTAGGTGAACCCTGATGCTCTTTTGATTTAAGAATAAGACAATCATAGAAATAGCAACATTTGTACTGTTTTTGGGCAGAGGGGGTTTACGGGATGGCACATGTTAATTTTAACAGTTGTATTGATATTAATGTGATAGTTATAAGAAAAGAACTGCTAATAAAAATCTACGTTTTAAAAAGAAGAATAGTGGTAGGGTTCCGTAGAATCGTTTTTTTGACAGCAGACTTTTTCTTTAATTTGGAGACTTGTTGATGACTGGCACGCACATTAGTTACTTATATAGGCAGGGAACCCCTTATAGCAATAGGGAGAGATAATCATTATTCTTATCTTTTAATAAATAATCTAAGAAATGTCCAAACCACATCTGCGTTTCTCTTCTGACCAGCCACAGTCGACATTGGTCTTGGTCTCCAGCCTGGTCCAGTGGGCACTTTAACCGCACAGACCTTGCCTGGCGGGTATGGCCAGTGGCCAGATTGTGTGGGATGTAGCCATTATAAAGCTATTTTCTTCACCTAATTCTTTGCAATTTTGAAGAAAAACAATGGATGGATTAACAGCAAATTTGTAAAAGCATGCAGTTGGGACTACGCTGCAAATTTGATGAAAATCCATTGAGCTGTAGCCCCAGCACGAAGGTTTTTTAATGCAAGTCATTCGGGCTTTCATAAAGGTTGGACCACATAGTATTGTTTTCCACTCTTGATGAAACTGCATGCAACTTTCCCAAACAATTCTGAGTTTAGGCCTATATTTATTTTGGAAATGCTCATGCAGATTTGTCAAACTACGTAAAAATTATAAGCCACCCAAAAAGTGCTTTTTCTATGAGGATTTCAATTTATCCAAAACTCTATATATATTCAGTGAACCAAGTGCCGTCCTGCTCATCATTTTCTGGTGGTTGGCATGTGCTACTCCCTCCCAAACGAAAATGTAAAAAAAAACTAAAATATGTTTCTAACAGAACCACAATTTCTAGTCAAAAAGTAGAATAATTCTAATAAGGTACCCTTCTGTGTAGCCCACTGTGATGTCTGACATGAGGAAATGTCAGCGTACTAGTTGATCAAAATATAAGCTCTTTCATTATATGGATTAACACAATTGGTAGGCAAAATTGTGCCATGTCTGGAACATTCGGTTCATTGAGCAACACGTAAGCGCAGACCCAGGTGCAAGGAGATAGGGCATGAAACTACCCCCACCACCCAATTAGCCTAGCATCTCTCATCGCCCATGCCTTCTACCATGAAATTGTCTTTGTACTTGGCCTTGCAGAGTATCCTTTGCTTTGATAATGCACAGGTTTGGCGGCACTCGCCATCGTGTCTGGAACTCCAAGTTCATGGTCTATTTCCATCTTTGGTCACATGACAGGAGACCACGATCTGGTCCATTTTGCAGGTTTTAAATGCTCTAAATGAATTCAAACATGGCATCCTTGGTGTTCCTTCTTGCACCTTAACAAGAGAAGATTCATCCTCTGCACACTCGCTCCTTTCCAGAATAGATAGCTGAGCATGGCTGCTTCAGTCTTGACTTCAGGCCAGGCTGCTCCATGAGCCTATTATTCTTGCTGCAATATTGTTTTCCATTCCTGCTTCATGGGTTCTGGTTTACTAAATTCAGAATACCAATGTCCAGTTTCTGTACAATGGTGGCTTTGCCTGCATTCTATTCACTACTTATAGCTAGCTTCTATGATGACATTATCTTGCGTTTCAGCATCTGTAACTTCATTAAACAATTATTTTCTGTAGCACTTTGTGCATGTGTAATCTTTTTCTTTATAGGTGAGAATTCACTTGATTCTTACTTCGCCTTAAGCCCTCTAGAATCCATACATTATCTTCAGCCAGTGTTTCCAGACGTCATGCACATTTCTTTATGACCTCATCAATTCACCTGTTTTACTCCTTCAGAGTTTTCCTCCTATAAGTTATTGTCACGTTGAGGGTACATTCGGTAGGGTTGTCTCAACTGGTATATTCTTTCAAACACTTGCTGCAGTATTGGTATTATGGCTGGTGTCAGGGATTGCACGATCTTATGTCTTCAATACATGGGAGGTAGGGGGTCGGGATCACCTGCAGATGTACACAGTTGCTTCTCTACACTAGACTTAACCAAGGGGAACTGGCAGGTCCCAGTACATGGACCGGATAAGGAAAAGACAGCTTTCTCAATGCCCTTGGGACTATTCCAGTTCAAAGTCCTCCCATTTGGCTTACACAGGACCCCCCTACTTTCCATCGGCTTATGAACAGGATATTACAGCCCTATTCCGATTTCTATGGGGCTTATATTGAGGACGTAGTCGTTTATAGTAAGACGTGGGAAGACCATATTTTCCCTCTCTTTACTATTATGAGAGCCCCTAGAGAAGCTGGCTTAACTGTCAATACATCCAAATGCAAGCTGGCCCCATCAGCCATGAAATACCTTGGCTTCTTTGTAAGGAATGGCAGTGTCCAGCCTCAACGAGAAAAAGTGAAAGCAATCCTAGATATCCCCATGCCTAAAAGCAAGAGCGACCATTCTTACAGTTAATTGGTTATTACCATAGGTTTATCGCTAATTTCTCAGACAGAATAGCTAGGTTGACAGATAAATTAAAGAACACAGAATCCCAGAAGATTCATTTGACTGATGAGGATGAGGTGTGTTACAACAGCTCAAAACAAACCCTCTGCCAGAACTCAGTCCTAAAGCTAGTACATTTTTCAAAATAGATTGTATTACAAACAGACGCCTATCTTACATGATTAGGAGCAGGTTTTGTCACACGTTTGTAATGGACTAGAACACCCTATTGTCTTCACTAGTCGAAAAATCTTCACATGTGAAAAACATTACTCTGTGTTACTATTTGAGGCCCTTGCCACCAAAAGGGCTATCACCCATCTAAGATATTATTTCCTAGGAAGAAAGTTCACTCTCATCACAGATCACTCTCCATTAGTATGGATAAGCCAACGAAAAGACTCTAACCCCCAGGTCATGCAATGGTTCCTAGACCTGCAACCCTACTGTTTCACTGTGGAGCACCAAAAAGGTAAAGACCAGGGGAACATCGATTTCCTTTCCCGGTGTCCTGTGAAACAGATGTGCTACATCGCATAGGAGAAGGGCATGTGAGAAACTAGAAAGTGTCTCACCCGCTAGTCCCCAGGGATCTGTCATTCAGGTGGCCAGGGCTCAGCCATCACTTTTGGATCCAGTTCCTGGGGATGGACAGTGCAGGAGGATCACTTGGGTGAGGGGTGTTTGGGTAGTGGGAGTGGGACACTGGATGGTGAGACGTGGTATCCCTTTCCCTGTAACACCTTTACCCCATCCCATCAGGTAGGATATTTAGGAACTCAAGGCCCCCTTTCAAAACACACTTTCTCACAGACAGCCTGCTATGAGAGAAAATGGACTAACACCCGAGCCGTATACCTGACATGTCCCAATACAATGGTCAGGGAAGGTCAGGCAATTACTGACCATCAAGCACACCTGACTTGCATTGCACTTCCCCACATGGAAAAAAGACAGAGCATGAGAGCACACAATGAGCGAGGCAAAGCACACGAGTAAACAGCGGTTCCAAGATGGCAGTTTAACACGAGGAGGAAGACGCGAAACTGAAGGGGATCACAAGGAAGGAAGTTCCCTTGACCTTTTCGACAAGGAACCATTACTTTCATGAAACCTCAAGAATAGAAAGTGAAGACCAGGAAACCAGGCTGAGGAATCCTGCATTGTGTGTCAGAGGCACCCGGGGCCCTCCCGCGTCGATAATGAAGGCGGTTAGAATCGGTAGGTGCGGTGGTACAGTCCTTGGATCCAACAAGAAGGCAGCGTCAGTTAAATCAACACAGCTGGTGAGTTGGGGAGACTGATACAAGACTGGTCTGTGTTAAAACTAAGGTTGCAAGTGGCAACATTCTATGGCGTGCCCTGCATCTGAGAACATTGAGTCAAACGCTTCTGATAACCAACACAAGTAAAGTTTATCTGCAGATGAGTGATTGAACTTTGAAGTCAAAATATATGATATCTTTGACAGAGTGGTCCAGCACAGCGTGCATGCTCAATCAAAGGTCTCTGTAAGGTGTCCAGCAGAGAGTTGAAAAAAGTGAAAGAGTGGCAAAGGATTGTGAATCGAAGTTGTCCTGCAACCAGTCAAGCAAAATCCTCTGCGCAATTGGAAGTCTTCAATATTGATACAGTAAAGAAAGTTAATGGCCAAATAGATAAATTGCTCTGAGCCCGGTAGAGGGAGATTGATTGAAGATTTTGTGTTAGAATGGATCTGAGCTCGGCAGAGGGGGATCTGGGGTGAACCGTGAGTCACCTGAGAAATTAGATACATGGAAATCCTATGAAAATTGTGTATATGTGAAAAACGAACTTTGTGTTAAAGTGGATCTGATCTCAATGGAGGGGGATCCAAGGTGAACAGTAAATCACCTGAGAAAAGTGTGTGTAGGAGAATCCTGAAAGTAAAGGAACTTTGTTATTTGTTTGTTGCATCAGTCCCTCTCAAAAAGACTTTTTGAACAGCAAAGAAAGTTTGGTACAGAAGGCAGTGATATTGGAGTTTTGAACTGCACCCTATTGCTAGAGAAGCCAGTGACTGTGCTAAGCTCGATTGTACCACTTATCCAGTGCTGAAAATGTGGGGAAGGCACACCAACGGCTTGAATATTGTGAAATTACATTTCTTGAACACATTTCTTTTGCATAACATTGTTTCCCACACTATTTGTATTTAGAGGTAAGGATTGGAAATAGGTTTATTAGTATAGACACTTTTATTTTGACAAGACACCACTAGGACTGCGTTATTATTATTTGATGGTCGTGGCTTGCTCCCATATTTAGATTTAGGATTAGATAGCCATTTTATCAAACCCAATTGAGGTTCAATAAACATCCTTGAACTGTGGTCAGTTGTGTCTGTCTTACTGTTGATACCATGCCTTTCTTACAACATCTACGTGAATACTTACCTCCAGTCATTCATTTGGTGCCTGGAACTCTGTTAGTTGCCTACATGGACATCTGCCATGCATCTGCGGTGCCACCACTTAGGGTGTTCTCACTCTGCTGCTTCTCCCTGGTTTCTCTAAATGTCCACATCTTGATGTATGCTTGAACTTCAGCTTTAGGATCTCTTTATAATCTGTTGCCTCACTAAGCTGCTCGCTTGGTCACCACTGTTCTGAACCTGAATTCTAGGTGTTTTCTAAAATGCCTCATTCATTTAGCGGAGCATGGGCATAAGTCTTTGTTGAAGAAATTCCAGTATTGTCGACAGGAGATCGTCTATCTGGGCTATCTCCTGTCGAAGGAGGGCAGAAGGATGACACCTGAACGAATAGAAAGCATCTCTGATATGTCTGTTCCAAATACACAGAAAGAGGTGAGGGCTTTGATTGGGATGGCTTCATATTATAGACAATGGATCCCGATTTTTTCATTGTTGCTAAAACCTACGTTGGCACTGACAAAGAAGGACATTCTTTTGCCTTTACCGTGGAACATGGATTGCCAGAACGCTTTTGATTTGCCTAAAGCTGCGTTGTGTTCAGCGCCAGTTTTGGGCACACCAAATTATCAAAATGCCTTTGTTTTGTATGTGCATAAGAAAGATGGTTGTGCTCTGGCTATTTTAACACAGGAACATGGGGGCAAGAATAGGCTGTGCGGCTATTTTTCCTCCACGTTAAACCCTGTTGCATGTGCTTTTCCAAGATGTGTGAGAGCTGCAGCTGCTGCATCAGTAAAACAAAGTGAGGGCATGGTTTTAGTTCACTCTTTAACCGTGATGGTACCCCACTCCGTAGACGTTCTATTAAACAGAACGCAGACTCAACATCTCACATCAGCTCAAATAACAAGGTACGAGCTGATTCTATTTGCACCACATATCCAAATTAAGAGAATGTTGTTCATTGAATCCGGCTGAACTATTGCCTTCTCCACAAGAGACAGACTGCAGTGACAAAATGTCACATGATTGCCTTTATATTACAGAACAAGAAACCAAGGGCAGAATTGATTTGACTAATACACCCTAAAAGAGTCCACACGAGGAGCTATTTTGTGATGGCTCCTGTTTTAAGCTACCGGATGGTTCATCCACTGCTGCTTATGCAATCACCATGTTAAACACTGTTGTAGAGAGCAAATGAAATTCACACAATTCTGCGCAAGCTGCAGAGATTATTGCATTGACTAGAGCTTGTGAAATTTCTGAAGGGTTTAGTGTAATCATCTATAGAGACAGCCAGTATGCGTTTGGGGTGGTTCATAATTTTGGAAGACTATGGGCTGAAAGGGCATTCTTGACATCACACGGGACTAAAATTCAAGATGCCACTCTGATAGTCGAATTGCTATCAGCACTTGCGCTTCCTACGCAACTAGCAATAATGAAGTGCACTGCACACCAGAAAGTGATGGACCATGTAGGAAAAGGAAACGCTTTTGCTCATAGGATAGCCAAACAGACTGCTACTGATCTGCACTCGAAAATGTATGTGTTCGATTCAGCGAAATGGGTTACTGATACTTGCATGATCTAGGAAGGGATTAACAGTGTAAAAGAAATTCAGGCTGAAGCTACTCCAGAAGAAATCAAACAGTGGGCTGAGGGTCCAGCGGGTCTAGACGATGAGGGTTGTTGGGTGGACAATGAGAAACAGAGATGGATGCTTCCCAACGCCTATGTCACTGCTATAGTCACCATGGCTCATGGCCTAACACACATATGTGCTAGGAAGATTTGCCAACAGTTAGATCCCATCTGACATAACGCTAATATCCAGAAATCTGCTGAACGCTTGGTTCAGAGTTGTATGATATGTTTACAACGCAACATCGGGAAGGGAATACCAACACCAAAGGGCAGTTTTGGTCCTCCCTCCATGTCATTTGAAGTGATTCATTTTGATTTTATTGAGATGGAACGTTGCCAAAACTATAAATATGTCTTGGTTGTTGTTTGTGCCTTTAGCAAATGTGTTGAAGGTTTCTCACTAAAAGATAACACAGCAATATTAACGGTAAAGACCATGCTTAAGGAATGTTTCCCTACGTTTGGCTTGTCGAGAGTAATTTGGTCCGACAATGGCCCACACTTTATCGCTGATGTCATTCTGCAAGCATGTGCAGGATTACAGATCGATAAAAATGTCCACTCGCCCAGGCATCCTCAGAGTGCCGGTTTGGTGGAATGTCACAACGGTATTTTGAAGAATAAACTGCCAAGGTGTGTGGACACAGCAAACTGAAATGGCCTGACACTTTGCCAATAGCCTTACTATCAATGCGGACGACCGCACAGTCGAAAACAGGGTTTTTGTATGATTATTGTGATCAGTTGACTCAAAACTTAAGGTTGAGCAGCCCTCCCTGTAATATATGAGGGTCCAGGTCACCGACTCCAACCTGGCAAGTGGGTCTTGTTGAAAAATTAAGAGAGGGGCACCTGTCTTGCACCTCGCTGGAAGGGGCCCTACCAGATCTTTTTTGCTACTCAAACAGCTCTACGAGTGAACGGCAAACGACATTGGATCCACGCGAAGCACGTGAAAAGAGTTCTTCTACCTTTGCCCTATGACAAATGGGACGAGAAGGAAATTGATGATCCCGACGCTCCAAGTGAGCCAGCTCTAATCAATGCCAAGGATATCAAGTGTGGTGCTACGAAATTGCTTCCAGAGCCCAAGGGACCTGGGGAGAATGCAGCTTTTTCTCCATTGTCTTCTTCACCATCGACCAACGTTCATCCTCTTCAGAGAGCGACAACACTCTGTTTGTTGATCATTCTGTACCTGGAGTTTCAAGGTACAATCTGTGACCACAAAACAGGATTTAGATTTAGGGCCTGACATTACGTTTTGGAATAGAATAGGGAAGTGTGGCTAGGATTCTTCACCCACAAGAAACCCACAAGAAACCAACGTTGAGCTAGTCCCTCAACGTTACCTTCAAGCAAGATTGGCCATGTGGTAAAGTGCCATCTAGGGATGAACTGAAAAAGCCTAACAGTGAGGCTGCTTGATGGACACTGAGAAACTATGCCCGTGTTTGGGGCTGCTCGTACTAATGATGACACTGACCGTTTTGTTGATAATGGGACTGTCCATCAAGGGCCATGGTGCCCTAGGACCAAATGGATACTGATCACAATAACAGATTGTATTGCAATCATATTGATACCTCTATTATGGTGCTTAGAAAGTGTTGCATCCACTTGATACACTATTGCCAGTGCAAGTGTTTCCACGTGTCTCCACCATATGAGCATTTGTATACTCTTCATCCTTGAGACCTCAGACATAGAGGGGAATACCATAATAACACCCTCCTGATGATTATGAACACCACACATGCCATTTTGAATAAAACAAACAGTTGGGTTTGCTCACATCTGCCACAACATGGAGAAGGGGGGTTGGGTTGGAAAATTCAACCTCTCCCTCTAACCACTGCCTATTACGCCTTGCTCAGGGCACTATTTTTCGGTAGGTGGAATGATAGTGTTACTGTAAATTTTGATGGTACACATCTTAATGAATTTGAGAGATCGGTTTTAGCACCTCTTGGGTGTTCCGTGTTTGCAAATAGAAATAAGGTAAATGTTGCTTCTTCTAGACCTTCTTATAGACTCTCCAAACTTTACCAATTCATGGTCACCTTCAAAATGACTCCCGTGGGTAATAGGGATGCCATGCCTCCTTCCTACTCCATTAACCATGGTCCACACTCTGCCCCATTCTGTATACAAAAGGAGGGTTCCCAGCCAATGGGCACATTTGATGAATGCATGAACACTGCTGTACTGACAAGTGAGTATAGGCCTCTGTACGTAGGGGATCCCGTTTAATTTTTTGTGGTAACAAAGCATACCCATGGCTGCCAAGTGACTGGAACGGTACCTGTTATTTAGAAATACTTCTACCGGGTGTATATGTTACTACTACTGCTGAAGTGTCTAGAACTCGTCCCAGGTGGGATGAGGATGGTGACACTCCCCTACAGATTCTGGGTGACAGTGCTAAATCCTTTGTACCATTCTGGGGGCAGATAATAAACTCCCAGGATATTGGTAAACTGGCTAGGGTCTATGAGAAGACCATCAATGAAACTACCGACATCCTATAAAATATGACACTAGAACAAAAGGCTATTAGATTAGTGGTTCTCCAGAACTGGATGGTACTAGACATCATTCTGGCTGAATGTGGTGGTGTATGCAAAATAGAGGGTTCCACATGTTGCGTTTTCGTACCTGATTCCTCCCCAACCATATTCAAAGCAAGAAAGAGATTGCACACCTTGAGTACTGAAATACATTCCAGAGGGAAACTGGAATATTAGTGCATGGTTCTGGGACCTGTTACAAACTTGGGGATGGAAGATATTTGCAGTTCTTTTTTTTCAAACTGTCTTCATTGGCATTTTTCAAAATACAGTATACTTGCACAGACGGTGAAAAAACAAACACCCCAACTAGACCTCCTGGGAAATGCACCCGCCAGAGGTCCCCAGCCACCCCTGCCCCTCTCAACAATCATATTATTAACAGCATACGTAAGCACCATGAGCTAGAGTACAAACTAAACCATAAATGATGCAAGTGCAACTAGAAACAGTTTCAGCTCTATCATCCTTGAAGACTAACCAATACCTTTTTATTTCCTACATGTACACAACCACCGCCCATATAGAATGAGGCCCACTCCCTGGTTGGCCCCCCAAGGTCTACTGATCAGTGCTCTTTTCTGAATCTTCCTTTCTGGCCATGTAGCTCCTGAAGAGCCCCCAGTGGTCCTTATGTTTGCTGGTGGAAGGAAGCGTCAAGTTGTATAAAGTCTCTCTTCGTTCACAGCAGGCCATGAGGTTGAGCCAGTGATGGAACGAAGGCGGATCTGGGGCTCCCCACTTACGTGCCAATAGTGACAGTGCAACCACCGAGGCCTTTCTGGCAAACGGAACCAAAAGTCCACCAGAGCCAAAAGCCAGCATTCGGGGGTAAAGGGGATTGAAATGTCAATCATACTAGACATAGTCTCCACTATGTTCAACCATAGAGCAAAGACCTGAGGGCACAACCATGTGACGTGGAGGAAATCAGCCGGGATTTGACAACCCCTCTTACAGTCCGGGGACTGAAGAGGATACATTTTGTGTAGTCTAAGGGGGGAGAGATATGTTTGATGTAAAAACTTAAAGTGTATCAGGCGAAATCTACTATTGACAGAGATGGCCTTAGTCTGAGTGCAAATCAAGTTCCATTGCTCTTCAGGCAACACTTTCCCCAGGGTATCCTCCCGCCTACCCCTATAACCGGTGTGGGGTGAGGTCTTGATCGCCCGTGCCAAGCCGTACAAGGACAAGACCAACCTCGCAGAGGAGTAATATATGAGATAAGGGGAGAGGGGGCTGGGGCACTTGGGAAGTCACTCCACCTGGATCTCAACACCTCCCTTAGTCGATAATATAACAGCTGTGTTATTAGATTCCAGGGGCCCCTCGCCATAAGGGCCTCCCACGATATAAATTTACCCTCCTGAGTGACATCACCCAGTGTGTGAATCTGGAGGTTAGAGAAGTGTTGTATAAAAACCAACTCGTGAGTGAGCGGTATACCCCGGACGTGGAATATTGCCATCTCAGAGGAATACCATTGGGGCAGACCAGCCCACTCCGCGAGCTGGAGCCAAGCTCTAATGGTGATGTCAACTGGTTGGATTTTGGATCTAGGACATTTTCCGGCAGGGCCCACAGAAGACTCCTAGGATCGTCGGGGTAGAAGATGGACCTCTCCAATCGGGAATGTGGGAGGACTGGTGAAGGGGACCACCACCACCACAAGCTATACTGCACCTGAGCTATCAAAAAATATAAATAAAGATCAGGGACATCCATCCCCTCCTGGGAGTAAGGTCGACATAAAGTTTCCAATGAGACACAAGGGTGTTTCCCCGCCCATATTAATTTAGTCATCATAATCTTAACCCGTCGCCAAAAAGAGACCGGAGGCCAAATCGGAACATTGTTAAACACATATAACAACTTGGGCAGAACCACCATCTTTGACAGCGAAATGCGGGCCGCCTGAGAAAGAGGAAGGCGGACCCAAGTGTCCACTCTATGCCCTAAGAGTTTTAAAGCGGAGAGGTAATTCTCCTCATAGAGCCTAACGAGGGATGTGGACACATAAATTCCCAGATAACAGATACCTAACGGGCGCCACGCAAAGGAGTCCGCAATGTCTATAGGAGCAATTCCAGAGGTAAGTGGGAGCACCTCAGATTTTGCCCAATTAATACAAAGGCCAGACAGGGCCCCGAAGTCCGAGACCTCCTCCACCACTGAGTTCAGATTAGTTTGTGGATTCTTAATATAAATTAACATGTCGTCTGCATATAATGATACAATGAACGTATGTGAGCGGAGTGTGACGCCCCTGTGGGCATGATATTTCCTAAGCGCACAGTCTACCGGTTCTATGGCCAGAGCAAATAGGAGAGGAGAAAAAGGACACCCTTGCCTAGTGCCCCGTGTTGGATAGATGGGGTCGAATTGGATACCATTAGTATACACCAACGCCCGCGGTGCTGTGTACAAAAGGCGGATCCATTGTAAGAATGTGGTGCCCATCCTGGCCCGCCGCAGGACCTCGAACAGAAAAGTCAATTCGATCGAGTCAAATGCCTTTTCAGCATCGAGTGCTACCAATCCTATAGGAACCTCGGGGTTCACATTGTGCATCAGAGTGAACACTCTGCGTGTGTTATTTTGTGTAGAGTAATAGTATGAAACCCGCCAGGTCCGGAACCACTAGGTCTGGCATAAGGGGCAAAAGCCTATCAGCTAACAGTTCAGCTATGATCTTATTATCAGTATTCACCAACGAGAGTGGTCTATACGACGCACAATGTCTAGAATCCTTGCCCGGCTTAAGCAGGACGGTCACCAATGCAGTCCTAGTGGACTCAGGGAGAACCCCAGCAGAGGTGGAGGCCTCAAACATGTTACGCAGGTGAGGTATTATTAGTGACGGAAATGCCTTATACAGCTCGGCGGTGATGCCATTGATACCCAGGGTTTTACCATTAGGAAGAGATTGAATGACTGTAAGCAATTCTTTGTCTGTGGGAGGGACGTTTAGCATTGCCCCCACTTCTGGGTCCAGCAATCCCAGTGCCACCCTTTCCAGGTACCGTGTAATATTGTCATGGGACGCCGTAGATTTAGAAGTGTACAAGTATCATAGTACTGCCTAAATGTTTCATTGATCCCAACGATATCCCTAATGGATTCACCCCCCACTGTCACAATTTCAACTATAGGTTTTAGATGACGTTCCTGCCGAATAGCCCATGCAAGCATCCTACCCGGACAATCCCCCTCCACAAACCTGGCAGCTAAGACCGGGTCTCCCAAAAACCTGTCCTCATTGGCCAACAGAAGACGTATTTCCCATTTCTTGACCTCGATGCTGTCCTGGGTTTCAGGGGAATTATTCTTGGCTAAGCCTAGCTCAAGTTCCCTCAACTCCTTTTCCTTTGATGAAATGGCCCTACGAATACACCTCAGGACTCCCCCTCCTGAGAAATACACCAACTCTGAATAAACACTTTAAAAGTTTCCCAGACCACCCTAGGGTCAGGAACGGAGTCAACATTTATTAGAAAGAAGTCGGAAATGGCCTGGCGGATATCCTTGCGAAACGCCAGGTCCTCTAAGGCTCGGGCCCTAAATCTCCACCAGCACTGTCTGGAGGGAACAGAGGGGGCATCGAATTGAACCAAGACAGGGGAGTGATCCGACAGAGTTAGAGGTAAAATCAAAGATTTAGAAGAGCCACGGGACAGTTCAGGGGATGAAAAAATATAATCTATTCTGGTGGAGCATCTGTGCACACTCGAATAAAAGGTTAATTCCGGGCTGTTCGAGTGATGAAGATGCCAAATATCAACCAGGGAGTAATACGAAGCTATAGAGGACCATTTGGAGGCCGCATGAGAAAGAGATGCCTGCGTTGAAGAGGACCTGTCGAGAGTCAGAGATAAAGCCACATTAAAATCACCCGTCCAAATCACCTCATACCCAGGGAACGTACGTAGGTGCCTGGCACAATTCTGAAAAAATTCTGGGCAATCATAGTTGGGACCATATATGTTTACAAATAAAACTGACCACCCCGCGATCTCTCCAGCCACCAGGATAAACCGGCCCTCGGTGTGCAAAAGTGTTTTATGCAATTTAAAGTTTAATGAACTGTGAATATAGATCGACACGCCCCCGGCATGAGAAGAGTAGGACGAAGCGCACCTATGTATCCTTCAGACTGTCAATGCAGGTAATTTGTGCTCCGGCCCCAGGTGTGTTTCTTGGACACATAACACATTGGCACGATGGCTCCTCACGTAATTCAAAAGGAGGCGAGTCTTCTTTGCATTTGTGAACCTCCGAATATTCCATGTGACCACTGTGAGTGTCGTATTAGAGAGCGCTGCAGCCCCCCGGTTCTGGGTCACATCAAGTGGGAACTAGGACTGTAACTACGGGCAGCTAGCTTGTCCAGAAGGGTACATACTGAGCGTTGTGAACACGGAATGGAACTCCAAGGTGCAGGAAATTTCAAAGACATGGAAGAGAGTACTCACCCACCCCCCCTAAAAAACAAACAATAGTACTCCTTGTATAACAATCAAAAACCTTAGAACTGAAACTCCTAACCCACCCCCCGCCAGAAACCCCAATCTACTCGGTAATAAGCCCCACCCACCTCCCGAAATCCCACTACTAAACACCCAAAGCAAGCAAGCAGTGCCACTGGGCATGGGGTGTGCTGGCAGCCGCTGCAGCTCCTTCTGTCTGGAGGCTGTGCCATATTCCTAGAAATAGATACCACAGACATATTACACCTTCATTTACTGCATGGAAAGTTGAACACACAAAAATCAGACCCCTTGAGGGCACCAAACCATGGTGAGGCAGTACACACAGCGTGCAAGTCAGGGGGAACACCAAGGGGGTTCATCCGGACCACCTCAGAGTTTTCTTCTCCCTTGCCACCCTCAGCAGCGTGTCCCGGTCTCTATAGTTGAAAATGCGGGCGATGATGGCCCACTCAGGAGCGCCCGGAGGAGGCCGATTCGCCAATAAACGATGCGCTCGTTCCACCATGAAGTGGGCTGTGACTGGCGAATTGTCGAGGACCTCCATCAGAAGCCGTTCCACGAACTGCACCATGTTGTCTATCTGGGTGGATTCAGCCACTCCCGTAATCCGTATTTTGTTCCGCCTGGATCTCCCTTGAAGGTCTTCATTCTTAGCCACTACTTTCTGCACCGTTTGTTGAAGGGAAGCAACCACTCGCTGTAGCGAAACAATTTTGTCCTCACCGTCCCCAATCATTTGTTCCTCCTCAGACATTCTGCTGCACAACTTATCGATTTGAACCACAGATATGTCCACCTTACAAGATAAGGCATCAATTTTTGCACCAAGAGAGTCCGTACTCCCCTTCAGGGCCAGCAGCGTTTGGTTAAGGAGCCCTATATCAATCTGAGAGGGACTAGAGCACGGGTCTTGCTGTGGGGGGTCCCGGTCCTGCCTGGCAAATTGCTCCATTCTGGATTGCTTTTTCTGGTTACCCATGCCGGGCAGTTCCACAAAGATTATTGTAGCATGTAAGTTCCAGTTTTATGTTGAGGAATGGTAGTGTGAACTAACAAGGCCACATCGGATGGATCCCAGCCCCCTCCAGCCCAGACCACCACCAATTGCGCCCCACGGTAAGCACTGGAGAACAAACCGTTGGGCCGTCGTAGGGCGATAATAGGCCGTCAAGGGAAGCCAGGCAGGAGCCAGGGACCACAACCAATATGGGGCGCCCTCCACCGCTTGGGGTGACTGCCAGCCACAAGGCCTCCGAGCAGGTGCCGGCTCCCACCGGTGTAGATTCAGAATCTGGAGGCGGACCCCCCAGCACGACCACAGGAGTAGGCATCCACGAAGCTCCGGGCCAAACACAATTCCTCCCCCAACTCACCGCCAATAACTAGAGGGGTGGTCTCAGAGAGCACTCCAGATGAAGGGCCCACAGAGCTCCACGGCAGAGATCCACCCACCGGTCCTCACAGCTTGGGATGCAGGTGACATGAGGTTCTTCAGTATGGACCTGCGAGCTAGGCCCGCCGGGTACCACCACCCTGGAGCAGCAGTGGCTGAGGGTCATACCAACGGGGCAGCACTCCTC
This sequence comes from Ambystoma mexicanum, assembly GCF_040938575.1. Classification (NCBI taxonomy): domain Eukaryota; kingdom Metazoa; phylum Chordata; class Amphibia; order Caudata; family Ambystomatidae; genus Ambystoma; species Ambystoma mexicanum. Next base: position 600,414,503 of record NC_090933.1, read on the forward strand.
GGGGCTCGACCACAGTTAAAGCAGCTGGGGCCTCAGGCACGGCGACCCAGAGCACAGGTCCCCTGGAACAGCGAAAGGCACCAGGCGCCAGGACAATCCCCCGGCAACAACGGGAAATCCACAACTAGGAGCTATTGTAAGGGGGACCAAGGGGGATAGGTCACCGCTTCAGTCCAGAAAACCCCCCTGGGCCTCCACCAGATCTCTGAGTCTGCCCACCAATGTGCGCCTCAAAGCGGCGAGCTCCGAGCCAGTCGCCGAATGAGACCAAGGGAGGGAGCCCCCGCACAAGCCGAGCGAAGCCCCTGTCCAGGCAGCACCCGCGTATGCCGATGTGACTCCGGCCAGGCACTCGGACGGGTCCAAGGCTCCCCACACCCTGGACCGCCGCTAGACCCGATCCCCCAAGGAAAGCGAGATCTTTGGAGCTGCTGCCACTCTCAGTGACTCCAGATGTCCTCCGCCGCCGCTTGGCTTCAGGATCACGGCCTGGGAGACACTTCAAGGGCTGATTTTCGTCTTATCTTACAGCGGAGCGCTCTCAGGCTGTGGGCATCTTGCGCGCCACGAAACAGCACCCCCGGAAGATATTTGCAGTTCTGATGGTGATTCTTGGCATTGTAGTATTCTGTTGTTGCTGCATGCAGTTTCTTCCTGTCATTTGTTCCATGATAGGGGGTAGCTGTACACAAGCTGTTGATAAACTAGAACCTAATGCCCATCTACCGGGAAAAGTCACTAATGCCTTGGTACTGCAGGATGTCACCATAAAGGAATTCATGACAAGCAATGTTTATGAAGATAGCGATTCAGGGTGTTCTGATGACTATACGTGGTCTTTGGATGATGCTATGTTTGGATAATGCTCTTGGCTTAGGCCAAAAGGAGGGTTTGTGAAAACGTATTTGCCATAATACCACCTGATAGTAAATGTTGGCCTAAGCACATTTGCATCGCACTGTAATATCACAATGAATGAACCTGAAGCCATTTTGATTTGTCCGCCATCTTGATCACTTCCTGCTTTCTGTTCTATGCTCATATTCTGTGTTTTCGTCTTTAACACGGCAAGAGGCCGCTGTATGAACTTTGTGCTGCTTTATGATGCTTTATGGTGCTGACATAGATAGGAATGTTGAAGCTGCTAAAGTGGATTGTTTATTCTACACTGAAGAACCTTGAAGCTAGCCATGAGCTCAGCTAATCAGTAATTTAGGTGCCATCCTGTCCTGGCAGTGCCTTTCTCCAGTAAGCAGTAAAATAGAATAATGTGCAGCTGAACATGCTCCTCCCCAGAAAACCTTATTTTCGTTGCTTTAGAACTAACTGACCTTGGACCCAAGGAAGAACAGTAGATAACATAAGCGAGTAAAAGAAGGAATGTTACCTTGCACCATACACTAAGAAAATATGATATGGTGGCCCCACTACGAATCCATCCCACTCTCAGATAGTAAATTGTCTGATGGAAAACAGCAAACTATGCAGTACGATGTTTAAGTATAAATAAGTCATATAGGCAGGTCACAAACCCTAGGCTTTGCATTTCATGAAGGTGGGTTGGACGATGTGAAGAAACCATATAAATGTATGTACTTATGAAATGTTCGCTCTCTCTCGTCTCACAGTGTCTTCTTGCACACATTGTGGGGTGTTGAGAACCAAGTAGATACTTGCTTAATAAATGCAATTGTAACTTTGACCTTGTGACCTTGTGATTGTGAAGCAAATAGTACTGAGTGAAAGAAGGGTGTATGATTAGTGTAAAGGAGGGAGTAGTCGAATAGAAGAGGTAAGAGGTCATAGTAGTGTGGAGGTGGGAATAGTAGTGTAGAGGAGGGAGTAGTAGTGTGGTGGAGGGAGTAGTAGTGTGAATGCAGAAGTAGTAGTATAGAGGAAAAGAGTAGTAGTGTAGAAGAGGAAGTAGTAGTTCAGGGGCTACCAACAAGGTGGTCATCGATGCCCATATAATCCTCAATGATGGACGTACTTACCTCCTACTTCTACTTGACCACTCAACAGCATTCGACACAGTAGACCATCAGACACTCACCTCAAATCTACAGTGCTGCATGGGGATCAGAAGGATCTTCCTCAGCTGATTCAAAATGTACCTTGCTAATTGTCACTAGTTTGTACAAATGGGTTCCTCCAAATTACCAACTCTATTCATCACCTGCCGAGTACCACAATAATCCATACTCTACCCAGTGATGCGCCCTGTTTACAGTGAACTGCTTGACACCCTCCTCAATCCACATAACATCCACATCAACCAATGTACAGATGCCATGTAGCTCTACCTTAAGACCTCCTCCATCAAAGATATCCACAGGCTCAATCCCTGCCTCTCATTGATCCAATTTTAGATATATTTTGCTTACCTGAAGCTCAACCCCTCCAAGATTGAATTCCTAATGCTGACCAACAACACCAAAAATCAGAGCTTCCAGACCTGGCTCTCTGTTTTGCACTTCAAGTGCTTCCCACCCCAGCTGGCCACCTGCACCAAGTCCTTTGGGTTCGACATTCACAGACACCGCTCCTTCAAACAGCACATTGCAAAGAAGACACAAGCAGCTTTGTACCAACTGTCTCTCCTGCAAAAACAGCTTTATATCTGCTGCCCAGGCCATGCCATTTTGCAACTACCGTGGCACCCTTGAGATGTGTCCTGAATCTTGCAGAATGACTCATCAAAGGACACATTCTACAACCACATCCCCCCAACCCTCATCAAACTGCAGAGGCTTGTGCCCTAAGGCTATGGAATCTCCTACCCTTTCAACATCAGACTTTCCCATTCGTTTCCATAGTTCAGGAAGGCTCCTCTCTAACACCTATACACAATACACACCCAACCCTATCTGAGACTGGGTGGCCTCTCCTCCCCTGTTTATAGCTCCCCACTCACTTGTTTCTCTTCTTCTATCATCGTGTTCTTCCGCCTATGATTGTAAATCATTAATTTGCACCCCAAAGCTAGGTCTATGCTCGATAAATACCCTAATAATAATATTAATAATAATTAAAAGAGTAGGGTACTAATAGTGTGGAGAAGGGAGCAGTAGAGTAGTTGAAGGAGGCATAACATCAAATGGTGTAGGCAAGACCTAGGAGGGGAACATCAAAGGGAACTTCACAAATCATACCAGAACTTCAGAAATAACTGCACCAACTGGCTGAAATCTACTGATCACTAACCTCAGCCACTCCTCGCTCTTGGTCTCTATAATGGGCCACCTTTATCTAATTCAGCACACCCTTCGGGGGCCCTAATGGTGTCATTAGCATCTCACACTCAGCCTCATGCCGCTTGCGCGGATATCATATGTATATATCTGTAATGTATAATTTTATTGTTACCATCAATGTTTCCTGCTTTCCTTGTCCTCATTTTATATATAGAGCTGTAATGTAAAATGTACTTACTGTGCAACTAAGCTGAGAATTTCCTTGTAACCGATGTGCCCTGATACCCTAGGGTCTGGAGCACTATACAAATGAATAAACAAACAACATACAACAACAAACAACTGTAGTTTGGTAGGAGGAATGAGCCAAAGTCGATAATATGAAAGAGTAGGAAAGGGATAGGCGAGAGTGAACATGTTAAATAAGCCTGAATTCAACAGGATATATTTAAAGTACAATCCCAAATCCCAGTAGAACACTAACCACTGGATAGTGTAAGTAAAGTTCAGACGTTTATGAGGGAGTTTAGTGAGATTAACTGTTCTCTGCTTAGGTCTGCACCACTAGCAGAAGAATGAAATAGTAAGGGTCAATCTTTTATATCTACTAACCTCAGGTTAGGGACACCTTGGTTAGGGAGGAGGTGCAACAGAAGACAAGAGAGAGAGGGACAGCCCTATGGCCAAGAAAATCCTCAATACAAACCCTTCAATTGCTTCCAAGACTGGGAGTGATTTTCTGTGCCATCTGTGAGATAAGGTATTGTGCACGATAAAGACCCCTTCCTTAAAAAAGATGGCTTCTTGCATTGTGATGGGTTCGGTCAACATTACTCATGTAGAGACAGCAGGTACAACTCTCAACATTTTCCCAAAAGATTTATTGTGGATACGCGACAATGGACAATTTTCACAGTCGGAAGTTCACAGCCATGCCAATAATGTCTTGGCAGACGTGAGAGGTAATCTCCTCTGTGTGGGCAGTGATCATTTTGCTTTTGATATGCACAAGCCTTCTTAATTTTCATAGAGGGGCCGTCCCAGACAGACTCAGAGGTTTCTTTAAACTGCTGTTCCCACTATTTTTCAGCATGCGTATGGAGAAGTGAGAATAAAGTAGACAATTTTCATCACTCCATTATGCTTCCTCCCTTTCTAAAATATTATATATTTTTCAACATCTACTTAACCTGTCGTCCAAGTTTATTTCTTGAACAATACATGATATTTATCTACAAATTCGTTTCCATCTTCAGTCCAACAGATTATAAAATAAAGTGTCAGTTAGGGTGCCAGTTGTCATGTTCTATAAATCAAATAGTATTAGTAATTTCCATTTTTCACAGGCGAAGTTACCAATGTCAGTATTAGCAATTCATGTTTAGACGTGTTTACCCATCTAATTTGTATTTTTCAGAGCTGTGAAATGATCTCTTGGCCTCCCTTGTACTAAAGACCCAGCAAATAGCAGGGCTCTCAAACATTGTTTGGGAAAAGGCTGAACCGTCACATGACCCTGAGGTATTACACAGTGTATCTTGCATTGTGCGTGGGATCGGTGCGTAAAATGCCTTTGAAATGACAGCACACATGTGTTTAATTGTCTGGGTGTTGGCTATGCTTTTGCATTGTGTTTTATCATTCAATCTGCCTCAGGACACATTATATATATTGTCCTCAAGTGCAAACAGCGACGTCTAATACTTTCACAGAACCAATTGACACATCACTTGACGTTCAGCTATGCTTTCTCACATTTACATGTTTATGTTCTTAACAGTCTGTATGGTGACATTTGATCAATTCCATTATTCTGTAGGCAATCAGTGTATTATCCATGACATATGCAATGTCTTGCCACCCACCAATTATTTTCTCCATATAGATGTATGTCTGACTAGGGTGGCTAGCACTCTACAATTATTTGTTTTCATTTCTTTGAACTTGAGTGGTGGCAATAGGGTACAACCTTACTTCTGATTGTGAGTCCCAAGTTGAAATTATTCCACCCTCAAATTGGCTCAATTGAAACATTTTTATTTTTCCCTTGTCATGAACAATGTCTATGATACTGAACATGAATACTTAGGGCCTCATTACACGGATGGCGGTAAGGATTTACCGGTACCGGTAAAATACCGGTACCGGTAAATCCTTACCACCTTACTACAAGGTCCCTTTGCGGGTTGGGGGATTTAATGCCTGCTTTTTGCAGCCGTTAAAAACCAACCCGCAAAGGGACCCAGGGAGCTAATTACGGTACCGCAATTTGCGGTACCGTAATTAGCGCCTTCCCCATTCCCATTAAGCCCTATGGGGCAAAAATGGGAATGGGGAAGGGCAATGGGGGAAGGGGGAATTACCGCCCCTCCAACCTTGGAATGGGGCGGTAAATCCCCTTTCCGCCAAGGCGGTGCCGGTATTTTACCGGCATGAACCATGGCGCTAATAGCGCCATGGTTCTCCGCCATCCGTGTAATGAGGCCCTAAATCTTTATCTTTCACTGCATCCTCATAAATACCTCTAGATGCCCAGGTATGGCACTCTGTATTGTGTTGTGTCTTATGTGGTATTGTACAAAAAGACCATGGAGGTCATTACCAGTTTGGAGGCAGCCATGGTGCTATTAGCACCATGGCTGCCTCCAAACCCTGGTCCGGGTTGGGTGTCTCTGAATGGGGACTTACTGGGTCATTCCAACCTTGGAGGACCTGGTAAGTCCCCATTCAGAAAACCATTCCCCATTCCCATTTGAGCCCCCATAGGGCTCAAAGGGAATGGGGAAGGAGCTAATACTGGGCCCGCAACTTACGGGCCCATTATTAGCTCCATGGTCCCTTAACGGGTCCTGCTAAGAACGGCTGGTCTGACCAGCCGTTCCTGGTGGGACCCGCTAAGGGACCTCAGAATATGGCAGTAGGGGGTTAACGGCACCGGCATCCTTACCGGTGCCGTTAACCCCCTACCGCCATGTTCGGAATGAGGCCCCACATCTAGACGGTTGCATGAACAAAAAGTTCTAAAAATGCTACCACCAAAGGTTCGAACACCAAAAGTTCGAACCTTTGGTGGTAGCATTGCAGTTAAGTATAAGTAAAAAAATAAAAAGACTACAGGAGCTGCGGGGGTGTCCCCCGCAACACCCCACTCTCTATACTGTGTGGTATAGTGAGCGGGGTGTTGCGGGGGACACCCCTGCAGCACACCCGTGAAAAAAATAAAAAAATGAAGAAAACAGGGGCTGCGGGGGTGTCCCCCGCAACACCCCGGTCGCTATACTGTGTGGTATAGTGAGCAGGGTGTTGAAAAAAAAAAAGTGAAAGAAAAAAAACTGGGATTGCAGGGGAGTGCCCCGCAACCCACTGCTCACTATACTTTACAGTATACAGTATAGTGAGCGAGGGTTGCGGGGGAAACCCCTGCAGCCCCCGTAAAAGAAAAAAGAAAAGGACCATGCGGCGCCGGTTCCCAACCACGGAAGTGAAAGGGAACTGGCGCTGCAGGGACTCAGCGTGAAGAAAAAGGTAAGTGGGGTTTGTTTATGTTGGGGTGTAGGTGGGGGTGTGTTGAGGGTGTGGGTGGGAGGTGAGTCAAGGGTGTGTTGTGGGTGTGGGTGGGGGTGTGGGTATGTACGTGTGTTCACATGAGAAAGATGCAAACTTTTGGTGGTTCGTACCTTTCTTATGCAAGCTTTCCAGCTGCGGCAAAATCAGCCACGGTCGGATCTCGTAGATCCTCTTATGTATTGATATGTACATTATTTGTTTTGTAACTTTCGGTCTACACCACCTAGAATCAGTGACCCATTGAGGACAAGTATCCCATCTGATTTACACTATAATAATGTGATTTCTTAGAAGTATTTGGATTGTCATTCTAATGCATTGTATGTATTGTGTTATTATGAACATGCTGATTGATGTTGTTTTTACTGCTTTTTTGGAGTCAAATTCGAAATAAGCTTGGACAACGTTCATGTTTTTCCACATTCCATTTGACAGCCTTATAGAATATATTTTCACACATTTCTCATTTTGTTCCATGTCCTGCAGAAAGAGACATGTTCTGTCACTGGATTTTAATTAATCTAATAACTGTTAATAAACATTTATTTTACAAAGACTTCTCCTATAGTTGCTATATTGATTAGTGCAATTATTTATCATGGGGTGAAATGCATCACATGCTCAACTGTCCTATGTCATGATAGTGTGTTGCTCAAGTATAAGATATTGGCCCTTCATGTTTGTTTGTGCAATGAATCTACAATCTGTTTTTGTCTATCTTCATTACATTTCAAAAGGATGATACTGTGATGTTTGCTCTAGCATCCGGTTAATCAGACCTATTCTACGGTGTGCAGGTTTGCCAACTAGGTATGCATTTTGCTTGATGCAGGAAACGGAGGATCGTTTTGAAAGCCAAACCACGCAGAGCAACAGAGGTTCGAATCCCAGGTCCCCGCTTAGAAACCAAACTCGGGTATTAAGTGCGCTATAAAAAAAACTATTAAAAACATTACGTTTTACTTTCAAGGGCTACTAGCACCAACATACATTTCACCAATGTATGCCCATGCCTAGATTCATGTATATATCTCTGTGCCCTTTCCTTCAATTAATATGTATTGTTACATCATCTCTTAGTTACATTTCTGTCCATCAAGTGGAGCCCCACATGCTAATATCTCTGATAGGCATATATTGCACGACACTGAGCTAGGTATCCAAAGCGAGAAGTGGAAGCAACCCTGTCATGGCCTCCAACAATAATCCCACCATGCTTCGAGTGGAAAATATAGGATGATACCATGAAGCAGCCTCGTATGTCCGGAATGTATTACTACACCCAAAGAGAACAGATATGCAGTGAGTCTTTAGCCTGTGTATATCCATGGATAGGCATTATTGGTTTGGTGAAAACAAATATGTCACTAGTGTGCCCTTCTCTGATTTATTATTGTCCCAAAGGAGGTTAACATTATCTCGACTCTTATGTGAGCACCACAGAACACAACGGAAGAACAACTATACAGATATATCATGTGTATTGTTTGTCTGGTTTTCCGTTGGTGCTATACCCCAGGCTAGAATTGTATGTCCTTGCTGTCTGTGCATGTTCATTGTAATCTATAGTCATGTTTTGTACTTGATGCTGTGCTGACTACTATAGTTCCAGTTTCTTTGTTTTTATGGCTGGAGGAAGCCGTGATGACAAATATCGAGTCAGGTCCACACAACATTACCTCAGGAGCTCAGATATGATATGCTTGTTTAATTGTGTTTTCCTGTTCTTGTTTTCAGTTCACAAAACTTTGACATGTGTATTTATTCATAGTTTGCAGTTGTTGATGAACATGTTTACAAATGAATACTTAAAATGTAACCGAGAATGAACTTTCTATTTTGCTATATCTATATGTAGACAATGCAGAGTGCATGTCATATTATAACGAAATTGTCTAACTTTGCATTATTCTCATTGTCATATTGTACCATAAGACTGACAAAGACACAGGTTCAAAATACTCTAGATTTTGTATTGCTACCCTTTGTACATGACCGATTAGCATTGAAACACTGTGTCTACTATATTTAATAATTTCTTGACATAGATGCCTAGCAAAAAGAACAACAGAAAAACTCAGACCACACTGCATACAAGTGATGTTGGATGTCAAATGATGGTAATTCTGGAAGAAGTGTTGTTATAGATATCTGAAATTGTACGTAGACCCAATGTTAACATAGGGGATGTCATGTGCAGTGACTGGAATTAGAGTGGAACCAAAGATTATCGTTACTCCAGACCATATCCTCCTAACCTACACATCTCAACAGAAGAGGCAACAGCACTCCATGCAGATCAAGTGATGCAATCAATACTATTGGAGGGTCTAGCACAGGTGTTAGAGATAAGTTTCCCAATGTTGCCAATTGATTCGATTCAAATTGATCCCTACTGGAAACCACTGAAGCAACCTCAGAAATAACTGATAAAATGACAGACTACAGCATATCACGTGCAGATTAAATAACCACCAGATTTTAAGCCAAAGTGAATTGCCCGATAAGTGTTTTTTGTGGGATCAAAAATACATAGCATTTGACTGCTGCATGTGTGATATATTAAAGATGATGAAAGTAACATGTTAATACAGGGTAACAGTTGTGGAAAACCTTTGTTACATTTTAAAAGACAAGAAGTTCAAACAAACCTCACCATTCAAGAAAGCATTTAGGACCAACATTGCATTCTTTCTTGGTTGGCTCAACCAATGGTTGGAAATGTTTCAGCAGGTAATTTACTTAGTCCTTGTGCAGTTTTATGTAGTAGCTCCACATTCCCAAAAATATCCAGATTTTGTAAATTAATTTCCTGTAATACGTAATGCATATAAACTAGAGCAGGTAGCACTGGACTATGCCCTCGCTGGAAAAGGGCTTTGGCTGGTAGGTGATGGACAGTGTCACAGACTTGGATTTAGGGCTCAGTATTACATATATGATGTCTCCAGGACGTAGACATTAAAATAAAAATGGTATGCTCTGTGGGGGTCAAGGTGACTTACCATACATCCTCTGTTACCATGCGAAGCATGAATTTGTGAAATCTATTGAACATCTTCAATCAGGAGGATTACAAATTGAAGTAATAGCCACAGACAAACATGTGGCCATTTCCAAAGCCATGCTAAAGTGTTTTTCACGTATAAGGCATCAATTTGACGTTTTGCATATGCCAAAGTGTGTTGGCAAGAAAAGAAATGCTGCAGGGGAATAAAAGGGCCTCAAATGACTAATGTAATGGCCACAGTCCGGAGTTAATTATCTCTAGTGGAACCCTCTAAAGTTCAGTTGACATACTGGTTGAAAAGTGGCAAAGACGTATCCACAATGTTGCTAACAAACATTCATTGGGGGCAAATGTGCACTATCATGCATGCGCACACCCTACTCTGAGTGAGGATTGGAAGAGGATAAAAAAGTGGCTGTTTCCAAGGTTGCCTCCTCATACAGCCCTTGTAAAGATAGTGTGCGCCTAACAGAATTTTACGACACTGGAGATGTGGAGGCTTTCCATAAAATATGCCTCAAATACTGTCAAAAAAGGTTACATTTCATCATAGATGGCATGGAGGCACGCACATGGCTTGCTCACAATGAAAACATGGTAGGCAACAGGCTAGAACTGCTAATGTGTTGGGTAAAATGTGTCACTGGTTATTAGTCACAAAATGAAAAAAGGACTAGGTCGCCAAGCATGTCTTCGAAAGAATGAAATTTGAGTTTGTAAAGATCTCACCTTTACAGTATTAGCAATGAAAACACTTTTTTTCTTCCATGCACCAAAGCAATACCCAACAACATTGCACCAGTGAAATGTCCTCCTAAGTATGATATTGTTGCAAAACTAACCAGCATATTTAAAAAAAATGAGTGGTGTGATCTTTGTTAACTATTGTATTGTGGGATGTTTTAACCCACTCATCCAAGCCCTACAACAGAACTGTGCATTACTGGCAGCGGAAACATCATAATGGCCACCGGAAAGCATGCTGCTCTCCAGAGATCATCCAAAAATGTGCAGTAAAAACCTGAAAAATAGGCTGCCACTCACTGTTGCCATGTCAGTGAGCACAGGAGATCACTGCCTAAAACCACCATTAATATACCCACCCTGTAGCATGAAACCACTTGGAAATAGCAATACTGATTGCCAAAAGCAACCCACAGCTGTCTGGGAATTCATTTTCTTGATCGTCAAAATTGCTAAAATCATGGCTCACAAAACCACCAAAAGGATACAACTTCTTGTTGGGTGATCCACATCATTTACTGCAGAATCCACGTCAGTACAATATCATCGAGAATCCTATGCTACCAAGCTAAATCCCCTTTTTAAAGACATTAAAGGGGCCGATTCATGGAATTAATGTGCGCCGAAAATTCTCGCGCAGAGGTGCCAAAACGTGCGAATCGCAGTGCAAGTGCGAAAATCGCAGGAAAACCAGCGTACAGCGATTCATGGAAGTCCGTGCGTGAGAAAAACTTTGGTTGTGTGCTAAAAATGTGCGCCGCGCACCCCGGCGCACAGGTCATCCAACAGCGTGCGCCACGGCCACTGCGAAATCGCACATAGCGCGGCGCACATCACAAAAGTAGGCGGAACACAGGGCGTAACACTCGGAATGGGGAACAACGCGTGAAAATATGGGCGTCACGGGGGAAGTACAGGAGGCAAGTGCGCGGAACGCCCACACGCTCGCCTACAACCTGTATTCATGGAATCGAATAGGGCAAACCAGCGCACGGTCAAAGACGCGCACAGGGCCAAACAAGTACGCCACAAGAAAGCAGGCGGTAGCGCCCCTGCGACTGAAAAAAATGTGCGCCAAAATGTGCGCTAACAAAAAGCACCCATATACAGCCATGATGAATGGCCCATACAGTGGCCCTCTAGGACAAATGAGGTGCAAAGGGGCACCGACAAACACGGACACTCGCTGTGTGAAAAATAGCGTGTGCGCGTGTTCCTGGGTGCGTGGGAAGTTCCACACGCGATTAGCCTGGGTACGTGTACTTCGGGGTGCACGGGAAGTTCCACACGCGATTGGCCCGGGTAGGTGGGGGTGCGTGGGAAGTTCCACACGCGATTGGCCTGGGTACGTGTACTACGGGGTGCGCGGGAAGTTCCACAGGCGATTTGCCTGGCTAGGTGGGGGTCCGCGCGAAGTTCCACACGCGATTGGCCTGGGTACGTGTATTCCGATGTGCGCGGAAGATTCACACGCGATTTCTGCAGGGTACGTGTATTTCGGTGGTGCCGGGGAATGCTACACGTGATTTGGCCATGTGGGTCCCCCCAGGTGTTCCCTCTACACCCTCCACGGCCCCTGCAGGCAGCCCACACCACAGGGTACCACCCTGCACCCCTGCTCATGTCCCACAGGCAACCCATCCACCATGGCCATGCCCACCAGGCAACCCACATGTCACCTTGCACTACTGATCACCAACACATGTCTCCCACCACCCCCACCCCCCAGCCACCAGGGGCAGCCTCCACCAGGCCCCCACTCATGTCTCCCACCACCCCCACCCCCCAGCAGTGCAGGGGCAGCCTCCACCAGGCCCCCACCCATGTCTACCACCACCCCCACCCCCCAGCAGTGCAGGGGCACCCTCCACCAGGCCCCCACTCATGTCCAACTCATGTCTCCCACCACCCTCACCCCCCAGCCACCAGGGGCAGCCTCCACCAGGCCCCCACTCATGTCTCCCACCACCCCCAACCCCCAGCCACCAGGGGCACCCTCCACCAGGAGCCCACTCATGTACCCCTGCACCCCCACCCCCCAGCAGTGAAGGGGCAGCCTCCACCAGGCCCCCACTCATGTCCCCTATTACCCCCACCCCCCAGCAGTGCAGGGGCAGCCTCCACCAGGCCCCCACTCATGTCTACCACCACCCCCACCCCCCAGCCACCAGGGGCAGCCTCCACCAGGCCCCCACTCATGTCCCCTATTACCCCCACCCCCCAGCAGTGCAGGGGAAGCCTCCACCAGGCCCCCACTCATGTCCCCTATTACCCCCACCCCCAGCAGTGCAGGGGCAGCCTCCACCAGGCCCCCACTCATGTCTACCACCACCCCCACCCCCCAGCCACCAGGGGCAGCCTCCACCAGGCCCCCCTCATGTCCAACCCATGTCTCCCACCACCCCCATCCCCCAGCAATGCAGGGGCAGCCTTCAACCATGCCCCCACTCATGTCTCCCACCACCCTCACCCCCAGCAGTGCAGGGGCAGCCTCCACCAGGCCCCCACTCATGTCTCCCACCACCCCCCCAGCCACCAGGGGCACCCTCCACCAGGCCCCCACTCATGTCTCCCACCACCCCCACCCCCAGCAGTGCAGGGGCAGCCTCCACCAGGCCCCCACTCATGTCTCCCACCACCCCCACCCCCCAGCCACCAGGGGCACCCTCCACCAGGCCTCCACTCATGTCCCCTATTACCCCCACCCCCCAGCAGTGCAGGGGCAGCCTCCACCAGGCCCCCACTCATGTCTACCACCACCCCCACCCCCCCAGCCACCAGGGGCAGCCTCCACCAGGCCCCCACTCATGTCCCCTATTACCCCCACCCCCCAGCAGTGCAGGGGAAGCCTCCACCAGGCCCCCACTCATGTTTACCACCACCCCCACCCCCCAGCCACCAGGGGCAGCCTCCACCAGGCCCCCACTCATGTCCCCTATTACCCCCACCCTTCAGCAGTGCAGGGGCAGCCTCCACCAGGCCCCCACTCATGTCTCCCACCACCCCCACCCCCCAGCAGTGCAGGGGCAGCCTCCACCAGGCCCCCACTCATGTCTACCACCACCCCACCCCCCAGCCGTGCGATTTGCCTGGGTATGTGTACTTCGGGGTGCGCAGGAAGTTCCACACGCGATTGGCCTGGGTATGTGCACCTCGGGGTGCGCGGGAAGATCCACACGCGATTAGCCTGGGTACGTGTACTACGGGGTGCGCGGGAAGTTCCACACGCGATTAGCCTGGGTACGTTTACTTCGGGGTGCGCGTGAACTTCCAAATGCGATTTGCCTGGGTACGTGTACTACAGGGTGCTCGGGAAGTTCCACACGCGATTGGGCCTGTGAGAGTGGGTTACATGTATTCCAGGGGTGGGCGGGAATATTTACCCGCGACTGTGCCTGTGAGAGCGTGCTACGTGTATTCCTGGGGTGGGCGGGAAGATTCACACGTTCGCCTACGACGTGCCGAAAAATGGTCCAATCCTGATACACGTACGCCAGCATGAAGCAGGTGTACGTCGACCCGCGCAGCATAAAAGTGCGCGCAAACAACAAACAAGCTCATACGCCAGGATGAATATACCAATCCTAGCAGCAGTGGCCGTGGGTTACCAAAGGAGGAGGAGGAGGATAGTGAGGGCCCGAATTTTCACTCCCAGAACCAGCCTTTTTGGGATGCCTGATGACCAGGTGTATGGGAGGTACAGGTTTCCCCCACACATAATACTGGACCTGGTCAGTGAGTGGGAGGATGACCTCACATCACCCACCCTGTGCTCCCAAGCACTCAGCCCCCTGGAGAAGGTCCTCAATGTACTGCATTTCTTGGCCACACGATCATTTCAGCGGACAAGTCCCATAGTGGGTGGGTGTCACAGGCCACGCAGTCACGCTGCCTACACCAGGTCTTGAACATCATCACTGCACGCCCATCAGTCCGTAGGCACATATACCTGCCCAGGACACCTGCAGAACGGCAGGCTGCCACCCTCGATTTCTACGGTGTGGCACAATTCCCAAAAGTGCTAGGTGCCATTGACTGCACCCATGTGGCAACAACGTCCCCCCAGGGCATCTGAGCACATCTATAGGTACCGCAAGCACTGGCATTCCATCAACGTGCAGGTAGTATGTAATGCTAAGGGAATCATGACCTCAGTATATGCCAACTATCCAGGGTCCACCCACGACAGCTTCATTTACCCTTATGAATGTCTACCCTAAGCCGGGACCTAGAAGCTGGGCGGCATGGCGATACATGGCTGCTTGGTGAGTATGAATGCCACTGCACATGCATGCATGTCAGATGCAGAGTTATGTCACTACCCACTAATGATACCCATCACCTCCTCACCAGGGGACAGTGCCTACCCTCTGAGCACCCACATGATGACGCCAATTCGGAACCCCATCACGCCTCCAGAGGTAAGATACAACACAGCCCATATTGCAACCCAGGGCATAGTGGAGCGCAAATTCGGAGTGCTCAAGTCACCCTTTCGCTCCCTTGACCGTTCTGGCGGGCAGCTGTTATATGCGCCCCCAGTAGTGTGCAGGATCATAGTGGCAGCATGTGTCCTGCACAATGTTGCAACACGCCGGGGCCTGGCTGTGGACATGGTGGTGCCCCCACATCCCCAACCACATGCATGGCCGCTGCGCATGGGAGGGGAGAGGGCACGGGGTGAGGCAGCCCGTACTCAGCTGGTGGCTAATTACTTCACATAGAAATCACACCCCAGTGGAGTGCACACAGGCCTGGCACATACCATCTGGTAAGCAATGATGACTCGACCTGACAATTAAGACGAACAAAGGGACTGCCAACTGTCAGAAGCATAACAACCTGAGATTGTTCATGTGGAAGTGTCACAATGTGTGTATCCCTACCTACACAAACAACACCATCATGAAAAGACACTTCCATGCTGCATAAATGAATACCCACTTGCAAAATACTACATGAAAACAGTGCCATGTCACCCACCCCCTCCCCGGCACGGCCACACAACACACCATGGCATGTCATGCAATGTGAGAGGAAAGAAATTAATCCCCACAACATGCCGCAAGTGTCAGCAGCTACAGTGTCCCTAATGGAAACATGTCCACACATGAAATGCTCACAGTAATGCAGGACCTACAACCCACACTACCAAATACTTACCAAGAATACCAATCACCTACACAACCTCCAACCTACCTTAAACATGACATTACAGACTTAAAAATTAGCTAGCCTCACCACCTGATGATGACAGCCCTCCGAACACTTCCAAGTATACAGTGTTAGCGCCACGCAAGAGTGTAGGTGCACTGCTTACAACATGGACTCCAGTTCCAAGGTGGACCGCATTGTGAAGACATGAGGAATGGACCTGCAAATATGGAGGATGAGATGGATGCAGAGGCACATATCAATACACCACACAGTGTACAATACAACAACAATATGCACTATGAATGTATACAAAGTATTGACTACAGGCTGCCCACACAGCTCATGGGAGTCCAATATCACCATGTACGTCAATGTCACTTGGGCACACCCTTTGCAAGCCCATGGAAACGGGAAGCAGGAGGGTTGTGTGTGACAAAAACCCAAGCATCTGAACCAAATCCATGACAAGCCTGCATGTGCCCAGCCACAATGCAGCTTATGCCCACGGGAGCCATACAAGGCAACACACTGTCCCACAAAAAAAAAAAAAAAAAAAAAAAATGGGGGGGGGGGGGGGGGTTGGGGAGGCCACCCAGGAGGTCCGAGGACAGGGTGCACACCAAACCCACCTGTGTTGATCTTGCGAAAAAAAAACACCTCCATGGGCTCATGGCCTACACGGCTACCCTATTGTGGGAGTATCACTGCTGTCGCTATCCTCACCCTCTGCAGCTGCATCCGGAGGTGGTGGCACTATGGGAGGCAGCCCACGCAAAGCCCTAGTCTGTTCCTCCATGGCTGCAAGCATGCGGGTGTGGTAGGTCTCGTTCTGGAGGATAAGTGTGTGGAGGTCCCCATGCAACAACTCACGGGATGCCCGGACCTCCGCCCTAGTTGCCTGCATCTAAGCTGAGAGCGTACGGGTGAGATGCTCCAGCTGCTGTTTTGTCCTTTGGTTTGTTGAAGCCTCAAGCTCAACAAGAGTCGTCCTGAGGTGAAGGAGGTCCAGCCTCAGGGCTTCCCTGTGGCCCTGGGACTCTATGGAGATGGCTTCCCGCAGAGTCGCCAGTGCCGCCCGCCTGTCCCTGTCGGACGCCAACATGTCCTCCCTGTGTGACTGGCAGATGGAGTCGGTTGCCTGCTGTAGTCGCTCCATCAGCCTTTCGGGGGGACAATGAAGTGGCCACCCTATCCATGGCCTGAGCCATCATCTCTGATGATGCTGCCTGTTGGGGTGCCATACCGTAAATGGATTGCTCCCATGCGGTATTGCCAGGTGGCGTATGGCCACCACATCGGCGGGCACCACACCTGTCTGGGGCAAGGCGAACTGCGCCTTGCTGTGCCGGCAATGCCTGAGGCTGCAGGTAACCACCAAAGGCGTACCTGCCAACACTGACATCCCCATTGAGGGTTCTAACCCTGGTGCAGGTGGGTCGGACAGAACAGAATCCCTCCCAGAACACTCACCTGCGACGGCACGTAGGTCTCATCATCCGAATCGACACCTGAGTACAGCTCGGGGGAGGTGCAGCCAGAGACACCCCTTGAGAGCACGACCTGCAGCAGTTGTGGGTTCTCACCCACCACCACACCACGTCCCTCACTGGTGGTCGGTCAGCCCTCAGACCCCTCCTGGGTCTGCACCATCTCCACAACCCCAGCAGTATCAGGTGCGTCTTCCCCTGCAAAGACATAAAAGAAAACAAATGGAAACAGGCATTAGCACTATGGCACACAATGAGGGCTGAGAGGCTACAGAAACAGTACTTGCTTGACACATGTCCCACATGACTAAAACACTCCCATGCATGCACCGTCACTGCGTGTGATGGGGAGGCAGATGGCACACATTGATGACACCAAGATGGAAGATGAACACATTTGCTGCATGCTGCCTAGCAGTGGCATCACACATTGGCCAGTGATTGCCAGGTCAAATACACATGCCATCACACAGATGGCATGTACCCTAGCCATGAAGTGAAGAGGGAGAGGAGGTCACCAATTATTCATTCAGTCCAGTTTGTTCATATGATTGATTATTTCCATTGTAATGGTTCAAATGTTTAACCTGCAGCTGCCAGTCAAAAATGGTCCTATAGCACAGGGACATGTCCAAACTAATCATGTCCACGAAACTGAGCCAGTCCACTGTACCATAGCCATGTCAGACATGTGACAATAGGACTGAGAATTCCCGAGTAAAAGTGGTGGTATGCAAACAAACTGCCTGAATGAACAGATGTAAATAAGCAACAGTGTAGTGGCAAGATGACACTCCAAGGGCAACTGGCGTGGTGTTGGGCTGGATGTCTAATGATGGCCGAAGGGATGCTGCTATACCCAAATGCTGTTGCCAAGAATGTTTAGGAAGAGGCACATGGGTGAGCCAAACCACTCAGGCACACACACCCTCCCCTGGCACCCAAACAGAAGCCCTCCCACACTCACCATGCACATGGATGACACACGCATGCATGTGCACTCACCGGACAATGCCTCGTAATCTGCCACTTCTCCCACGCCTTGGATCTGTTCCTCCGTGACGTAGGTCCCAGCAACCTGCTAATGTGGAGTGAGTTCTATGTCGTCTGCTGGAGACCCACCTCCAGTCACTAGAGTTGCGGCATGACTTGAGGCCAGCTTATTCTTTGCCCTGCGCTTCAGGTCATTCCAGCGCTTGTAGCATTCATTAGCTGTGCGCCTCACGATTCCAAGGGCACTTATGATGTCCGCAATGGTCTGCCAGTGTGCCTGACGTTGTGCAGGTGTGGTCTTGGATCCTGCAACAATCACCATTTCGCGGTCATGTGCGGACATATACTCTACAAGTGCATTCAGTTCGGCCTCATTGAAGCTGGGCTTCCTTGACGGGCCGGACTGTGTAGCCGTGTCTGGGGCATCAGCCTCTACTGGACGAGCACTCTTCCTCTTCCGCTTGGAAGGTGGTGGGGATCCGGAGTGTCCTGCGCCGCTCTGGACACTAGGGGCAGGAGCGTGGGATTGCACACTCAGCATGGGAGTTGGTGCAGGCATTATCTCAAGTGTGATGGTGTCAGTGGGAATGTCAGCATGATGGACTTGGACCGACACTGTCCTGGATGGGTGTGTGAGAGGTGGGGTGGATGGAGCCGCAGCTGCCCCTGCAGCCTCCCCAGCCTGCCTATGCGGGGCAGCAGATGACATAGCTGCCCCTGATCCTCGTGGCGAGATGACACCAACGTTCACCGGCGCACGTGGCCTAGACCTGCTGACCTGGAAGTCAGCCATGGAGTCACCCTGTGCCAGGTCTGGTTCCACAGTGGGCTGGTCCAACAAGGGCTGAGCATGGATGGTGTCAGCCACGGTAACCTCAACCAAGGGGGGTGGGCATGGGTGTCCCTGACTGCTCCTCCACACATGGGGGGCTAGGGGCACCCTGCAAGTCACGGCCACGTCCCCTACTGGATCCACCACGGCCACCACTTGGGGCTCGGCCACCTTTGCCACCCTTACGGCTTGTTCGCCTCCCAGCCATGGCACTGATGTTATTGTGCGTATGGGAGTCGATGTGAACTATTGTCCTGGGCAATTGGGGGTCAAAGGGGTTGGGTACCAGATGGTAATCGCACCCTAGTGCTCTAGCAAGGCTGTATGTCACCCCTGGGGAAAGATGACGGGTCACGCAATGCACAGGCACCCCAAAAAAGCGAAGTAAGGTGCACGCAACCCCTCCTAGACCACGTGCGTGGAAAAATAAACCTGCACTACGCTGTGGCACCCAGGAACACAAGAATGAAGGTATGGGTGTCACACGCAGCCTAGAATGACCTCTGAAGGGGTACGCGACACACGGGGCAAGCACAGATGTTAAATACGTGCGCGACTCACCGTCCGCCAGGAACAAAAGCGTGAAAAATATGCGTGTGTGCGCGTTGGCAACGCCCCCGCCAAAAGAAGAATTGTACGCTGTCTGAGGAAACAGGACAACAGTAGTAGGGAACGCTGTTTGAGGAAACAGGCCCAGGAAAAAGAGGAAAAGAGAAAAAGCTGTCAGAGGTAACAGGGAGTACGAACTGGAAAACGCTGTGAAGTAGATCGCCTGTGAACCGACAAGAAGTACAGATTTCACCCACTCGCTCTCCACGAAAAGCACGTACAAGGAAATGGCGTTCTACATGTACCTTTTATACACACGTCACAGACGCGCATACGCAATGAGGCCATTTCCACCAATTACGCGCTTTGACACTCAGACGTGTATCTCTTCTTTTTTACACGTGCCATTCTCTACGGCCATGCGCGTGACGTCACAGCTGCGCATGGTGGCCTTTGGGCCAATGAAATAAAACTGCACGTCCGAGTGTGATCGCGTGTAATCAGAGGGAAGTGAGCGTACACGTGATTGGCCTGGGTACATGTATTTCTGGGGTGCGCAGGAAGTTCCACACACGATTGGTGGAAATCCATGTGTGCTCTGTCATCACGTGTAATGAGGGAAACACCCACGCGCCTCACGTCACAGACACGCTCACGCGCTAAGGGCCTTTGGTCCAATGAAATCGCATATGCGTGCTGGCGTGCATACGCGCTAAGGGCCTTTCCTCGATTTACACGCAGACGTGCAGGATTTTCACGTGCCAAATCACTCCGTATCAAGCTGGCCACGCGTATGCACATGGAAGACCACGCTCCTGCCCAAAAGGCCGAATTACTGCCCCCCAGATCCCCGAGCAGCCTCCCACGAGCCATCTGCTGCTGCCTGCCTGCCTGCCTGCCTGCTGCCACCGTGCCCTGCCATTTGGTGCCTGCACATCAGCCATCTGCAGGGGTCCATTTGCTGTGTCCACCCCTGCTGGAACAGAAGACTCCCGACTGGGATACCATCGCTCCACAGCCCAGCCCCAGGACCCAGTTGCCCACCCACTCCTGCCTCTGGGGTTGCCATGTCGGGCACTGCAACATCTGGCACCACTGGCAACCCCCGGCCAGAGAGGCAGAGGGGCACCAGCTTCACTGCCACCGAAGTTGGTGTCCTGGTGGAGCAAGTCCTGGGGCAGTACGATGCCCTCTTCGGAAGTAAGCACGCCAACAAGGAAGGACGGACTCAGATCTGGACGGACATCGTGACTGCCATCAACGCGGAGGGGGTGGCAGTCCGTGACTACCAACATGTCAAGAAGCGCTGGGATGACTGCAGGTCCAGGACCCTCTTGAAGGCCCGGCGCCTCGTGGAGGGGGGCCGCGGCCGCATGAGTACCATCCAGATGAGGGTCCTGGAACGCGTAGGCCCAGCGCTCCACGGCCAGATCCTTGAGAGGCAGACCCGTCTGGAGTTGAGCGGTAAGTGGCCAAGCATTGCTGTGTGAGACAGGGCATGTCGCAGTATGCTGGTTGTCTGATACTTGCCTGTATGTGTGACATAGCCCATGTATGCATGTGTGTGTGCAGGAACGTCCTGCATGTGAGACCAGTAATGTGTGAACCACACGGTTGGTGCATGTGTTCAAATGCAACATGGGTTGCCCTATGCGGAATGGCCACATGAAAGCATGCCAGTCTCTGTTCCTGGACATGGGTGAGGGATGGGTGCTGATGCCATGTACATGTATGCTGTCCATGTCTGTGTGTCTGACCTGCGTGTCTGTGACTTGTGAATGCCAGGGATGCATCACACATGTCTGTCGAAATGTTCCGGTTCACTGATGCAACCTAGTCATCCTTGTATCCACTGTATCTGTGGTGTACGAGGCCAGATGGATGAAACTAGGGTGAAGTGTGTGCATGTGATAGGCATGGCACATGATACATGTGAGTTCCAAAACAACAGTGTATGTTTCAAGAATCACTTGGACATGTATGCTAATGTCCATAGCATGCGCCATGCCTGTTACCGGATGTGTTTTACCTGCACTGAGCCATGTGTTGTGGAGGGACATGATGGAAGTGATCTTTGACAGTGCCACTCATCTGCTATTGTTTCCTGTTTAGAGGACCATTGTACAGTACCCTGATGCTTGTGTTCTATGTCTCCCTCTACACAGCGCCACGTGAAGAAGAGGGCGGAGATGGCTCTGTGGAGCAAAGCGGCGGGGATGCCCCCACGGCTGCAGCGGAAGGGGTGGGTGAGCCCCCACAGGGGCTTGCAATGGCGGAAGACGGGGTGGAGCCATCCAGGTTGGTGGTTTCCACAGAGGAGGAGGAGGCCGCTACTGAGGCGCACATGGGGCCTGGTGGGGGCATCCCTGCTGGTGCAAGTGTTGCAGTCCAGGGGCAGAGGCAGGAGGTAGCACAGGTCGCTGTGGAGGGGCCTGTGCATGTCACTGGCCCTGACACTGTGACTGCACCACCATGCACCAGCAGGGATGCCCCATCCCAGGCCCGTCCGCAGGTAGGGGGGATGTCCATGTCATCTGACTCCCCTCCACCTGCGTACTTGGGGACCCCTGGCCGTATGGAGAAGGTCCTGATTGTTGTCGCGTTGCGCACAGGTGCAATTCGTGATGAGGTGCGTGCTTCCCGGGAGGAGCATGCACGTCATCACGGAGAGCACCGTGCCGACGTGGCCCAGTTGGGAACGGCCATGGTCGGGGGTTTCCTACATGTGTCGGCCAATCTGGCAACCCTCTCCTCCTCTGTGGAGACTATGCACCAGTCGTTCTCCATGCCGTCTTCCGGCCCAGATGCCACCAGGGCCCCCTGTGGACCTGCCCCGACCAATGCAGCCGGCTCGGTGGGGAACCCATCCCTGCCACAGTCGGGAGTCGGAGGTCCAGCAGGAGTGGACACGCCAGTAACTGGACCCCAGCAGATGGAGGATGTGACGGCATCATCGGGCAGGGCACGTGCACAACGGCGTCGGTGGATACCATCAGCCTGGATGCCGTCGTGCTGGCACAGGCAGTTGCGTCGGAGGCAGAGGCATGCTCGACGTGGGAGGCATCATGGCTCGGGGCCATCAACATCAGGGGTGCAGGCATCGGCCGGAGGGCAGGAGAACCCTGGAATGGGAGTGGCTTCCGTGTGGGAGCGGTTGGGCCAGCAGATTGGTGCGGAGCGGCAGCGGGCAGAGGAGGAACGGCTCACAATGGTCAGGGCGGAGAACTCCATGCGGAGGGCGCTGAGGCGGGCTGAGTGCCTCGAGGGTCTTCGCAGGGAGTTGGAGCTGGATACTGCTTTATCCCTGCGAGACCTCGGGGCCAGGGAACATGCCCGCCTCCAAGCCATTGAACAGGAGTTCGATGATGCCCTGGCCCATGACAACATCCAGTGAGCCGTTGGACTAGCCCGCTGCCCATGTAAATAGTTATGTAGTTAGTGTTAGGTTTCCTTTGTTTTTGCATTTTCTTTGGACATTTTGGACAATGGGCCACATTTTTGTATATAGTTATTTTTTATTAGGTAGTGTTGTTAGATAGGTTTCATTTCTTTTGTTGGGATCATGTACCCTGGCTTGTTCACCTGTACATAGTTCACTGTTGGATTTTCTTTTCTTTTTACTATTTACCCATGGAGCAATGGCTTTCAATTATAATTTCACATTGGATTTTCTTTTCTGGACTGTGACTTTGGACACCATTCCTTTGGATTCTGAATTTTGGTTTTGCATTTTTTCATGGACATGCTTCTTTTTACTTTTTTTACATTCCCATTTCTGTTAGTTTATTTTTGATTCAATTCATGTTTTCTTTAATACATATTTTTAGATCAAACTTCAATGTGTAGTATCATCTCATTGGTTTCATGCATATCATGATATGGGTTTGGAGATTCACTGACACCCATTGGGTGTATGTGAGGGACATGTGTTCGTTTCCAAACTTGCAATTGCAGTTCTATCATGTTATTGCCATTTCTGAGTGGGTGGATGCAATACTCGGGTGGGTGTTTTGCATTTGGAGGCTGGCCATAGGGACCGGGGATCTAGATTGTGATGACAAGTTGGCTGGGGAACATGAGTTGGACATGAGTGGGGGCCTGCTGGCAGGTGCCCCACAGTGATGGGGGTGGGGTTGCAGGGGAACACGAGTTGGACATGAGTGGGGGCCTGCTGGCAGGTGCCCCACAGTGCTGGGGGGTGGGGGTGCAGGGGGACATGAGTTGGACATGAGTGGGGGCCTGCTGGCAGGTGCCCCACGGTGCTGGGGGGTGGGGGTGCAGGGGAACATGAGTTGGACATGAGTGGGGGCCTGCAGGCAGGTGCCCCACAGTGCTGGGGGGTGGGGGTGCAGGGGAACATGAGTTGGACATGAGTGGGGGCCTGCTGGCAGGTGCCCCACAGTGCTGGGGGGTGGGGGTGGTGGGGGGCATGAGTGGGGGCCTGATGGAGGCTGTCCCTGCACTGCTGGGGGTTGGGGGTGCAGGGGGACATGAGTGGGGGCCTGCTGGAGGCTGCCCCTGCACTGCTGGGGGGTGGGGGTGCAGGAGAACATGAGTTGGACATGAGTGGGGGCCTGCTGGCAGGTGCCCCACAGTGCTGGGGCGTGGGGGTGCAGGGGAACATGAGTTGGACATGAGTGGGAGCCTGCTGGAAGGTGCCCCACAGTGCTGGGGGGTGGGGGTGGTGGGAGACATGAGTGGGGGCCTGGTGGAGGCTGCCCCTGCACTGCTGGGGGGTGGGGGTGCAGGGGGACATGAGTGGGGGCCTGGTGGAGGCTGCCCCTGCACTGCTGGGGGGTGGGGGTGCGGGAGAACATGAGTTGGACATGAGTGGGGGCCTGATGGCAGGTGCCCCACAGTGCTGGGGGGTGGGGGTGCAGGGGAACATGAGTTGGACATGAGTGGGGGCCTGCTGGCAGGTGCCCCACAGTGCTGCGGGGTGGGGGTGGTGGGAGACATGAGTGGGGGCCTGGTGGAGGCTGCCCCTGCACTGCTGGGGGGTGGGGGTGGTGGTAGACATGGGTGGGGGCCTGGTGGAGGCTGCCCCTGGTGGCTGGGGGGTGCGGGTGGTGGTAGACATGAGTGGGGGCCTGGTAGAGGCTGCCCCTGCACTGCTGCGGGTGGGGGTGGTGGGAGACATGAGTGGGGGCCTGGTGGAGGCTGCCCCTGCACTGCTGGGGGGTGGGGGTGGTGGAAGACATGGTTGGGGGCCTGGTGGAGGCTGCCCCTGCACTGCTGGGGGGTGGGGGTGGTGGGAGACATGAGTGGGGGCCTGGTGGAGGCTGCCCCTGCACTGCTGGGGGTGGGGGTGGTTGGGGACATGAGTGGGGGCCTGGTGGAGGCTGCCCCTGCACTGCTGGGGGGTGGGGGTGGTGGGAGACATGAGTGGGGGCCTTGTGGAGGCTGCCCCTGCACTGCTGGGGTGTGGGGGTGGTGGGAGACATGAGTGGGGGCCTGGTGGAGGCTGCCCCTGCACTGCTGGGGGGTGGGGTGGGGGGAGACATGAGTGGGGGCCTGGTGGAGGCTGCCCCTGGTGGCTGGGGGGTGGGGGTGGTGGTAGACATGAGTGGGGGCCTGGTGGAGGGTGCCCCTGCACTGCTGGGGGGTGGGGGTGCAGGGGGACATGAGTGGGGGCCTGGTGGAGACTGCCCCTGGTGGCTGGGGGGTGGGGGTGGTGGTAGACATGAGTGGGGGCCTGGTGGAATCTGCCCCTGGTGGCTGGGGGTGGGGCTGGTGGTAGATATGAGTGGGGGCCTGGTGGAGGCTGCCCCTGGTGGCTGGGGGGTGGGGGTGGTAGACATGAGTGGGGGCCTGGTGGAATCTGCCCCTGGTGGCTGGGGGGTGGGGCTGGTGGTAGACATGAGTGGGGGCCTGGTGGAGGCTGCCCCTGCACTGCTGGGAGGTGGGGGCGCAGGGGGACATGAGTGGGGGCCTGGTGGAATCTGCCCCTGGTGGCTGGGGGTGGGGCTGGTGGTGGACATGAGTGGGGGCCTGGTGGAGGTTGCCCTTGCACTGCGGGGTGGTGGGTGGTGGGAGACATGAGTTGGGGCCTGGTGGAGGCTGCCCCTGCACTGCTGGGGGGTGGGGGTGGTGGTAGACATGAGTGGGGGCCTGGTGGAGGGTGCCCCTGCACTGCTGGGGGGTGGGGGTGCAGGGAGACATGAGTGGGGGCCTGGTGGAGGCTGCCCCTGGTGGCTGGGGGTGGGGGTGGTGGTAGACATGAGTGGGGGCCTGGTGGAATCTGCCCCTGGTGGCTGGGGGGTGGAGGTGGTGGTAGACATGAGTGGGGGCCTGGTGGAGGCTGCCCCTGCACTGCTGGGGGGTGGGGGTGCAGGGGGACATGAGTGGGGGCCTGGTGGAATCTGCCCCTGGTGGCTGGGGGGTGGGGGTGGTGGTAGACATGAGTGGGGGCCTGGTGGAGGCTGCCCCTGCACTGCTGGGGGTGGGGGTGCAGGGGGACATGAGTGGGGGACTGGTGGAGGATGCCCCTGGTGGCTGGGCGGTGGGGGTGCAGGGGGACATGGGTGGGGGCCTGGTGGAGGCTGCCCCTGAACTGCTGGGGGGTGGGGGTGGTGGGAGACTGAATGGGGGCCTGGTTGAGGCTGCCCCTGCACTGCTGGGGGGGTGGGGGTGGTGGGAGACATGCATTGTTGATCAGTAGTTCAAGGTGACATGTGGGTTGGCTGGGGGCATGCCCATGGTGGATGGGCTGCGTGCGGGGCATGAGCAGGGGTGCAGGGTAGTCCCCCGTGGTGTGGGCTGCCTGCAGGGGCCGTGGAGGTTGTAGAGCGAACACCTGGGAGGACCCACGCAGCCAATTCACGTGTAGTACTCCCCGGAACCCCTGAAATACACCTACCCTGCTGAAATCGCATGTGGAACTTCCCGCGCAC
Source organism: Ambystoma mexicanum (assembly GCF_040938575.1). NCBI lineage: Eukaryota > Metazoa > Chordata > Amphibia > Caudata > Ambystomatidae > Ambystoma > Ambystoma mexicanum. Next base: position 600,440,929 of record NC_090933.1, read on the forward strand.
CCCTGAAATACACGTACCCTGCTGAAATCGCGTGTGGAACTTCCCGCGCACCCCTGAAATACACATACCCTGCTGAAATCGCATGTGGAACTTCCCGCGCACCCCTGAAATACACGTACCCTGCTCGCACGGGGCCAATCGTGTGTGGAACTTCCCGCGCACCCCTGAAATACACGTACCCTGCTGAAATCGCGTGTGGAACTTCCCGCGCACCCCTGAAATACACGTACCCTGCTGAAATCGCGTGTGGAACTTCCCGCACACCCCTGAAATAGACGTACCCTGCTGAAATTGCGTGTGGAACTTCCCGCGCACCCCTGGAATACACGTACCCTGCTCGCACGGGGCCAATCGCGTGTGATACTTCCCGCGCACCCCTGAAATACACTACCCTGCTGAAATCGCGTGTGGAACTTCCCGTGCACCCCTGAAATACACGTACCCTGCTGAAATCGCGTGTGGAACTTCCCGCGCACCCGTGGAATACACGTACCCTGCTCGCACGGGGCCAATCGCGTGTGGAACTTCCCGCGCACCCCTGAAATACACGTACCCTGATGGAATCGCATGTGGAACTTCCCGCGCACCCCTGAAATACACGTACCCTGCTGAAATCTCGTGTGGAACTTCCCGCGCACCCCTGAAATACACGTACCCTGCTGAAATCGCGTGTGGAACTTCCCGTGCACCCCTGAAATACACGTACCATGCTCGCACGGGGTCAATCGCGTGTGGAACTTCCCTCGCACCCCTGAAATACACGTACCCTGCTGAAATCGCATGTGGAACTTCACGTGCACCCCTGTAATACACGTACCCTGCTGGAATCGCGTGTGTTACTTCCCGCGCACCCCTGTAATACACGTTCCCCGCTTGGCGTTTGCTGTTTGCCAGCCCTGTGAGCTGGTCCAGGGTTAGCGCAGCCCTTTGCGATTATTTGGGGATTTGGAAGGCTTTTCCTTGCGCGAGGGCGTTCTTGGGGGCGTAACTGGCGCTGCTGCAGGGTCGCTGCACCACGCTGCGCCACGGCTGGTTTTGGATGCGAGAATCCATGAATACGCTGTGCGCGGAAATCGATTTTAGCGCACGCGGCTGGCGCAGACATTCGCACGGGCATGCTGTGCGCCAGTCGCGTGCGCCACTTTTGTGCAAATTTCTATGAATTACCCTGTAAATTTGAGACAGCTGTCAAAAATGGGTGCAATACCGGTGCTCGCCACTGACAGGTGCTGGCAATTCCTAATCATGACAGGAGAGCTGTCTTGCAGAAGCTAAATAAGCCAAAGCAGAGAAGTCTATCAAAATGCCATATAGAGTGCCACACATTGATTTAATGTGGAAAAAGACTTCATTAAAGATATGTTGCTTATTTTCAGTTTATAACGTTATATATTTTTTTAACAAGGAACACTACTGAAATTGACTAGAAGGCAATCTGATTTAGCTAAGACTTCAAAAGGCTTGCTTTTCTATGAAAACCCTTCACACCTACTCTTCTCAGGCCTCTACACCAGAAGGCAGGAAATCGCATGGTCCTGTTAATCAGACGGAGAGTGGCACCCTGGACTGATGCACTGCTGGCAGGAAAAACAAGACAATAGACTTTTTCAATTGAATAGAATGTGCTGATTTTGGGTGTAACTGTCAACACTGCTCTGGGAAAAACAAGACATGTGACCTCTGAGTCAAGCCAAGCTTCTAGGGGTGGGACAAACTAATGGGTGTACTGAAGTGAAGGCAAATATATGTTTTATAAGAATACTGATAACTAATTGTAACCAGCTGATAGAAATGTACAATTTTGAGATTCTTAAATGACACCTTCACCCACAGTTTGAGACTAAGCTGAAATCCGTACGATGTTCTTACACCAAACCCCAGGATTTATTAATATTGGAGACACTGTGTTTATGCTAGAAAAACTAAAACTTACTGTAATATGCGCAGAGAGGGTGTGTACCTCCGTGTAAGATTTGGTGCAAAAGCAATATTGCGAAACCTACCAAAATCACGAATAAGTTGTCATTTCTGAATCCAAGCTCTTAGAAAGAGCAGGGTTGAACAGAGACCTGTCTTAATTAATCTGTGATATGTACATGTATTCTCAACAACTTGTGTACCTTGGAAACATGTTTGATTATGAAAAAATGTTTTTCTAAGTAAATGCAAAGGGGAGTGTTCTTTCCGCAAGCCATAAACATGACCCCTGATGACATAGGATGACTCACTAATCCTTTCTCCAGTCAGGTCACAGGGAATGTTCTAGCCTATCAAATCCTTAGTGGGTTAGGCATAGAAAGTCAGCCTCCACACCCCCTTTGGAAACACATAAAAAGAACCACTGAGACCCAGATAGGGACACTCACTTTCCACTTCAACTGATTTCTTGCGAAGCACTTTGCCGGAAGACTCCAGATCCAGATAGTATTCAGACAGAGACTCCAGATAGATCCAGAGAGCAGACTCTAGAACCAAGCTCTAGAACCTGAAGCAGAGGCTTAATCCACAAGCTGAATCCTTTTCAGAGGCCTGCAGCATTTAGCAACCTAACCCAATCTTTCAACAGCCGGGAGAGCTGTTTTGCCTCTGGCTAGATCCCTGTGCCAGAACCAGATCCCGACCCAGAAAGCAGAGCTGTATCCAGAACCCATCAGACCCAGACCAGACCGCTGTGCAGTGCCGATAGCAGACCAGAGGCCACGCCGTGAGCAGAACCAGTGCCAGAGACCGTCTGGTGGCGAGAGTGCAGTCCAAAGCCCATTCCAGTCCAAAACTAGGAGTGAGTATCCAGCCTAGAACTGTACAGAACCAATCTCTTAGTTTAAAATAATCTTATTCAAACCATTTTGAACCTGTCCAGAACTGCATAGAAATCGTGTGTCCATTCTGTGATTTCAAATCTGTAAAAGCATCATCTGTCATGCTGAAATCTTGACTTTATTTTTGAAAATCTACCTCCACAAAAACGTCCGTATCTTTTGAACCGCACGTCCTAGAAGCGAAATTGAACTGTCATTTTAAAGCTAAGATCCTAAGCCTTCCAACTCCTTCTATTTATGCCATAATTGTGGTTGACGCATGCAGAAAAAGTGCCATGAATTGAAATTTTGATCAATTTCACCATCTGTCAAAATAGCTGTCTTTTGCTTGCAACTGCTGAATTTCGTTTTCAAGTTGATAATCATTCATGAATCATTGCTAGTGTTGACCTGAACTAATCCAAAGTAGCTATCATTTATCCTGAATCTCCTTTAGTGAATTAAAATCATTTTTAGCATATTTTTCACTTCACTGCAATCACATTTAAAAGGATTTTGCCTGCTTTAAATTATCCCTGTTTTCTCTAAGCGTGCTGGGTGGGGGGGGGACTGGAATTGAACTTTATAGTGATTGTTTCTTGAAACCTTTGTGCTTTCAATTCCATCTCTTCATATTGCATAGTGGGGGGGGAGTGAGTAATCACAGGGGAAAAAGTGACCAGATTATCTTGTGATTGAAACCATATTAAGTTTATTTCTGTGCTGCATTCTTTCATATCTTGCATTTCCTTGAAACCATACAAAGTATTCTCTGCTAACTTATCCTTTCTATACCAACTCCTCATTGATTAAGGAGAGTGTGCTATTGTAATATTACCCATCGTTAACCACTATTATATTCATAAGTGTGCTATCAGATATTATTTTGTTCATAAAAGTGCGATATAGATATATTGTTTAATTTTTCCAATAAACCTTTTAATTTGTAAAACCAACCTACTTCTTGGCTCAGTGAGGTCAGGGGGATTCAAAGAGAGGGGCGTTATATAAGGTTCATCATCCAGATTCAAGGTATTTGACATAAAAACATATTAATAAGGGCTTCCATTGGGCATCTCAGACTAGGCATTGACTTAGTTGGATTGCTGGATTGGAGTCACTTACAGTATCTAATATTAATTTCCTGTTTAAAAACTGAATTGTCATTTGGATGAAATGTATATAATAAACTATATCTTGTGCCTGTAGTCAAGAATTGTGGTCTATTCCATGTCATAGTATATAAAATGAAAAGTAAATTATTTGATTATTCATTTTTAGAAGTCACATGCATATTGATAGCAAGTAACAAAGGGGTAGAAAGATAATCAGTGACTAATTGGGCATCATCATCCAATCAGTGTCTTTTGTAACTTATCCTTATAAACAAGTAATGTTTCATTCATGGGATTTCAAGAGTTCAAACTCCGGCATAGTATTTCTTTGAGAACATATGCAACAGGAAGTATGCACAAAAATGTGCAGTTTCATAAACGCTTATGGAAGCCATTTATATTACCAGCTGTCATTCTGCACCAACAAATACTGTTTTCATATGTGTATTTATATAGAAATAATACAAATTAAAAACAATTGTTCTTGTGAGTGTTTCTGATACTTACCTAGTGTACACCATGAACAGTGAAAGAATAGTATGGTAGTCCATGGAACGGCAGAGTTGACATTGATCAGTCATCAAATGGAATATCTTGTGAGGGCGACCATGAACATTCAGTGAAGTATTGTGTGGGACCCATGCACTGTTACAAGTTAGCCAGTTCTAGTAAGGTATTTTTTGTATTATAAATATTACTAGGCCTGCGGTAGCACCCCTGTAGTTATGGTTAAGTTGCTCAACGCATTGGAATAGCACATTTTGGGCGGCTTATAACTTAGCACTCCCTGGACGAATCCTCACCAAACTTTGCAAAAGGAGTATATGGCACCATCAGATTGATCCTTTGATGTTTGGTGAGGCCTTGGCAAAGTTACAGGGGGGTCCCCAAAACCTCTGTTTCTTTCATAGACACAATGGAAAACAAAATTTGTTCACATCTACAGACAAAACTGCAGGAGGGATTGTCACCCAATTTGCACCAGGAGTGGTGGCCTGGTCCCGAAAGCTTGCTTTTGTAAATTTGGTATAAATCTGTCCAGTAGTTTTAAAAAAAATAAAATGGCCCACAAGTAGGTCAAAACAAATTAGTGATATCTGGGGTCGGTCTGCAGACTCACTTGTCTGTTCGCTCCGTGGACGGTTCTGCGATTGGCCCAGGGGCCAAGGTGATGTCCACAGACACAGACGCGCTCACCGTTTGGATGGTGAAAAGAGTGAAGTACATCATATTTTCCGAAATGCCCGTCATGCTGGATCCGCGGACAGCTGCAAATGACCATGGACAGATCAGTGGGAAAAAAGTCTAGAAAACACATTTTGGGTCATTTGGTGTTGGAAAGAGGGGCTGAGAAGGGTAGGAGAGTGGAAAGAAGATGATATAGGGCTCTTTGTATAGGTGGAAAAAGACCGTATGGGTGGCACGGCAGTCCGTGGACACTGCAGTAGTCCGCGGACAGAATCTTTGCGGACAGCTTGAAAAACACATTTGTGGTTCTTTGGTGACTGAAAGAGGGTTGGTCATGGTAGGGGAGTGGAATATAGATGATATAGGCATGTTTTCATGGGTGAAAAATAGAGTTGGCAGTCCATTTCAATGTCTACAGATGTCATTTGAATTGCGAGGTTCAGGGCGAGTTGTGATGTGGTGGTTGTGGCCAGCGGCTAGATACTTGTGCGAATGGCCATAGAATCTGACCACTGGCCACAACCACCACAGCATAATACGGTCATGCACCCAAGAATCTAGCCACTGGCTACAACCATTGTAATAATATGCTTATAGAAATTGAATCCGACCACTGGATACAACCATTATAATAATATGTGTATAGTAATTATAGATAGTGAAGGGCCAGTATACAGTAGTTGTAACATGGTGACATAATACAATTGAAGTGCAAATAGTACTTAAGATTGCTGTACCATTGGGGGTACAGGTTGAGTTTGTTGTACATAGTAACGAAGGAGACATTGTTGCTTCTTTCTCTGTGAAAAAAACACAGTATAATATGTTAGGCAGGATAGTTTACAATGTTTCATTGCATACAATCTCACATGTTCATGTACTTTTTAGACCCTCATAAACATTACATTGTAAGTACCATGTTTGAAACAACATTACTGTGTGTTCTGCACAGTTGCTGTTTCTGTTTGCATAATCATTGGGTTATTGGGAAAAGAAATCCATACAGGATTTAAAAAATGCATACTACATTTATGTGAGTTTAACCTTTACAGTATGTTTGTGTGAAGTGTGCAGTACTTAAGAGAATGTTTAAAGTGCACAAATAAGTGTATTTGTTGTTAAAAGCAGTGTTGGAGTAGGATGAACCGTTACAGGGTATTTGCAATGAAGTGTAATGAAGGGTATTTTTTAAATAGTTAGATGCCTGTTGGTGTATTCTGTTTCGCTTTTCAAAAAGTACCATTGTACTTATTTAAAGGTATTTTGAAGTACTTAGATAATTGTTGACATATTGAAACTGTTTTGCATTTCAAAAGCAGCATTGCAGTACTATAGATGTAGTTAGATAGCAGTTGGTGTATTCTAAACGTTGATAGTTTTATAGGTCTGAAGGGTATTCTTTGAAGCAGTTACATACCTGTTGGCATATTCTAACTATTTTGTTATTCAAAAGTACCATTGCCGTTTTATGGATGCAGTTAGGTACCAGTTGGTGTATTCTAACTGTTGATAGTTTTACAGGTCAGTGACTAAATTTAGGTTTAAGGAATACTAAGTAGGCATTTGTTAGATTTGCTCGTAATCTCTGTTTAGTGCTGTTACACTCAAACCAACCACATCTTTTTAAATGTATGCAGTATAGTGACCTGCAGTGGTTGTGGCATCAATGTGGTAGATTATGCCTACTGTTGTGAAGGTTTTCTTGCCAAGAGATACTTGCCCATGTGTGAAGCTAGTAAGCATGCAGTTGTTTTGGGTACCATTTGCGTTGTAACTTAAAAGCATTAGTATCAGATATTGGCTATGTGAGCTTATGTGCAAGGTGAAACGATTGTCTGAAATGAAAAAAAGTGGATAATATGGCATGATTTGCATTTTTCACCAGCTGATGAAATGGAATGGATTCACAGTTTGGTATAGATACATACACAAATCGTTTATTAGGGATGTGCTCTTGTAAAACATGGTTGCAGAGACCGCATGTATTTTTCCACATGTACGAAATCAGGAAGATTTCATTTATAGGTATGCTTTTGGTTTCCAGTACTTGCATTAAGTACATTAGAAATACTTGCCGATCTTCCTGTGTGTTTATGGTGAATTTTCACAATACTGCACAGTAGTCCAATTCTTGCCTTATTTCTGAGACACTGTACGTGTTCTCAGGATTATTTGTGGCATTTCTATGAAGGACAAGCATTTGCAAACACAACTGGTTTGATCAGTTCAAGTACATTTTTTGATCAATTGGTGGTAATTGGAACAGAAGTTGATTGCAACATTTGCATAGCAATTTACACCATTTGTGTTGGAAAATGTAAATGGACCAGATAGTTCTGTCTCTGTGTCATTTGTTGGCCCTCCACTTGTTTTTTTAGAATAAGTATTTCTCTTTATATCTGCTGATGGATGTGCGGTTGTGCAGTTGTGATTGCACTAGATAGTTTTGTGGTTGTACTGCTTGATGGAATAGCAGTTGTATTTTGTTTCTTTGGTGGTATTGTTGGGAGATCTCTTATAAGTTCTGTTTGCATTAATTTTCTTTTTAAAACTTTACCTTTTTGAGGAACAGGGTACCATATCTAGATGGGGTGTGTAGAGTGCACATAGTCTGTTATACTCTAGGATGCAACGAATGTCAGCCTTGACTTTGCATCAAAATTGACTAGAAATAGTCCTTTGAGTGTATGTAGACGTGACAGTGCTTCATAACTCATACCTTCTTTAAAGACTGTGCTGCCAATGTCAATCAATGTCAGATCTAGGGCTAGACATTGTGATTTGTGAAAAGTGACTGCATATGCAAGAAACAGAGAGAATTGTTCTCTGCGTGCATACATTTCTTTGAAAAGAAGGACTTGTGCTGCTGAGCGTCCTATCCTTTGAACTTCTGAAAGTTTGTCAAAGTGAATGTTGACAAACTGAATGTTGTTGTCATGTGGATACGTCTTGATGCCAACAACTGTACCAATTGCTCCATTGACTAAACCTTGCTCTACATCCAGGTTAAGTTTCAGAATTACTCTGCAGTTTAAACACATTAACATTTTCTCCAATCCAGCTTTGTTGGAGATACTTTTTTCAAGCTATTTAGTAATGCCTATGCTTGTTGACACATAGGGAGTGTCATGCCGGTCACTTCTAGTTTGTCTGTGGAGCTAATATGCAATATTGGTTGCATTTCTTTTTTTAACATTGTCTCATTGAATTGACTACAGCTTGCTAGGGTTGGCATTAAGGACATGCATATTACATTTTTTTGTGCTAATTGTTCCATGGCATCACGAGCAGAAGTGTTACGCCCATATAGCTCAAGGATGAGTCTACTATTTAGGATGGATTTTGCATCTTTAGAAAGAAGACAAGTTCTAATGCTTTTTAAAATGTTACCATAAGTGAGGTCTGACGACTGATGCATGTTTTGTGTTAGTTCTCTGTATTGGAAATGTTGCCAGAGATTTACATTTACTATACTGCCAAGTGTGTTTATGTCCTAAGGTTTTAAACATAGGTTCACCTTTCACTGGTGTTAACTGTAGGAGATCTCCAAAAACTATGATGTGTTTTCCTCCAAAGAGTTGTTCGTAGTCCAGTTTTAGAAACTCTTGCAGTCTGAGGTGAATTAAAGACAACATTAGGTTGGAAACTATGATTACCTCATCTATTAGGAGCATTTTCATTTGTTTCAGAATTCTGCGTACTTCAGTAGACGCTTCTGCTGATAATTTGTAGCATTCTAATTTGTTTTGCTGTTGTACTGGAAGGAGCAGTAGTCGGTGTAATGTAACACCTCCTATCTTTCAGGCAGCTAAACCTTTGGGAGCTGTTACAACAGCTGAAAGGGTGTTTTTTGTTAAGTTTTGGAGGAATAGCTTCACCCCTTAAATAGAGGAACAGAGGTTTATAATTTTGACAGCTCCAAGTTTTATTTTCATGATTTAAACCATGGTCAATGTCTTCAGTCACTTCTAGGTAAGTGCTAAGTCATCATTTAGCTGTGATTTCGACTGCCCTCAAGAGTGTCCTCATCTAGTTGTGATTGACCTGCTTCCTCTTGTTTGCGTTCATTGCCCAACATTTTTTTGTATTGCTTCAAATTAGGGGTGTACCGAACCTCGGCTTCGAGTAGGTATTCGGCCGAATTTCGGCTGAAAATCAGCTATTCCGGTTCGGCCGAAGGTTCCTAGAATACTCACTCGAAGCCGAAGTTGAAAAAAAAAAAATGTTTTTAAATGTCCTCTTTCTATGATTGCCAATCTTCTCTCAGTGTGAGAGACAATAGCCAATCCTAGAAAGAGAACACTGGCAAAGCAGCAGTAGCCAGTAAGGCACTGCTGGTAGCTTACTGGCTACTGCAAGCAACACATAAAACACGTAACAACATAGCTGTGAGCTGTTGCTGTTATTGTGGATGCAGGCCTGGAGCAATGTGCAGGTCATTGCAAGCGCACAGCACCCATTCTTTCTATCCTTCCATTGATGGCTCAGCTGGGTCTATTTTTAGTATGCTCATGTAGGCATTCAACCACCAGAAGGCTTGCACATGTTTGTAGAATATCTGGCAATTTACATGGGTGGCAATAGATCACTGTCAAGGCCCATCAAATCTTAGGTACCGAGGCTGACTTGTAAATGCAGCACTTCAAAGAAGTCTGCATTGGCACCACTTGTGTGGAAAAGAGTGCAGCCAACACAGCCATCTGAAGTGCTCACAGAACCCGAACTCAACGAGAGCATGCAATCGCTGTGCCCATGGCAATAATGTGAACTGTATAAAGGGCACACTCTGCACTCGGCAGTGTCCTGGAATACAACGCAAGGGCCAATCCACCCGGTTTTACACAGCAGTAAACATCAATTCCCCCGCCGTCCAAAACAATTACATCCATCCATTGGCCATGCCGAGCATTGCGCTGAGTGCTCTGCTCACGCCATGTTTACTCCACTTGACATTGAGGGAAAAAAGCAACAGTACACCGGCCGGGTGTACAATCAGGAGTACCGAGGGTGGGGGGACGCGAGGAATGTGTACACAGCACAGAGTAGGTCATATTCCATTCCATCGGCTGCTCTATTGATGACGTTGAAGCAAAGTTAAGCGAGTGCGACACCCCATTCAAGGCGTCTAGTAATGTCTGCCAAGGTTTTCAGTTCTCATGACGAAATCACAACCTCAAACTAGACTCACTACGCAACTATGCAGTAATAGGCGGAACGTGCACGGCAGCGAGAGGCCATATTGAGCTGGGCTGGGCTGCATCTCAGCTCAGAAAGGAAGCCTTTGAATATATCTTTGGCAAGGTCATGCACATGATATTCATGGTAAGGGGGTGCGTGTGCCCGGAAAGGTCGTCTTGCTAAATGATTTGCATGTAGTCATCTCATGATAACTCAATGGGATGGCCTGGGATTTTTTTTTTTTATAATTGCTTCAGCTTGACAAGGTAGGTGAATGGAGGGTTGGGTATGACGTGTGGAGGGAGGTGCCATTTTCAGTGCCATTTTTAAGTGGGTATTTTCAGGAAAATACCCAATAAACATCACACACTCAATTGTTGAACAGCCAGTTCTATATGTGGATATTAAGGAGCACTTTTCATGTTGCCTTTGAATAATGTAACCTTGATGATGTGTGCTTATAAAAGGATTTGACGTACAGTTAGTGGTGTCGAATGGTAATGTATAGTTGCTTTCTGTATAGCAGATCAGTGTATGAGATGGATTTGATCATTTTTTGGAAACTTTTAAATGATATGAGAAAAAATGTTCTAAAACATGCTTCCCCCTCCTCTGCTCTCTCTCTCGTCTCTCCTCCCCTGCATCTCATACTCTCCCCTCTCCCCTCGCTCTTACACTCTTCCAAATTTTCCCATAGGAAAAGGGTTAGGCTTGCTGAAAATGTGTAAAATGGGGCCAATTTCTAAAATTATTTCTAGGGCCTCTTTTGGTTGGGCAAATGCTCAAATGGGGTTGAAAAGGGCAGCTGAATGTGTGCATCCATGATGCGCGCATGCACATGCTCTTTACTGTCTTGCGAAGAAGTATTTCTCATGTGCTGGACAATGTATTAACAAAACCAACTATTCGGCTCACTATTCGGCTTCGGCCGAATAGTTTTGCTAACTATTCGGTATTCGGCCGAATATTAATTTCACTATTCGGTACACCCCTACTTCAAATTGACATTTGTTATGCTGCTTTCATTTGTATGCCAAATCTGTACAATTTCCATGACAGTGTTTTGTCAGATGAAATGGCACCCCAGAGGTCTTTTAGCTATTTTTTCTCAGCTTTGGTGAGCTAGGCTGTGACATATCTGGCAACAGCAGTGGAATTGTCTGCAATATATTGTATGCCTATGATTCCACAAGAGGGCAATGATTTCATTGTAATCATTGATGTACGTTGAAGCTTTCTTTCTTTTATTGTTGTATGTGTTTTAGGCAATTTGCCTTTCGCACTGTGTCTAACAGAAGACATCAAGCTGTTTACTTGTCCTTTTGCTGGTCTAGGGAAACCAAAGCAGCATTTGGTGTAGTATTTTCCTTTGTTTTTATATCTGCGTCCACAGTATTTGCCACACTTACGTTTTAGGAAGTGTAAAATTTGTGTACATAGCTCAGTATGTGTGGTTTCTGAAGGGATGTTGCAGGATATGTATTTGTGAAGAAACTGCATAACAGTGGCATCACTGTCATGACCAAACTTAGGAGTATCTTTTATCCACAAAAGCATGTGGATGTTTGGCGCTCCTCTGGATTGATATTCTTTTCTCCAAAAGAAGTGTTCCACTTCTCTGGTGGAGGGGTACTTTTATTGCAGATGAATTCTGAACACAGATACTCGCCAGCATGCAGTGAGCCCACTTCGTCACTTTCAAGGCAATTATGGAAAATAAGACCCATTCAGCCTACATTACGTGCAGTTCCATGTGCTAGTGAGCAGCCATTTCACTGAAACCACGTCTCTTCCGGTGCTCTACCGCTCAGCTACAACACATAAAGTCAACTACAGCCGAAAAAAGAAAAATAAACCATTTTGCATCATAGCAGGCCACAGCTTTTCCAGACCAAGGGATTCCTGCAACCCCCAAGGGAGACCTACCCCAGGCCCAAGATGAAGGCATCCAGCCGGAACGTCTCATCGACCAGCACCACTAAACTCCTCCTGGTCTCTACTTTTTTGTAGATCAATATCTAGACGTCTACATGCTAATCACTTGTCACTAAGGTGGTGGTTTCACAGTGTTTCTTCTTAAACACTACTTTGGCATGTTTTGAAAATCCAGCTTGTCATAAACAGATGCTTAAGGAAAAATTAAGATTAATAGTTATTCTCCTTTTTTAAAAAGAACTCTGTATTTTTGAAATGAACCTTTTGTGCATTTTCTGAATGTATTCTTTCAACAAATGTTATTTTTATCCTTTTTTTCTTTCATTTTAAAACAACTATTGATGCAGTATTTCCAATTGCATCCAGCAGCAAAATAAATTACAAAAGCTGTAAAACTACTATCGATTTGTGTCTGAAACTTCCTCTGGTACATTCTCACATTTATAGTGTTTGTGTACTTTTTCTGACATAATAAAAAATAACCCAGGCCTATTTAAGTCATATAATAGGCCCCCAAAAATGTTACACGACAGAACAACCCCCTACTGTTGATCTGATGAATTGCAACATGGCAATAAAGTGGTGGTGAAAGTATCTTGATACATGTACAGGGTCAAGAGAACACAGGTCTCCTGGTGTTTTTATATCTATCCCTTCTTTATTTTGGTTTGATATGCATAAGAAGTTGTGCAAGTCATCCAATGCATATTCTGCACAACTTAAAGTAGCAAACCATGTGGGTGGACCGACATTCCATAACATACAACATACATCAGAGTTACGTTGGAACCAGTATTCTTTTGTACCAAGGATGTTTGCCCAGAGATTTGTGATACTTGACTGAAAAACTTCATCTTTGTCTTTTACCTTTTGCAGTTCGGTAGCAGACATGTTAAAAAAAATTAAAGCCTGTTTTTAATGCGTGTGCAACTCTATAACATAGAATTGCAAGTTTGCTTTCGAACAGAAGGTGGAATATGTATTCTACATTTTGTCTGAATCTGTAGTCTTCAGAATACATTCATAAAGAGCTATATTCTGATGCTGTTATTTGTGTGGATCTTTCATCATATCTTCCTCCTTTTCCTGTAGGAAAGACTAAAGGAAAGAAACAAGCAACCACATTTTTCTCCCATGTGCCGATTGGAGATCCTTTCACTTGATGCATTTCATATGTCTCTAATGCATCATCTATGGTGTCTTTGGAGTACATTGGTTTAATTGTATACTGTTCCAAAATATTGGCTGCAGTAATAGGATCTACATGTTCGAATTGGCCAGTCGGTGATGAATACTGAATTATTTGGGTGGTTGCTTTCATGTTCTATTCTATGATTATATCTTTGTAGAATTCATTGTTTTCTTTTAGATATTGTAGGGCTTTTCTAATTTTGTTTAAGTCTACTAGTTGTTGCCAAAATAATTTGGGTTATAATGCTCACATACAAATTAAACTGTTGGAGAGCTTTTAGAAGCTGGAATATTTCCAAATTATTAGTGACAACACGTGATGGAATTTGGTTATTATCAAGCTTTGTATTGCTGTATGTGCAAAGTATTGAGTGGTCACTTATTTTGTATTTATTTTGTGTTATAAGATATAAAGTTAATTGGAACCATTGGGATTCCTCATTGTCCTCTATTTTCTAAGTCATAGCTACAATTGTTGTGCTCTTTTTATAAAAATGTCTGCGACAACAGACACATACTTGGTTTGGTACTTCAGCAAATGTGCTTTTAAACTTTTCTATTTATTTTTTGTATGTGTTTGTTAGAAGATTGATGTTTGTACGTTTTTCGTAAATGTTTTCTAAAGTGACTGAATTTTCTAAGTTATTTCCACTTCTAAAATATTTACTTTGGATGTGTTCTATTTGTTGAAGGAGTTTTTTGGCTGTTCCATGTAGGAGAATGTTATAAAAATGTTACAGTTGTAAAGCAGGACTTTTTGCATAGTATAGTCTATGCAGAAGATTCTGTATAGTGAAATGGGGTATTCCTAACATTTTGATGTGGTGGAAGGTGCTTTTGCAAGCAGTTCCCGAAATGCAGGCTAATGAATGTCCTCACAGTCCAGCATATTTGCACACTGGACAAGAGTCCATGGTTTGTAGAGTTTTTATTTAAATTTTGTCTTTTACTTTCAAATATTGATTGAGGTATTGTCATAAAGATTTGGAGGATTGTTGGTGTACATTACACATTGAGCTGCATGGCGATTTGTAGAAAGGATGGATTGGTTGGGTGAAAAGAACAGTTGATTGAAAGTTTGTAGAGGATGTTTTTTCTATAGAGATTCACCATAATGGTGTTTTCTACAATTTCATACCCTCAGCCATTACTATGTCTGGCTATTGGGTTTTTCTGTTCTTGTTTATAAGCCTCTTCATTGCAATATGGTTCAATATGGTGAATCCATTCACCTTCTCAGAAGTTTGACAAGGTATCTATGTTGACATAGCAATTGTTTAGAAGTACTTTTTGTAATTTACTGCTGAATTTTGTTAGTGGTTTCATTCTGTTTAATATTAATATAAACAAGTTTCTTTTGAGCAGAATTGTGCTGTCAATTAGAGCTTCCAGGATTAATCTTCTGCAGTATTTTTAAGGGTAGAGCATGACTTCTCCGCTGTTTTCATAAGATTGTTAAGTACTCTACGGCAGAATTACTTTTATAAAATTATTTGATTTGAATGCTTAACTGTGGCTATGATAACATTGTTAGATATAGTGGTATGCAATGTTCCCTCTAAGCTGTGCACATGTGTGCTTGCCCAGCTTCCGTCTGGGTGCCATTCAGAAGAATTTTAGCAGCGCACACAGACAATTCCCACCTATTCAAATAAGATTTAATAAGGCACAAGCCACAGCAGGAACCTAATATTTGCTTTCTTTCAAAATGCAGCTAGATTATACTAACTGTTCTTGATATTCTGGTGCAACCTATTGACATTGCCCTGCTATGCAAGCGAGTATCCTGAGGGGTGCGCGGGGAGCATCATACACGATAGGCCTGGTGCGAGTGGGGTACGTGTACTCTGAGGGGTGCGCAGTGAGTATCACACGCAATAGGCCTTGTGCGAGTGGGGTACATGTATTCTGAGGGGTACGCGGGGAGTATCACACGCGATAGGCCTTGGGCGAGCGGGGTACGTGTATTCTGAGGGGTGCGCGGGGAGTATCACACGCGATAGGTTTTGTGCGAGCGTGGTACGTGTATTCTGAGGGGTGCGCGTGCAGTTTCACATGCGATAGGTGTTGGGCGAGCAGGGTATGTGTATTCTGAGAGGTGCACAGGGAGTATCACACGCGATAGGCCTTGTGCAAGCGGGGTACGTGTATTCTGAGGGGTGCGTGTGCAGTTTCACATAAAATTTAGCTGGGCGAGCGGGGTACGTGTATTCTGAGAGGTGCGTGGGGAGTATCCCATGCGATAGGCCTTGGACGAGTGGGGTACGTGTATTCTGAGGGGTGCACGGGGAGTATCACATGCGATAGGCCTTGGGCGAGCGGGGTACGTGTATTCTGAGGGGTGCACGGGGAGTATCACACACGATAGGCCTTGTGCGAGTGGGGTACGTGTATTCTGAGGGGTGTGCGTTGAGATTCACATGCGATTTAGCTGGGCGAGCGGGGTACGTGTATTTTGGGGGTGTGCAGGAAGTATCACACACGAATTGGCAGTGTGGGACCTCCCAGGTGTGCCCTCTCCCCCCTCCCCAGGCCCTGCGGGCAGCCCACACCACAGGGGACTACCCTGCAAACCAGGCCATGCCCCGCAGGCAGACCGTCCACCTTGGGAATGCCCCACAGGTAGCCCATCCACACTGGGCATGCCCACCAGCCAGCGCACATGTCACCATGCACCAGTGAGCACTGACTCATGTCCCCCTGCACCCCCACCCACCTGGCAGTGAGGGGCACTTGCCAGCAGGCCCTGACTCATGTCCCCCTGCACCCCCACCCACCCGGCAGTGACAGGCACCTGCCAGCAGGCCCTGACTCATGTCCCCCTGCACCCCCACCCACCTGGCAGTGACAGGCACCTGCCAGCAAGCCCTGACTCATGTCCCCCTGCACCGCCACCCACCCGGCAGTGACAGGCACCTTCCAGCAGGCCCCGACTCATGTCCCCCTCCAACACGTCATCATTGTCCACAATTATGGCCCTCATGTCCACCAAAATCCCAACACACGCCACCCCTGCCCAAAGAACCAACCAAGTATTACATCCACCCCACATTGAAATGCCCTTACATGAAACAACCCAAATGGCATGTATGTACATCAACACATGTCCATCACACACACACAATGGGTGCCAGTGAATGTGAAAACCCACATCGTGACATGCATGAAACCAATGAGAGAATACCACACATTGAAGTATGAATCAAAAATGTATCCAGCACAAAATTAAGTGAATGAAATGAAATCACACAATAATGGAAATGATAAATAAAATGCATCATGTTCCAAAATGAAAAAAATATGAAATCAGAATCCAAAGAAATCCAAATGAAAATGTGTCCATAGTCACCGTCCAACAAAGCAAATCCAAATGGAAAGAAATAGGTAAAATCAATTGCTCCATGGTGAAAAATAAAATAAAAATTATGAAAAATCCACTGTTCAACTATATACAAATAACAAATCCAGGGTCCATGAGCCCAACCATTGAAATGAAATCTACACAAAAAACTACCTAATGAAGAAAGGTGGGGCATAGTCCAAGTGCCCCAAATGAAAGAAAAACATAAATGAAACCTAACACTAACTAACTATATACAATGGCGGCGGGCAAGTCCTATGGCTCACTTTCCGATTTCCTGGGCCAGGGCATCATCGAACTCCTGTTCTATGTCCTGGAGACGGGCCTGTTTCATGGCCCCGAGGTTTCCCAGGGATGACGCCATGTCCAACTCCCTGCGAATTGCCTCGAGGCACTCGGCCCGCCTCAGCACCCTGCGCATGGAGTTCTCCACCCTGACCATAGTGAGCCGTGCCTCTTCCGCCCGCCGCGGCTCCGCATCCATGTGCTGGCCCAACCACTGCCACACGGAAGACACTCCCAATCCAGGGTCCTTCTGCGCTCCGGCCAATGCCTGCCCCTCTGATGTTGATGGCCCCGAGCCATCATCGCTCCCAACTTGAGCCTGCTGCTGCTGTGCCTGTGCCCTGGCTCTTGATGCCTGCATGTCCTCCTCCTGCTGGGGTGCAGTTGTTGGTGTGGCCAAAACCCTGCTGTACCTCCGACTCCCGACTGTGGCAGGGATGTGCCCTCCACCAGCCTGGCCACTGGGTCAGAGGCAGCTCCACAGGGTACCCAGGTGATATATGGCCCAGAAGATGGCACGGAGTACGACTGGCGCATAGGGGGTTCAGGTGAGGAGGGGGTCGGAAGAAGGTCCAGCAGATGGAGGAATCCAGTCCTGGTGACCCGTCCCAGTAGGTCAACGCGGTCAAAGAGACATCTGAGATGACGTGCAGTGTCTTCACGAAAACACTGCAGGTCACCTCGCATTCCCCGTTGACGAAACGCCATCCCAGCCAGGACAGGCTCAACCCGTCCCGGATTGCCACGTCCGCAGGGAGAGGAAGGCCAGTTGTTGTGCGCTCATCCCCTCCCTGAAAACGGGTCTGGACGTAGGCATCCCTGCTGGTGCGGGATGATGCAGTCACAGGATTGGGGACAGGATTACACACAGGCACCTCCAGAGTGGCCTGTGCTGCCTCCTGTCCCTGCCCCTGGACTGCACCACTAGCACCAGTGGACTCCCGCCCTACAAACTCCATGTGTGATCCTTCCACAGCCTCCTCCTCAACCAAACCCCCACCAACCTGGATGACTCCTTGCCATCTTCCTCCATCGGACCCTGTGGGGTCTCAGCTGCCCCTTCTACTGCCGAGGAGTCCACCTCCAACCTCTGCCTCTTGGACCTACCCTCGGCAGCTGCGGCCACGGATGCGGCACCACACTCCTCACTCCCCGATGAGATGACAACCTGGGAGGGGAGCTGGGCCTTGCGTCTCCGGCTGGCATTGCGATCCCTGCCGCTTTGCTCCACAGCACCGTCTCCGCCTCTTCTTCAGTTGACGCCGCAGACAGGGAGAGATAGAACGCAGGCATCAGGGCACTGTACAATGGTCTGATACAAACATTACAGTTGTACATGAGTGGCAGTGTCAAACTTCAAACATGGCATTTCAACTCATACACATACGCACAACAACAAGAATGATGCACCAGGCAGCACCATCCATACGCAAACAACAGCATGAGCTGCTGAAGGTGAGCCTGACGTCACATGCAACACGGGGAGTGCAGAAAACATGCACACACACCACCACACATACATGCATCTGTACATCTCCACCACCTGTCGCTGTGATAACATCCCCATCCATGTCACATCTGGCAATCAGCCTCCTACATGTCAGTGTCACATGCATCCATGGTGTATCACAGTTGCACACTTGTCAAATACACACACATGCAAATGTGCATAGTGCAGATACATGCAGGTAGAAGCAGCATTCATGTGTGACACCACAACCATGCCACAGCACATACACAGGATTTTAAAATGTGTGCACCCACACCTGCATTTGCCAAGCATGCTTACCAAGACATACACCATAGATGTGTCTCACACATGAGAAGACTCACATGCAGCAGGTTAATTTCCCTGTACATACACATGCATACATGGCCCTACACAGACATATGTACAACCTGCACACTCCTGCCACACCTCAACATGAACAGCATCAAATCACACTTACCGCTCGACTCCAGACGGGTCTGCCTCTCAAGGACCTGGAGGTGGAGCGCTGGGCGCATACGTTCCAGGACCCTCATTTGGTTGTGGTTAGGTGGACCCGGCACCCCTTGGCATCCGCTGCCTTCAAGAGGTGCCGGGCCTTGTTGAGGGTCCTGGACCTGAAGTCCTCCAGCACTTCCAGACGTGTTGAATGTCGCGGACTGCCACCCCCTCCTCATTGATGGCAGTCACAATGTCCATCCAGATCCTCTTCCGTCCTTCATTGTCAGCGCTCAAACTTCTAAAGAGGGCATCGTACTGCCCCGGGACTTGCTCTACCAGGATACCAACTTCACTGGCACTGAAGCTGGTAGCCCTCTGCCTCTCTGGCTGGGGGTTGCCAGTGGTGCCAGATGGTGTTGTGTCCGACATGGCAACCCCAGAGGCAGGTGTGGGTGGGCAACTAGGTCCTGGGGCTGGGCTGTGGAGCGATGGTATCCCAGTCGGGAGTCTTCAGTTCCAGCAGGGGTGGTCACAGAAACTGCACCCCTGCAGATAGCTAACGTGCAGGCACCAAATAGCAGGGCACGTGGGCAGCAGGCAGGCAGGCAGCAGCAGATGGCAGGTGGGAGTGTGCTCGGGGCTCTGGGGGGCAGGAAAATGGCCTTCTGGGCAGGAGCATGGTCTTCCGTGTGTTGTTGCGTGGCCAGATTGATACGGAGTGATTTGGCACGTGCAAAAACTGCACATCCGGGTTTGACTGCATGCAATTGGAGGAGAGGGCCTTAGCACGTACGCGCGTAAGTGACGTTGCCCGTGTGGGCTGGCTTAAAAGAGACGCGTAGGACGCCATTTGCTTGTACGTGCTTTTTGTGGAGATCGAGCGGGTGATTCTTGTACTTCTTGTCAGATCACACGCGATAACTTCACAACGGTTCCAGTTCGTACTCCCTGTTTACTCAGACAGCGTTCAATTCTTCTTTTGGCGGGGGTGTTGCCACCACGCATATGCGCGTATTTTTCACATTCTTTTTCCAGGCAGACGGTGAGTCACACATGTATTTTCTAACTGTGGTTGACCCTGTGTGTCGCGTACCCATTCAGAGGTCATCGTAGGCTGCGTGTACCACATGTACGCTTATTTTTGTGTTTCTGCGTGCCACAGCATAGTGTGGGTTCATTTTTCCATGCACGTGCTCTACCAGGGGTTGCGTGCACGTTAAATATTGTTTTCGGGATGCCTGTGCGTTGTGTGACCTGTCATCTTCCCCCAGGGGTCACAGACAGCCTTGCTAGAGCACTAGGGTACGAATTCCATCTAGTACCCTACCCCTTTCACCCCAATTTCCCAGGACAATTGTTTACTGCAACTCCCATATGCACAACGACATCAGTGCCATGGTTGGGAGATGACCAAGCAGTAAGGGAGGCAAAGGTGGCTGAGCTCAAAGAGGTGGGCGCGGTAGGGGACTTGGCCAGGATGTGCAGGGTGGCCCAAGAGGCCAGTGTGTGGAGGACCAATCAGGGACACCTATTCCCCCCCCAATGGTTGCTGAAACCATCCCAGCTCAGTCCTTGTTAAAACGGCCCATATTGTCAACTGAACCGGCACAGGATGACTCCCAGGCTGACTTCCGTGTCACCAAGTCTAAGCCACGTGTGGTGGTGAAAGTTGCTGTCACCAGGCCACGTAGATCTGGGGCAGCAATGTCATCTGCTGTCCCAAGTAGCCAGGGTGAGGAGGCTGCAGGGGCAGCTGCAGCTCAATCCACCCCAGTTCCGAGTCTCCCAGCCGGGACAGTGTCGGTCCAAGTCCATCACACCGAGGTTGGTCCTGCCAACATCACCCTGCAGCCAATGCCTGCAGTGAGATCTTTGGTCATTGTGCCTTTGGAAACTTCCAGTGCCCAGTCCACCTGCGCTTCTGCCCCTACCAACCAGAGCAGCGTAAGCCACTCAGGGTCCGCACCACCTTCCAGGAAGAAGAAGGGTGCTCTTGCAGTATAGGCTGGGACCCCAGACATGGCTACACACTCCGGCACGTCAAGGAAGCCTAGTTTCAATGACGCCGAGCTAGATGCACTTGTGGCCTATGTGTTGGCACATAGCCGTGAAATGGTGGTGACTGCAGGGTGCAAGACTACGCATGCTCAATGTCGGGCCCACTGGCAGACCATCGTGGACCGCATTAGTTCCCTTGGATTTGTGAAGCGCACAACTGATGATTGCTCTAAGCGGTGGAATGACCTGAAACACAGAGCAACAAAGAACAAGCTGGCTTTCAATCATGCCTCTACTCTGGTGACTGGTGGTGGGTCTCCACCAGAGGACGACCAACTCACTGAACATGAGTCTGTTGCTGGAGGCTTCATCACAGAGGATCAGATACAAGGCATGGGAGACCTACCAGATCCTGAAGCATTGTCCGGTGAGTGCCCATGCATGTGTGTGCAATCCATGTGTCTGTTGCTTGGGTGATGTGTTCTGATTGAGTGCCAGGTGAGGCTGTGTAGTCATGACTGGTATGGGTCACCCATGTGGTCCCTCCAAACCATTCCCCGGCCTTGGGTTTGGGTATGACAGTATCCCTTCTGCCCACAGTTGGTTGCCAATTTGCACCTGATTACTGCAGTTGCCCTTCAACTGTAATCTTGCAACAACATTGTTCAAAATGTTTTCCTGTTCATTCAGCCTGATTGTTTTAATCCTTGCCATTTTTACCACAAATGTTTTTCCCGTACTGCCACAAATGTAACATACTTCAGTCATAGATTACTCCCCACAATGGCCCACATTTATTACCTTGTTATGGGAATGATTTCACCATTCAGGCTGATTGAGTAATGTGCACCTACACATGGCCTGCACACAATCATTTTTGGGCCCTGTTTGAATGTTGAACATGACTGTTTTCTTCTGTCATGTTGAAGTGACCAACCATTGATGTATCCATGTGCCTGCCATCAACGCATCAGTGAACACTGAATTTGTTGCAGCATGTGGCACATGTGTGTTTTGTCACACTATTTTGCATGTTTTATCTCATGATGTCCATCTCACATGGATCGGTGACAGTACTTATTTCCTACTATATGGCTGTACTTGTCAAATGTACCATGGCTATGCTATGTGCCATCTGTGTGCTGGCATGTGTCATGTATGTGTATTGGACATGCCACTCACAGGCTAATGTGTGATGCCAGTGCTATCCAGCATGCAGCCACTGTGTTGCTTTTTCATCTTGGAGTCCTCGGTGTCTGCTTTTTGCCTCCCCTTCCAACTCATTGACAGTGCATGCATGCCAGGGTTATTGTCATGTGGGACATGTGTCATTTATGTACTGGATCTCTGCCTTGTCAGGCCTATGTGTGTGTGCTATGGTGCTCAGGCCTGTTTCCATTTGTTATCTTTCATGTTTTTGCAGGTGATGAGGCACTTGATGCTGTTGAGGAGGAGGAGATGGTGCAGACCCAGGAGGAATCACAGCCGCAACCGGGCAGCAGTGGAGGACGTGGGGTGGTGGTGGGTGAAAATCTATTTCTCCTACAGACCATGCTGTCCACGGATGTCTCTGGGTACACCTCCAGAGACCTCTATGAATCAAGTGGTGAATCGGACCTTGAGACACATGTGCCGTCGCAGGTGAGTGTTTCGGGTAAGGATGCTATGTAGACCCCTCTATTGGGATTTTAGTGTTGGAAAGTCTGCCTGTGGCTGTTATGGATGCAGGGTCACACTCCACAATATTTGCTCCTGTTCCTGGGCCAGCAGATCAAAGGAGGAATGCATTCCTGCAGCCTCAGGCAGTGCCAGTACACAAGGTGCACATTGCCTTGCCCCAAACAGGTGTGGTGCCTGCCAACGCAGTTGCCGTGCGTCACCAGGCAATACTGTCTGGGAGAACTCCATGTACATTATAGCAGTACAACGGGGGGCATTGTGTGAAATGATGGCTCAGGCAATGGATAGGGTGGGCACTTCCATTCTCCCCCCTGAAAGGCAGATGGAGCTCCAGCAGCAGGCAACAGACTCCATTTGCCACGTACACAGGGAGGACATGTTGGTGTCCGTCAGGGACCGACGGGCTGGACTGGAGACTCTGCGCACAGCCATATCTGTAGAGTCACAGGCCCACAGGGAAGCCCTCAGGTTAGAACACAGGTCCCTCAGAGATACTCTGGGTGAACTTGAGGTGTCCCGGAGCACAAGGGCAGAACAGCAGCTGGAGCAGCTGACACGTACACTGTCAGCTGAGCTCCAAGCAACCTGTCAGGAGATCCGGGCATCACGCGAGGCAATGAAGGCAGAAATGCGTGCTACCCATGAGGTGCTGCAGGGGGATCTCCGTACCATTATCCTCCAGAACCAAACCTTCCAGACCCGCATGCTTGCTGCCATGGAGGACCATACCAGGGCTTTGTGTGGTCTGCCTCCCATATCACGGCCACCTCCTGATGTAGCAGCAGAGGGTGATGACAGCGATGACAGTTGTCCCACTGTAGCGTAGCCGTGCAGGCCATGAGCCCATGGAGGTTTTTTTTTCTCTCAACATCCACGCATGTGGGTGTTGGGGTGCACCCTGTACCTCGTCCCTCCTGGGTGGCCTCCCCCCACCCCTGGTCCACACATGGCCATTTATTTTTTTATAGTGCGTTGCTTTGTGTGGCTCCCGTAGGCATCCACTGTGTATTCCAGCTGGGCACATGCAGGCTTGTCCTGTCATTGGGTTAGATGCTTGGGTTCTTGACACACACACCCCTCCTGCTTCCCCTTTCCATGGGCTTGCAAAGGGTCTGACCAGGTGACAGTAACTTACACAGTGACAGTGGGCTCTCATGAGTTGTGTGGCCAGTCTGTAGTCAAAACTGTGTGTACATCCATAGTGGGGATTGTTGTTTGATTCTCCACTGCATGGTGGATTGATATTTGCTTGTGCATCCATGTCTTTATCCTTATATACATGTAGCTTCTTCATGTCTTAACAAGCCCATCTCCTTTGCAGATGCAGTTCATGTTGTATGCAGTACACTGACACATTTGCCTGACAGAAACACTCTGCAGTTGGAAGGGGTCGATGTGCTGCCTTAGTCAGGTTCTGACACTTGCACTACTTTAATTTTTTACTGTCATATATTGCCACTGTTTCATCCTGTACTGATGTTTTGTGTTGCTGGTAAGTATTTGTTCATGTGTGCTGTTTCTTATTGATTTCTGAGAGCATATTGTCTGTGGCATGTTTCCATTAGGGACAGTGCACTTTGTGACACTTGTGTCATGTGTTGTGCATTAATTTGGTTGCTTTCACATTGCATGCCATGCCATGGTGTGTTGGGTAGCTGAGATGGGGAGGGGTTGGGTGACTTGGCATTATTTTGATGTGGTATTTTTCAAGGGGGTAGTCGTTCATGCTGCACGAATGTGTGTCTTTTTGTGACACAGCATTGGGTGTCTTTAAGTAGCTTGGGATGCACACAATGTAGCACTTCCAGGTGAACAATCTCAGGCTGGTATGGTTATAACAGTTGACTGTCCTTTTTTTCATCATCATTGATTGTCAGCTGGTATGTGCCAGGGCTGTGTGCACTCCGCATGGGTGGGATTTTAAGTGAAGCAGTTTTCCCCAAGCTGGGTACGGGCTGCCTCACCACGTGCCCTTTCACCTCCCATGTGCAGCGGCCGTGCATGTGGTTGGGGACGTGGGGGCACCACCGTGTCCACCGGCACACCCCGCCGGGTTGCAACGTTGTGCAGGACACATTCTGCCACTATGATCCTGCACACTACTGGGGGCGCATATAGCAGCTGCCCACCAGAGCGGTCAAGGAAGCGAAAGCGTGACTTGAGCACTCCGAATGTGCGTGCCACTATGCCCCGGGTTGCAATATGGGCTGTGTTGTATCTTACCTCGGGTGGAGTGGTGGGGTTCCGAATTGGCGTCATCATGTAGGTGCTCAGATGGTAGGCACTGTCCCCTGGGGAGGTGATAATGGCTATCATTAGTGGGGTTTTCACATTACTCAGTGTCTGACATGCATGCATGTGCAGAGGCATTTATACTCACCAATCAGCCATGTGTCGCCATGCCGCCCAGCTTCCAGGTCCCGGTTTAGGGGTGACATTTTGAATATAGGGAGGCCTGGTCTCCAACCCAGGCCTCCCTATCGCTGACACCTACACTAGTGCCTCCTCCAAGGAAACTCTCACTGACATCCTCTTTTTCGTGCCTTCACCTGACCTATGGACCCTTCATATGGTTTCTGTGCTCTCTCCTTTCTCTTCTTCTCCCATTAATGGTGGCACCCGTTGGGATGTCCTCTTGGCCACCTTCCAATCCTCTAAGGGCATCATTAATGTCTATGCTAATGGAACTGTGTTGGTCCAAGACCCTCAGGCCAACCTTCACCTCTTTGATAGACGCTTCCCGCGCCTCATCAACTTCCTTTCCTCTCCTGCTGTTCCCCCTCCTCTATCCTCGGCTACCTTGCCTCCACCCTCCCTCCCTAACCCCTCTCTCTCTTCCTCTTCACCTCCACAGGGCGTACCTCTGATCTGTACCCCTCCCCGGAAGTCCTTCAAAGATGGCAACCTTCTCCACATTGCCACACTCAACTCTTGCTCTGCTGTCAAACATTCCTCTGATATCTGCTGCCTTCTTGAGGAGCTGGACCTTGACATGCTCGGTCTCACTGAGACACAGTTCATGGCCAGCTCTGTCACCAGTTTTGACACACTCTTACCTGATGGTTACAAGATCCTCTCCGCGGCCAGGCCCAACCGTGTTGGGGGGGTGTGGCCCTTATCTTCCCTGAGTGGATTACTGCCACTGTTACTCCCACGCAGATCTACTCCTCTTTTGAATGTCTTGTCTGCCGACTCTCTCTCTCTCCTAGCCATTCCCTTACCGTGGCTACTATCTATCGGCCACCTGGTCAAATCTCCTCCTTCCTCTCTGAGTGGGCGGATCTCTCCTCCTCACTCCTGTCCTCAACCACTCAACTCCTCCTTCTTGGAGACTTCAACATCCATCTGGATGCCTCCTGTCCCCCCTCTGGACTCTCTCTCACTCTCCATCCTCCTGTCTGGGCCGACTCATTCTGCAGGGCACACTCTTGATGCTCTGATCTCCTCTGACCTTCCCCTCTCTGTCCCTCTCTCCACTCCTCTCTCTTGGAGTGATCACTTTCTCCTATCCTCCCACCTCACCCTCCCTACCCCACAGGCAATGTCACAATCTTCACTGCCATCTACCTTCTTGGTCATCCGACCCATGAAGCGCGTGTCAGTTGAGGCTTTTGCTGCCGCCTTCTCGCCCCCTCCTCTACCTTCGGCTGACTCCCACCCTGACACAGCCCTCTCCACTCTCCACTCTGCTATATCTGATACTCTTGATATCCTTGCCCCTGTCATGAGAATCCGCCTGAAGCCCAAAGCCAAATGTAACTCCTGGTATGACTCGGATCTCATCA
The DNA here is from genome assembly GCF_040938575.1 of Ambystoma mexicanum. Lineage (NCBI taxonomy): Eukaryota > Metazoa > Chordata > Amphibia > Caudata > Ambystomatidae > Ambystoma > Ambystoma mexicanum. Next base: position 600,467,373 of record NC_090933.1, read on the forward strand.
CCCTTAAACGCAAGTGCAGGGTGGCAGAGAGGAAATGGCATGCTTCATGTTCATCCTCTGACTAACTGGCCTGCTGCCTGCTCCAAAGGCAATACCGGCTCTCCGTTCTCACTAAGAAGAGAGCCCTTATCCAAGCCCACATCTCTGCGGCATCTAACAATTCGGCCAAACTCTTTAAAATCTGCAAGGAGCTGGCCAACCCTGCTGCAGTCTCTACTTCTCCTGTCCCCTCCCTGGCCATCTCCCAGCTTAATCTCCATTCAGAATCGGTTGGCAGTCTTCATGACCATCAGTCTGGCTTCAGAGCTGCCAGAAGCACGGAAACTGCTCTCCTGAACATCCGTGAGGACCTGCTCTCGAACCTTGACTCTAACATTCCATGTGTTCTCATTTTGCTTGATCTCTCTTCTGCCTTTGATACTGTCAACCATACCATCCTGATCAACCGTCTCCGTGATAACCTGGGTATCACTGGTCAGGCTCTGGCATGGCTGACCTCTTTCCTCTCCAATCGACCCTCCCAGGTCCAACTGGGGTCCTTCCTTTCTGACATCTTTTTCTCTACCTGTGGTGTCCCCCAGGGATTTAACCTCTCCCCCTGGCTTTTCAACCAGTATCTGGCACTTCTCGCCCACTGCATCACCGATCTCTGCCCCAACTTTCAGTGCTATGCGGATGATACCCAGCTCATTTTCAGGCTACCCTCGGTCTCCTCTTCTCCTTCCCTCATCTCTGACTGTCTTTCAGCTATCCAGGACTGGTGTGCCGCCAATGACCTCTGCCTTAATGCCAGTAAGACTGAGATTCTACTCATCGACACACCCACTCCCTCCCTCCCTGCAGCTCTCTGGCCGGCCTCTCTTGGCCCTCTTCCTGCTCCTACCTGCAAGGCAAAAAGCCTCTGGGTCATCTTCGACTCCACACTCTCCTTCTCTCCTCACATATCCGACGTCTCTAAGAAGTCACACTAGCAGCTCCACCTCCTCAGAGGTATCCTTCCTTTCCTCTCCTTCCCCCAGAAGCTCACTGTCTCTAGAGCCCTGGTTCTCTCGAAGCTGGACTACTGTAACAGCCTCTATCTAAATCTGCCTACCTCTACTCTCCGCCCTTTGCAACTCATCCAGAACAGGACTGCAAGACCTGTCCTTGGCCTCAAGCCAAGGGACCGTATCTCTCCAGGACTGAAATCACTACAATGGCTCCCAGTGACTGCGAGGATCAATTTCAAAACCCTCTGCATTGTCCACAAGGCCTTATGGGGTCTTGGGCCAAAATACCTTCAACTCTCTCTTCCTAAATATCTTCCTTCTCAAGCTCTTCGCTCATCCGCCTCCAACTCCCTCAGGGTCAGTCGCTTCTCCAAACAACGAGTTGGTGGCAGATCTCTCTCCTCTGCAGGGGCCTCCCTCTGGAACTGCCTTCCTGCATCCCTGAAACTTGAGGAGAACCATCTCCGGTTCCGGAAGCACCTCAAAACCTTCCTCTTTGCCTCCGCTTTCTCTCCCCTCTCCCATGCTAAAGTTACTGAAACTGCACTGAATCTGCAACTGGGCCACTCACCGTTCTCAATCCTTGGCCCAGCCACTCTCCCCTGCACTGCCTCCCTGGCACCCCCTGCACTATGGGACTGTGTCTGTATCCCTACAGCCCCCCTTCCCAGCACTTGTCTGCACTTACTCACACTTGCCACTAGCTGGCCGTTGTTATTTTTCCTGTATGCTATTAACCCTGTACTGCAATTTCCCCGCTCCCTTTCCCTCTTGCACTTCTCCCTTTCCCCTCTACCCTTGCACGATCTGAATGACACCTGGCCTAGTAGGATAGTTGTCTGTCTCACCCTGTTCCCCCCCTGCCTCGTTGCGCCTTGAAACATGTGTGTATAGGCGCGTTACAAATGCCATATCATATCATATCATATCACTATGAAACTATCATGGCTTGACCCTGGATAGTTGGCATATACTGAAGTGATGATTCCCTTGGCATCACATACTACCTGCACGTTGATTGAATGCCAGTGCTTGCGGTTTCGATAGATGTGCTCAGTGGCCCTGGGAGGACGTAGAGCCACATGGTGCAATCAATGGCAGTGTGCCATCCCGAAAAAGTCCTGGACCACGGCCTGCCTTTCTGCAGGTGTTCTGGGCATGTATATGTGCCTGCGGACTGAGGGGCGTGCAGTCATGATGGCCATCACCTGGTGTAGGCAGCGTGACTGCGTGGCCTGTGACACCCCCCCACTATGGCACTTGTCCGCTGAAATGAACCAGTAGCCAAGAAGTGCAGTACATTGAGCACCCAAGGGGCTCAGTGCTTGCGAGCACAGGGTGGGTGATTTGAGGTCATCCTCCCACTCCCTCAACAGGTCTAGGATTATGTGTGGTGGAAACCTGTACCTCGCATACACCTGGTCATCAGGCATCGCAAAAAGGTTGGTCCAGGGTAAGAAAATGCGGGCCCTGGCTATCCTCCTCCTCCTGCGGTGTTTCACGACCCTTGGTGCGAGGAACGGTTTATTCATCGTAGCGCCTGAGCTTGTTTCTTGTTTGCGCGCACTTTTATGTTGTGCAGGGCCGCTTACACCTGCTTCCTGCTGGCGTACGTGTTTCTAGATTAGCGCTTCTTTTTTGGCACAGGCCTTTCCCCTGTTCGATTCCCTGAATATGTGTTGTTAGCGCGCGTGGGCGTTGCAAGCATTTACCTCCTGTACTTCCCTGTTATGCCCACATTTTCACGCGTTGTTCTCTGTTCCGTGTGTTCCACTTCATGTTCCGCCCACTTTTCTTGTGTGTGCTGCGCTATGTGTGCATTCCCTGTGCGCGTAGCGCACGCCGTTTAGTGACGTGTGCGCCTGCGTGCGCCACCCACGAATTTAGTGCACATCCCAGGATTTACACGTGCACTGAATTCCATGAATCGATGTGTGCGGCTTTGGCACACGTGCACTGCGATTTTCACGCTTGCACTGCGATTTTCACGCTTGCGCTCCCCTTTTAGGCACACATTTATTCTATGTATCGGCCCATATATGTTAACTTGCTCCCATACAAAAATGGTTTCACTGAGCACTTGTCGAAACCTACACAACATTGAAAGGTGGGCAATGTTGCAAACAATCTTGTATGCTTTTCATAGTAAACGTGCACATGCATATTTATGACATTCCCTTAAACTGCACAAAATAGCATCATGAGGCTTTAAATTAGATCTGCTTGCAAAGTATTGTGGTTATGCAAATATCCCAGTTAGAGTTTTACTTCTACAATCCCTCACTTTTTAAAGAGCCCTGTCAGCTAATAATGGAGGTTAGCACAGGAGCCCAGGAGGGGAATGGGTGGAAGGGAACAGGAGAACACTCCTTCGGGGTGAAGAACAAATCAGCAACTTTCAAAAAACAAACCCGATGTTTTGGCATTACACAGTACAGTGAAGGAAATGTTTGTTTGCTAAAGGATAGGAAACTATAGTAATAGCCTAGGAAACGGCACCTTCTATTTCTTTCTATGCTCAGCTGCTGAGTACTTTTCAACATATTTATGGGTTTGCATTTATTGCCTCTAGCATCCCCATACATCTTGTTCAAGTGATAACAGTGAATTTCAGAACAGGGGTCCCAAGTTAAAGAAGAAGGTACTCAATATGTTGTAACTGTGAGCATTGCTGCTATTGACGGGCAAATATATGTGATTATCTTCAACGGTGCATCAGAAGAAACCTTGTAAATTTTTGTCTAGGCTGTGGTGATCAAGGGTGGGCAAAACTATAGGCTTTATAATGTGCCGTGTAATTTCACTTCCTATGTTAGGGATACACTCCGGGCTCCGATACGATTTTACTCCATACTTGGAATCAAGAGATTTTTCACGGAGTAAGAAAGTAATTGGCTTTGCCAGTAGGGATATTTCATGCTTATTAAAATATGTGCTTTCCACTTAAAATTCCTCTCGAGATCGGGTATTAATATTATTCAAGTTTCTACCAATGACACAGCTCTGCTGGTCACTGATCGAAGAGATCAGTGGAAATTTGTGTGTAGAAGCAGGGGGTGTATTCCTATATGTTCATGGTTTCCCATTTTTGTTGGGTACATTGCCCTGTTTTTAGTAAAATAGTATATGCCTCCTAGCTGTAAGGCTGGTTTTGAGTAAATGTCACAACTTGCAGAACAACATAATGTGGTAGTAAGCAGAGGTCCAGGAATTCAGATCATCATATTCTGTGGTGCAGTTATTCTGATGCAATTATCATCCTTAGATAAATTATGAGAGGCATTTTCTCCTGACCCTTGAATTAGTCCATTAAAGCGGCACATGAATTCCTACTGGCATGTTTTCTGACACATTCCTTTCAGTTGCAATTATTCCATTTGCCAAAATTGCACAATGTCTGAATTTTTTGACAACCACATCAGTGATTAGCAATACTTGTTTTTTGTAATAAACATGAGTTTTTTTCCCAATGGCATTAAACACTTTCTGCATTGTCTCTGAGCAGTGTTGACAAATGAATAGCCACAACTAAACCTTCTGTTTATCCTGAGCATGCAAAGCTTTTTTGTGCATACACATTTTTCTCTCTGGGCAGGAGTACGTTTTGGTAGGTACTATGGCATATCTTGAAGTCTTGGACTGGTTGATGAGCTCTCCTTATAATCACATATAATATATTAGATTTTTTAGCCTATATGTTTGGAAAAAGAGTTGTAAAAAGCTCCTTTTACACTGATATGTAAAGAATTGCGGTGGTTCGGAAGGGGAAATTTAATTCCAAACCCTTCAGAGATGGTATCTCACTAACTACGCATGCTCACAAAGTGGTTTACATCATTATTTAGTTGCGCACATGGAAAATAATGTGCGCACAAAGGCTAATCATTTCCGCACTTAGGGAAAAATAATTAGAGGGAACATTGGTGGCAGGGTCACTAGCAGTTTTCTTTTTTTTGGGAGAGGGGCCTAGTTTTTTTAGTGGTTGCTGGTTTAGTTTTGTTGACTGATTGTATTAGCAGTTTTGTTTGAATGTTTGCTGTAAATTCGGCTATAGGTGTATGTATTTGGCATGCTTTTATTTTTACCTGCTCTATTCTTTCTATGTTTTCTATGGAGTTGCTTTTTAGTAGGCATTCTGTTCTGTTTGTTGGAAACAAAATGAAAGTGTGGGTTTGAAAGTTGTGGAATATATATGCATGTATTGTGAATGAGTGTGTGATAAGATTAAGCCATACAAAGAGGGCAGTGTGTTTATGTAATGGGTTGATAGTTAAGGTTGGGAAGGTTGTAAGAGTAGCTATGTGTGTAGATGTGTGAAAGGCTTGTGTTAGTGTGTAAGAGAATGGTAGTGTGAATGAATAAGTAAGGACAGTACAATATTTTCAGGATAATAGTGGGTGTTATAAGAATGGTGTTTGGGTGAGAACAGAAAAAGTGTACATGTTGAGGTGTAGTGAGCAAGAGCAAAATAAGTTGTTGATTTGAAAGGAATTTTTTAGGCTACTATGTGACTAAACTATACTGTACAAGTAACAGAAGGAATACCACTGCAGTAATGCGCTTACTTTGTAGGATGTAAAGAGTAGTTTTCTTCTGGTTGTTGTCTTCCTGGAGGTTGTTGTTCACTGCCATTGCGAAAGAAGAAAATGTGCAGGTATATATGGTAATGGTGAAGTAATTTTAGTACAAGAAGACATTATTTATGAATGTAGGAGGAGTTGTTGGGAAGAAGAGTTAATAACATTGTGCCTCATTACGAGTATGGTGTTACCCGGCCGGTGCTGCAGATGGGTTGCCACCAGATACCTAATAATTCTTCGGCACGTAGCTTCCCGCTGCCATTACAAGTCCCATTGGCCTGAAAAGTCAGGTGCCGGAAAATGTTAGTCCCTATTCCTGTGGAGTCCCATAGGACTCTACAGGAATGGGGACATGGGAGCACTGTCCGTTGCTAATGGGGCCATTGGTCCAGTGATACGCATGCTTAACTGGGCTGGTACAAGAAAGTGTGACATTTGTATGCAGTGCAAAATGGAAAATGCTGAGCGTTTAAAAAGCTGTCATTTTTTGGGAGGCTGCACAGGAAAGTTAAAAAATGGTTTTGTGGATTTAAAGCAGCACTGTGCATAGCTTTAAAAAAGGACTGCAGATGGAAAATATTTGTAGAACACTTTTAAGTGGCACTTGTGTGAACGTTAATTATGTTGCCAGTACATGTAAAATGGCCAAAGTGATGCATTCCAATGTGTAGTTACTTATTAAATGATGGTTCTTTTGTTTGTATTGTGGGAGATGTGGTTGCACTTTTTGCATTAGAAAAGATGCACTACAAATTTCAGAATGCAGACAAAAATGTAGGAGCCAATGAGCACATACAGATTAGCAAGGGGAATGCTAGCTAGCAAGCATGCATGTGCAAAACAGTTAATAACATTTTCTTTCATTTATTTTTTTAAATTACACACAATACTGTTGAAAATGTATACATGCATTTATTTGTTGTACTTGAAATGATGCTGACATACATATTTTTCAACGCATTGCATTTTGCCATTTTCCATTCTATGTAGATGCCATGCTTTAGTAGCATACATCCAGTTTTCGTTTTCACTGTGAGAGTTTTAGTGTAACTTTGTTAGTGGGAGAAGTGGTATTAAAAGAGAATGAAAGAGAAAAATACTTGGTATATTATAATGGGTCATATTGGCTACTATGAATTTACTGTCTATATATTGAACATTTACACTCATTTAAACATGCTGTAGAAATGTTTTAAATGTGGCTTTCTTTTCTTTCACAAAAAAAGACACAGACAGTGCTGCTGGAATTGCAAATATGTATTTTTAAGCTGTTTTGAAAATGTTCATTAAAAGAACACATTGTAACCAGACAACATTGTAAGTAACTGTCACTTGATGTCAAGAGGTGGGACAAAAGAGAGTATGATTATTGAGTAGGTTAATGCAGGGTAAGTGGCAGGAACCCTGTTTACATACTTTTGTAAAGGAGTTGGAAATATAATTTTAAAAATATAAGCATGCCTGTACTTTGTCTTGATAGATGCAGTTGTTCTTGGATCAGGAAATAGAAATCTTGGAGATGTGAATAGTAGTGTTTGATGCAGGTGCTTTTGAGTAACAGGAGACATATACTCTGGGTGTTCAACAGTAAATCTGAAGTGTTGAACTAAGATGACAGAGTTAGATGTAGAGTTTTTGGATGGGATTGGTGGATGGGTGTGTGACTGCTTGAAAGTAGCCAATGAGGGAGTGCTACAAAGATTAAAGTAGAAAGGGAAGAAGGGCTGCTCAGTGTTACAGGGTCCATGGACAGCACAGTAGTCCATGGACAGGGCGTGCCACATTCAGGTCTTTTAGGGGTGGCTGGCCTGGAAAGGGGACTGTGGTTATAGGCCAATGAGGTGTTCTGGTTGTGGTTTATAGGAAGAGAAGGTAGCAGTTCTTTTCATTGCTGTGTGTAGGAAAGATGGCTGTGGTTGTTGCCATGAGAAGGCTTACTGTGTGGATGGTGAGAGATTCATGGATGCTTAATCTGAAAAGGTATGCAGAAATGTGTGGCATTTCTGGTAACAATGGATTGGAGGAAGTAGAGGTTTCTTGGTATAGTTTGCCTGGCCAAAACTGGGGAGTTGATTTGCATTTTGCAAAAGCATGCCTCATTTTCAATGTCCACATATGATTGTGGTACATTGTGGAGTACATCGTTTTGGTCTACATTAGTGCAATATCTTTGCAAATTGCATTGAAAGATATGCTGCAAGCATTAATGGAACTATGTCCATGTGGAAAGATTATCTTTTCAAACATGCATCCTAGGGTAGTATGGAGGTGCACCAATGTGTTTTGTCCCAAACAAGAAGCAGTAAGGCACCTTGTAAATGAAGGGGTATGCACATTTTTGAATGGTGTTGGGTGACATCTCTTACAAATGAGAACATTGTGCCGTATGGTGCACACAATTATTTGAATCATGTCATGCCTTTCACTGATTTTGGAAATCAAATCTTTCTCCAAAAAATTCAAAATGCACTCAGAAGGTTCCTGTAAAAATGATGTAGAGTGCATGTGAAAAGATTTTGAAGTAGTAGGAAGAAAAAAACTAAACAGCCCCCAACATATCTAAACTGAAACAAAAGATTATTTTAAGAGCCACCATTGTACACTACATATTTTAAAGTAAGTGTAAACCTCCCCACCACTTTGAATTGGGTGTTCTATCCATGGACAACGTGGTAGTCCTCGGACGGCATGTGCCACATCCGGGTCTTTTAAAGATGCCAGTCATGGAAATGGGACTGTGCAGCACAGGGGATTAGTCAATCAGGTTTTCTGGGTGTGGTATACAAGGAGAGAGTCTGGCAGGAGCTGTGTTTGCTGAAAGGACTGCAGATGGCTATGGCTATGACTATGGGCCTCATTAGAAGTTTGGTGGTAGCCTTGCCGGTAAACCGGCAGGCTGTCGCCAAACTTCTGAAAATTTCCAGCGCCCGCGCATGGGCAATTACGGGTCATTACAGCCCTGCTGGACCCGGTAATTGCCCATTTGCGGGTGCCAGAAAAAGATGCTCCCCATTCCCGTTTGGCCCCATCGGGCTGAATGGGAATGGGGAGGTCGGTTGCACCGGCACCGTTTATACGGTGCCGGTGCATCCGACATGCTGTGCTCGCGGGTGTCTAGCTGCCCACCAGGTCTGAGCTGGTTGGCAGAAAGGCACCCGCAAGCACAACTCATAGTTTGCCGGTCCGGCAAACTTATAATGAGGCCCGATGTCTTTCAGGCGGCAGAGTATATGGATTTTGGGGGACTCATGGATCCATTGGCTGAAAGTGTATGCTGAGCACTTGGAGTGGCTGAAAATCTTGCATTTAATGATTTTCATGTAACCAATAAAAACCCATGAAATTCAGTGAAAAAAACGTTGTTAAAAGGAGGTTATGGTTAAGTTGCACTAATAAAAAACCAAGAAATTCAATGAAAAAATGTTGTTAAAGGGACGTTATGGTTACAAGTAAAACCGGAAAACCTCAGAAATTCTCCAGGTATGGTAATCTAAGCAACCATTACTCACACCATCACTGTGCACTGCTAAGAGTAACACCCAGGACATCAAAGATGACATTATTAAAACACAACCCCGTGTAGGGACTTTTAATCCAAATTAGTTTCACATGTGATGTCATCAGTGATGTCATCAATTACATTTGTGATGTCATCTTGATGTCCTGGGTATTAGTCTTAGCAGTGCACGGTGGTGGTGCGAGTTATGGTTGCTTACTTAGCTTACCATAACTGGTGAATACTTGAAGTTTTTCATTTTTACTTGTAACCATAACGTCCCTTTAACAATGTTTTATTCATTGAATTTCATAGGTTTTTATTAGTGCAACTTAACCACAATGTTCCTTTAACAAAGTATTTTCACTGAATGTAAAGTATATTTTAATGCACATGTTTCACATACAGCATTAGAATAAGCACAGTGTTGCAGTTGAGTCTGGTATGAAAGGGAGATGTTGTAATGTAGTCTTGTCTTATGTCACTGGCCTGGACTGCTTAATGTCAGAATGTTGATGCATGAATGCAGCTCAGGAGAATGTTGGGTGGATCTGTGAGTGGATTTTCTGAGTAAGTTGGGGGCCTGAGCTGGAGTGTGTAGGATGGCCAGTGGCACTTCTCTATAACTATGGGCCTCATTACACGGACGGCTGTGGACCAAGGTGCTACTAGCACCTTGGTCCATGCCGGTAAAATACTGGCACCGCCTTGGTGGAAAGGGGAAAAACCGCCCTATTCCAAGGTTGGAGGGGTGGTAATTCCCCCTTCCCCCATTGCCCTTCCCCATTCCCATTTTTGCCCCATAGGGCATAATGGGAATGGGGAAGGTGCTAATTACGGCACCGTAATTAGCTCCATGGTCCCTTTGCGGGTTGGTTTTTAATGCCTGCAAAAAGCAGGCGTTAAATTCTCCAACCCGCAAAGGGACCTCGTAGTAAGGCGGTAAGGGTTTACCACCTACCATGTAATGAGGCCCTATGTCCTGTCTCCTGTCTACTGTGCCATTGTAAATACCCTCAAGAGAAACTGGATGATGTGCATTTGTACTTATGTAAATAAAGCTACCTGGATCAACCCAATGACTCCACAGCAGGTCTGTGTCTAGAGTCCCAGCTTTATTACCACCAAATATAGTTTATAACACACAGTAATCAAGGGAATGGGTTGTATAAGCTTTATCCTTATCAAAAAATATAAACATTATTTCTGGCCATCATAGAAAAGCTCTGAAAAAATGTTTTGCTTTGCTAAAAGAATTATCAAGGCTACAATACAAACTGAAATATGTAACCCCATCAGTGCTTTCAGTGAACGTCACATTATCAAATAGCTAATTGCAATCTCTTCCTGAGATTTAAAACAAATACATTTGGGACAAGTAATTAATAAAAAGCAAGACTTCTTTTCAGTAAATGTGGGACTGTGCGTAGACATGCAACGTGTTACATGCACATCTTGGCATTCTTGGGCTTGTAGTCATGAGTTTCAACATTATAAAGACAGGACTAACATTGAAAACAGTTGCCATGTAAATGCATGTGCAGAATACTACAATGTTGTTTTAAAACATCAGTTACATATATCAAATATTCCACCTGATGGGATTTTCAACCACAATGTGATGATATTCCTTCCAAAAAGTCAGGAAGTTACATTCATAGGGCAAAGCTCGACACCCCAAACATCAAGAGAAACATACCATTTCAACAATTGTAAAATGAAGATCTGTCTATAGGCAACTCGTTCAAAAGAAGATAAAACAACATTAAGTGGATTCTGCAGAACTAGAGACTGAACAGTGATTTGTTTCACTGTGCTGTTTGATTTGGAGATTTGGGATAACACATCAAAATTCTACCTAGTTTTGGGCAGCAAGTATCATGGAGGACAAATATGAAAGTGAATCAGAAATGTACATTTTTGCCATGCCGCAAAGAAAAAATAACAAAGTCCTTCCGTTTTGGAGTTGTGTGTTGTGTGGCATTGGAATCTAAAGCTAAGTAAAATCAATGATACAATGATTTTTTATTGGGAGTTGGCATATGCAGTTTTTTTCATTCTTGATATATCTCCCAATCGGACGTTCACTACAAACCATGTTGTTATTTTACTGCCACCACTGCTTTCATTAATTCTGTAAATTACATTAATGAAAATGTTTTTTGTGTTGGCGCAAAGACTATGGGCCTCATTACGAGGTAGGAGTTAAGGGAAAAATGATGCCGGTAAAGGATTACCGGCATCATTAAACGCTCCACACCATTACGACCCGCCAACCCGCTATTAGCGGCACCGTAAATAACGGGACCTCTAATAGCGGCATTGGCACGTGCACGCGACCATACATGCCGGCAATAGCGGCATGGCGTAAACAGGAGCTGAACACAAGTCAGGCGGACATGCAAATAACAGCCTACTGAAGCCCGAAAAGTACCTTACCGGCATGGAGTAAATACCGCCATCGCGAACCACCCGTAAATGGCCATGTGCAGTGTTCCCAACTGCCACAGGTGCACACAATCAGCACAGGTGGAGGCAATGTAGACTGGGCCAGCACAAAAGGAGCACACCCCACCCCTTCCCAAACCCAGTCACACACCAAAATGATACCAATACTAGTAGCTACATTGGGGCTGGAGGACATGATCGTAGAGGAACTCCGGCAACAACTACAGCAACAGGCAGCACAGAGGAGACACAGGAGGAGAAGGAGGGTGAGGCAGGCACAGCATGTACCACCAGTGCAGGCAGTTGTACCACACAGGCAGCCCCCAATCCCTTGAATCAGAGCCAGTCCATTCAGCCTAACCCCTGAGCAGATCCACACCCTGTACAGTCTGGACCGGGACACCATCACCACCATTGTGGACATGATACATAACGACATTGCTAGCCTCATAGACATCCGTACTGCCATCCCCCCTCTACTGGAGGTGGTGTCTGTGCTGCAGTTCCTGGCCACAGACACCTACCAGCACACAGTAGGGCAGATGCATGGCATATCACAACCATTATTCTCACGTACGCTGAACCAAGTGCCTGATGCCCTCCTGAAGCACACAGGTGACCACATATTCCTACCACGGACTGCCCAGGAGATCTCCAACACCAAAGTTGGCTTCCATTCACTGGCAGGCTTTCCAGGTTGCATCGGTGCCGTCGAATGCACCCATGTGGAATTGGTGGTCCCACATGCCATGGAGGTAGTGTACCGCAACGGTAAGTTGTATCCCTCCAACAACGTGCAAATGGTATGCGAGTCAAACAAGATCATCACACATTGTTGTGCCCAATTTCCCGGATCAACCCATGATTCAATGGTCATGCGGAACTCCATGATGCCACGCTAAATGGAGCGACAAGCAGGGAAATGATCCTGGCTACTCGGTAGTTGCTTGTCTTGCTCATGGCATTGTGATGTGGGGAGATGATTGGGAGGAGAGATGCATACTTCACCTAGCTGAGAAGGGGGGGGGAGAGATGCATACTTCACCTGGCTGAGAAGGGGAGGGGAGAGATGCATACTTCACCTGGCTGAGAAGGGGGGGGGAGAGATGTATACTTCACCTGGCTGAGAAGGAGGAGGAGAGAGATGCATACTTCACCTGGCTGAGAGTAGCTGTGAGGATGGACCATGCACATGCCCCAAAGCAGGCCTGACTGGATCTGACACCTGACACCTAAATGCAAGATGTAAGCTGCACTACTATGAAAATGAGGCACTGCTGCAACCATTCCACAGCCATCAACATGTACACTGCACATAATCAGACCGTAGCCCCTGCAACACAATGCAGTGACATGCTGTCAGTATGGCCAATGCACATGAGCTATTTACATCAGCAAGAAGGATAGGTGTCCATAAGTTCGTACAAAGGAGTCACATGATGCCAAAATACATGATCACACTCCCACACCAACACAGAGGTCCAGCATACCAGCATGGCAACATCAGGCGCGGAAAGTGAGATCATCTAGAGTCTGGCATCAGCGGTGACAGGATAACAGCATACAATGAACTACACATCACCCAGAACATGGGAACAATCGGTATGGGCAACCACAGTGCATGAGTACTCATTAGGATTAGGACACCCCTGCGCCCACTAGACGATGGCACACACACCAGTTGATCAGATGGATACACACATTGTAGTTCCATTGAGTAGCTCTATTCATGCATGGATATGAGGATGCAAACAGGAAATAAATGCATGCTACTGTCTCATTGATACAGGTCCCATTTGATGTATCCACTTTCACATTACCATTGTTGCACACATGCAGGTGATGCTGGCTATCCCTTGAAGAGGTGGCTCCTTACCCCTGTCCGGAACCCGCAGAACAGGCACGAAGAGGACTACAATCGTGCGCATACACATACCCGTGTGGTGATCGAGCAGACATTTGGCCTTTTGAAGGCACGGTTTCGCTGCCTCAGCAGGTCCGGTGGGGCACTCCTGTACGGGCATGAGAAGGTGGGCAAGATCATCATGGCATGTGTCATGCTACACAATATGTGCATTAAACGGAATGTGCCTCTGCCTGCTGACGTTGAACTACAACCACCTGACAAGGGGTTTGAGGAGGTAGGAGATGGGGCTGCACATCAGGGGGGTAGCGATGCACGGGAGGGACGTGCCGTGTGCCAGACTTTGATTAACCAATGTTTCTAACACACATGCCAGTGTGCCATGGAGGTGGGACTCAGGGCACTGGGTGTGTCAGGGACATGGACACTGTACACTGTTCACCAATAAAGCACACGTACACAATAAGCAATGTCCGGACATGTGAATTCTCATATCACAACAGGTGTATTGAACATATAGAAAATAGAATGTGCACAGGCCCTTCACCCCACACACCCTCTCCCTCCTCCCCTCCCCCCTCAACTACCCCACACACCCTCTGTCCCCTCCCCCCTCAACTACCCCACACACCCTCTCACCCCCCGCTCCCCCCTCAACTTCCCACACATGGTGTGCACTTGCATGCACCATTAGTCTTCAAGAATTCGGAATGGCAGGCTGCACCTACACCCTTTTCCACTGCCAGCATCGGGTGGACCCCTGTCTGACCTGCGCAAATTCCACCCAGACCTACGCAGGGGGCTGGTCTGTCTGGAGCTGGCATTTGAGGAGGTGCCTGGTTGTTCAACCACCTGTGGGGGATGCAGGGCCTCCAAGGCTTCCACCATGCGGGTGAGGACCTGCCTCACTGCCGCCAATTCGCAGCATATGTCTCTAGATGTGGACTCAATGGCAGCCTTGAGGGATACTGCACATTCCCTGAATTCCTCCTTTGCCTGGCCACTTTCAATGATGTGCTGGGTCACCAGCCCAGTCAGCCCCTCCTGGCGCTGTTGGACTACCATGTTCCCTCTTGCCTGTCCCAGACACTGGCGGATGTCGAAGGGGCATGCGACATGGTTGGTGCTTCATTTTTATATTGTGTATGCTGGGTGGGGAGAGGTGGGTGACTGCAGGGGGCCTGTAGTGGTAGGTGTTCCGGATGTTGGAGTATGTTCTTCATCATCTGACATGGCTGCCGTGGCAGCTGACTGGTTTATAGTGATAATATTGAATACAAAAATGTCGAAAGTCCGTTTTTCAAAAAAATAATTTTGAAAAAAAAAATCAAATTTCTTTTTCACTACGTTTTTTATTCGAAATGGGGGGGTTCCCCCCAACAACCTTTTTTTACATTTTTTTACCTTTAATTCTCGAAACCCCCAAAAAAATATATAAATAAAAAAATAAAGAATTTGATTTTTTTTTCCGACATTTTGTTTTTCAAAATTATTGTCTTTCAACATTTTTTTTTTTGATATTATGACTGACCACCCAGCTGACAGTACTGCTGGCAGTGGATACAGTGCCTTCAGCCACTGGCTCCTGTGTGGTGGTGGCTGGTGTGGGTGATGTGGGTGTGGACCTATTGCACAATGGTGCTGTAGGTTCTTGGGGTGTGTTGGGCTTGTGATGTGGTCCTGGTGTGACTCTTCCCCTTGATGTTCAGTGCCTGTTTGCCCCCTCCATGCCCCTGGACTTCTTAACTGATGTCGCAGGCTTTTCGCTGGGGGTCCTCATCATCGCTGTCAGATTGTGTGCCTGTGGGGACCAAGAGAGGGAGAGCATTAGTGATGGGTCTACGTGCATTAGGCATGCATTGGGTAGCTGCAGTTCTATGAAATGGCAGGTTTTTGCCGTTGGAGTACTGACATAAGGGTTGCTTGCCTTTTGGGTGGGTCACGGTTGCGTACATGTGTCTGGTGGACGCTGCTTTGCATCATTTCACTGTGAGTTAGGGGGACATCTTCATGGTTTGCAAAACAGTGGTTTATTTGTGACTCCTACCTGCATCAGGCGATGACGGGGCTCCTCGCTCCATATCCCCCACTACCTCGATTGACTCCATTCCGATGGTGGTTACACAAATCTCCTCCCAGCGTTGCATCCTTATGGGTGAGCCGCCTCCGCCACCTGTTGCCATTCCCTCATTACGGTTTGCTGCGAGGATGTTCCTTACACGTTGGCGCAGGTCATCCCAGCGCTTCCGGACATCTTTCACCGTGTGTGGGGTGGTTCCTACAGCACTCACTTTACGTGCTACCTCCGCCCAGATCTCTTTTTTGCGCAACAGTTCTGGTCGACGCATATCAGTAGAAAACACTACATCCCCATTTTCAGCCAAGGTGTCCGAGAGCATGTTGAGCTCTTCTTCTGAGAAGCGCTCCTTGCGCAGGCGCACAGCTCCTTTTTTAAGTGCCTTGGGCATTCTTATATGCTGCTGAATTATATTGGGACAGGTGTGGTGTTGAAGTGGATCCTGGGTGAAGAGGATGGCAATGGATTGTTTTTTTCAAGATGGCCGCCGTGCTCTTTCCCGTTCCTGTGTGATAATGCTACTCCCGGTTCCGCTTGTGACTGCTATTTTCGGTCTTCGTTGATAGCGGTTACCGCTAATACCGGAGGCATTGATGGCAGTGTTGCTATCTGCGCTTCTCTCGATGCCGCTAAGAGCGATTTTTGGGTCTTTTACGGCATGGTGGTAATACCGGCATGGTGCAAAACTTGTGCCCGCAAAGTCGTAATGGCCCTCTAATAGCGGGCTCTTTGCAACAAGGACACATTATTTGCTTCATGCTGGTAAGGACACTGACTTACCTCCAAACTCGTAATGAGGCCCAATGAATGTTGCAATGCATTGCCTAACTGCCCGCCTAACTGAGTGTCTTTCGTATTTGTGTGAAGAAATGTGATTGCCTAAATGTGCAGAGAGCTCGTTTAGCTTTGTTGTTGGTTCACGTCGTGAGCAGGCATTGTTTTGCGGCTGTGGCATCTAACAAAATGAGCCGGCATATGTGCTATGCCTTACTGCCCCCAGGGCCTTTCACCTTAGCTGGATGGCTCTGAGATTACGTTATCAGAAGATGGCTGATGGGAACAGGTGTAGTTTCCTATATTAATCCTTCCAATGTGACAAAGGTGCCATGCAAAGAATGTTTAATACAGTGCTATGTGCTGCGGGTGGATGTCATTATAATTGGTTGTATTAAAGATGTGGGTGTACCTTTCCTTTAAGCCCATGAAATGCAACATATTATTAAAGTTTGCTCTTTTTGGTGTGGTATATCCTTGATATCTTTATGTTTACCATAATATAATATAGATACAAGATACAAAATGTTTAAATTGACATGCAATAACCATAAAAAATGCAAATGTTATTAGACATGTGTACAGTGGTTCAAATAGAACATTTTGAATACTTTTTTTTTTTAATACTAAATAACTAAACTATGTATCATGCGACTTGGGTGGCATGGATGTCAATAAAGACTCCGAATGGCATTTGGAAACTCTTCCCTGATGGCTTGTATAGCACATTCTGGGAAAACTCTACAGACTCTGACACCAGTCCTTCTGTGAATCCACAAGGTGTGGACTCAGTATGCGAAGAGCTGATCCCAGCTGCTAAAATAATGGAATGTGTTCAATTGACAGAGAGAAGTATTTAATACAATATTGTATGATTTTTTTCAATTGTCTAACCTATTGGAACAGCGCAAGTCAAACATACTCACAATCAAGTCTAGGCACCACATATAGGTAAACAGAGCAATATAACAGGTCGACAAGAGGCCTTTGCAATAACCAGGGGCTGAATAAGGAGGCATATATTTGCCAGTGAATATATTTATGTTATCAATTTATTGTATTAACATATTTAGAAAACGTCTTTTAAAATAAAAATTAATATGCAAATTATGATTGTTAACAGTATAAACAAACCATGAATATTAAAAATGCAGATCGAAAATAACAGACATTATGCGGCATGATCAAAGTACAGTAATGTTTAAACAATCCCAGATTTGTAAATCTGTAAAATACATTGACATCATGCTCCCTCACTAAATTCCCTAAATTCCCTTTGCTGTCTTGTGCATAGTGCTGAAGGATCATCTGCCGATATTTTTTTTGCAACAATGGCATCAACACCAAGTTGAAGCATCTCATTCTACTTGATTCAGAATCAGGAAAATCGGCCACAGTGTACGTGACCTCCTCCATTTCCTCCAGGCTTTGCCTTGATTCCATTTCTTCACAGTGTACTCAGGTTCATACATGAACCTATGATTCACTGCCATGTTTTTTGAGGAGGACACAACAAAAAACAGACCTGAAGGAAAAGAAAAAAAGGGTTTTTACATTTCAGTTTATGAACTAAACAAGAACTTCCACATCTGCTTATGCTAAATGCAGTAATACTAATCAAGCATTGACGGTATGATAGCTCAGAGAGTTGAGCACTCGCTGCTATGCGATCTGTGTGTGATCTGTAGGTCGCAGGTTCGAATTCCAGCAAGGCCAATTCAGCCTTTCATCCTTCCCAGGTTGTTAAATGTGGATCAACTTCAGTTGGGTGATATTGCATGTAAATATGTTCTATGTAAAGCGCTTTGGGAAAAAGCACTATATACATAACACTTAATTATTATCATTTTATAAAAGCTATACTATGAAAGGGAAAAGTGAGCAAAATTAATTAAAATAATTATTTGACAACAATACACTTTGTAATTAGCAGTGAGTTAATGGTGCCAAAAAGACATCTGCAAAGTGGTATTCAGATTAATGGGTAATTGCCAGTGGTCTACAGCGCTGGGCCATATGTATGGGTGGTGAGGCGCCACGCCTACCCTTAGGTGGCAGGCAGAACAGTCCATCGTTTGCAGGGGAACTATGCAGCATGCCTTTGAGCAGGGGTGTGTCCCTCACTGCATTATTTTAAATTGTTCAATGCAGAGCCCTTCCGTCTGCGCACAATATGTAGAGCACCGTGATAAGAAGCCAGTGGGGTGTATGAAAGGCAGCCCTGCCTCTTCTCATCATTGCACTGCTACTAGCATAGGAGGTACTGACTGACAGGAGTGGAGTGCCCTCCTCTCCTGTCAGTCAGTGTGCTCTGTGTGTGAAGCCCTTTCAGTCGTGTTGTGGTGTCAGCGTGCTGAAGGTGCGAGCAGGTCTTAAGTGAACTCTAAATGTGTTGCATATATTGTGTAATCTGTTTGTTTGTATGTGTGCATGCAAGTGGGATTGTCTGAGTGCACATGTGCAAATGTGTCTGTGTGTGAATGTTTGTTTGTATGCATGCATGCATGAAATGAGTTGTCTGAGTGCTGTTTGAACGTGTGTGTGAATGTCAGTGTATGTTGCCTGAATGGTTGAATGTGCTTATGAATGAGAGAGTGTATGTTGTGTGAATGAAAAAGTGTATTTGTCTACCTTACACTGACTGCACAAGGGGAAGCAGGCCTCCAATGTTTTGGGGTGAGGGATGCTACTGGCTTAATGTTATATTGGGCACCAAGGGTAGAGCAAACATGTTGAGTTTTATTTCATAGCTAGACTGGCATACTTTGGTACAGCCACAGCCACTCTAGCTATACTTGTTTACTGTGATATTGCATTTCTACTGGGCATCACGGGTAACACAATCATGATGAGTGCTATTAGGTAGCTAGAATGGCACACTTTACATTCAAGTTAAAGCGCTCAGTTTCCTGCGTGTTCGGTGCGCTATAAAAGCAAGTAAAATAAACTTAACAAAACTACACTATCTTACTGTGGCATGGTATTTGGTATGACCGGTCCAACACAATCTGGGGAACCATACCATGGATGTCTACAAAGTCTCATAATATATTCGGATCAACATCTATTGAAATTGCATAACTTTATGTGATTTGCTCTTCAAGACCTGTCCAACACAATCTGGGGAACCATACCATGGATATCTACAAAAGTCTCATAATGTATTAGGATCTACACCTAATGAAATTCATATCTTTATGTGATTTACTGTTGAAGAAGAAACTTTAATGTGACTTATCCCACACATTTTAGGGAATAAGAGCATTGATCTTTCCCAAATCTCTTAGAAGTTGAAGATGATTTATGTTAACTCCACATGTAGTTTTCTATTAATATTTTGTGTATTGTCTTCAGCATTGATGTCTATGTAAACTTCAGTTGATTTTGGCATACTTGGGTGCAGCCAGTCTAGCTAGGCCTTCTTACTGTGGCATGGTATTTTCTATTGGGCATCAAAGGTGAAGCAAACATGGTGAATGTTATTACATAACTACAGTGGCCTTCATTGGAGTGGCCAGTTAGCATATACTTTCTTACTATGGCATGGGCTTTTATTTACTGGGCATTAAGGGTAAAGCCGCGAGCAGTCTTCAATTATTTTAAAAAAAATGTCCATAGAATAGGCACTCATTTTGGATAAAAATCTAGATGTTTTGCTAGTATAAGAAACAAAGAAAGAAACATACTTGTCCCAGTGCACCATATTTCCCGTTGGTAGTAGTTTACAAAATGTTTTGATTTAGATATCTCTGAAATTAATACAACGAACACTGAGAGACACAGGAGAAAAATACAGAGAACAGAAAAACGCTTTGTTGACAAATTTTGAATGATAAAGCGTATTGCACATTTCATGGTGATACGTGATTGAATAACTTCATAGGAAGTACCTTTGGCTACATGTTCCGTTTGTATCACAACCTGGGACATTGTTTTGCAGCTGCTGCATCTGAGGGGGTTAGTAATTCAGTGTGTTTCATTTTCATTTGCATCTAGAGGGGTCCTGCACCCCAGTAAGCATGGCGGATAAAGGAGAGGGTGTTCACCTCAATTGTTGACAACTAACCAATGGAGGGGATTTTAAAGAAGGAGTAATGTTGTATATTGTTTCAATTCCTAGAATGGGTCTTGCTGTGTTTTGTATTAGTTGATTTTGATTAATAAAGTTTCTTTGGAGGCAGAAGGAGAGACTGTTATTCAATTAAATTCAATTCGGCTTTCGTCAGTCGACAGACCATAAAAGTAATAATAATACAATACAATAAAATAGATTCATAGCACATTGAAAAGAATAACAGGAATTAGTCTTAAGCACAGAATTTCAGTTGGTTTCCATAAAATCCTCAGGATACATTTAAGAATAAACAGTATGGATAACTAAATAGTATGACAAATTCGAACACAAATCTACTATCACAATATAAGCTCTAAAAACTACTGTTAGGTTTAAAATGCCCAGTCTTTTCTTCCCTAGATTGACAACTTATTTAAGTGATGCAGCGTGTTCCTGCTCTTCATGCACTCATCAGATACTGTACCACTGTATGTACCGCTAGATCATCATTTTTATTAGTACATAACATAAGAGCTTCATTTACAGATCTTACTGATCTTTACCTAAATATAGGTACTAGATATCTTTTCCTAGCATGGCAGTATCGTGGACAAAAGGTGTACAATATTCTCAGTATCCATCTCACATGCAGGGCATTTATTCGGGGTACCACGAGTCCATTCATGGATAACTTAAGCTGAGGGTAACGTGCCAAACTGAACCTTAAGGTATAGCGCCCTGGAGAATTTCGATGACACAGTGTTCAAGTATTTCTCATATCCAAGGGTCTGTTTTATGTTCCAGTATTTCCTTACCCCTTCATTACTTAGGATATCTACAAGAAGTCCTCCTGCTTCAATTTGCAAGAGTGCTTCCTTGATCTTTGTTTTTGCGCCCCCTTCTATGAGTTGGGGTTGGGAACAATATTCAGGGTGACCTAATACATCAAAGGCATCATTTAAGTTTTTCATTCAGGGGAGGGAAGAATCTCCCTCCTGGGATGAAATATCTTCAAAGGACAGCCTGAACACAGCTAGGGCCCGATTCTCATCATGGCGCAGTGAACGTGCTAAGTAGCACAATTCACTGCGCCATTTCTTGACGCCCAAGCACCACTGCTATTCTGAAGTGGGCCTGGGCGTCATCACAAAGCACGACAGTGCTTTCGCTGTAAAGAAACAGGCGGATTGCAGAATCTCAGCAGCATTTTCGTTAAATAACCAGGGAATCGTTATTTAACGAAAATGCTGCCGATCCTATACACCAAAGTGAGCAGCTTCAACATTGCAGGATGTTGAAGCTGCTTACTCTGGTGTATAGGAAAGTGTTCCCATACACCCGTGCGGTGTATAGGAACACTTTCATTTAAAGCGAGAAGCTTCAACGTTGCATCCTGCAACGCTGAAGCTGCTGGCTTTGGTGTAAATGAAAGTGTTCATATACACCCGTGCGGTGTGCATGAACACTTTCATTTACACCAAAGCCAGCGGCTGCAACGTTGCAGAATGTAACGTGGAAGCTGCTCGCATTGGTTTAAATAAAAGTGTTCATATACACCCGTGCGGTGTATAGGAACACTTTCATTTAAAGAGAGAAGCTTCAACGTTGCATCCTGCAAGGCTGAAGCTGCTCGCTTTGGTGTAAATGAAAGTATTCATATACACCAGTGTGTTGGATATGAACACTTTCATGTACACCAAAGCAAGCAGATTCAACGTTGCAGCAACGTTGAAGCTGCTTGTTTTGGTGTACATGAAAGTGTCCATATACAAACGGGTGTATATGGACACTTCCATTTACACCAAACAAGGCTTCTTGTGGCACTCCTCCAGTTTAACGGCACCAAAAGGGTACCGTATATGTGCGCTGGTTTAGCACACATATTAAACTGGAGGAGTGCCACAAGAATAGGCTTCCAAAAAGCCAGTTTACAAATGTGGCGGTTGCTAGGTTGATTTCCCATCCTAGCAACCGCCACATGTATTCCGAAAGTGGCGCATTCCTTCCGACTTCGAAAGAATGCGCCACCTTCAGAATAGGTCTTAAGTACCGAAAAGGTCGTTAACCCTTTTAACGTCCCTTTCGGTACTTAATACCTTGATGAGACTCATGCGCCTAGTCTTGGCGAAGACCATCCTCTGGTCCAGTACAATAGGGGTTTTGACTTGCACAGAGACCCAATTCTACCTACATCAATTTATGCAAAAACAAGAGTATTTGGAGTTCTCCTCGAAAGCCCCATCAAGTTCTTTCTACATTTATTTTCACTTATAGTTAGTCAACTGCAATTCGTCCCTCCCCACAATTTGGCGCTGCATAATGCTGCTTGCCTTGCCTGTGCCGAGTAAGCTTACAGGGACACTTTTACCACCTCATTTCCATAATCCAGAGCAAACTTGGAAATAGCGCCACCATAGCAGCTGAGTGTTATGTCTGCCCAGGTAACCTGGGAGGTCCAGTTACATTTCTCTGTGAATCGGATTTCCAAGTAATCATACTCATGGACCTGTTCAATCTGTTCCCCTTTGAGTGTTCAAGTAAATCTATCAAACCCCTTAGTTCTATTTTTCTTTAAAATAATGATTTTAGTTTTCCCCACGTTTATAGTGAGCCCAGTACTATCACAGAACTCTTCCAGAGTCAACAGTTGTTTTTCCAAACCAAACAGGCTCAGGGATAGTAGGACGACATTGTCTTCAAATGTCAAGATTGGATCATTTTCTCCAGCCTAGGTCGCCACATCACGTTGTCAGTTCATCAATGAATGAATTATGCTGTTGCGCTCCAGCACCTTGAAGCATCTCTTGTGCTGGAAGGAATTACCAATAAAGATTACAGACCAAATAAATGGACAGACTGAAAGAATATGGCAAAGTAATTCTTTATTCTCAATTTAATAAAGCAGGGTCAAGTGGCAAACATGAGATGGATGCTTGCACGCTCACACATAAACATGATTACACGGAGGTCTTATACCACAATATGCGTCATCTATGATGTTATCCTATCTGGCTAACTATAAAGCTTATTAGCATGAGGGATTGGTTAGGGGACCATGTCTACTTATAGAATGTATACGGGTTAGTACTTCATTGGCTGTCTCTTATCTGTAAGACACACCTCAAATGACCTCTAAATACATATAATACTGATTATAGCAAAACAAATGGCAGTGGATTGGTCTATTCCACATTGTATAGCAGGTTTCCACATAGACCCAATGATAGGTTGGCATTCTCCCCCAACCTTGGACATTCGACTCAGCTTGCAGCATGTAAGGAAACCGAAACCCAGGTGCTTGAATCACGTCAGATTACTCCCTACTTTCCCAATTAGTCTGTCATCTCTCATCACTCTAGCCGTCAGCCAAATGTTTCTTGTCTGTAGTTGACCTTGTAGCCTGCTCTCTGTTCTAGGACATTCAAGGGAGTGAAAGCACATCACTATCTTCATCTGAGGCTTAATGAATAGCCCTTGTTTTTGACTTCTGAGTCACATGTGAAGAGACCACGAATTTGTCAATGTCAGCCTCTTATTAACTGCTATTTGATTTAGTGTCATTGCTCCTCTTGCCGTCTAGAGACTTGCTCACTCTACCTTGTATAGACTTTATACACTTTTAATTGTCCAATAGTTGGCTCTTGCTGATGTTTTTTTCTTCTTTAATCTAAGAGAAATACGTGTCATCCATGGCTTATCCGTCTGTCTCCCTTCGTGCTTTCCTGCTATTCCTTAAAAATAGCATTCTTGATCCCATGCCAACGTTAACTCCTCTTTGTTTTGCATATGAAGCTGTTCTTCCAGCATCTTCTGACTCTGCAACCCCGATCTGTTTCTGAGGTACTTGAATTGAATATTTACACAAGCCAGCGTCCACTTTCCAATTATGGCCGTCCTTACCACGTTACATATTCCTCTATAGTAAGCTTCTATGTATCTTTTCTACGTTATTTACACTTATTGGTCAGCAAGTTACTTTGTCTTCTTTTACAT